>NC_067246.2:149800896-150425896 GCF_019359855.2 Lolium perenne
GCCACTTTCGTGAAAATCTTGAAACTGACGTTTAATAGGCAGATAGGTCTATATTGTTGAATCCTTTCTGCCTCATTAACCTTCGGTAACAAAATTACTTCACCAAAATTTAGACGAAATAATTCTAGTTGTCCTGTGTGGAGATCACCGAACAAATCTAGAAGATCCGATTTAATAGTATCCCAAAAGGTTTGATAAAACTCTGCTGGAAAACCATCTGGACCCGGTGCTTTGTTACATTCCATTTGGAAAATCGCCTTCTTAACCTCATCCTCAGAATAAGGTGCGGTTAGTAGGCCATTTTCTTCCATAGAAACTTGGGGTATGTCTTCCGTTAAGTCCTCGTTAAGAGAGAAAGAGCTTTCCTCCGGAGGACCGAACAGGTCTTTATAATAATTAGTAATGTACGATTTAAGTTGCTCGTGGCCTTCAATCACCCCTTCATCTTGGATAAGAGAGTGAATACGCTTTTTCCGATGTCTGCCATTGGCTAAACCATGAAAATATCGCGTATTCGAATCACCTTCCAAAATGAATTGGGCTTTGGACCTTTGATACCATTTGAGTTCCTCTTCACGAAGAAGATTCGCCATTTGTGCATTGGATTGATTCTTACGATCAATCTCTTGCGTGGACAGCGGTCTCACTTCCGCGATGGCCTCAAGATCATCAATCTCTTTAGACAAGCGAGCCTTCTCTTTTTTCAAAATACCAGCCATATGAGCAGCCCAACCAGAGAGATGCTTGCGCAAAGCGTGCATCTTATTATTCCATCTCAATATTGGCGAGCCACCCCAAACTGGTCTTTCCCAAACCGTCTTAACCATCTCATGAAAACCCTCACGATGTAACCAACCAAGTTCAAATTTGAACGGTCGCTTACAAACAGGTCGAGGATTCCCGGTGGTTAACAGGATAGGAGCATGGTCGGACAGTTTTTCAATACGTTCTAGTGCACGGACGGACACCATAGGATATTTGTGTTCCCATTCGGTATCCATCAACACGCGATCTAGTTTCTCGTATGTGGGTTCAGGTAAACTGTTGGCCCAAGTAAACTGTCGACCAGACATGAAAACCTCTCTTAAGTCTAAGCTATCAATGACAGCATTAAACAAGAAAGGCCAATGTCCATCAAAAAAGCCTTTGCTTTTCTCATGAGGGAATCTCAGCATATTAAAATCCCCTCCGATTAAAATCGGGTGCGGATTATCTTTTGCAAGATTTACCAACTCACGTAAAAAGTCAGCCTTAAAGGCATCTTGGGCAGCACCATACACAGCGACCAGACTCCAAATGAAACCATCTGCTTTGTTCTGAATATCGAGTTTAATATGATACTCGCCATCAGAACTAGCTAAGACTGTCATGGTGTCTATACGGACGCCCAGTAAAATACCCCCAGATCTACCACGAGGCGGGCGAGAATACCACTGAAAGTTAATCCCGCCAGATAACCGGTCGAGGAAACTCTGTGAGTATTTTCGCCTACCCGTCTCAGATATAGCAATAAAATCTAAATCATAATCTCTACAACCATCAGCAATGTGAGAATGTTTAGCCAAGTCACCAAGACCTCTGCTATTCCGAAACATGCCATTCATCGAGAGACTATTTTAGATTTAGTATTTTTGCCATATCTGCGAGACTTCTTACCAGCGGACGATCTAGAACCACGAGCAGAAGCATCAAGATCATAAACCGAACTGAGCTCTGAGTGTTCTAAATCGACCTCCGTAACACTCCCAACTATAGCCGAGAGAAGATGACCATCTATGATGTCATCATCTTCATCGTCGTCTATGATTGAGGTGGCAGGCTCAGTGGATCCATTTGAAGCAACCGTTAAACGGTCAAGCTCCATTTGTCTCAACACATTAGCCGAAGCTACAATCTCATCAGACCGACTACCCAACGAGACCCCTACTCTACATAAATTAGATGTAATCCGAGTATCCGAAAAAGAAGTAAACGACTTGGCTGTATGTTTAGTACCTGCCGTGTCGAGGTTCAGTTCCGCCTTGCGCCGCATAGCTCTCTGCATCACATCTTCATCCGTGACACCCGCTCCATCCTCCGCCACCGCATACCTCCCACTCCTCCTCACTGTCGGCTGCATAGCCGGTGGAGGACCCGTGGGCTGAGGCTGCGGTGCGGCTGGTGGGGGGGACGGACTCGGTCGAGGTGAAGCAGGTACCATAGCCGACGTCGAAGGAGGAACATGCAGTACAGGGGTGGATGTCGAGGAAGCCCCCTGCACCGAGCCCGGACGCGACGCCGCTGCCCCTCCAGGCGAAGGAGGCGTGAAAGGTGGGCTGGGGCTCCTCTCCAGCCCGACCTGCACTCCCGTCGGAGAGAGGCTCGACGCCACCGCCCCTCCAGGCGAAGGAGGCGCGACGGATAGGCTGGGGCTCCTCCCCAACCCGACCTGCACCGCCGCCGTAGAAAGGATTTGGGGCGTCTCTGCCCCCATCCTCTCATCGCCAGTACCAGGGGGCGGCTGCTGCAAGACCCGGCCCTGTGCCGGTCCCTGCTGCCCCCCGCCGATGGACGCTGGCTGCAGCTGTGTCGCCGGCCTGGAGGCCAGCTCCTCCGCTGGCTCGGAGCCTCCGGCCGGCTGCCGCTGCTCCTCCGCGGCGTCACGCACCTGCAACCTCGCCGACACAGCCTCGGTGGGCAGCTGCCCCGGGGTGGCCGTGCGCTCCGCCGATGCAAGAGGAGGCGTCATCTATACCCTCTCCGTCTGAGGTGATGTAGAAGACGGAGCGGGCACTAACGAGGAAGCAACCATCGGTGAAGCCGACGAAACGGGACGAGTCCTCCCCTGCATAAAAGACCGAACGCGAGACGGAGAAGACGCCCTGGTCGTAGGTGGCGGAGTGGCCACCAAATGTGGAGACACCGTCAAAGCTCGCGCCACAATCTCCCGGCCCCTGTCCGTCCTCGGCGAGTGGTTAAACGGGGTCAAAGCCACCTGAGTAACCGGTACCGAAGCTGTGCCAGATGAGTGTCCAGGCGCGTGACCATCGACCTCCATATGTGATGACCCTGGTGCCAAATCTGCTGCGGGATCATCAAGCCCCTCATCCTCAAAACCATGAGACGCATCATCATCATCATCCCCCTTCCAGAAGAAAGGTCTAAACCGAGGATCAGGCTTATACCCCGTGGCCTCACGACGAAAACGAAATCTATAACCATTAAGCTGAAGCCGAGCCAAGACCTCTAAGCATGGAGGTCTGTCGCGAGACTTATCCTTCTCCAAAACAGAAACATTCCTCATGGCCACCTGATTCCGAACTATCCCCTGACTCCGAAGTGTATATAAATCCACATCAAGAGTAGATCCAATAAAAGTCCCAATAGCCCATAGACCCAGGAAATGACGGAGCGAATCTGGTACACCTTCGACATGCACCCACACAGGCTCCATGACAAACTCGGGAGTAACATCCTGATGAACCCAAGAAGATACAACAACCTGTGCATTAATCTTAGGTACACTCATCTGCATACCGTCGATCCTCAACAAGTCCTCAGCTGTAGGGATCGCAATCAGGAAAGCGTTGTTATCATGAGGCACCGCTTCCCACTTCCAAGTAGGGTTACCCGGACACATGCGAGCCATGAGGTTCTGGACATCTACCGCAGCGACCGTCCCCTCCCCTGACACTTGTACCAAGGCTGTAGGTGCTCCAGAGTAAGACAACTGCGGCTGATACAGCAAATCAGGGATCTGAAGGTCAAGCGTAGCATCATTACCACATCCAACCAAAGAACTCATGGGCCTCGGAGTCTTCAAAACAGGGCACCGAATGGTCAGGTGTGCTCCGGAGTCGCAGACCAAACAATAGTGAAGCACCTTGCAGTTCTTAGTCGCATGAGAATTGTCCGCGCATTTCCAGCAGCGACCCACTTTCTTCGGCTTCATAGGCGGAGCTGCGGCGACAGGAGCAGCAATGGGCATCTGCTGCGGTACAGGGGGCGCCTCCACCAAGGGTATAGCAGCCGGCATACCCCCTGGAGGTGGTGGCTGCTGCACCATACTCTGAACTGCGAGTGGCGGCACGGCAGCTACCACTCCCGCCGCAGTAGCCACGCCCACGGGCTTCTTCTTTCTTCTCTTCTTGGCCTGCCCCGGTTGTGCCGGCTGCTGCTGAGTAACCGGCTGCGGAGGTGCGACCGGTTGCTGCATAGGAGGATAGTGAAGATATTGCCCCAGGTAAGGCTGGTACTGCTGTGGCGGCGGAAAAGGCTGCTGCTGCTGCGGCATGAATTGCGCAGCCGGGATCCGCGGTGGAGGCGGGCGGAACCCCACCTGAGGCCGAGGCGGAGCCGAAGGCGCGGGCGGCATGAGGGCCCCTGCCGGCCACCCCTGGAAACCCGGCGGGCCTTGGTACGAGGCATTGCCCGCCACACCAACTGGCTGCACGGGAGACGGCACTGCCGGGCCTTGCGGAGCCCCTGGCGGCGCGGCGCGTGGCGGTTCTACCGGGGCCTGCTGCGCCCCTGGCGGCACAGCACGAGGCGGCCCGGCCATGCCTCCAGCCGCGACTCCCCTAGCAACCACGTCGGCGAAGGATCGACTGAGAGGCGTGCTGGAGGAGGGTGACGGGATCGAAGGGCGGAGAGATCGCAGCGGCACGGATGGGGCGGCGACGGCGTGGTTCTGTGGTGGAGACGATCGTATGATCGTATGTCGGTCGACAGAGGCAGAAAATCTCCTCCGCCGATCATCCATCTGCAAGCCCACCAACGCCCTACACAGGCCAGCCCAGCACTTCCGCGGCCCACCAACGTCCTACGCCGCCGATCCCGCCTCCGTAGGTTCGAAACGGGGAGGATCCGCCTCCTGCGCCACGAACGCCGGCGAGGAAGATCCGCCGCCTGCCCGATCCGACGCCCTCTTCGCAATGCCGATGAAATCGCCGAACACCGCCAGCGGCGTGAATCTCTTTGGAGGAAGAGGACCCTTCCACCCTTTGATCCTCATGGGCTGGCGAGGTAGCCTGAGTCCCGGCGGCGAGCTGGAGTTAGCTCTGGCACTCGCCTCCACTGGAGGCCGCGAGGGAGACGCCGAGCGAGCTCTCGTCCCGATCGACGTCACCGGCGTCCTCCGCTCCCATGTCCTTGCTTCTGCTCCTGGGAAACCAATCTTCTCCCAAAAATCATCCAACACCGCTGCCTGATCTTGAGAACCAACCGTGGCGATCGGCAAAACCCGAGGCTCGTCGCCTAGCCCTTCCCACGCCACTTCCTCCGCCACCGTCATCTCCTCGTCCGCCGCCGAATCCTCTAAGGCATCAAAACGGCTCCCTGAGCACGAGGAGGGATCGGAATGAGAGGAGATTGGCGGCAGGTGGAATCGCCGGCGGGAAGAACGGCCCGGCAACAGCCATGGATCGAGCGCACGAGGCGCCTCAGGCGTCGCCTCTGGCGTCGCCATCTTGCAGATATGATTTCACCTATTCTATAATTTATTGTTAGGGTTTTGCTTCACTATCCCCCCCTCTTCAAACATTGTGCTTTGTGGATGGCCCCGGTATCAACCCCATCAACTTTGGTCGTGGATGGGGGTAGAGGGTGGGGCACGGAGCACACCTCATCCTAATTTCATCCTAGCGAAAATGGTTTTGTGAAACGAAGAATGTTTAATCAAGTTGGTATTAAATTTTTATCGCAGTTATATAAAATGTACACCGGCACGAGTTCCACGGGATCGTGCGCCAAGGCGCACATCTCGCGCACGGTGAAATTATTCACCACTCAGCCGCCTTAGTATCCTTATGCCAGGTAAGTTCGAACTTGCGAATTCATGGATTTTGATCAATGTATGGCATTTAGCCAAGCAAAATTCAGCAAACACTATTACCTGTTAGGGAATAGTTGCAAATTGCATCAGAGGAGGATTTTTTCAGAAATATGGTGTTCCAATTTAGACCTTAGTTTATGGATAATTAAATATATTGAATAAATCTTTGTTCTATCAACTCCAATATGAACTGCTCTTTTATATCCAAAGATTCATATGTCCAAAGGTTTCAAAAGATTGCAGCCTTTCCTTCTGTAGTGGGCCTGTAAATATGACTAAGTTCCTGTTGTGGCGATGCTCCTGTGCACCTTGTATGGAATCTTCTTTTACCATTCCTTGTGCTTTCTGTGTGCGAAGGACTTTTGGTTCACAATGTTATAAATTGTTTGCTAAATTATATACTTGTCTTTATCCATGCGTACAGTGCTGAAGAAATAGATTGTTGTAAGTTCACCACTGTCTACCTGTAAACATATCGTATCTGAAGAAAACGTATGATTTTTATCTTCTGGTATATACTGAGAATATTGTTTGAGGGTTCACCCTGCTTCGTAGTGCTGATAGTTGTTGCTGCATGGGGAGTGTTGACTAATTTTAAGTTTTGTTTGTTAGGAACTTATCTGCCATGATAGCAGACCCTGTTTTAAAAAGTCAATCAATTACAATTCCAGTAAATAACTATCTTTGCCGACTCCTCACCACATGTCATATTAGTGGTGCTTAACATAGCGTTTTACCAATGTGGAGGACGTGGCCCTGCGGCAAGGTGCGACCCTAAATTTGATTTACAAACTGTGATTCTAAAAAAATTCGAAAGAGTGCATGCTGATGACATGAGGTTTTGAAAATTTTGTTATTCACTATTTCAAATCATATTATTGTTCTATAGGCCAGAGATTTTTTTTCTTCTCTTGGCAGGTCGGGGATAAGCTAATGGTCTTCATTATGTGGTTGACTTAATTCTTTTCTCGCTGATTTCACTGAAATGCTTTCTAACATTTCGATATTGCTTGATATTACAACAGTACCATTAACATATGAGATTTATGCTTTAGATTCTGAGACATGTGTCTCCAGATCTTTAAAGTTATACAGGTGTGTGACTGTTGAAATCAGTTAGATAGAAAGTTGTATACATATGTGTGTGTTTTTGTCAGCAATTCTGCATCAATCTGATGAGCATGTGTTCCTTTTTCTAGGTTAGTTATGCATATCTGTAATCATAGCGTGTATGCATATGCGATTTCTGCGATTCGCGTCTGTTATTGATTCTTATAACTTTTGAATGGATTAAAATATTAGTGGCCAAAGAAGGATGTCTTCTTTAAGTCTTTATTGAACTTTGAAAGTTTAATGATGGTGACCACTACATATTGTTCAACAGGGAATTGGAGCGGTGGCGTGAGCATGCTGTTGCTTGGAATGTAGGAGTTCTAGGAGGACCTTCTTTGGGCTCGCGACTGTGTGCATAGGCTACGGGGGGTGCACCATTTGGCCGAGATTGTGACCGGGTGTGAGGGGCTTCAGAACTGGAGCATGGACCTCATATCCTTGTTGCCGTAATAATTGGCCACAATACTAGAAAGTCTGCTCTAAATGTTTTATTGTTCTTGATATTAGCAAGTACTCATATGCCGAAGTGACCTCCTATTATGTAAAGAGCTTTCTTTTTCCCCATGACAAGTTCAAGGGTATGAATTGTTTTAAAAAGTGTTTTATGAAATTAGTTGTCTTGGAAAAAGCTATCATATGCTATGACAATGGGCTGCCTATGTAGATGATAATCATTTTCATACGATACACGAGTCCCACGGGATCGTGCGCCAAGGCGCACATCAAAATCTAGTCTACTTCTTAAGCACATGGCATGGTCAGCGTAAATATACTCCAAACGCACACCGTTGTGCCGACATTAGGGACGCGTTTGGTGGCCTGAGCCTGATTCGTGGCTCACTGGCGCAGCGGTCCAAACACACTTGCTCGTCCAGAATGAGCCACTGGCCGAAATTGGCCTGTTGTTTGGTAGGTCGGGCAGCACCGGCTGGGCCAAAAATGATTTTCTGTTTGTTTGCCTCCAGCCAAGTCTAAATCTCGATGGAGATGATATTAGCCCTATTTGGTACCATCTAGTCATGTCTAAGGTTACCTTTTCTCTACGAAGGGTAGCCTTACCATGCTCTCACCTTCCATCACACGTAAATCACAGTTCATGATAGTTGCAAACTTACGAAGCATAGCTGTTCACGAAATCATCCCTAGCTACTGCGATTGCCCTAGCTACTACGAATTGCAGTTTATCATAACATGGTCGTTCAACATACGGGGATCGAAAAGGGGTTCGAGAAACATGGGATCATAGGGGGTTCTTCTTCTTCTTCACTTCTTATTCTTCACTTCTTCACTTCTTATTCTTCACTTCTTCACTTCTTCTTCATTTCTTCACTCCTTCTTCACTTCTTCTCAGATGGTGGTGTTGCCTTTGGCTTCCCACATTGCGTCTTCCCACTCTTGCATCTTCAACTTCCAGGCATCATTATCGCCTGCGTCCACGCCATGGCCGGTCTCTACTTCATCAAAAGTGACAACCTCTTCGAAGAACTCATCCTCGCCTCAACCTAGGATCCAGTTGTAGAGAATGCAGCAAGCAAGGACCAGCTTTACCTGAGTGTCAAACGTGCGGAACGGTTTCTGGTCAAGGACCTTGAACCTGTTCTTCAATGCAGCAAAGGCCGGTCAATGGTGACTCTAAGGCTTGAGTGTCTGAGATTGAACAACTCTCTCGCATTCAGAGGTTGGTGCTTCGCAGAGAACTCGTATAGTAATCATTGCAATAGTATCAATTTACTACATCGTTGATCCAGAGGGTAAAGTAAAAGCTTACAAATTTCATAGTCACATGGACTAGCTCAACAAAATGTTCAGGACAAACACAGCGGAATGTAAGTCATCAATGAGCCTTCATCATCTGCATGTGCCACAGGCAGGAATGTAGACTCAAGATCCTACCAAGTACTTCTTCTAAGAAAAACATGCACGTTTGAATATGCAGCCCACGAATGGAGGTCAGTACAATGATATACTGGCAAATGAAATTTATTTGGTGGCAATTATGAAATGACTATCTACATGATATTTGGCTGGTGGAGTTTTGGGCTAATTTGCACAAAGACAATTTTATCCTATGTCTTTCAAACAAAATATTTTGTATTTCTTTGAAAAAGATTTTTTACAAAAAGGGGCACAAATTCGAGATGACTCCCAGGTCACCACCACATACCATGGTTTTCATTGCCACGTATGTAGCTCTGGGGCCACTTAACTAGGATAAATCTCAGGTCACCACCACATACCATTGTTTTCACTGCCAGGTATGTAGCCCTGGGGCCACTTAACTAGGATAAACCTCAGGTCACCACCACATACCATGGTTTTCACTACCAGGTATGTAGCCCCGGGAAAATCCAGTCCTGAGATTGTTTCTAAACAAATTTTAATCATTGAGAAAAGGTGATGAGATTCCTTCGTTCATTCCTTGCCTAGGAGCTCAAATTGTCCATAACCGAGGACACGGCTAAGATCTTAGGTTTAACTCTCGAGAGGTTGTGCACTTTCACCTTACGACCCACCCCTCCCAAGAGAAGAATGAGACAAGATCTTTCATAAGAAGGTTTCAACCATACTATGTAGAACCGTTCCCGCTGGCCGTCGCCACATCCGCATGTCTAGCAAACAAGTTGGACCTCACAACTTACTTAATCCTGGCAGAGCCCATAATACCATAAGGCTGCACTGGAAGCTATCTAAAACATGGACGACTTGGAAATATCTTTAATCCTGGGTGGCCAACCACAAGTGCACTCTCAGGCGAAGACAACCACATGACAACTACTAGACAGGAGTCATGTGGCCTTGAGTAGCCACTCAACCATCATCCACCAAGCAATACCATATCCACCCATGTGTTTCATTAAGGTTGTTAATTTTTTTTTAATTTTCACACATTCCCATTCAACAGCGAAACAACACTTGGAATTTGATGTTGCAAGCAAAAGTAAGGCATCCTAGCAATGGGTTCAGGAGTAGCTACACACTACTAGGGTTTGCTAAGCATAGCATTATACTTTTCTTTTGAAATCAAAATCCTACTATACATAATAGTTTTAAACGCTAATGCATAAATAAAATAGGCAGGATTTGAATGTCACTTGCCTTTTTGGTAGTTGAGGATCGTTCACTTCTCTCAACAAAACACGTCTCTCTTCACACGAACTATAAGATAAAAAATATAGCACAACATAAACACACCATTCAACAGCAACAATAAAAATCAAATAAGACAATAATCGGAAATCGCTCTGTGGTACTAAGGTGTGGCATGAGGTTTGACTTGCAATGGCTATGAGAGTTTGGATGGAAAGTCACATGATTAGAAAGTAACAAACCATCCAAGATATAATTGAATAATATTTATGCTTTACAAAAGCATGAAAAGGATTTGGAACGGCTCATGTACAAATAGTGCAACAACAATACTATTGAATAAGTGTGACAACAATTACTTAAAATAGTATAAATTACACATAGGCTTGGGTCGTTTGGATTTGTGATATATTGAATTACTCAATTAACTCATGTAAATTGAATATTTCAATATAAGGTAATAATATTTAGTGGGCATGAGGTTGAAACTTGTATGAATGATATTTAGAATATGATGGTGGATGCTTAGAATCAAGATTTTCTTGGACAAGGGGATTAACTAGGATCAGGGTTGGATTTGGAAGATATGGTCATGTCAATGTTTTAAATGTTTATTTGAAGCATTCAACTAGTCTCAAATGCAATTTGACATAGTGTGACAACACTTATCAAAGTAGCACAAGATAGCACATTTCATGATCTAAATTTGTCCAAAGAGAATTTTTTCGGATGGAAGAACTTTCTACAAAGTATCTCCATACAAACCTTCGGAAGAAAAGTGGAAGAGGAAGATATGGAACACGCAATGGACATCCCGGTTCGCATTGATTTGGCCCGAGGAGGAAGATCGGGGGATGAAGGCCGACAGTTGGCATTGGGAGCGGCGGCTTGAATTGGGAGATTAAGACCGCAAAATGAAGAACTAATTGCCTAAACTGATGACTCATAACATTTAGAGTAACTTTCGTATTTATGTCCAGCCATTTGGTGGTCTTGAATGCCACGGAGAGGAGAGGAAAAGGTAGCCATGGATAGTTGTAACGTTCTAGTGTACGTGAAAAGAGCAGGAGGAAGGAGACGAGCGAGCGCTCAACTGGGCTGGGTCGTTCGGGTACATGGGCCAAAAGAAAAATGCAGCCCAAAGAAAAAATAGAAGGAAGAGAGGAAAAAAAGGATGCCATTGTGGGCTGATTCACGTGGGCTGCTTAGGCCTGTCAACCCAGATGGTCTGCTTTATTTTTTCGTTTGATTTTTTTCTGATTTCTTTCATAACTTTTGTTTTAGGTCGCCAAATAATTCCAAATTTGTTTCTAAAAATTTGTAAAATTGAAAATAGTATTTTAGGGCAAAAGAGGCATGTTTAAAACTTATTTATAGAAAATAAAATAATAAATAATAAAAATAATCCATGCATGCATGCACATTGGCCTTTATGGCTATTTTGGGATTACTTTGCAGATAGGGTTTTAGAGTTTTTTCTCACAAAATCTTTTATAATTTCAAAACATTAAAAATAAAATAGGAAACCTTAGAGATTCTTTTAAAAGGTTTTTAAAGCACCATTTTTTGAAATAACAATTAAATAACTTCAAAACGTTTTAAATTCCTTTGAATTTTAAATCAAGTTGAAACAATTTAGCATTAAAATTATTTTTAATTTAAGTTCCAAAATTTGAAAAAATCAGGATGTGATAGACTACCACCCTTAAAACAAATCTCGTCCCCGAGATTTGAAGAGGCTAGAAAAAAAAAGTTTGGGTTAAGGTCTTCTAATAGGTTCATACTCACTATTGTTTCTTTTTCGAACATCTCCGAGGAGATTTCGGAGTTAACCTTGGGCTTTGAAAACGTTACACTAGACCATATGCGATTATACCATCAATGGTATCCATTCTTATGAGGGTACTTGATACGTCCAAAACGTATCTACTTTCCCGAACACTTTTGCTATTGTTTTGCCTCTAATTTGTGTATTTTGGATACAACTAACATGGACTAACGCTGTTTTCAGCAGAATTGCCCTGGTGTCTCGTTTTTGTGCAGAAACTCAACTTTCAGGAAAATCCCCGGGATTAATGTCAAAGGCCTATTTTCCCAGAAAACTCACGGAGCCAGAAGGGCAGGCCAGGGGGAGGCCCACGGCCTCCACACCATAGGCCGGCGCGGCCTAGGTGGGGGGCGCGCCGCCCTATGGTGAGGCCGCCACTACAAGAAATCTGCCATAATATGACGTTTTTTTATGACTGGAAATCAAAATGTCATAGATTTATGACGTTCCTAGCTTTGACCATCCTTGGCCACTCGGGGGGGGGGGGGGGGGGGCAAAACCCTAGAAAATCGTGACGTTATTGGACAAAAACGTCATTGCCAATTTAGGTCAAAACGTAATTAGCAGGCCAAAAAAAATCTAGCCAATCAGAAGGCAGGAAACAACCTACCAAGGATCAGCCCCAGACTTGGATCTCAACCGTCCAATGCATCCAACACACCAAACATGAACCGAAATTGCTGCGCTGGATTTTCCCATTGGCGCCTAAATATTTTGGGCACGCGCGCGACCAGTCCAAACCACGAGCGACCGACCAAACCACTCCAACAAAACCGACCCAGACCGCCCAATCCCTTCCGCCATTTCCCCCATTTCCCTTCCGCCGCCCCTCCTCTCCGGCCTAGATCCCGGCCAACTCCGGCGAATCTGCAAATCGAAAGCCGCGCCGCCCAAGAAACCTCCGCCTCTCCCACCACCGGCCGGCCGCCATGGACCCCTTCTTCGCCGACGACGACGGCGCCGATGAGCTCCCGCGCACGGCCTCCCACCCCTTCGACGACGACGACATCACCATCGAGCCCGCCGCCGACGGCGCGGGGTACGCCTAGGGTTCGCACGGGTCGCCGCCGCGCGTGCGGAGGTCGACCAGGTCCACGCCGACGTGCGGGTGCTAGCCGGCTCGCGCACCGAGCTCATGGACAGGCTCCGCGTCCTCCGCGAGCAGGTAGGGCGCGCGCAGAGCGAGGCGGCCAAGGCAGAGAACGTCCGTATCCAGATCGAGACCATGCGCAGGGAGATCCAAAAGGGCAGGTATTATCCTTCGGTTTAATTTCTTCTTACAATCAAAGGGCAAGCGGAGCGAATGTGCTTAGAGCATTAAGTCACATTAGCATAGTTAATACATTATAACCTATATAAAAGCTAGCTGATTTAGAGGGCTCCTCTTTGCTTGGCTACTATTCACGGGATATTTATCTCAAATTAGGTACAGACACGTACCTTTTCTTCTTCTCTTTCTTACCTGGTCTAGGCATGGTTATTTTCTGTTTCCATTTTTTTTTGACCTGGTGAGCAACCGGTTACCGGTTTCCCTATATTGATGTGGTTGCTTCCGGTGGTTTGGGTCAAAGCGGTGCTGCTGGGCCCACCTCCACCTCTTGGTATGACAGATAGAGAACCCGAACCTTCCTGATGCATTGCAAATCAGAGAAATCGATAACTCAAACCGACCAACTCTCTATTTTCCTCTCTTCCTCCCATCGCAGTCGCCGCTCTCATCTTTCTCCCTCACAAAATTGTTGCCGTGGCCCTGCCCAGGCTTGGCTGCAGCTTGCAGCCGTGGAGGGATCCTTCTCTTTGCCAATCTCTAGAGGTCGCCGGCGAGCGGCTGACCATGGCGCGAGAGGAGTGGCCGGGCCATGATCCGGAGCAGGGTGCCGGAGCCGGGCAGGCGCGTTGAAGGGGCGGAACCGGCGAGCGGAGGAGCTGGATGGTGCATCAAGGCGGAGCAGACGGCTGCGTCGACGACGGCGCGCGCGCCGAGTCGGCGGAGCGGCGTGGCAGTCGGAGGCGCGAGCGGAGCGGCGGGGTGTGTCGGAGCCGGAGCTTGGCGTGGAGCATATGGAGCGGCCCGATGGCGCGGGAGCAGGACGGCGGAAGGGAGATGGAACGCGAGCCGGCGCCGGGCGCGGAGCGGGCGAAGCGGCAGACTTGGGCGCGTGTGTGGCCGGAGTGCCAGAGGTGCGGGACTCACGGTGCGTAGCCGGACACGACGAGCAGGGCGCCGGCAGCGGGGCGCGGCCTTGGCGCACATGGGAAGAGCATGGGCGCGGTGCCGTCCATGGCGGCACGCTGCAGGTGCGAAGGTCATCGCGGATCCAGAGGGGGTGGCATCTTGACGGACACAGGACGCGCGGGGCAACTCAGATCGAGGAAAGCTACAGGGTGTTATCACCAGAATTTGACCAAGTCAGAGGTGGGCCACGATCAAGATGGGCTTGAAGATTATATACGAAGAAAATACGTAGATCGGCCTTATATGCAAAGTTGGGCTAGATTGCCCATATATCTGTAATATAATAGATCGTATCTTAGATAGAGTTTTACCCGTGCACGGTTAGGTGCACGTCTAAGTTAGAAAGTCCGCTGGACTATAAATATGTATCTAGGGTTTATGGAATAAACAACAACCAACGTTCAACCAAACAAATCAATCTCGGCGCATCGCCAACTCCTTCGTCTCGAGGGTTTCTACCGGTAAGCGACATGCTGCCTAGATCGCATCTTGCGATCTAGGGCAAAGACAAGCTCCACGTTGTTCATGCGTTGCTCGTACTGAAGCCTTGTTGATGGCGAGCAACGTAGTTATCATAGATGTGTTAGGGTTAGCATAGTTCTTCGCGTAACATGCTATCGTAGTGCAACCCTTGCATGTCTAGCCGCCCTCGCACCTATCTTAGGTGTGGGGGCGGCACCCCGCTTGATCATTATTTAGTAGATCTGATCCGTTACGATTGCTCCTTGTTCTACAAGGATTAGTTTAATATCTGCAATAGTTAGGCCTTACAAAGGAGGGGAGGATCCAGCGGCACGTAGGGTGTCGTTTGCTAGTCCTAGACAGGATGTTCCGGGGATCAACCTCGTGTTGGTTTTTAGGCCTTGTCTAGGATCGGCTTACGATCACCGTGCGTGGCCGCGAGGCCCAATCTGGAGTAGGATGATCCGATTATACGGTGAAAACCCTAAATCGTCGTAGATCTAATTAGCTTTATCTTGATCAAGCAGGACCACCATATATTCGTGCACCCCGTACGAATCATGGGTGGATCGGCTCCTTGAGCCGATTCACAGGATAACCTGAGAGCCGATCGAGGCTCGTATTTAATGTTTACGTGTATGCCATGCAGGAAACTAAGCGAGGCATCTCCATCACCTTCCTGACCAGGTATAGGTCAGGTGGCACGCCCTTGCATCAGCATCGGATGTGTGACCAGAAGGCTTTGCGGGCCGTCGCTCGGAGGGACCTCAGCCAGCCGCAGCTCTAGGTTGTTCCCGGCTCTACGGTGTTGCCCGTCGCTGCCCGCCGGTGGGTTTCTGACGACAACACATTCTGGCACGCCCGGTGGGACACAAGCGCATCGACGTGACGAAGGCCGTGTAGTAATAACATTGGGGTTGACCCCCGAAGATCCATGTAAGGATATTACAAAGCCTTCAGGGAGCGCTTCGATCCAGCGAATCGGCTAAAATTATCCTCACCACACGGTCGGCTTGGGTTCAACGGTGATCTAATGAACGGCGGCCACGTCGGCTGCACGAATCCCAACGGAGCCGACGTGCAAATACAGTGCCTTGGCATGATATAGAGCCGATATCTGCAGTCACCTGATAGATTCGGCTCGGGGGAGGCACATGATCAGCAGACAGACGCATGAGCAAGGAATGTCAGGAGCCGATGGAAAATCGGCCAATAAAAAAAACACTTTGCAAGTACACATGTAGCAAGTACAGAAAGATCCATTCCAGCGAAACATCATCTGTCTCTGAAGGCCCTACTGAAGAAATACGCCGAGGGCGAGAAGGGCGTCAACACGGATGCGATCCGCCTCAGCGATCTCAGCCTCGTCATCCTCGTCCTTACCCGTCACCAGCTGGTTGCTCAGGGTACGAATTTCAGCCAGATCGGTCTTCAGATCGGCTGTGAGGCCTTTTGCTTCGTCTTGAGAACGGGCAATGAGGGCTTCCTTGTCCTGGATGAGCTGTTTGGTCACCCTTACCCTCTCTTCAAGAATCTCCAGCTCCTTGCGCAGGGTCTCGAGTTCGGCGCGATTGGCAGAAGTGTCCGTCTTGGCGTCCAGGGCAGCCTTCTTTTCATTGAGCCGTCGACACTTTTCGGCAATATCGGCTCTCAGCGAAAGCTGGGAGCGGCGAAGAGTAATCCTTTGTCGAGCCGATTGCACCCTTGACTTAAAGACCGACAGGGTAACAGCGGGCCAGAGCTTCACTTGCAGTGTCATAGGGAGATGGGGCTGGATGTCCTCGAGGATGCCTTTGGCTTCCTCGGAATTTCCAATCAGAGTCTCAGTTGAGGCAGAAAGCAAGTCTTTGAGACGCTGGAGCGGACCATGGACCGTACTAGGACTCGGCTCTCCGCTTGCCTTGGGAGGAGTGGGTTCGATGGATTCTGGATCGAACGTCAGCAAGCTCGAGAGATCACAACCCTGATAGGGCAAACAAAGTGAGTTAACATGCAATGAAGAAATTGATGGAGCCAAGGAGGAGGGGCATACCTCTCCCATTGTAGGAGGAACAGCCGATGTCGTGACGATCGGCTTTTCTGTGGACTGAGACGGGTCAGCCACTTGGGCAGCCGCGATCGCCGAGGTGGCTAGGTCCAGGGTGGCGGACGGCATCGGTATCTCCTCAACGTCTCCGCTAGAAGTTTCTTCGGCCTGCAAGAGGAAGTGATTAGCCGATCCACCCATGACGACGGGAAAGCATGAAGTATGACCGGGGAGATGATTACGTTTGAGACCTCCTGGCTTGATGGAGAGGCTCGTGGGTTCTTACGAGCCCTTTTGACGCAGCGGCGCTTCGTGCGTGACCCCGATCTGGTCGGGGCTTGGGGAGCAGGAGGTTCAGTGATCGACCTTTTCTTAGAAGCCGGCGCTGGTGAAGCCGTCTGGCTCTGGGTGGTGGACCTCTCAGAATTGCCCGAGCTCGAGTCCCCCTGACTGGAATCTTCGGCCCTGCTGGAGGTTTCTTCAGTGGAAGTCTGTAGAAAAGGAATATGAGCGCATCGTAAAAAGTTCTTGAAGGCAGATAAATATGGACGGGGTCTGAGGCAACTTACACGTGGGCTTTCTTGGGCAGGAGCCTTACGCTTTAGGGTTTTCCTGGCAGCCACCTTCCTCACTGCCGTCCTCGCCTGAATCGAGGCTCGGGGGGCAACTGGCCCCGAAGATGCTTTACTCTTGGGAGCCGATTTCGGTGAAATCGGCTGACTCTGCATTATGACTTTCTTCAGGGGTGGCGAACTCTGGCAGAAGAGAACCACTGGTGCCGGAGGAAGGAATACAAAAGGGGAACCGTCGGCTTGTGTGGGAGCCGGACCATCTTGTTGCTGCCAGGAGAAAGAGCCAGGTCACAAATGATCACCATGGTGCGGTTACAAGAAATGCTTAAGTGATGGTACCTGGTTTGCAGGGATGTCATATTCGGCGTCAAGCTCTCTCAGCAGCGGTCCTAGAGCCCTCCTGAAGACGTGGGCCTTCCACATAGACCACCAAGTTTCAAAACCATCGGTAGTGAAGGAGAAACGGAGGTTGTGGGGAATTGGGATGGCCAAAGCGTCAAAGAAGGTATAACACCTTTGGGCAGTGAGGATGTCAGGCAGGTCAGCTCTACTTGCTGTCAGGTGGTGTAAGAAGAAGTGTGGAGGCACCTGTCCGAGACCAAGCTGTCGGGCTGCTACTACTGGTTGATAACACTCATAACCGGGCTTGATGATCCGGTTCGAGGTACTCATGCCAACAGGGAGGAAGCAAGGACGAATCATGAGGGAGTACAAATGCTGTGTGCTGGCGTCATCGGCAAAGTCATCCAATCGGAAAGAGACTGGGTTTTCAAAATTTGCCGATTCAGTATAAGGGTGGAACAGGGGGTTGTCCAAACCTTGGAAGAAAATCTTAAACCACCCTGCTGCTTCCTTGGGGATCAGCCTGCTGCCCGGGAGACCATACAGGGCTTGGCCGTAGCTGGTGCATCGAATTTCCTTTCCATTTACATCCGGAAAGGTGCAGGTGGTCAGCGATGGGAAGTCTGGGATTTGGTTTTGGAAGTATAGTTGGGCCCACAACTGAATGAACCACCAGGGGCCGCCAGTTTTTAATCGTCTTGCGAGAGAACAGTTTTGATGACATCGATTGAAGGGATCGATAAATCTCTCCAAGAAATAGTTTGCCTAGGCCGAGTTGGGTGCCTTTAGCAAGTTCATAGGCCAGGGAGAGGTAATTCTTGGTGGGAGCACGTGATGGGCCGCAGAATATGAAGTGCTCGACGAGAAATTCAGGAAGGCTGTGTGCTCCCTCTCTGTCACGGGGCCTTTGGTTTTCATATAACGATTGAGATAGGCGCCCCAGCTGGTACACTCTTTTTTAGAGGAGAGAGTGAAAGGGACTTTTGGCAGTTTGAATGCAGAAGGGCTGGGGGATGCAATGTCTAGCCCTGTGATCATGGCCACATCCAGCAGGGTCGGTGTCATAGGGCCATGACCAAACATGAAGCAGTTCAGTGCATCAGATCAGAAGTAGCCGATGGTTTTCAGGATGTTTTCATTCTTCTCAAGAGGAGATAATGATAATGATAGGGCATCGGCTATCCCTATGGTTTCCCAAGTGGCATAGTGGGTTTTTGATACTCTATTGTACCATGCCACCCAACCCTCAGGAGGATTAGGCCAGGCTCGCAGGCAGTCGGCCCAGGAAGTCAGATCTAGGTTCTGGCTCACAAAGGGGATTCTGTTAGCTTCGCACGAAATTAACAGGGCAGGACTCTCAGAAGAACGAGGACCGAGGCACATCGAATTTGCGAGAGAAGGATGTGGCAGAAGAATGTCTGAAACCTAAATTAGTAGCGGAGCGAGACATTAATTCAGGTGTTTGCCATTAATCCCATGTCAAGTCGAACGGCGAGAGGAGGTTGAGGATTACCTTCAGTCCGGAAGCCGTGGTATCGGTATTGGATGATTCCGCCATGGGATGCGTTGAAGGAGCTGGGGGCGGCGCGGTCGAGATCTGTGTAGGTGGTTGTGGGTTGGAACTGCTCAGGCGGCGATTTGGGGATCTGAGTTTGCCTTTTTAGATGGAGGTCGCAGGTTACCGTTTGGAAGGGCGGCTAGGTCGACGTTACTCATGTTTTTATGATAGAGGCCGATGCGATGCCATCGGCTCTTTTTGGAGATTGTGTGACTTTGACTATCGGCAAAACAATTGACTGGAAATGCTTCTTCATTAACAAAGGAGGGTTTTTTACAATGAAGAGCCGATTGCTCAAAGAGGAACAAAAGAAGAGCCGATTGCTCGCATACTACTGATGTTATGTCGCTAATCCTCGCTGCCCTCGTCGTCGGCATCGTAGCTGTCACCGGCGCTGCTTCCGGAGAACTCCTCGTCACTGCTGCTCCAGCCCTCGACCGGAGCTTCTTCCTCTGCGTCGTCATCGTCGTCTTCACTATCTGCCCAAACACGGAGGTGCTTCGCCGGCGGGTATCCAGTGGAGGAGGAGGAGTCATCTTCCTCCTCTTCTTCCTCCGCATCCTCGTCTTCCTCTTCCTTATCATAGGAAGTGGGATTCCTCCAGGAGGAGAGGTCATCCTCGTTTTCGCTCTTCAGTTCCCCTTCAACGAGGAGGTGGAGGTTGCCCTCCTCATCGGTCAGGGGCATGTCGCCGTCTGATATGAGGTCGAAGTCCCACTCGAGCTCCGACATTGGCTCGTTTGGGGAAGAAGATTGGAAAGAAAGGTCGGAGGAGACGGAGAGGGAAGAAGACATTGCTACAGGGAAAGATGGTTTTTTAGTGCTGATAGCGAGAACAGAGGAAGGGGATGAAGGAGGCTAGTCAATCGGCACAGTTTAATAAGGAGAAGCCTAATGGGGGATTTAAAGCCATTGCGGTTTCCAAGAAAATGGTGCTAAAGTTATCAAGTTTTGCAAGAAGTTGAGGAGACAAGACATCATGGTAAAGGATACTGCAACGGTTCTGCCATGACATGACCCGACGAAGAAAAAACGGAGTGATTTTGGAATTGATAATTCCAAAACCAGGGGGGCATGTGTTATCACCAGAATTTGACCAAGTCAGAGGTGGGCCACGATCAAGATGGGCTTGAAGATTATATACGAAGAAAATACGTAGATCGGCCTTATATGCAAAGTTGGGCTAGATTGCCCATATATCTGTAATATAATAGATCGTATCTTAGATAGAGTTTTACCCGTGCACGGTTAGGTGCACGTCTAAGTTAGAAAGTTCGCTGGACTATAAATATGTATCTAGGGTTTATGGAATAAACAACAACCAACGTTCAACCAAACAAATCAATCTCGGCGCATCGCCAACTCCTTCGTCTCGAGGGTTTCTACCGGTAAGCGACATGCTGCCTAGATCGCATCTTGCGATCTAGGCAGCACAAGCTCCACGTTGTTCATGCGTTGCTCAGTATCGAAGCCTTGTTGATGGCGAGCAACGTAGTTATCATAGATGTGTTAGGGTTAGCATAGTTCTTCGCGTAACATGCTATCGTAGTGCAACCCTTGCATGTCTAGCCGCCCTCGCACCTATCTTAGGTGTGGGGGCGGCACCCCGCTTGATCATTATTTAGTAGATCTGATCCGTTACGATTGCTCCTTGTTCTACAAGGATTAGTTTAATATCTGCAATAGTTAGGCCTTACAAAGGAGGGGAGGATCCAGCGGCACGTAGGGTGTCGTTTGCTAGTCCTAGACAGGATGTTCCGGGGATCAACCTCGTGTTGGTTTTTAGGCCTTGTCTAGGATCGGCTTACGATCACCGTGCGTGGCCGCGAGGCCCAATCTGGAGTAGGATGATCCGATTATGCGGTGAAAACCCTAAATCGTCGTAGATCTAATTAGCTTTATCTTGATCAAGCAGGACCACCATATATTCGTGCACCCCGTACGAATCATGGGTGGATCGGCTCCTTGAGCCGATTCACAGGATAACCTGAGAGCCGATCGAGGCTCGTATTTAATGTTTACGTGTATGCCATGCAGGAAACTAAGCGAGGCATCTCCATCACCTTCCTGACCAGGTATAGGTCAGGTGGCACGCCCTTGCATCAGCATCGGACGTGTGACCAGAAGGCTTTGCGGGCCGTCGCTCGGAGGGACCTCGGCCAGCCGCAGCTCTAGGTTGTTCCCGGCTCTACGGTGTTGCCCGTCGCTGCCCGCCGGTGGGTTTCTGACGACAACACAGGGCGAGGCTCACTCGAGGTAGCGGCTGGTCGAAGCCAGAGGAGGGAGCTGCAGGGGCGCACGCGGGAACCGCTGGCGGGCAGCGGCCTCGCGCGGGACCAGAGGACGTAGCCCCGAGGCCGCACGGGCACAGGACGAGGACGGGCGGGTGTGCGGGCTTGCACTGGAGGCAACAGTGCGAGAACGAGGAGGCCAGGCGTGCTGGACCTGGGACGCGAGAGCGTGGGTTGCCACGCCATGCGCAGGAGATGAGCGGGAGAAGGAAGCTGCTGCGGGCGCGCTGGAGAGGACATGGCAGCGGAGCGATGCGTCGCAGAAGGGAGGCGTGTCGCCCAGGATTCATGCAGGGGCGAGCGCAGGCGGCCGGGGGGAAGCGCTGGCGAGGATGACGAGCGGCAGTAGGACGCAGCAGGGGTTGAGGAGGTCGCAGTAAGGGACGTGGGGTGGTGGCCGGCGTGGGAAGAGAAGTTTTCGCGGGTGCGTGCCAGGCACGTGGGACACGGGGCGGAGGCGCGGCCGGCTTGCTCGCAGCCATCGGCGGCCGGCGCGGGAGCAGGTCAGCCATCGGTGCTTTTTGTTCTGCTTTCAGTTTTCAGTTTCAAATCACACGGTACTAACAAGGAATTTCAACGGATGAACACAATGATCATGTATTTCAAGGCATTCTAACTGTTGTGTCACTCGCCTATGCTTTTTTTCAGCATCACAATTTCGGTTCGAATTTGGGTGCTATCTGAACGGAAACAAGACTATTGAGACGCGACCGGAAAAGACAGCATACCAGCAATGGACGACTGAATCCATTCTTGCTCAAGCTTATTCTCATCGACTTGAAATCCCCCGCATCTCTTTATACAGCAGCAGTCTCAGCACTTGCAGCAAGCCACTCTAGGGGAGGCCAGCCTCAGCACTTGCAGCAAGGCGCCTACTCTGGCAGAGGCCAGCTTCAGCACCTGTAAAGTGGAGAACGGGCCAGCAGCGCGGCCGGCGTTGAAGATGTGAGCCTCAACAAGGCGTCTACTCTGGCCGAGGGCATGCTATCTACAGATCTTATGGTTTGGTTGTCGCTGCTTTCTGCCAAACAACATGCAGAACCACGTGTTCATGGCATCGCCCAGGTGTCGCCCCTAGCCACGTATCGACAGACTACTTTCTCCTAACACCACTCCTCACATTTAAAAATAAACCCCCTAACAGTGCTTACACGATTAGCATAAATTCAAGTTGAATACTAGCATTTTACACACAAAAGGCTACGGGCGCGGCGTGCGCCGCGCCACCGCCTCCTAGTTTTATTCAGGGTAGTCATGCTCATGCAAATCAGCTCTTGTTGTGTTGATTCTTGAACTGCTACTATTGATTGGTTTGCTCAAGCAAGCCACTCTGTGCAAGGAAGCTTTTAGGTTTATAGCGTGTTAAGCATTAGGGTTATACCTGATCAATGGTGCCTTGTTTTGACCTGAAGATTGATTATGTTCTCACAATTGAACCTTCCATACAATTTTTATATGAGTAGAAGTATGAACACTTGTGTCATTTTTGGAAGTAAGACAGATTTCCTCAGGGGAATTGGTATAGCCTATAGATTGTGTCTTTTGTTCTGCTGGAGACTAGGTATCAGATTAGCACCTGTGGTATTTCCACGCAGTTTTGTTGGTTATTTGATTTTTTACTGGAGGGTTTATGCTCACCTGCTCCTTAATTTGATAGAGGCTGCCACTGTTAACAACTTAGGAGCATAAGAGCTCTTTAATTTAGTAGGTTTGCTCCTCTGCAAATTGTACACCCAATTGGAGCAAAGAAAACCTTTTGTTCTTTGCAGGCAAGCATAATGCATGCCTTCACTGTATTTTCTGTGTTGAATGGTTTAATGATTACAAATGAAACATTGGCCATATAGGATGTACTCCCTCCATTCCATATTAGTTGTTGCTGTTAGCACGACTTTGTACTAAAATCAGCGATAACTAATATGGAACGGAGGGAGTATGATGTATCAGACCGCAGTTGTTGAGGCGCATGAACCAATTATTGCAGTTACAGTTGTTGATAAGCGATTATCACGATTGCAATGCTATGGACATTTTTGGGGCCAAAGCTACAACTATCCATTTCCTTAAGTTAGCTTATATTTTTCAAAAGTTAGCTAAATGTTGTTAGTTGAGTTATGATTCAATTTGGTTTATTAGGGCTTTCCATGTTATACAAAGGGATTTTTTTGTGTATCATTTTGGCTCAACAAAAGATGAAGAGAATTGCCCAGGCCTGATTGTTATGAGCATTGCATGCGGTGACCAGGGACAAGGCCCTCCATGGTCACGAGGGCAAGCCTCGTTACCCCTACTGAAACGGTGAAACCCTATTTCTGTTGTCATCTACTGCTAATCAGGGCATCCTTGTTTCAAATCCTAATCAGGGCATCCTTGGAGATCCTCATCGAGGAGTCCAACGTGCAGCCGGTCAACAGCCCCGTGACGGTGTGCGGCGACATCGACGGCCAGTTCCACGACCTGATGAAGCTCTTCGCCACGGGAGGCCATGTCCCCGAGACCAGCTACATATTTATGGTCCCTGGCTCCTCTGCTGGTGGTTTGGTGTCTTTGGGTTGGTTGGTTGTGGCCTCTCCCTGGTTTCCTGAACTGAGTTTCTCTTGGCTTCTTGCAGGGTGACTTTGTGGATCGTGGGTTCAACAGCCTTGAGGTCTTCACCATTCTTTTGCTCCTAAAAGCCAGGTATGCCATTGAATGTATGCTTGACCTAGCTGATGCAATGAAGTTTGAGCATGTTGGAGACTAAGTGCTGATGCAATGTCCGCTTTGTTTCCTTACTGCAACCAATTAAACGAATAAGATTTACTCTGTACAGTTATGATTTATGGCTTCTGGATTTTCTTGCACAAATGTCAACTGAATTAGTGCATTTAAAAGTTAAAACGTTGTTTTAGCTTGTTGTTGGCTGTAATTCAGTATACCATACTCAGTAATTCAGTGATTGATAGTTCATATGTAACACTACCAGAAGGGTTGTCTCTATAATTGCTGGCGCTTAATTGATGTTAGAATATTCAGGTAACTATACTTGATAGTTCTTCGCTGTAGAACAGAACCATTGACCTAGCAGTAACATAATTGCTGACTCCATCTTGGTGAAACGACTGTTAGTACAGAATACTCTGTTCAAATACAGATTGGTTTGCATGCATAGTATTCGAACCATATAAACGATGTAACCACGAGACTAATTCAGGACGGGCCGGTGTCACTAGACATTTCATAATACCAGCTGTGCTTATGCTGGTGATGTTTGTTGGGTGCAAAAATAGTCTACTACTATACAATCCATGCAGTTTCAGTTCTTTCTGCTATTTAATTCCTTCTATTGTATTATATGCCATCTATAATAAGCAGCAACTTGTTTTACATTTCTTCTCTTTATTTTGTGTTGCAGCTGCGATTAAACAGGCAGCATAAGGCTTGTTTTTTGTGTGTGTTGCAATTAAACCTAGATGTGTTAGAAATAAAATAATTGGATTGTCTTCAAATGTGTTTTCTTTCTGATGATGCATATTATCTTGTCATGGCATCCCTAGTTTAAAATAACGACAGAAGTTGTATTATGAAATTTGAAGATGCCATGCTCAAATTTAATTAATGGACAGCAACTTTCTTTGTGCATTTTAAAGTGGACCATGAAACAGTTTTCCTGCGATATGTGTATCCATCTTTAAGCTTATTCCATTGTTGAGATGCACATTTTATTTTGTAACCTTTCAGGCTGGAACTTTTATAGACTGAAAATATTTTGTAGAATTCCTAGCTGAATATTAAAAAATGCACTTGGTCCTCTTTGTATGTTGAAGGCCATTCTAATTTGGGGAACATTTGTCTCTCGTGATCATGCTAATGTTGCGCTGGGCTGCCTACTGCAATTTGTTGTTTCTTGCTGTTTGACAGTTAATCACGCCCTGATTAGTAGATATTTGATTGAGTTAGGTGTTTACTGATTGAATTTTGGTGTCATTCCTTTCATCAGGTTAGATCAGCTACCGATAATTGGGATCTTCTGCTGCAGCGCAGGTTGTAATGGTGTGTCACCCTGGCTGCCTTGGTTCACGCCTTTGCCGGCAGCCAGCGCGTTGCTGATGTCGCCGGGAGGAGGACGTTGCTTCCAATGCCATCCTGCTGCTTGGCTGTGGACGACCTCTTGCAGGTGCGGACAATTCCTTGTAATGTGAATCTGGAACTGAATGTCCCTGTAATGTGAATCTGGAACTGAATCTGGAACTGCTCGTTTTTCCCAGGATGTCTTTGGGGTGGCACTGGACACAATAACAAGTACTGAGCAGAGATCACTACAATGCAATGGGTCACTGTAGTACAAATATGAATCTGTTGTCAGTGTCTTTCTTGTATATATATCTGATTTGTGGAAATATTGCAATATATTCAGTTACTGCTCTTATATGGATGATTTCATCATGTGTTGATGTTTATATATTGTCTAATCTTGTTAATATAAACCTGACCAACCCAAGAATAAATGGATTGTAAAAGGCTAAGGCCCAAATAGAGAAAGGCTGGAAAAATGGTGAGGCCCAAAATAGAAAAGGGTGCAAAACGGCTAAGGCCCAAAACAAAGGCCAATGCTTGCGGTAAAAGGCTGGAATTATTGGGCTCGGCCCATGTAGAATACAGAATTGGACTGGGCTGATTTCGAATTAAGACGTTTTGGTTTCGTCATAATTTTGCCATGTCGGATTGCCACGCTGGACTCGGGGGCAGGTGCCCATGATGTTTTGGGAACGTCATGCCGTCAGTGACATTTTAAAACGTCACAAAGCTCTACGACGTTTTCAAGTGGAACGTCTTAAGCAGTCACTGCTGACTCCCAGCTTTCGACGTTTTGAAAAGCGTCACCGTAAAGTCACAAGTAGCAATTATTGACGTTTCAGTGACACCTCTATTTTGTCAACTTATGGCAGATTTCTTGTAGTGCGCCTCGGGCAGCCCCAGGTGCCTCCCCTTCGACTACTTAAGGTCTTCGACCTAAAAACACACGGGGGTGAGACGAAATCTCCAGAAGCCATCCAGAACACCGCCGCCATCGCGAAACTCCGTCTCGGGACTAGAAACTCCGTTCTGGCACTCCGCCGGGACGGGGAATTGGAGGAGATCATCACCATCATCACCACCGACGCCTCTCCATTGACCAGCCATGTTTCCCCCATCCATGTGTGAGTAATTCCCCCGCTGTAGGCTGAAGGAGATGGTAGGGATTGGATGAGATTGGTCATGTAATAGCATAAGATTGTTAGGGCATAGTGCCTAGTGTCCGTAATTGGTACTTTGATGATATTGTTACAACTTGTTATGCTTAATGCTTGTCACTAGGTCCCGAGTGCCATGATCTCAGATCTGAACATGTTATTGTTTGCTGGCGCAAAGTTGACGTGGGAGTTAGAGATCTCTGTGGTGCAACTTTTCTTCAGATCCCCAGCAACGGCGCCAGAAAATGTGCTTGATGGCGTGTATTTCACACGTTCGTTGGGCAACCCCAAGAGGAAGGTATGATGCGCACAGCAGCAAGTTTTCCCTCAGAAAGAAACCAAGGTTTATCGAACCAGGAGGAGCCAAGAAGCACGTTGAAGGTTGATGGCGGCGGGATGTAGTGCGGCGCAACACCAGGGATTCCGGCGCCAACGTGGAACCTGCACAACACAACCAAAGTACTTTGCCCCAACGAAACAGTGAGGTTGTCAATCTCACCGGCTTGCTGTAACAAAGGATTAACCGTATTGTGTGGAAGATGATTGTTTAAAAAAAGAGAACAAGTATTGCAAGATTGTATTTCAAGAAAGAGAATTGGACCGGGGTCCACAGTTCACTAGAGGTGTCTCTCCCATAAGACAAACAACATGTTGGGTGAACAAATTACAGTTGGGCAATTGACAAATAAAGAGAGCATGACAATGCACATACATATCATGATGAGTATAGTGAGATTTAATTGGGCATTACGACAAAGTACATAGACCGCCATCCAACTGCATCTATGCCTAAAAAGTCCACCTTCAGGTTATCATCCGAACCCCTCCGGTATTAACTTGCAAAGCAAGAGACAATTGAATTAAGTATGGTGCTTAATGTAATAAACAACTTCATCCTTAGACATAGCATCAATGTTTTATCCCTAGTGGCAACAGCAAAACACAACCTTAGAACTTTCTGTCATCGTCCTGTGTGTCAATGCAGGCATGAACCCACTATCGAGCATAAGTACTCCCTCTTGGAGTTACAAGCATCTACTTGGCCAGAGCATCTACTAGTAACGGAAAGCATGCAAGATCATAAACAACACATAAGCATAACTTTGATAATCAACATAACAAGTATTCTCTATTCATCGGATCCCAATAAACGCAACATATAGAATTACAGATAGATGATCTTGATCATGTTAGGCAGCTCACAAGATCCGACAATGATAGCACAATGGGGAGAAGACAACCATCTAGCTACTGCTATGGACCCATAGTCCAGGGGTAGACTACTCACACATCACACCGGAGGCGACCATGGCGGCGTAGAGTCCTCCGGAGATGATTCCCCTCTCCGGCAGGGTGCCGGAGGCGATCTCTGGATCCCCGAGATGGGATCGGCGTTGGCGGCGTCTCACGGAAGGTTTTCCGTATCGTGGCTCTCGGTACTGGGGGTTTCGTCACGGAGGCTATTTGTAGGCGGAAGGGCAGGTCAAGAGGCGGCACGGGGGCCCCACACCACAGGGCCGCGCGGCCAAGGGGGGGCCGCGCCGCCCTAGGGTGTGGCCCCCTCGTGGCCCCTCTTCGTCTCTCCTTCGGACTTCTGGAAGCTTCGTGGAAAAATAGGCCCCTGGGCTTTGATTTCGTCCAATTCCGAGAATATTTCCTTACTAGGATTTCTGAAACCAAAAACAGCAGAAACAAAGAATCGGCACTTCGGCATCTTGTTAATAGGTTAGTTCCGAAAATGCACGAATATGACATAAAGTGTGCATAAAACATGTAGATAACATCAATAATGTGGCATGGAACATAAGAAATTATCGATACGTCGGAGACGTATCAGCATCCCCAAGCTTAGTTCTGCTCGTCCCGAGCAGGTAAAACGATAACACAGATAATTTCTGGAGTGACATGCCATCATAATCTTGATCATACTATTTGTAAAGCATATGTAGTGAATGCAGCGATCAAAACAATGTATATGACATGAGTAAACAAGTGAATCATAAAGCAAAGACTTTTCATGAATAGCACTTCAAGACAAGCATCAATAAGTCTTGCATAAGAGTTAACTCATAAAGCAATAATTCAAAGTAAAGGCATTGAAGCAACACAAAAGAAGATTAAGTTTCAGCGGTTGCTTTCAACTTGTAACATGTATATCTCATGGATATTGTCAACATAGAGTAATATAATAAGTGCAATAAGCAAGTATGTAGGAATCAATGCACAGTTCACACAAGTGTTTGCTTCTTGAGGTGGAGAGAAATAGATGAACTGACTCAACATTGAAAGTAAAAGAATGGTCCTCCATAGAGGAAAAGCATCGATTGCTATATTTGTGCTAGAGCTTTGATTTTGAAAACATGAAACAATTTTGTCAACGGTAGTAATAAAGCATATGCATCATGTAAATTATATCTTATAAGTTGCAAGCCTCATGCATAGTGTACTAATAGTGCCCGCACCTTGTCCTAATTAGCTTGGACTACCGGATCATCACAATGCATTGTTTTTACCAAGTGTCACAAAGGGGTACCTCTATGCACTTTGTACAAAGGTCTAAGGAGAAAGCTCGCATTGGATTTCTCGCTATTGATTATTCTTCAACTTAGACATCCATACCGGGACAACATAGACAACAGATAATGGACTCCTCTTTTATGCATAAGCATATAACAACAATTAATAATTTTCTCATTTGAGATTTGAGGATTGTTGTCCAAAACTGAAACTTCCACCATGGATCATGGCTTTAGTTAGCGGCCCAATGTTCTTCTCTAACATATGCATGCTTAACCATAAGGTGGTAGATCTCTCTTACTTCAGACAAGACGGACATGCATAGCAACTCACATGAAATTCAACAATGAATAGTTGATGGCGTCCCCAGTGAACATGGTTATCGCACAACAAGCAACTTAATAAGAGATAAAGTGCATAATTACATATTCAATACCACAATAGTTTTTAAGCTATTTGTCCCATGAGCTATATATTGCAAAGGTGAATGATGGAATTTTAAAGGTAGCACTCAAGCAATTTACTTTGGAATGGCGGAAAATACCATGTAGTAGGTAGGTATGGTGGACACAAATGGCATAGTGGTTGGCTCAAGTATTTTGGATGCATGAGAAGTATTCCCTCTCGATACAAGGTTTAGGCTAGCATGGCTTATTTGAAACAAACACAAGGATGAACCGGTGCAGCAAAACTCACATAAAAGACATATTGAAAACATTATAAGACTCTACACCGTCTTCCTTGTTGTTCAAACTCAATACTAGAAATTATCTAGACCTTAGAGAAACCAAATATGCAAACCAAATTTTAGCATGCTCTATGTATTTCTTCATTAATGGGTGCAAAGCATATGATGCAAGATCTTAATCATGAGCACAACAATTGCCAAGTATCACATTACCCAAGACATTTATAGCAATTACTACATGTATCATTTTCCAATTCCAACCATATAACAATTTAACGAAGGAGAAACTTCGCCATGAATACTATGAGTAGAAACCAAGGACATACTTGTCCATATGCTACAGCGGAGCGTGTCTCTCTCCCATAAAGTGAATGCTAGGATCCATTTTATTCAAACAAAACAAAAAAGAAAAACAAACCGACGCTCCAAGAAAAAGCACATAAGATGTGATGGAATAAAAATATAGTTTCAGGGGAGGAACCTGATAATGTTGTCGATGAAGAAGGGGATGCCTTGGGCATCCCCAAGCTTAGACGCTTGAGTCTTCTTAGAATATGCAGGGGTGAACCACCGGGGCATCCCCAAGCTTAGAGCTTTCACTCTCCTTGATCATGTTGCATCATACTCCTCTCTTGATCCTTGAAAACTTCCTCCACACCAAACTCGAAACAACTCATTAGAGGGTTAGTGCACAATATAAATTAACATATTGAGAGGTGACACAATCATTCTTAACACTTCTGGACATTGCATAATGCTACTGGACATTAGTGGATCAAAGAAATTCATCCAACATAGCAAAAGAGGCAATGCGAAATAAAAGGCAGAACCTGTCAAAACAGAACAGTTTGTATTGACGAATTTTAAAATGGCACCAGACTTGCTCAAATGAAAATGCTCAAATTGAATGAAAGTTGCGTACATATCTGAGGATCATGCACGTAAATTGGCTTAATTTTCTGAGTTACCTACAGGGAGGTGGACCCAGATTCGTGACAGCAAAGAAATCTGGAACTGTGCAGTAATCCAAATCTAGTACTTACTTTTCTATCAACGGCTTAACTTGGCACAACAAAACACAAAACTAAGATAAGGAGAGGTTGCTACAGTAGTAAACAACTTCCAAGACACAAAATAAAAACAAAGTACTTTAGGTAAAAACATGGGTTGTCTCCCATAAGCGCTTTTCTTTAACGCCTTTCAGCTAGGCGCAGAAAGTGTGTATCAAGTATTATCAAGAGACGAAGTGTCAACATCATAATTTGTTCTCATAATAGAATCAAAAGGTACCTTCATTCTCTTTCTAGGGAAGTGTTCCATACCTTTCTTGAGAGGAAATTGATATTTTATATTACCTTCCTTCATATCAATGATAGCACCAACAGTTCGAAGAAAAGGTCTTCCCAATATAATGGGACAAGATGCATTGCATTCAATATCCAAGACAACAAAATCAACGGGAACAAGATTATTGTTAACGGTAATGCGGACATTATCAACCTTACCCAAAGGTTTCTTTGTAGAATGATCAGCAAGATTAACATCCAAATAACAATTTTTCAGCGGTGGCAAGTCAAGCATATTATAAATTTTCTTAGGCATAACAGAAATACTTGCACCAAGATCACATAAAGCATTACAATCAAAATCTTTAACCTTCATCTTAATGATGGGCTCCCAACCATCCTCTAGCTTTTTAGGAATAGAGGCTTCACGCTCTAGTTTCTCTTCTCTAGCTTTTATGAGAGCATTTGTAATATGATGCGTGAAAGCCAAATTTATAGCACTAGCATTAGGACTTTTAGCAAGTTTTTGCAAGAACTTTATAACTTAAGAGATGTGGCAATCATCAAAATTCAAACCATTATAATCTAAAGCAATGGGATCATCATCCCCAATGTTGGAAAAAATTTCAGCAGCTTTATCACGAGCAGTTTCAGCGGTTTAGCAGCTTTCAGCAGTTTTTCGCGCTTTGCATTAGAAGTGGAAACATTGCTAACACCAATTCTTTTATTAGTATTAGTAGGAGGTGCAGCAACATGTGTAGCATTAGCATTACTAGTGGTGGTAATAGTCCAAACTTTAGCTATATTCTTCTCTTTAGCTAGTTTTTCATTTTCTTCTCTATCCCACCTAGCACGCAGTTCAGCCATTAATCTTATATTCTCATTAATTCTAACTTGAATGGCATTTGCTGTAGTAACAATTTTATTATGATGATTCTCATTAGGCAAAACTTTTGATTTCAAAAGATCAACATCAGCAGCAAGACTATCGACTTTAGAAGCAAGTATATCAATTTTCCCAAGCTTTTCTTCAACAGATTTGTTAAAAGCAGTTTGTGTACTAATAAATTCTTTAAGCATGGCTTCAAGTCCAGGGGGTGAACTCCTATTATTGTTGTAAGAATTCCCATAAGAATTACCATAGCCGTTGCCATTATTATAAGGATATGGCCTATAGTTGTTACTAGAATTGTTAGGTAAGCATTGTTGTTGAAATTATTATTTTTAATGAAGTTTACATCAACATGTTCTTCTTGTGCAACCAATGAAGCTAACGGAACATTATTAGGATCAATATTAGTCCTATCATTCACAAGCATAGACATAATAGCATCAATCTTATCACTCAAGGAAGAGGTTTCTTCGACAGAATTTACCTTCTTACCTTGTGGAGCTCTTTCCGTGTGCCATTCAGAGTAGTTGATCATCATATTATCAAGAAGCTTTGTTGCTTCACCAAGAGTGATGGACATAAAGGTACCTCCAGCAGCTGAATCCAATAAATTCCGTGAAGAAAAATTTAGTCCTGCATAGAAGGTTTGGATGATCATCCAAGTAGTCAGTCCATGGGTTGGACAATTTTTAACCAGAGATTTCATTCTTTCCCAAGCTTGAGCAACATGTTCAGTATCTAATTGTTTGAAATTCATTATGCTACTCCTCAAAGATATAATTTTAGCAGGGGGATAATATCTACCAATAAAAGCATCCTTGCATTTAGTCCATGAATCAATACTATTCTTAGGCAGAGATAGCAACCAATCTTTAGCTCTTCCTCTTAATGAGAAAGGGAACAATTTTAGTTTAATAATATCACCATCTACATCTTTATATTTTTGCATTTCACATAGTTCAACAAAATTATTAAGATGGGCAGCAGCATCATCAGAACTAACACCAGAAAATTGCTCTCGCATAACAAGATTCAGTAAAGCAGGTTTAATTTCAAAGAATTCTGCTGTAGTAGCAGGTGGAGCAATAGGTGTGCATAAGAAATCATTATTATTTGTGGTTGTGAAATCACACAACTTAGTGTTTTCAGCGTTGGCCATTTTAGCAACAGTAAATAAAACAAACTAGATAAAGTAAATGCAAGCAAACTAATTTTTTTTGTGTTTTTGATATAGCAAACAAGATAACAAGTAAAGTAAAACTAGCAACTAATTTTTTTGTATTTTGATTTAGTGCAGCAAACAAAGTAGTAAATAAAACTAAGCAAGACAAAAACAAAGTAAAGAGATTGAGAAGTGGAGACTCCCCTTGCAGCGTGTCTTGATCTCCCCGGCAACGGCGCCAGAAAATGTGTTGCTGGCGCAAAGTTGACGTGGGAGTTAGAGATCTCTGTGGTGCAACTTTTCTTCAGATCCCCGGCAACGGCGCCAGAAAATGTGCTTGATGGCGTGTATTTCACACGTTCGTTGGGCAACCCCAAGAGGAAGGTATGATGCGCACAGCAGCAAGTTTTCCCTCAGAAAGAAACCAAGGTTTATCGAACCAGGAGGAGCCAAGAAGCACGTTGAAGGTTGATGGCGGCGGGATGTAGTGCGGCGCAACACCAGGGATTCCGGCACCAACGTGGAACCTGTACAACACAACCAAAGTACTTTGCCCCAACGAAACAGTGAGGTTGTCAATCTCACCGGCTTGCTGTAACAAAGGATTAACCGTATTGTGTGGAAGATGATTGTTTGCAGAAAACAGTAGAACAAGTATTGCAGTAGATTGTATTTCAGTAAAGAGAATTGGACCGGGGTCCACAGTTCACTAGAGGTGTCTCTCCCATAAGACAAACAGCATGTTGGGTGAACAAATTACAGTTGGGCAATTGACAAATAAAGAGAGCATGACAATGCACATACATATCATGATGAGTATAGTGAGATTTAATTGGGCATTACGACAAAGTACATAGACCGCCATCCAACTGCATCTATGCCTAAAAAGTCCACCTTCAGGTTATCATCCGAACCCCCTCCAGTATTAAGTTGCAAAGCAACAGACAATTGCATTAAGTATGGTGTGTAATGTAATCAACAACTACATCCTTAGACATAGCATCAATGTTTTATCCCTAGTGGCAACAGCACAACACAACCTTAGAACTTTCTGTCACTGTCCCAGGTGTCAATGCAGGCATGAACCCACTATCGAGCATAAGTACTCCCTCTTGGAGTTACAAGCATCTACTTGGCCAGAGCATCTACTAGTAACGGAAAGCATGCAAGATCATAAACAACACATAAGCATAACTTTGATAATCAACATAACAAGTATTCTCTATTCATCGGATCCCAACAAACGCAACATATAGAATTACAGATAGATGATCTTGATCATGTTAGGCAGCTCACAAGATCTGACAATGATAGCACAATGGGGAGAAGACAACCATCTAGCTACTGCTATGGACCCATAGTCCAGGGGTAGACTACTCACACATCACACCGGAGGCGACCATGGCGGCGTAGAGTCCTCCGGGAGATGATTCCCCTCTCCGGCAGGGTGCCGGAGGCGATCTCCTGGATCCCCCGAGATGGGATCGGCGTTGGCGGCGTCTCTGGAAGGTTTTCCGTATCATGGCTCTCGGTACTGGGGGTTTCGTCACGGAGGCTATTTGTAGGCGGAAGGGCAGGTCAAGAGGTGGCACGGGGGCCCCACACCACAGGGCCGCGCGGCCAAGGGGGGGGCCGCGCCGCCCTAGGGTGTGGCCCCCTCGTCGCCCCTCTTCGTCTCTCCTTCGGACTTCTGGAAGCTTCGTGGAAAAATAGGCCCCTGGGCTTTGATTTCGTCCAATTCCGAGAATATTTCCTTACTAGGATTTCTGAAACCAAAAACAGCAGAAAACAGCAACTGGCACTTTGGCATCTTGTTAATAGGTTAGTTCCAGAAAATGCACGAATATGACATAAAGTGTGCATAAAACATGTAGATAACATCAATAATGTGGCATGGAACATAAGAAATTATCGATACGTCGGAGACGTATCATTGTTTCATGATGATATTCATTGTTTTATGATCTTACCTGCAAGTTGTATACACATGTCACTGTCCGGAACCCGAGGCCCCAAAGTGACAGAAATTGGGACAACCGGAGGGGAAGGCGGTGATGTGAGGATCACATGTGTTCACGGAGTGTTAATGCTTTGCTCCGGTGCTCTATTAAAAGGAGTACCTTAATTTCCAGTAGATTCCCTAGAGGCCTGATACGTCCAAAACGTATCTACTTTCCCGAACACTTTTTCTATTGTTTTGTCTCTAATTTGTGTATTTTGGATACAACTAACACGGACTAACGCTGTTTTCAGCAGAATTGCTCTGGTGTCTCGTTTTTGTGCAGAAATCCAACTTTCAGGAAAATCCCCGGAATTTATGTCGAAGGTCTTATTTTTCCAAAAGAATTACAGAGCCAGAAGGGCAAGCCAGGTGGAGGCCCGAGGCCCCCACACACTAGGCCGGCGCGGCCCAGGAGGGGGGCGCGCCGCCCTACTGTGTGGCCCCCTCGGCTGGCCTCCGACGCCCTCCTCTGGACTACTTAAGGGTTTCGATCTAAAAACACGAGAAGAGAAGTCGAAGTCGCCAGAAACCTCCCAGTACGCCGCCACCGTCGCGAAACTCCATCTCGGGACCAGAAACTCCGTTCTGGCACTCCGCCGGGACAGGGAATTGGAGGAGATCATCGCCATCATCACCACCGACGCCTCTCCATCGACCAGCAATGTTTCCCCCATCCATGTGTGAGTAATTCCCCTGCTGTAGGCTGAAGGGGATGGTAGGGATTGGATGAGATTGGTCATGTAATAGCATAAGATTGTTAGGGCATAGTAGCTAGTGTCTGTAATTGGTACTTTGATGATATTGTTGCAACTTGTTATGCTTAATGCTTGTCACTAGGGCCCGAGTGCCATGATCTCAGATCTGAACATGTTATTGTTTCATGATGATATGCATTGTTTTATGATCTTACCTGCAAGTTGTATACACATGTCGCTGTCCAGAACCCGAGGCCCCGAAGTGACAGAAATCGGGACAATCGGAGGGGATGGCAGTGATGTGAGGATCACATGTGTTCACGGAGTGTTAATGCTTTGCTCCGGTACTCTATTAAAAGGAGTACCTTGATATCCAGTAGATTCCCTAGAGGCCCGGCTGCCACCGGATGGTAGGACAAAAGATGTTGTGCAAGTTTCTCATTGCGAGCATGTACGACTATATACGGAACACATGCCTATGGATTGCTTAGTACTTGGACACCGTTTTATTATTATCTGCAAATGCCCTGCTTTGATTATTACATGTGTTTCTCTCATCCATGCAACGCCCGTCATCCATCCCTGTGCCTACAGTATTTTAATCCTGCTGATTACTAAAATCACTACTGCTGTCTTTGTTACTCTGCTGCTGTTATTTCACCATCTATCGCTATAAAACTGTTACTACTGATAAACTCTTGCGAGCAAGTCTGTTTCCAGGTGCAGCTGAATTGACAACGCCGCTGTTAAGGCTTTCAAGTATTCTTTGTCTCCCCTTGTGTCGAATCAATAAATTGGGTTTTACTTCCCGCGAAGACTGTTGCGATCCCCTATACTTGTGGGTCATCAAGACTATTTTCTGGCGCCGTTGCCGGGGAGCATAGCTTTATTTGGAAGTTCACTTGGATTGATATTGTTCGTTGCAAATTCTCCATCATGGGTAAATCTCGCGATCCTAAAGTCGCCATATTACCATCCACTACAAGAAAAGGTACAACTCTGAGTACCTCTGCTACTCTTGATTCACCATCTGTGATAAGCCAACTTGTTTCACCGCCGCAAGCTTCACTTGATGGTACTTCTGCTGAATCTGAAAACTCTCATAATATTGATAATGTTTCTGCTGTGCTTGATGATAGTGGTTCATTGGGATCTTTTCTAGATGCTACAATTGCTAGGTCTACACAAATTGAAAATACTGAAACTCCTAATGCTGCTACACCTGTTAATTCACCTGAGTCTGTTGATTACTCTAGTGATGATCTTGATGAGGATTATGTGGAGCTTAATGATGATTTTATTGATAAATGCAATGCTATGTCCTGATCCTAAATTTGCCACATCTCCTATAAGCATTAAGGATAAAGATTATGATTTTTCTCTTGATCTATCTCATATAACTATTGTTGAGAAAACACCCTTTTGTGGTACTGAAAAAGAAAGTGCTGTAGAACACATGAATGAACTTTCTTCTATGAGTAGCTTGTTTTCTGATGATGTCAAGATGCGTACTTATTTTGTTGCTAAAATTTTTCCTTTCTCATTGAAGGATGATGCTAAAACTTGGTATAATAATTTGCCTCCTGGTTCTATTAAAAGTCCAGGTGATTTGCTTGATGTTTTCTTTCGGAAATACTTTCCTGCTAGTGCTCAACATGCTGCTTTACAGAAAATTTATAGCTTTGACCAGGAAGATGGAGAGAAATTGCCTGAAGCTTGGGCAAGATTTTGTTCTCTTATCAGAGCTCGACCTGGACATGATTTGGAAAAGCATGATTTACTTGATATATTTTATAGTGGACTAACCGTTGAGTCTAGAGCATATCTGGATAGTTGTGCTGGTTGTGTTTTCAGGAAAAGAACTCCAGACGAAGCTGAAGAATTATTGGCTAAAATAGGTCGGAATCATGATGATTGGACTACACCTGAACCAACTCCGACGCCAATATTGAAGAAGAGGGGTTTGATTAAATTGAATGATCAAGATATGAGGGAAGCCAATAAATCTCTTAAGGAGAAAGGTATTAAATCCGAAGATGTGAAGAACTTACCTCCCATAGAAGATTTATGCGAGACAATTCCCCCTTCATCCATGATTGAGGTAAACTCCCTTCAACGCTTTACTAGGGAAGATATTCCGTATTCGAAATCTCCTCCTCAATGCTTAGATGAGTTTGATAATTATATTGTTAAGCAAAAAAAAATTAATATGAGAGTAGAGAATCATCTAATGGAAAATTCTCAAGCTATTAGTAATTTGCATGATATTGTGGAGAGAACCTCCAATGATGTTAAGATGCTTGTTAAACATTTTCATATGGTTCAAACTCAAATTGATCAACTCACTGAAGTGCAAAATGACTTGTTAAAAAATAATTCTAAAGAAAAAATGCTTATGAAGTAACAACTAGAGGCTGTGTTTTTACCCAGGATCCTCTATATCCTGAAGGGCATCCCAAAAGAGTTGAACAAGATTCTCAACGCATTGAACCTAGTGCTCCTTCTAAGAAAAAGAAGAAGAAACATAAAAATGTTGTAGAATCCTCTGAACCTGTTAATGATCCTAATAGTATTTCTATTTCTGATGCTGAAACTGAAAGTGGTAATGAACATGATAATGATAATGATAAGAATGATGCTTCTGATAAAGAAGAGTGTCGTTGCCTATTCGACGGTACCTCGGAGGAGGGATCCTCACGAGGGGGAGAAGAAGTAGGGGCCATAGGGCGGAGTGCACACGGGACGGTGGTACGCGAGTTACCCAGCTTCGGAACACCTGTACGATGACAGGGCCTACTGCTGCTTGTCTGGAATTATATGGGCGCTTTCGCGTTGTTACAATGAGTTGTGGTTGTGCCTCTAGGGCTCCCGGGATCCGGCTTATATAGACGCACGGATCTAGGGTTTACACGGAGAGTCCTAGCTGGAATACAAGTTGCCTAATCTACGGTACAATGTCTTGCCGTGTACGTCAAGGATCCGCCTTCCTTCTAGGCCACGCTCGATCCGGATACTTCATGGGCCTCCACGGATCCGGCTTCCTTCGTAGGTCGGTTAGGATCCGGCTCCTTGTTCCTGGGCTGGACTTCATCCTTCAGGATCTACAGCAACTGGGCCGCCCGATGGGCCACATGCCTCACCACCAACTATGGGCCACCCGGGCTTGCCGGATCTAGGCCATGCCGTTGATATACCCATAAAGTATACCCACAACAGTAGCCCCCGAAGTTCTCCGAGATTCATCATTCCTCCGACTTCATACAACTTCGGAAACGAAGAGAATCTTGAAGAGCTTCAAAACTTCTTACTTGATTCCGGGTTCATCCCTTCGGAAATCCTTCATCTTCAGATCACGCACAACAACGGAAGCTCCGCTTTTCCCGCGCACAACCTCCTCATTTCCCGCGCTAAATTTTCGCAGATGCAAATCTTTAGCCGGAATTTCCGGGAGTGCATGGTTAAGTTACCTCCACGTCGTTTTACCGCACTTGACCTAAAACACGTGTCATCCATCCAACGGTGTGACCGTTCCGTTTCCACCGTCGGATCCGAATCCCGAATCTCCGCGTGCGGCCTATAAATACCCCGCGGCTCGGTAATTTTTCATTCTTTCACCTCTCCTCACCACTTCGTCTTCCTCCTCGTGCCGCGCCGCCCGACAGATCTCGATTCCGGCGAACTTCGCCACGGTGAGCTCCGCGCGCCGCCAGTCCAAGCCTTCCCTCGCGCCAAGATCCCTTCGGTTGAACGGGAATTTCTCCCCTCCGCCGATTCGTGGTCACGCGGGGCGATTTACTTCAAGTCCGGCGACCTCGTCTTCACCGGAGCTCCGTCGAGCCACCGCGCCATTAGCGGTAAGTGCGCCAGCCTCGTAGAAGATAGACTAAGTGTAGAAGATAGACTAAGTGATCTGGGTACTCAAACAATTTGTATGGGCGCAGCCGGAAGCATGCCACTCGATTCATCACACTGTACTGGTAGCTCTCCGAGTAGCCCGGATCCCAATCCAATAGAACCAATATGCCCGGATCCCATATCATTCCTGCCACCATATGTTTCCGACATTAGACTAGCTCAACCGTTTTCCGCATCTTCCAGCACCGCTCCACCGGATCCCCTCCCTCCAAGAGCTTCAAGAAGAACTCGAGGGACAAGCTAGGATGGCAGCCAAGGTTCAGGAGGCAGAAAACGAGAGGGCGTCCAAGGCTCAAATCCGGGAAGGAGAGCGGGGTCAGTGGTTGCCCTGCGCAACTACTGATGTGGAGCTTAGAGAGCTCCAGAACGAGGGCATGATCTCCACTCACTGGAGCTTCACACGTGATTCCGACGTCCCCAAGCCCGAAGCCGGAGAAATCGTTATGACCAAGGCTTGGGTGGAACGCGGACTTTCACTTCCCTGCTCGGAGTTTTTTCTCTCCATCCTCAACACATACGGGCTCCAGCCCCACAACATCTGCCCAAACTCATATCTCCTCCTGTCCAACTTCGTAACTCTTTGCGAAGGGCACCTTGGGATCCGGCCTGATGTCAAGTTATGGTAGTTCTTTTTCCGGGTGAAGAAGGAAACCAAGGACAAAGCAATGGTGAACTGTGGGAGTATGACGTTTATGCTCCGCCCCAGCCGCATGTATCCTCCCCACGACTCGCACGAATCTGTCCGGTACTGGAACGCCGGATGGTTCTATGAGAAGAACGCTTCAGTTCCGGACGTCCATGAAGGCTTGCCCCAGTTCGTCAACGAACCTCCGGAAGAGCTCGCAAGCTGGAGCTTCGTTCCTTCGCTCGCCCAAACCCCTATCTTGGAGAAGGCAGCACGGAGAATCTCCTGGCTAGTCCACGACGGACTGACTGGAGCCCAGCTCACTCTTAGCTGGTTTTCCCGGAGAATCCAGCCTCTACGCTACAACGCACGCCTGATGTGTGCTTATACCGGGGCGGACGATCTCCTCCGGGTTACCCGCCACGATCTTCTGGCCGACTCCCTGAAGAGAAGGTTCAAGACTTTGGTGAAGATTCCCAGGGGCCAACAGGTCCCGGAACTGATCAAGGACATCTATACAAACGACCAGTGTCCTCCGGTAAGCTTTGTTCTTTTCGTTGCTTCAAACTTCACAAGTTTTTGGATGTTAATTCTAACTTTTATTCATATTCCTTCCAGCTCAACACTTTGGCGGAGGAAAACTTCCACACCATTCTTCGTGTCCCTGTCAGCGGCGACGCGTCGGAGGAGGTTCCGGAAGACGATGAGGAAGAAGAGGAACAGGCACCCCACAAGGCGGCCCCTCGACCTACGAAGCGTCCCCGCGCCAAGGCTTCCGGCTCTGAAGTCGGAGCTAGCGGCGAGGCCTCCGCCAAGAAGCCCAAGACCACAAAGCCACCTCCGCTAGACTCGAGGAAAGCGGAGCGTGCGCGCCTGAGGATGCTTTCAACAGCTGGCCAGCGCACGCGCCCCATCATCCCCGGCGCCCCGTAAGTTTCCGAATATGGTGCAATTTTATCTTGACGAAATTACTTCTTATTCGATCTCTTTCACTTGTTTGCAGGAATCCGAGTACCGCCGCCACGCGGACCATCGGCCAAGAGCCTATCACCAAATATATGAAAAAGTCTCCGGCAGTTGGTCCTTCTACTCCAGTTCCACCAAGTACCTCCCACCCTACTCCTCAACCGTCTCCCCCTCAGGCTGATCCATCTCCCCCTCCTGCCGCAAACACTCCAACGGAAATAATTCCGGTTAGCAGCGAGAATGTGGGCGGAGAAGATCCTAAGGCCAAAGGCCCCGCCCAAGAAGACGCGGAAGTACAAGGTCAAGGAGAGGCTGAAGTCACTTCTTCTGAGAAGGCTGGAGACGACGTTGGCGACATCATCATTTTTCCGAAGAACTTTGGAGATCCGGCTGACACCACTTCCACCCCCAAGGCATATGCTACCAAGTTTTTCAACAAGCTGTCCGAGGCGGAGAAATGGGAGCTTGAACAAGATCTACTCAACGCCATGCTGAACAACGCCTGGGGGAAGCCTGATTCCGCGACATCGGAAATCCAGGACTTCAAGAAGAATGTCGGCTAGTTCTTCGACAAGCTCATCTGCAAGCAAAAGGTACTCCCCAGTAGCCCCCAAGCATGTAGGCGGAAACTCAAAAAATAGTTAGCGCTTAGATGCTTAGAGAAAGATTACTTCCGGTAAGGTTTTTAAATTGGATCAGTAGCCCCCAAGCATTATGGCGGAAAAATTCCGGCAATAACGCTTTGGAGGAAACCACTGTGACAGGCGGAATTTTTACTCCTGCTCTGTCTATGTTTTACAGGAACAGCAGGCGCTGCACTATGAGCTGCACAAGAACATTGCCCTTCAGCGCCGCGTTACTCTGAATCAAGCGGAAAATATCCGGACTCTGAAGGATGAGAATGCGGAACTGACCAAACAACTGGCGGACGCCCAAGGTTGGTTTCCGTCTTCTTCGTCATTAGTCATATTCCGACTTGAAACTTGCTGTTAACTTATGTTATTATAGGCGCATCCTCTTCCCTTGCTACAGCCTCGTCTGAACTTGAGAACCTGCGTTCCTCGTACCAAGATTCGGAAACGAAACTAAAGGAGGCGGAACTAAAGAGGGAGCAGGCCGAGAAGCAGCTGGAGGAGAAAAACTCTGAGCACATCAGGGAAAAAGGCGAATTGATATTGAAGAAAAATGCCGATAGCGAGACCATCAAGAGGCAGCAAAAAGAGCTCAATGGACTCCGGAAATATATGGAGACCGCGGAACATCACTGGGACTTGCTCAACGAGAACATCTTGGGTACAATACTGAAACCTTGTCCAGATGTTTGCTCCGACTTTTTACTTTGTGCTCAAATTGCATGCTTATATCCTGATTATCTTATGCAGAGCCGCTTGGTTATCCGGAACAGCGCCGGAATTTGTTCCCACGGGATGACCTTCTTCAACTTACAGGCGATGATTGCAAAGATCTCATCTCTGCCTCCCGCAAGATATGCTATAACTTGTCCATCAAGAGGAGTCGCACTTGCAACGTTCGCAAGCTTGTTGGAAAGATGGACGTTCTTCCGGAGCTGGTGACGGATCTACAAGCATCATCAGCCCGAGGCGCAGCTGCAATGACCTTGGCTATGTGCTTAGCACATAATCCGGATCTTGATCTTGATGTGGTAACCACGGGCGTTCCTCCGGATGCGAATGTTGATGCGCTCCTGGATGCAGTGAGCGGCTACGACACCCGTATCGCGCGCAGGATCCAGCATGAGGAATTCTACGACAAGGTCGTTCTTCCTGCAAACGAGCCCTTGGAAGTGGAACTTCAAAAGGATCTTGACGCGAAGGCGCGACCTGCGGAATCCGGGACCCAATATACCTGGACCAGCTCCAAGGACGCTCCCCAAGAAGAACCCAAGACCAGCACTGCAGCTTCTGAAGAAGAAAAAGAAAGTGATGAAGACGTGTCATCTCCGGCCGAAGACGCCGAGAAAAAAGATTCAGAGGGCAAGACTTCTCCGGCCAAGGGGGAGTGAAAACTTTTATTCCTGCGGGAGAAACAATGCATCATTTTGGCCCCAGCGAGGGTTTGTAATATAACTTTAAATTCTTAAGTATCTAGGGACGAAACAATTATGCATGGGCGGAAAATTTATCCTGCTATCCTTTTGAATTATTTGCATGTTTCGTTTGTAAAAAGCAAGTGCTGGTTTGTTAATTTTCCGGCTTACTCATTTGACCTTCCACGAGCCGGAAAACCTTTGGCCGAAACGCCGCTCGCAGCCGACGAAGCCCAATGGCGTCCGTCCATAACCGCGGAAACAAGCCCCCAGCCTAGGTGCCGGAAATCGCTACCAGGAATCCATGAGTTCGCAACGAAAAAAAAATTTCCACCAGAAAACTTAAGCTTACGTCCTAAAGGACGATTTTGAAAATCACAACTTTCATACACGCCTAGGCGGAAACATCCAGCTCTGCGGTTTTAGTCGGAAAAACATACACGATCTAAAATGAACAAGTAAAGGAGGTAAAAGACTCAAAGAGTGAACCATAAGCTTTATTTCATTGATCATGTATAACTATTACAGAGTTTGTAACTCGGAAAAAATATGCTAAGTGTAGAAAGGACGTAGCTGTGCGATGTTCCAAGGGCGATCTGTCTCGTCGTAGATGTCATCCGGATCCTCACGCTTGCATTTCCGGTGCCAATTAGCAGGTCTATCCCTCAGCTCGCGGAAATCAACAAGGTAGTACGACCCGTTATGAAGCACTTTGCTAACGACGAAGGGTCCTTCCCATGGAGATTGCAGCTTATGGTCTTTCACCTGTCGAAGGCGGAGGACCAGGTCTCCTACCATGAAGGAGCGATTCCGAACTCGACGACTGTGATAACGTCGGAGCTTCTGCTGGTAGATGGCGGAGCGCTGGTCAGCTAAGTTCCGAGCTTCCTCAATCAGGTCCACAGATAGCTGTCTGGCCTCGTCAGCTGTTTCTTCATTGTAGGCGGAAACTCGCGGTGAATCGTGGATGATGTCGGAGGGAAGCACGGCTTCGGATCCGTATACCAGGAAAAATGGTGTAAACCCTGTTGATCTGTTAGGGGTAGTTCGTAAACTCCACAAAACAGCTTCCAACTCATCAGCCCAAGCTCCGGCTGCTCGTCGCAGCGGTTCTTCAAGGCGCGGTTTAATTCCTGATAATATTAGGCCGTTAGCCCTTTCGACTTGACCGTTGGATTGTGGGTGAGCCACAGATGCAAGGTCCAGCCGTATCCCTACTGTTTCACAATAATCCCTCAACTCTCCTTGAGCGAAGTTTGTGCCATTATCCGTGATTATGCTGTGTGGGATGCCGAATCTCATCACGAGGCTGCAGACGAATTTTAGTGCCGTAGCACCATCGGCTTTTCTCACTGGCTTAGCCTCGATCCATTTGCTGAACTTGTCAACAGCGACCAGGAGGTATTCAAAACCGCCAGGAGATGATCTTTTTAACTTACCAACCATATCGAGCCCCCAGACCGCAAATGGCCAGGTGATAGGTATGGTCTTCAGCTCTTGGGCTGGAGCGTTTGGTTGAGTAGCGTAGTACTGACAACCTCGGCAGGTCTTGACTATTTTGTCAGCATCTTCTTTAGCTGTGAGCCAGTAAAAACCTAACCGAAAAGCTTTTGCAACGAGCGATCTGGGGGCGGCATGATGCCCGCAGTCCCCTGCGTGGATCTCTCTGAGGATTTCAATGCCATCTTGATTGGAGACGCATTTGAGAAATACCCCTGCTGCACTTCGTTTGTAGAGCTGTCCATCAACAATTGTGTAGGATCTCGCTCGTCTGACGATCTGTCTTGCGAGGACCTCGTCCTCAGGCAACTTCTGATCGATGAGGTAGTCCAGGAAAGGCTGTGTCCAAGCCGGAATGATAGCCATCACTTCCCTAGCCGGAGATACTGCCACCTCTGGGTTTTCCGGGTTAGCGCCCTTCACCGAGGGTATCCGGAGATGCTCCAGGAAAATGCCAGGCGGAATTTGCTTCCTGCCGAATCCGAGCTTTGATAGCATGTCCGCCGCTGTGTTATCGTCTCTCCTGACGTACTTGACTTCGTATCCGAGGAAGCACTTGGCGATCTCATCAACTTCGTCTCTGTAGGCCTCCATGACGGAGTTTCTGGCGTTCTAGGTTCCGGCTACTTGTTGTGCCACCAGGTCGGAATCTCCACAGCATATGATGTGCTTGATCCCAATTTCCTTAGCGATGCGCAGACCGTGTAGTAGAGCCTCGTATTCCGCCATGTTGTTTGTAGCTTCGAAGTGGATCTGCAGAATGTACTGCAGTTCTTCTCCGGTAGGGGACTTCAGGGTGACTCCGGCTCCTGAGCCTTGATGCTGCTTGGATCCATCGAAGTGCATAACCCATGTTTCTGGTTTCGGCTCCAGACTTGCATCCGGAGCTTCTGTCCAATCTGCGACGAAATCCGCCAAGACTTGGGATTTAACCGCGGTCCTAGGCTTGTAAGCGATGTCGAAGGCGGATAATTCGATGCCCCATTTAGCCGTACGTCCCGTTGCGTCAGCGTTGTTGAGAATTGTTGACAGCGGAGCCTTGCTCACGACTGTTACTGGGTGCTCTTGGAAGTAGTGTCTCAGCTTCCGGCTGCCTAGGAACACTCCATAGGCTAGCTTCTGAAAGTGAGGGTATCTTTGTTTTGACTCCGTCAGCACCTCGCTAATGTAGTAGACAGGTCTTTGGACATCATATTCATGACCTTCTTCCTTTCGCTCCACCACGATGACGAGGCTGATGACTTTGTTGGTAGCTGCCAGATAAAGGAGCATTGGCTCTGACTCTGCTGGGGCTGCCAAGATAGGTGGGGAGGTGAGTATTTCCTTCAACCCCCGAAGAGCTGCGTCAGCTGCGTCGTCCCAGACAAATTTGTCTATTTTCTTCAGCAGCTTGTACAGAGGTAGTGCCTTCTCGCCAAGACGGCTAACAAACCTACTGATTAATGCGACGCAACCGGTTAGTCGTTGCACATCTTTGAGACAAGTTGGCCGTTTGATACACAGGATTGCCTTAATCTTTTCCGGGTTAACCTCAATGCCTCTGTGAGAGACTATGAAGCCAAGGAGTTTTCCGGCTGGCACGCCAAAGACGCACTTCAGCGGATTCAACATCATCTTGTACCTGCGGAGGTTGTCGAAGGTTTCTGTGAGGTCGCTGATCAAGTCGGATCCTTTCCGGGTCATGACCGCGATGTCGTCGACGTAAGCGTGCACGTTCCGACCAATTTGGTCCTTCAGGCATCGCTGCATCGTACGTTGGTAGGTGGCACCTGCATTTTTCAAACCAAAAGGCATAGTAACATAGCAGTAAGTACCAAACGGGGTAATGAATGAAGTTGCCTTTTGGTCGGATTCCTTCATCCGGATCTGATGATACCCGGAATACGCATCAAGAAAACACAGAAGTTCCGCCCCCGCCGTCGAATCAATGACCTGGTCAATGCGCGGCAAGGGGAACGGATCCTTCGGGCAATGCTTGTTCAAGCCAGAGTAATCGATGCACATTCTTAGTATTTCAGTGTTCTTTTTGGGTACAAGGACGGGATTTGCGACCCAATCGGTGTGGATAACTTCTATTACAAAACCTGCTTCTAGTAACTTTGCTAGTTCCATTCCTATGGCGCGGCGCTTCTTATCACCAAATCGTCGCATAGCTTGCTTCACCGGTTTAGCCCCCGGATTTATGTTGAGGTAGTGCTCGGCGTGTTCCCTAGGTACTCCGGACATGTCAGAAGGTTGCCATGCAAAGATATCCATGTTAGCGCGGAGGAACTCGACGAGCGCGTCTTCCTATTTGGGGTCCATGTTGGCTCCGACTGAAACCTGCTTGGAAGAGTCGCCTTTGATGAGGTCGTGCTTCTTGGTTTCTATCGCGGCCTTGAAGGAGGTTTTCTGCTCGGAGATCTGCTTCTTGGTGGTCTGCATCTCAGTCGGATCCACCGCGGCTCTGTAGCCTTTTAGCTCTTCACCGGATATCACAGACTCTGCGAAGGCGGCTTCGCCTAACTCGCACTCATGAGCCTTTTTGTAGTCTCCGGATACGGTAATCATACCTTTAGGACCCGGAATTTTGAGCTTGTTGTAGATGTAGCACGCTCTTGCATGGAACTTGTGGTAGGTGGGCCTGCCGAAGATGACGTGGTAGGAGCTCTTGAAGGGCACAACTTCAAACGTGATTTTCTCTTTGCGGAAATTATGAACATCGCCAAAAGCCACGGGAAGTGTGATGCTGCCGAGGGAATTCGCCTTCTTACCCGGAACCACGCCATGAAACTCAGTGTTACTGTGTTTAAGCTGTTCCTTGGTGAGGTTCATCCGCTCTAGAGTCTCCAGGTACATGATGTTCAGGCTGGCTCCGCCATCCATGAGGCACTTGGAGAAGTCATACCCATCTATGCGGGGACTTACAACCAAGGCGTAGCATTCTTTTGGCACAATTGCAGGGTGATCCTTCCTATCAAATGTGCACGGGATTTCCGACCACCTGACGTACTGCGGCACAGCCGGAACTATAGCGTTCAGGATCCGGGTGGCTGACTTGGAGGCGCGTACTGTTGGTGTCCCAAGGAAAGTGTGGTAAGCCCCCACGCTCTTTTTATCGAATGGGTTGGATTTACCTGCGGATCCTGCCTTGGGATCCGGCGAGTTATCATCCTCATCCATCGCCTCGGAACTATCTTCTTCTTTGTCTTTGTTCTTGCCCTTGCCACCTTTGCCGCGTGGGCGGTGCTTCCGGGCGCGCTTGTATCCTGCCTCCGGATCATTCTTTAGATCATTGACCCACTTGCAGTTGCGGTTGGTATGAGTGGACTTCCCCGTAACCGGATCCAGGTGGGCCAGGCAGGGCATGTCTCTGTACTCGTCGTAGGTTTGCGGAGTGCGGGATCCGCCAGCCGTGACCTCAGAGGTATGCTGCTAACCCCTGCCGGCTCCGCCTCCACGTCCGCGTCCTCTTCCGCCTCCTGAACCTCCGCGTTGAAACGCCATGGCGACCATCTCGGATCCGCCACTCTTCTGGTCATCAGGGTTTTTGCGCTTATGGCTGCTGCTGCTGCCGTTATCACGGTTCTTCTTCTGTTGATGTAGGGGGATTGCTGTAGCTGCGAGATCACCGCCTGCGTCATCATCGGCGGCAGTATGATCACTGGCAATGGAGATCATCTCATCCAAAGTCAGCTTGCTTGAGTTAGCCAAACGAGTGAGCGTATGCCTCAGCAACCCTCCCCTCTGCAGTCCACCAATGAAAGCGTACATGGCGGTGGTGTGGTCGACGTTTTCGCACTCGTTCCTGCATGCCAACCATCGTGTGAGGTAGTTTCTTGAGGTTTCTCCCTTCTTCTGGATGCAGGCTTGCAGGTCGCTTGCCGTGGCAGGTCTTTTGTAGGTGCCTCTGAAGTGTTTCTCGAAAGCGGTCTTCAGGTCGAACCAGCAAAAGATGGAGTTCTTCTCGAGGTCACCGAGCTGCATCCGGGCTGGACCTACAAGGTACAATCGGAGCATGCGGCAGCGATGTTAGGGGTTCCTCCAAAGAAAGGTTACTGCATTATAGTAATCCTCAATCCAGGTATCCGGCCTTTCGGTGCCATCATAATGCTTCAGATTTCCGGGTAGCTTGAGGTTCATCCTTGGCTTTGGTTCCTCTCGAATCATCCTGCCAAAGCACTTCGGGCCAATGTAGTCGGTTCTGTATTCGTTAAGGCGATCCCGTGCGTCGCGCGGGCCGTGGCGAGGGGATTGTGAGCGAGAGCGAGATCTCCGGCCGTCGCCTCCGCCTCCACCTCCGCCGCCACCGCTAGGTGGTGGTGAGGGAGACCTGCGAGTTGGGCGGTCCGATTTCTTGCTTCCGCCATCTGATTCTCCTCGGCCTTCCTGGTGCTGGCTCCGGCTCCTGTGGCTGCCTTCGCCCTGGCGCTGGCTGCCCTGGTCGTTCCGGCGAGGCTCCGGGTCATGGCTCCGGCGAGGCTCTGGGTCACGGCTCCGACGAGGCTCTGGGTCGCGGTTCCGGCGAGGCTCGGGCCGCGCTCCTCATTCCGACCCTCCTGGGCTCGGGCTCACGAACATTGTTGCGGTTCCGGCGTGGTTCCGGCGAGCGCTCCTCGTTTCTCGCTTGTTTCTTGGCAGCACGTTGTCGCGGATAACAATCCCACCATGCCCTGGGGGCCTGGTGTTTCCGGCTGGACTACGGCGGCGAGGGGGTCGCGGGTAACCATTAGGCGGAGGAGAGGGGTTGCGATATTTGTCTCGTCCAGAGTACATTGCATCCTTTCCCTTTCTTGGATCTGACGAGGGCGTCTTTGACGGAACGGGGATCGGATTTGGGTGTTCCCTGGTCCTTCTTCTGCGCTCCGAGGATCCGGTGTGTGATTCATCGTCGAGATGCCGATCAGCGCGGGCGTCCTTCTGCGCGGTAGATACACAGTTATCCGGATTGGATTCCAGCCTGCGCGAAGTATCCGCCTTGCTTTGCTGCTGCATTGCTGAAGCGACAAGTGTGCGGAGGTAGTTGATATCAACCTCTTCGTCCTTCTTCTTCAACAGCTCCGCAGCTTTTAGCATGTTGTCCTTTGGGGTTTCCAGCGGCCGGTGCTCTGCGGGCGTGGCGAAGTTGATCCTGCGAGGCGGAATTGCTTCTCTAACAATTCGATCAGCCTCCGCCTGCGCATAGGTCATCTTTACTTCCCACTCTTTCGCCATGCTCTTGACCTGCTCGAGTGTGGCAGTAATTTCGCGATCCTGTCTGTCGAATTGGTCCGCCAAACCTGCAGCTTGTTCCCTTTCTTCCCTTAATGCAGCTTCGGTATCGGCGAGCTTCTTGGCAGTGGCCAGCATTTCCTGTCTAGTGGCCTCTAGAGCCTCCAGATCTGCGGCGTCGCCCGGGGTTATAGGTTTGTTAAGAACTGCTCGCGCAACCATCTCTTCAGCCGACAGGATTTCCTCCGAGGAAGAATCCCTGCGGGGTCGCTCCCGTGACATTGGAGATCCTTGGCGGGATAGCTGAGGGTCGGATTGGCTGGTTGGCTCTTCAGATCCAGTTTGTCCCAGCGCTGCTACCGTTGCAAGAACCTGCTTAGGCTGGGCGGAGTCGACTTCAGGCTGATCACCGAAACCATACTCCCCTAGCTTGCGGTTAAACTCGTCAGTATCCATGGAGGGGGTATCTCCGGAAATTGGGCTCAGATTGCCCAAAATCGACTCTTCAACCGGAGCTTCGCTTTCTCCGACAGGCTTGGCCTGATCCGGATCTGCGCCGTTTTCCGGTGCCTCTACCTGCTCAGGACCAGCTCCGTCTTCTTGAGGGGCGGTTCTGGCGGTATGGGCCAAGAAGTGTACGAAGTGGCACCTCTGCTTTTCTAACACCTGGGAGACCCAGGCGGATCTGCATTGGTCTTCCACCGTTGTTTCCTGCTCAGGGGCGGATTGGGTGGGCTTTGAAATTTCCAGATCCGAGGCGGAATCTTCCTTGGGAAGCTCCTGCATCTCAGATCGGATCTTCGCGACAGCGTCCAGCTCTGCAGCGGTCGCGTCTGCGTTACTTACCAGTGGGTTTCCGTCGAAATCGACGGTTTCCCCGATGAAGATGTGTATGCCGCCAATTGGGACGATGGAGAGCTTGACGGGGTTTGTCCTAGCCGGAATCTAGCACTCATCCGGAGGGACGATCGGTAGATTTCCGGCGTAGAGGACGCGCCCCACAGCGATGGTGTCGTCGTAGCTTCCCACGGCGGAACCCTCCCGGTTCCGGCCTCCAGACGCCACAGGCCCCACGGTGGGCGCCAACTGTCGTTGCCTATTCGACGGTACCTCAGAGGAGGGATCCTCACGAGGGGGAGAAGAAGTAGGGGCCATAGGGCGGAGTGCACACGGGACGGTGGTACGCGAGTTACCCAGCTTCGGAACACCTGTACGATGACAGGGCCTACTGCTGCTTGTCTGGAATTATCTGGGCGCTTTCACGTTGTTACAATGAGTTGTGGTTGTGCCTCTAGGGCTCCCGGGATCCGGCTTATATAGACGCACGGATCTAGGGTTTACACGGAGAGTCCTAGCCGGAATACAAGTTGCCTAATCTACGGTACAATGTCTTGCCGTGTACGTCAAGGATCCGCCTTCCTTCTAGGCCACGCTGGATCCGGATACTTCATGGGCCTCCACGGATCCGGCTTCCTTCGTAGGTCGGTTAGGATCCGGCTCCTTGTTCCTGGGCTGGACTTCATCCTTCAGGATCTACAACAACTGGGCCGCCCGATGGGCCACATGCCTCACCACCAACTATGGGCCACCCGGGCTTGCCGGATCTAGGCCATGCCGTTGATATACCCATAAAGTATACCCACAACAAAGAGGTTGAAGATGAAACTGAAAAGCATGCTAAAAATAAAAAGTATACTAAAGAAGATTTTATTGCTAAGAAACATGGTAATGAAAGGGAACCTTGGGTTCAAAAGCAAATGCCTTTTCCTGCTAAGAAACTAAAATCAAAGGAAGAAGAACACTATAACAAATTTTGCGATTGAATGAAACCTTTATTCTTGCAAATCCCTTTGACTGATGCTATTAAATTGCCTCCTTATTCAAAGTATATGAAAGATATTGTCTCTAACAAAAGGAAAATTCCTAATGAGGAGATTTACACTATGCTTGCTAATTACTCTTTCAATGGTAAAGTTCCAAAGAAGTTGGGCGACCCAGGTATACCAACCATTCCTTGTTCTATTAAGAATAATTATGTTAGAACTGCTCTATGTGATTTGGGAGCCGGTGTTAGTGTTATGCCTTTTTCTCTTTATAAGAGACTTTATTTAGATAAGTTGATACCTACTGATATATCTTTGCAAATGGCTGATAAATCTACTGCTATTCCTGTTGGTATATGTGAGGATGTTCCTGTTCAAGTTACTAATAACTGCTTGATATTAACTGATTTTGTTGTGTTGGAAATGCCTGAAGATGATAATATGTTGAAAGATCGAGATGTCGCCTAGAGGGGGGGGGGGTGAATAGGCAATTACAAACTCTTGCGGATTTGTCTTGTAAGAATGCGGAATTAAACTATCGTTTAGTTTACAAGCACAAACCCTAAATATGCTAAGCTCAACTAAGTGTAACAATAGCAACTAGAGCTAAGCAAGATAGGCACAAGATATATGTAGCACAAGTGATAGCAAGATATATATATATACTTCAAGCACGATGGCTATCACAAGGAAAGAGAGCTCGGGTATAGAAATAACCGAGGCACGCGGAGACGAGGATGTATTCCCGTGTTCCCTTGCTTTGCAACAAGGTACGTCACGTTTGGAGGAGTGGAGGTCCCACGAAGGATTCCCCGCGCCACGAAGGCTCACCCTATTCTCTGAACCACACCCACGAAGGATAATGGCCCTTTCCTTATGGTTAGCTTTTCCTCCGCTCCGGAGATGGCAAGCTCCACAACCACTTCACAAGCTCCACGAAGGAGAAGCCCGGGCCCCTTCACAATCTTCCACGAAGAGATCACCGGGACACCAACCAAGCCAACTAGGAGGTCACCCTCCAAGAGTAACAAGCTCACGGTCTCTCACTCGAACAAATCGTCGTGGAGAGCTCAACACTATGCAATGATGCAAAGCAAGAACACCGGAGGTGTTCAAGTCCTTCACACTCAAATCCCACCAAAGCAGCGAATGCTAGGATGAGATTGGAGAGGAAGAACAAGGGGGAAAGTCAACCAAAGACTCCAAGATCTAGATCCCAAGAGATTCCCTCACTTAGAGAAGAAACGGTTTGGTGGAAGTGTAGATCTAGATCTCCTCTCTCAAATCCTCAAATATGAGCAAGAACGGTTGGAGGAATCAAGGGAGAGAGCAACTTCTTCAAATGCAACAATGGAGGTGAGAGAAAGGGGAAGAAGTTATTGTCTCAAGGTAGGAGAAAGGTATTTATAGTGGGGGAAGAAGAAATAACCGTTGGGGAAGAAATGGGGTGAAAAACGCATAAAAACGACTAAAGACAGCCCAGCCGGCCAGCAGGCCGGCCGACCGGAGCCTGGGCCGGAGAGGCCGGTGGCCTGCCCGGTCGGACCGGCCCACCGACCGGGCGCTGCAGATGGCGCGCTGGGCGGCCGAACTGCCTCAGGCCCGCAGGGGGAGCAGCAGGCCGTGGCATGGGCCGGCGGCGGCCAAGGCGGCCCGGTGGAGATTCGGTTGGGCCAGGGAGGCGGCCAGGCCTGCGAGCTGCGGTCGGAGAAGCGGCCCGGTCAGATCCCGGTCGGACTGGAGGGGAGGCTGGGCTGGCCGGCGCGTGGGCCGGTGGCCGCCCGGTCCGGACCGGGTGGGCCGGCGTGCGGCCCGGTAGGCTGGGCGGCAACCGGCTGCCTTCCCTTTTTTTTTCTTTTCTTTTTCTTTTTCTTCTTTTACCTTTTCTCTAATAACTATTGCTCCCGAACTCCGATTGACATGAAACTAATTTCGTTGGAAAGATAACAACAAATGCTATCAAATAGAAAGTGCAAACTCAAGGAACTGTAGGAGGGGATTTTATCATGAATATAAAAGGGTAGAACCTTATATCATGAATATCCGGTAAAATCACCCAACCCCGAAAACGCAATAGAAGATGCATGCGAACTCCGTTTTCGATGAACTTGGGCTTGTTGTAAAGCTAGCAACAAGCTCAAGAACCTCACATAGAGAAACACCAAGAAGCAATAAGGATATGCAAAGTATGCAAGGGGTTGAGCTCCCTAAGACGATGTGATCAAGTTACCCAACCGAAAGCCCCTCTTAATAGTGCGGCTATCTATCCTATAATCCGGTCTCCCAACATCCACCTTGAGACCGGTAAAAGGAAAACCTAGCAAGGCCATACCTTTGCCTTGCGCATCCCGCTTGATCTTGATGATAACTCTTCAAGCCTCACTCAAGCCGGAATGCCTCTCTTGACCAATGTTGCTTCGTGAAGACTCACAAATGCTCCCCCATACACTATGATGGGAAAGCTCCATTGATGCACATCTTCACAAGTCCATTATCATCAAATGAACGGCAAGCTTCAAGTATGTGATTCACTTGAGACGCTCATCTTGAACTTGCCCAACTCAACCTTGTATCGATGATCTTGATGCCAATACACAAGATATACCTTTATCTTCATGGCATCCATACTTGAATCCAACACATGGAGAGCAAGTAGTACCTATGGAATATTCCTTCATATAAACTCAATGAAAACATTAGTCCATAGGGGTTGTCATTAATTACCAAAACCACACATAGGGGCAATGTACCCTTACAATCTCCCCCATTTTGGTAATTGATGACAACCACAATAAGAGGGTTTATATAATGAATATTAGTGACAAGTACGCAACTTATCCGAGAATAAGTTGTATACAAGAGATTGTATTTGATATGGTCAAGTAACACAAAGCTACTAGCCCATATCAAAACCGGCTCTACTCACACAACTACAACGAATGCAATGGATGTGAGTAGAACCAATATATATAGAGAAAACTCCCCCACAATGTATGCACGTGTGATGAACATGAATTCATTGCATACATTGGCAAGATTAACCTTTGGGATGGTTTCCACTATATATATATAACCATGCAAGACATATAAATATGGAATGCATGAGAGGCAAAACACTTAAGCACAAACCAAACTTAAGTATAAAACCGTTCCCTTAAACCCTCTAAACTTCTCCCCCATTAGCATCGATTGTCAAAATGGGTGAAAAATTTAGAAGGCCAATATAATGTGAGTTCCTCCCCAAAGTGTGCACTTCTCATAATTTGAGTGGAATCAAGTGCACATATCCAATGATGAATACTTGAAGGAAGTCAAACTATATTGAGGATCAAAGATTGCATAAAGATAACATGGTGAAGTGAGCTTCAACAAATAAAGCATGCAATCAAAGATCCAATTGGACAAACAAAGATATCATGATAAGAGAGATATAGTGCTTCTAAAAATAAGAAAGCTCCCCAAGGTTCGTGCACAATTTATAATGTTTGCATTTGAATACAATATGCACAAACATGGAATCCTCACTCCCTATATATCATTTAGAACACAACAAAGATAAAGAGAATATGCTTATCAAGAACAACTTGAGTCCAACAATTACGAGATATGAGTGCATGAAGAGAAACAAATAAACCAAGCACTCATAAATCTTCTTTACCAATAACACTAAAATCAAAAGGATAAGAAGATAGTTGGCAAAGAACAAGGATATCAAGGTGATGGATTAACGCTCTTATGTATATGAGTTTCTAAAGTGGACAAAGTGATCCATAAAGAACCCATGCACACACAAGAGGTTAACAAAATAGATAAGACAAGATATCCAAGATGAAGTCATAAAATATACCAAAGGATGTTTGCTTAAGAAGCATATATAGCCTATGGCTCCAATTTTCACTTATGGTATATGAATGAACTTCAACCAAGTTAAACCTCAAAAACATCACAACTAACAATAAGGGAAGTAGAGCTAGTTGGAGTGTTTTGAGAAAGGCAACAAGTATCATAAATATGGATTTATTTTGCAATTTCATCAATATTGCACACAAGAGCTCTTTGAGGAATTGATATGCAATAAATTGCTAGAGGGCATATTTGTGATAGGTGAATCATACAATATGATATATATATATATAACCTATCATATGCATCTTCTCAAATTACTCAAATGTTCAATAAGAAGTTTTTACTTTTAAAAGGGTTTTTCAAGAACCGCAATATTTTTGAAATAAATAATTTCATGCCAAGATACAACCTACAAGAGGTTGGATGCTATATGAGAGTGCATGAATAAGATACTTGTTACCGAGATGGCAATGGCTTGATGTAGTAGGTAAGAGTTCATCGATCATCCTAGCTTGACTCCAATCCTCATATGGTGACAACACCTTCCTTATAGATGAGACAAGCCTCCATTGCATCTCCAATGTACCTAAAACATTATTCAAGTACATCTTGGTCCCCAAACTTACTGGGTCCAACATGGTTAGACTAACCACAATATATAGGACACACTCCATATAAACATGTGCATATTTAGATGAAATTTGAATTTCATGCACATCTTAGCCATTTAGGATTTGATGGAGTATATCCTACATAATGAATCAAAAGAAAGCAAGCATGCTACAAGTATAAACAAATTACATATAAGCATGCACCAAAACTTTTAAAGATCCAAGAAAGATATACTTTGGACAAAACACCAAAAGAATTAAATAAGGTATAGAGGTGTTACAAAACAAATTTGTTGTCCAAATTATATCTAAGAAGCAAATCTCAAAAGATTTGTTCAACAAAGTTCAACAAATGAACTAAGAAGGAACCATTGAGCATAAAGGATGAAATAAAGCAAACATGCTCAAGGATTTATCTCATTCAATCCTAATAAAATATGTAAGAAGGAATGAGATAGCAAACTCCCCAAAAGAGCAAGGTTCGAACAAATAAACCAAACCCTCACTTTTCACAATGGCACAATGTACCGTAAAGAAAAGGTAAGTATTCCAAAACAAACACTTGATATGAATCAAGAGGATTTATCAAAAGATTTTTTCAAAGGGACAAGGAAGACATATGGGAGCTAAAAAGATTTCTTGGAAAATAAAATAAGGAAGTAAGAAACAATCCAAGTTGAAGATGATCCAAAAATTCAACCACATACAAGGTTATCAATTGTCAAAGACAATGAGTATATTGGAAATAATTTCCGGTGGAGTATTGACAATGATAGTAAGGATCAACTTCACAATAAAAGGCATTGGATAAGTATATAGAATTAAGCACTATGCACGGATGAAGATTCTTGATAACTTCAACTAGTCACACAATCACGCACGGCAATGATTAGAATAACTTGAAGCAAACGGTGTCCCAAATAAGATATAGAGATATGTATTTGAGGAAAAACCGCACCAAGAATTTCATATTCAAACAAGAGCCCACAAGATGAGTAATAAAATATTTTTATTAGGAATGGAGCTTGTTTGAGCAAACATGCCACCTAGGAACAAGATAATTAAGAGCATCAACTCTAAGCGGCATAACCTCATATGTTCACATTTTCTAGGCTTGTGATATGTACAAAACATATTACTCCCCCATAATGTGATAAAACATTTCTTCTAAATAAGAGGCAACTAAAATTCAACTAGAGATGATTAATGGATATTTAGAATTTGAATTTCTCATGAGTATGACACACCACATAGTGACTAGATAATCTTGCAATATCAATACTAAGTGGTGGTACTCATGTACACTCATTTTAAAGAAAGAGAGATGCACAAAGCATATTACTCCCCCAAAATGGGATGTTCCATTAATCACTTCAAAGAGAGCCAAATAAGATATCATTAAGATGCATTAGGCTCAAAACAATACACAAGTATATGATGAGTCAAACAAACATACTTGAATACACAAGATAGGTAAGTAAGACACAACACATACATACACATATTTGGTACAAAACCAAACATGCAAAGGGGGCAAGTAACTTACAATAAACATGAAGAGTTGAAGTATAAGTTACCACAAAGAGGAACATTGGATCTAAGATATAGATGATAATCCATATGACTTGGCTTGGTAAAAATGTAATATATGAAGATCCCTTAATTCTTCATGCAGTAGCCAAGTCTCCAATGACCTCCACTTGTACCTATTGATCAAGTTTGAGATTGTTGGTCCCCAACCAAGTTGGGTCCTAAGAGGTTAGTCACAATAGGCTTGGCAACCCAAATGGTTCTTTTCTTGAAATCACTTTGAGTTCCAACAAACTTGGCACACACATTGCCATCCTTATCCTTCCCTAGAGAATAATCATCATCAACAATTATAGGGTTAGATAAGGTACCACCTAAGCAAGAAGAAGCAAAGTGCCCCTTCTCACGGCATAAGTAGCAAGTGTTCCCCTTTCTCTTCTTTATTGATTTCTTCTCTTGGGGAACAATATCTTGATTTTTCTTGGGAAGTGGCCTATCTTCAACTTGAGGTCGAGCATGAGCTTGACCTTTACCTTGTGGTCATTTCCCTTGTTGTTTCTCACTCAAGTGCTTCTTCTTCTTCAATGGGCATGATCTAACATGATGCCCTTCAACCTTGCACTTGAAGCAAACCAACTTGGCCGGATCCTTGACTTTGTCTTGGCCCTTCTTCTTCTTGTTGCTCTTGCTCTTGGACTTGTTCTTGTTATTGGAGTTGAATCCAAGTCCACTCTTGTCATTGGGGGATTGTTGCACACTTAGCATCTTGTCAAGTGCGGATTTCCCTTCATGACGCTTTTCCAAGTCTTTCTTCAAAGAAAGGACTTGAGCCTCGAGCTCTTTTATTTCCTCTACATGGTTAGTAGAAATACAAGTACTAGAGGAAGTAGAAGCTTCATTGTTAGAGCAACAAGGAAAAGTGAGTAATCCAACACAAGGTGTATCACTAGTTTGACTAGATGGGTTACAAGGACTAGCACATGGCAATATAGCATTTGTAGTAGAGATTGCGCTAATGTCCACATGAGACTCACAAGATATTACCTTAGTGATACTAGCCTCATGAGCTAACTTTAGCCCATCATAGGAAATTAGAAGATCATCATGAGAGCTTGAGAGCTTTTTATGACTTTCTTCCAATTCCCTATAATTGCTAGTTAGCAACTCAAGTTGAGTCCTTAGCTCAACATTCTCCTTTAAGGTCGATGCTTCACAAGAATTAGAGTTAGTAGCACAAGCATCATCAATAGTTTTCTCATTTTTATTCATATAGGATTCAATTTTTTGTGTAAGCATAAAATTAGTATGCTTCTCTTCTTTTAGCTCATGCTTGAGGAGAGTGAATCTCATTTCCCCATTTTCAACATGGGACTCCAACTCCACTATGGTTTCCCTATATTTATACAAGGTATCCATAGAGTGTTCGAGATTAGCACGAGCTTCTTTATTACCACGAATAGAAGCATACACCATTGCCATATTATGCACCAAGGTATTATATTCTTCATCATTATCATCATCATCATTCTCATCATTAGAGGACGTGTTAGGAGTCAAAGTAGGAGATACCTTTGATCCATATGCCATAAGGCACATGTGCATACCGGAGGATGAAGATGAAGATATTCTTGAATCCTCATTTGAAATCATGTCTTGATCCATAGAGTGTTCGGTTTCCTCTACATTGTTAGTCAACAAACAACTAGAGGAAATATAAGCATTTTGATTATGGGAGCAAGACAAGGTAATCATATCTTCATGAGATCTATGTAAGCAATTTACACATGATATGCAAGGACTATCAACACAAGCATGTAGGTTATTTTCAATGCTAGATGTGTTTAAGTCCAAAGAGGAAGCATTACAATGGGATAGAGATGAAGAATCATCACTATTGAGCACAATATCAACATTGCAATTTTCCTCACCACTCACCATATCATTACCTCGTGTCTTGCTACACGTTGGTGAAGTGGAAGAAGATGATAACTCATCACGACCGGAGGTGGAAGCAACTTGGAGCTCTTCATGATGTGAAGGGGAAGAGAGCTCCTCGGAGTCACCACCGACCAATTGAGAAGTGGATCCACCAAACATTTCCTTAAGCTTGATCCACATCTCATGAGACAATTTTCGCTTTATATATATCAAGAACCTACGAAAATCGGGTCTCAAAGAGAATAAAAGCTCATTAGATACTTGAGCTTCAAGATGTAAGTTTTTCTCATCCTCTAAAGATATATTTTGAGAATCCATCGGAGGAGAAAAACCGACATCTAGAAATTGCTCTATATGTGGACACAAGGTCCGAAGCTTACAAAGCAAGCAATTTCTCCACAAAAGATAATTTGTGCCATTAAAGACAATTGTGTCATTGTGCACTATACTAGCCGACATCTTTACTCTCAAGGCGGTGAAGCCTTAAACAAGGAGAGACCTTGCTCTGATACCAATTGAAAGATCGAGATGTCGCCTAGAGGGAGGGGGGGGTGAATAGGCAATTACAAACTCTTGCGGATTTGTCTTGTAAGAATGCGGAATTAAACTATCGTTTAGTTTACAAGCACAAACCCTAAATATGCTAAGCTCAACTAAGTGTAACAATAGCAACTAGAGCTAAGCAAGATAGGCACAAGATATATGTAGCACAAGTGATAGCAAGATATATATATATATACTTCAAGCACGATGGCTATCACAAGGAAAGAGAGCTCGGGTATAGAAATAACCGAGGCACGCGGAGACGAGGATGTATTCCCGTGTTCCCTTGCTTTGCAACAAGGTACATCACGTTTGGAGGAGTGGAGGTCCCACGAAGGATTCCCCGCGCCACGAAGGCTCACCCTATTCTCCGAACCACACCCACGAAGGATAATGGCCCTTTCCTTATGGTTAGCTTTTCCTCCGCTCCGGAGATGGCAAGCTCCACAACCACTTCACAAGCTCCACGAAGGAGAAGCCCGGGCCCCTTCACAATCTTCCACGAAGAGATCACCGGGACACCAACCAAGCCAACTAGGAGGTCACCCTCCAAGAGTAACAAGCTCACGGTCTCTCACTTGAACAAATCGTGGTGGAGAGCTCAACACTATGCAATGATGCAAAGCAAGAACACCGGAGGTGTTCAAGTCCTTCACACTCAAATCCCACCAAAGCAGCGAATGCTAGGATGAGATTGGAGAGGAAGAACAAGGGGAAAAGTCAACCAAAGACTCCAAGATCTAGATCCCAAGAGATTCCCTCACTTAGAGAAGAAACGGTTTGGTGGAAGTGTAGATCTAGATCTCCTCTCTCAAATCCTCAAATATGAGCAAGAACGGTTGGAGGAATCAAGGGAGAGAGCAACTTCTTCAAATGCAACAATGGAGGTGAGAGAAAGGGGAAGAAGTTATTGTCTCAAGGTAGGAGAAAGGTATTTATAGTGGGGGAAGAAGAAATAACCGTTGGGGAAGAAACGGGGTGAAAAACGCATAAAAAATGACTAAAAAAGACAGCCCAGCCGGCCAGCAGGCCGGCCGACCGGAGCCTGGGCCGGAGAGGCCGGTGGCCTGCCCGGTCGGACCGGCCCACCGACCGGGCGCTGCAGATGGCGCGCTGGGCGGCCGAACTGCCTCAGGCCCGCAGGGGGAGCAGCAGGCCGTGGCATGGGCCGGCGGCGGCCAAGGCGGCCCGGTGGAGATTCGGTTGGGCCAGGGAGGCGGCCAGGCTCGCGCGAGCTGCGGTCGGAGAAGCGGCCCGGTCAGATCCCGGTCGGACTGGAGGGGAGGCTGGGCTGGCCGGCGCGTGGGCCGGTGGCCGCCCGGTCCGAACCGGGTGGGCCGGCGTGCGGCTCGGCAGGCTGGGCGGCAACCGGCTGCCTTCCCTTTTTTTTCTTTTCTTTTTCTTTTTCTTCTTTTACCTTTTCTCTAATAACTATTGCTCCCGAACTCCGATTGACATGAAACTAATTTCGTTGGAAAGATAACAACAAATGCTATCAAATAGAAAGTGCAAACTCAAGGAACTGTAGGAGGGGATTTTATCATGAATATAAAAGGGTAGAACCTTATATCATGAATATCCGGTAAAATCACCCAACCTCGAAAACGCAATAGAAGATGCATGCGAACTCCGTTTTCGATGAACTTGGGCTTGTTGTAAAGCTAGCAACAAGCTCAAGAACCTCACATAGAGAAACACCAAGAAGCAATAAGGATATGCAAAGTATGCAAGGGGTTGAGCTCCCTAAGACGATGTGATCAAGTTACCCAACCGAAAGCCCCTCTTAATAGTGCGGCTATCTATCCTATAATCCGGTCTCCCAACATCCACCTTGAGACCGGTAAAAGGAAAACCTAGCAAGGCCATACCTTTGCCTTGCGCATCCCGCTTGATCTTGATGATAACTCTTCAAGCCTCACTCAAGCCGGAATGCCTCTCTTGACCAATGTTGCTTCGTGAAGACTCACAAATGCTCCCCCATACACTATGATGGGAAAGCTCCATTGATGCACATCTTCACAAGTCCATTATCATCAAATGGACGGCAAGCTTCAAGTATGTGATTCACTTGAGACGCTCATCTTGAACTTGCCCAACTCAACCTTGTATCGATGATCTTGATGCCAATACACAAGATATACCTTTATCTTCATGGCATCCATACTTGAATCCAACACATGGAGAGCAAGTAGTACCTATGGAATATTCCTTCATATAAACTCAATGAAAACATTAGTCCATAGGGGTTGTCATTAATTACCAAAACCACACATAGGGGCAATGTACCCTTACATATGTCCATTATTCTTGGGAGACCTTTTCTTAACACCGCCAGGGGCTGTTATTGATTGCAATAAAGGAAAGGTTACTTTCAATGTTGATGACAAGGAGCATACCGTTTATTTTCCCAAGAGGATTGATAAAGTATGTGGAGTTAATACTATTTCTAATGTGAGAACTATCAAAGTTGGAACTATTGATTGTCCTATATATGAGCCTAAAGAAGGATATCAAAATCTTATGATTGGATCCATATCAATACAATTCAAGGTAACATGATTGATTTGAGGTTTATTTCTTCTTATGCTATGTAAAATTTATTTGGTGGCAAGACTTGATCAACCTTGTTAACAAATACTTTTTATATGCATAGAGGAGGTAAACAACATTTCTTTCTTCCTCCACTTGTTCCACTTGCTGTAGCACTTTTGTTTTGCAAAGTTCTTTAGTCGATTAGAGATTTCAAAATCATTTTCTGTCCAGTAATAATAAATCTAATACCCAGAAATGTGCATTTTTTAAAGTTTTCAAAAATTCACAAAAATTATACTGTTGGTCTTATTTTTCGAAAACGCACCTGGGAGCACCTAGGGATGACCAGTGGGGCACCCCAGGGTGGCACCCCACAGGCCGGCGCGGCCTGGAAGGGGGGCGCGCCACCCTGGCGTGTGGGCTCCCCCTTGCCCCACTACTTTATCTCTTCCTCCCACTCTCTTCTCTCTCCTGAAAAAACTCGCACCAGATTTCTCTCACTCGTGTTTCTGCTCAAGAGCTCAAGATTTCTCGATCTCTTTGCTCAGCCCAGATTTTTGTCTGAAATTTGGCACATTTGCTCTCCGGTATGTCACTCCTCTGATTATCCAAGTAGAATTTTGTTTGGTTGAGTATATCTTGAATATTTTGCTGATGTAGGTAACATGTTTAGTGAGCTTGCATGCTTGTTCTAAGTTGTAGAAACTAGTTTTGATGCATGATTAGTACTCTAGCAAGTTCCTATGGTAGTTTCCCTCAATTATATGTCACCAAATCAAAATTTATAATATTTGTTGAAAAATTTCAGAAAAGGAAGATGGATAATTGTAACTTTGGAGAAGTGTTTGAGAGAGAGACGACAAGCACGGGAAGGCCCTCTAGGACCGCCACCTGATTCAGGCGATCCTATAATGAGGATGTCATCGCGCCAAGCTTCGAGCCCGAAGAGGACAATGGAGTCCCTAACGCTTCATCTTTCCCATGCTATGACTTTTTGAGTAATGCAGGGTTGCTGAATGATTTCTTTACCCTCTTTGATAAGGCGGGCTTAACCGCCTATATGGGAGATGAAAGGGAGCAATACCTCATGCTCACTAAAATCTTTGTTGAGAGCTTCAAGTTCGACAACAAGCACTATCACCCGACAGTTGCATTCAAGATCTATGGTAATCCTGTTACTATGAAATTGGAAGATTTTTGTGTTGCATTGGAAATTGCCCCTGTAGGTACATCAAAGAGGATGGAGGACAATCCCAGGGCCTTGCTTGAGCTATATCAAGAGATCACCAATGATGACTGCTGCACCATTCAACGTGGCAAGATAAGAAACATCCAACTCCCCGCCATTAAGTATTTTGCTTATTACCTTGCTACTAGCATTCTTGGTAGGGAGAACACTAGCAATATTTCTAGCTACCATCTTGCTTTCTTAATTGCTGCACTTACTGGAGAGACACCTTATCATCTTGGTTCTCTTATTGCTCGCTGCTTGTCTAACAAGGGGCCTATTTTTGGAGGAATTATTGCATCACGCAATTTAGCATATCTAGAACTTCCTCTTGACCCTACTGATGTGCCATTAACTCCTATAAGTCTTTATATTGCTGCTATGAAAAGCCATCAATTCGTTACAGCTGACTCTAGTTCAGATAATATGGTCTATAGAATGTTGTTTGCTGACGGGGATGAGAGGGAAATCCCTTTGCCACAGCCAGATTTGTTCAGTGTTGACAGGAAACCATGGTCGCGCTCTAAGGAGGAGGTGTCGAGGGTACTCCTCGCCAATGCCCTCCGATAGGGGCTTAGGGTTGATGGAATCCTGTAGGCTGACACGAGACATCGGTTCACAGACAAGCGGGGAGAACAATTTACCCAGGTTCGGGGCCCTCGATGAGGTAAAACCCTTACGTCCTGCCTGTCTGTTCTTTGATTATGATGACAATGGGTTACAATGGGGTGCCGAATACTTCGGCTGAGATCTAGTCGAGATTGCTATTGCTAGGGTTACCTAGCTCTAAGCTTTTCCGGGCTAAGATTGCTAAGATTGTTCGTGTCCCTCGGCAGCCCCTCTCCTGGCCTTTATATAGGAGGCCAGGTCTCAAGGGTCCTAACCGAGTACGACTAGATTTACAGTACTTTTTAGATCTAATCTTTCCTTGCTGACTGCTCCCTTGTCTTGCCCACCAAGGTTTCCTCCGGTGCGCTGTCCAGATGGCCCATCTAGCCTTCGGGTGTCTCCATGGGCCTCCAATTAGTCAATACAGGATATGGCAATGTTGGTTACTCGAAGGGTAGTGCCCACGTCAGGAGGTGGATGAGAAAATGAAGATACAAGGCTTCCACCAGCAGCATGACTCCGAGGACGCCGAGCCCTCCTACGACTACACCGTCACGTATCCGGGTGCTTCTTCCAGCACATACCCGGAATATGATCCATCCTCGTCGTACTACGGAGGTGCTACTTCATGGGCACCATGGGATTGAACTCCACTTAGGCCAAAAGCCTAAGCTTGGGGGGAGGTATACCAGCATTACTCATTCTTTGCATATTATGGTTGCTGGATACTTGTATATACTTGTTTAGCGTCTTTAAGTGGTTTTCTAATAAGAGGGGGATGATATTTGGGGAAGTGCTGCCTGAAAACAGATTCTGGGCTGTTACCAAAAAAATTCTCAAAAACAGCCAGAACGTTATTTTGCAAAGCTAATTTTTGTGAATGTTCCCCAGGTTGTTATCTAACTTTAATTAGTTGAACACTTTTCGATTTGAGCAGCGGAAGAATTTCTTAAAAATCGATTACTGTACTGCTGTCAAGTTTGACAAATTCCTGCTGCTTTGTGTTTATGCGACTCTTCTAGTTTTCATTTTCTTGTTTTTGCTTTGTTTCTTTCCTAAAACACAAAAAGACCAAAAATATTTCTGTTGTTTCTCTTCACCATTTGTTTGTTTTGGTTTCATGCATTTATTTTGTTTATTTGTTATTGTTGGTTTGCTATAAGAAAATCCAAAAAGATTTTGCTTTGTTTGCTTATTTCCTTTTGTTCTTGTTTCCAATTCGAAAACATCAAAAATATTTGCTGTTCTTCTTTGGTTTTGTAAAGTTCATTATGAGTTCAATGGTTTTCGGTGGCTGGAGCGTGGTTTTCATTCCATATTATCCAAGCTACACAAGTGAAAGGCAATAATGATGATCTGCGACAATTCGACTGTGGTGAGAGGCTGGTATGAACTCTATTTGTTTTCATTTTTGTACATATACTCATCCATGTGAGCATGCTTAGTTGGTTCATGTGAGGTATATGTCATTTAAGAAAGTCTAGTAGTTCATGATCTCTCATGTTTAGCTCCAATTTATTAATATGAGTAGCATGTCATGGATGTTTGCTTGCATTGTTTTATTCATAAATAGGTATGACATTGTGGTATCCTCCTCTGAATAATTCATTTGAATCGACTTGGCACATGCTCACGCATGCATATGACTGAACAAAAGTCAATTAAGCCTCGATGATTTACTTTGCTTCAGAGTTCTTGTATCACTTTTATGCATCCGTTAATTTATTTTGCCGCAAGCATGATTATGACAGTGACTGCTCTCTTGATTTGTCGCTCCCCAGTCTATTGCTAGCCTTCACTTGTACTGAGCGGGAACGCTACTCGTGCTTCCAAACCCCTGAAAACCAAGTTATTCCAAAGTGTCCACCATAAATACCTATGCATGGCATTTCAAACCATTCCAAGTGAATTCTCATGTGCTACCTTTAAACCTTCAAAATGTTTCTCAATTTGTGTTAATGTTTTATAGCTCATGAGGAAGTATGTGGTGTTTATCTTTCAACCTTGTCATTTACTTTTGACAGACTTTAATAATAAGAGCTGGCAACGGGGTGCCCAGCCCCAACTAATAACTTCATTAATAATTCTCTTCACATGTTTTGCCCTGATTCGTCAGTAAGCAACTTAATTTTGCAAATAGACACTCCTCCATGGTATGAGATTGATGGTAGGCACCCGAGGATTCGGTTAGCCATGGCTTGTGTAAGCAAAGGTTGGGGGGAGGGTCACTCATAATAAAAACTAAAGTACATGTGTAAACAAAAGAGAAGAGGGATGATCTACCTTGCTGGTAGAAATAACGTCCTTCATGGGAGCCGCTCTTGAAAGTCTGGTTGGCGAGGTAGTTGGTGTACCCATTACCATTCGTTGACAACAACAAAACACCTCTCAAAATAATTTTACTCCTGTTTTAAAATTGAAAAGCTCTAGCGCATGTTAATCCCTGCTTCCCTCTGCGAAGGGTCAATCTTTTACTTTCATGCTGTGTCACCATCTTTCTTTGAGCACTTTCTTAAGAGCACAACTGTCATTCTTAGTATAATATGCTTGTCCCAAAATATGATTGACTGTGGTATAACTTTGATGCTTTTATCTTTAACAATCTTTATTTCTAGTCTTTCTATGAACTTCAGAGGTGCCTGAGCATTTATGTTTTGCTGATCAAATACGGGCAAGCAAGATACCACTTTATCATACTCTTTTATGAAAATTGCAATCCTGCTGATAGACATGATTCATGATGCTTGTTATTAATTTGTTGGTACCTTTCCACGATTGACATAGCTATTGGATGATCTTATTTGCATGTATCTTATTATGAATTGCCTAAGCACTTTTCCATGTTATGAGAATATTTACATCTATGAGAAAATGTGTTCGTGAAAGTTCTTTTATCGCACTCAGTTGTTAACTGAATTGCTTGAGGACAAGCAATAAGCTAAGCTTGGGGGGAGTTGATACGTCCAAAACGTATCTACTTTCCCGAACACTTTTGCTATTGTTTTGTCTCTAATTTGTGTATTTTCGATACAACAAACACAGACTAACGCTGTTTTCAGCAGAATTGCTCTGGTGTCTCGTTTTTGTGCAGAAATCCAACTTTCAGGAAAATCCCCGGAATTTATGTCGAAGGTCTTATTTTTCCAGAATAATTACGGAGCCAGAAGGGCAAGCCAGGTGGAGGCCCGAGGCCCCCACACACTAGGCCGGCGCGGCCCAGGAGGGGGGCGCGCCGCCCTACTGTGTGGCCCCCTCGGCTGGCCTCCGATGCCCTCCTCTGGACTACTTAAGGGTTTCGATCTAAAAACGCGAGAAGAGAAGTCGAAGTCGCCAGAAACCTCCCAGTACGCTGCCGCCGTCGCGAAACTCCATCTCGGGACCAGAAACTCCGTGCTGGCACTCCGCCGGGACGGGGAATTGGAGGAGATCATCGCCATCATCACCACCGACGCCTCTCCATCGACCAGCAATGTTTCCCCCATCCATGTGTGAGTAATTCCCCCGCTGTAGGCTGAAGGGGATGGTAGGGATTGGATGAGATTGGTCATGTAATAGCATTAGATTGTTAGGGCATAGTGCCTAGTGTCCGTAATTGGTACTTTGATGATATTGTTGCAACTTGTTATGCTTAATGCTTGTCACTAGGGCCCGAGTTCCATGATCTCAGATCTGAATATGTTATTGTTTCATGATGATATGCATTGTTTTATGATCTTACCTGCAAGTTGTATACACATGTCGCTGTCCGGAACTCGAGGCCCCGAAGTGCAGAAATCGGGACAACCGGAGAGGATGGCAGTGATGTGAGGATCACATGTGTTCACGGAGTGTTAATGCTTTGCTCCGGTACTCTATTAAAAGGAGTACCTTAATATCCAGTAGATTCCCTAGAGGCCCGGCTGCCACCGGCTGGTAGGACAAAAGATGTTGTGCAAGTTTCTCATTGCGAGCACGTACCACTATATACGGAACACATGCCTATGGATTGCTTAGTACTTGGACAACGTTTTATTATTATCTGCAAATGCCCTGCTTTGATTGTTACATGAGTTTCTCTCATCCATGCAACGCCCGTCATCCATCCCTGTGCCTACAGTATTTTAATCCTGCTGATTACTAAAATCACTACTGCTGTCTTTGTTACTCTGCTGCTGTTATTTCACTACTGCTACTGCTATAAAACTGTTACTACTGATAAACTCTTGCGAGCAAGTATGTTTCCAGGTGCAGCTGAATTGACAACTCCGCTGTTAAGGCTTTCAAGTATTCTTTGTCTCCCCTTGTGTCGAATCAATAAATTGGGTTTTACTTCCCGCGAAGACTGTTGCGATCCCCTATACTTGTGGGTCATCAAGGCCTGGCTGCCACCGGCTGGTAGGACAAAAGATGTTGTGCAAGTTTCTCATTGCGAGCACGTACGACTAAATATGGAACACATGCCTATGGATTGATTAGTACTTGGATACTGTTTTATTACTATCTGCAAATGCCCTACTTTGATTGTTACATGAGTTTCTCTCATCCATGCAACGCCCGTTCATCCATCCCTGTGCCTACAGTATTTTAATCCTGCTATTTACTATAATCACTACTGGTGTCTTTGTTACTCTGCTGCTGATATTTCACCACTGCTACTGCTATAAACTGTTACTACTGATAAACTCTTGCGAGCAAGTCTGTTTCCAGGTGCAGCTGAATTGACAACTCCGCTGTTAAGGCTTACAAATATTCTTTGTCTCCCCTTGTGTCGAATCAATAAATTGGGTTTTACTTCCCGCGAAGACTATTGCGATCCCCTATACTTGTGGGTCATCAAGACTATTTTCTGGCGCCGTTGCCGGGGAGCATAGCTTTATTTGGAAGTTCACTTGGATTGATATTGTTCGCTGCAAATTCTCCATCATGGGTAAACCTCGCGATACTAAAGTCACCATATTACCATCCACTACAAGAAAAGGTACAGCTCTGAGTACCTCTGCTGCTCTTGATTCACCATCTGTGATAAGTCAACTTGTTTCACCACCACAAGCTTCACATGCTGGTACTTCTGCTGAATCTGAAAATTCTTATAATATTGATGATGCTTCTGCTGTGCTTGATGATAGTGGTTCATTAGGATCTTTTCTAGATGCTACAATTGCTAGGTCTAGACATATTGAAAATACTGAAACTCCTAATGAAAATACTGCTACACGTGTTAATTCACCTGAGTCTGTTGAATACTCTAGTGATGATCCTGATGAGGATTATGTGGAACTTGATGATGATTTTATTGTTAAATACAATGCTACTACTGATGCAAGTAAAATTAAAAAGTTTCTTGCACAACATACTGTTAGATATAAACTGTCTCTTGATCCTAAATTTGCCACGTCTCCTATAAACATTAAAGATAAGGATTATGATTTTTCTCTTGATTTATCTCATATAGCTATTGTTGAGAAAACACCCTTTTGTGGTACTGAAAAAGAAAGTGCTGTAGAACACATGAATGAACTTTCAACTTTGAGTAGCTTGTTTTCTGATGATATCAAGAAGCGTACTTATTTTGTTGCCAAAATTTTTCCTTTCTCATTAAAGGATGATGCTAAAACTTGGTATAATAGTTTGCCTCCTGATTCTATTGATAGCCGAAGTGGTTTGCTTGATGTGTTCTTTCGGAAATACTTTCCTGCTAGTGCTCAACATGTTGCTTTGCAGAAAATTTATAGTTTTGACCAGGGAGATGGAGAGAAATTGCCTGAAGCTTGGGCAAGATTTTGCTCTCTTATCAGAGCTCGACCTGGACATGATCTGGAAAAGCATGATTTACTTGATATATTTTATAGTGGACTAACCATTGAGTCTAGGGCATATTTGGATAGTTGTGCTGGTTGTGTTTTCAGGAAAAGAACTCCAGATGAAGCTGAAGAATTATTGGCTAAAATAGGCCGGAATCATGATGATTGGACTACACCTGAACCAGCCCCGACGCCAATATTGAAGAAGAGGGGTTTGATTAAATTAAATGATGAAGATATGAGGGAAGCCAAGAAATCTCTTAAGGAGAAAGGTATTAAATCTGAAGATGTGAAGAATTTACCTCCCATAGAAGATTTATGCAAGATAATTCCCCCTTCATCCATGATTGAGGTAAACTCTCTTCAACGCTTTACTAGGGAAGATATTCCGTATTCGAAACCTCCTGCTCAATGCTTAGATGAGTTTGATAATTATATTGTTAAGCAAGAAAACTTTAATATGAGAGTAGAGAATCATTTAATGGAAAATTCTCAAGCTATTAGTAGTTTGCATGATATTGTGGAGAAAACCTCCAATGATGTTAAGATGCTTGTTAAACATTTTCATATGGTTCAAACTCAAATTGATCAACTCACTAAAGTGCAAAATGACTTGTTAAAAAATAGTTCTAAAGAAAAACATGCTTATGAAGTAACAACTAGAGGCGGTGTTTCTACTCAGGATCCTCTATATCCTGAGGGGCATCCCAAAAGAGTTGAACAAGATTCTCAACGAATTGAACCTAGTGCTCCTTCTAAGAAAAAGAAGAAGAAACATAAAAATGTTGTAGAATCCTCTGAACCTGTTAATGATCATAATAGTATTTCTATTTCTGATGCTGAAACTGAAAGTGGTAATGAACATGATAAAGATAATGATAAGAATGATGCTTCTGATAAAGAAGAAGTTGAAGATGAACCTGAAAAGCATGCTAAAAATAAAAAAGTATACTAAAGAAGATTTTATTGCTAAGAAACATGGTAATGAAAGGGAACCTTGGGTTCAAAAGCAAATGCCTTTTCCTGCTAAGAAACTAAAATCAAAGGAAGAAGAACACTATAATAAATTTTGTGATTGGATGAAACGTTTGTTCTTGCAAGTCCCTTTGACTGATGCTATTAAATTGCCTCCTTATTCAAAGTATATGAAAGATATTGTCTCTAAAAAAAGGAAAATTCCTAATGAGGAGATTTCCACTATGCTTGCTAATTACTCTTTCAATGGCAAAGTTCCAAAGAAGTTGGGCGACCCAGGTATACCGACTATTGCTTGTTCCATCAAGAATAATTATGTTAGAACTGCTCTATGTGATTTGGGAGCAGGTGTTAGTGTTATGCCTTTTTCTCTTTATAAGAGACTTTATTTAGATAAGTTGATACCAACTGATATATCTTTGCAAATGGCTGATAAATCTACTGCTATTCCTGTTGGTATATGTGAGGATGTTCCTGTTCAAGTTACTAATAATTGCTTGATATTAACTGATTTTGTTGTGTTGGAAATGCCTGAAGATGATAATATGTCTATTATTCTTGGGAGACCTTTTCTTAACACTGCAGGGGCTGTTATTGATTGCAATAAAGGAAAAGTTACTTTCAATGTTGATGACAAGGAGCATACTGTTTATTTTCCCAAGAGGATTGATAAAGTATGTGGAGTTAATACAATTTCTAATGTGAGAACTATCAAAGTGGGAGTTATTGATTGTCCTATATATGAGCCTAAAGAAGGGTATCAAAATATTATGATTGGATCCATATCAATACAATTCAAGGTAACATGATTGATTTGAGGTTTATTTCTTCTTATGCTTTGTAAAATTTATTTGGTGGCAAGACTTGATCAACCTTGTTAACAAATACATTTTATATGCATAGAGGAGCTAAACAACATTTCTTTCTTCCTCCACTGGTTTTACTCGCTGTAGCACAATTTGATTTGCAAGATGCTTTAGTTGTTTAGAGATTTCAAAATCTTTTTCTGCCCAGTAATAATAATTTTGACACCCAGAAATGTGCATTTTTCAAAGTTTTCAAAAATTTACAAAAATTATACCGTTGGTCTTATTTTTCGAAGAGGCATCTGGGAGCACCTAGGATGACCAGTGGGGTACCCCAGGGCTGCACCCCACCAGCCGCGCGGCCAAGGAGGGGGGGCGCGCCACCCTGTGGTGTGGGCCCCTCCTTGCCCCACTAACTCATCTCTTCCTCCCATCTCACTCTCTCTCCCGAAAAAACTCGTACCAACTTTCTCTCACTCGCGTTTTTTCTCAGGAGCTCGGGATTTCTCGATCTCTTTGCTCAGCCCAAATTTCTATATGAAATTTGACACATTTGCTCTCCGGTATGTGACTCCTCCGATTATCCAAATAGAATTTTGTTTGGTTGAGTATATCTTGAATATTTTGCTGCTGTAGGTAACATGTTTAGTGAGCTTGCATGCTTGTTCTAAGTTGTAAAAATTAGTTTTGATGCATGTTTAGTACTCTACCAAGTTCCTATAGTAGTTTCCCTCAATTATATGTCTCCAAATCAACTTTTATAATGTTTATTGAAAAATTTCAGAAAAGGAAGATGGATAATTATAACTTTGGAGAAGTGTTCGAAAGAGAGAAAACAAGCACGGGGAGGCCCACAAGGGCATCCACTCGGATTAGATGATCCTATAATGAGGATGTCATCGCACCGAGCTTCGAAGCCGAAGAGGATAATGGAGTCCCCAACGCTTCATCTTTTCCATGTTATAACTTTTTGAGTAATGCAGGGCTGCTGGATGATTTCTTGGTCCTCATCAATAACGTGGGCTTAACCACCTATATGGAAGATGAGAAGGATCAATACTACATGCTAACTAAAATATTTGTTGAGAGCTTTCAGTTCAACAACAAGCACTATCAACCATCAATTGCATTCAGGATTTATGGTAAACCTATTACTATGAAGTTGAAGGATTTTTGTACTGCATTGGATATTGCCCCTGTAGGTACAGCGAAGAAGATCGAGAATAATCCCAAGGCTTTGCTGGAGCTCTATAGAGAAGTTACCAATGATGATAGCCGTACCATTCAGCGCGGCAAGATAAGAAACATTCAACTCCCCGCCATTAGATATTTTGCTTACTATCTTGCTACTAGCATCCTTGGTAGGGAAAACACTAGCAATATTTCTAGTTATCATCTTGCTTTCCTAGTTGCTGCACTTACTGGAGAGACACCTTATCATCTTGGTGCTCTTGTTGCTCGTCGTTTATCCAATAAGGGGCCTATTTTTGGAGGAATTGTTGCCTCACGCATTTTGGCATACCTAGATCTTCCTCTTGACCCTACTGATGTGAAATTAACTCCTATAAGGCTTTATATTGCTGCTATGAAGAGTCATCAATTTGTTACAACTGACTCTAGTTTAGATAATATTGTCTATAGAATATTGTTTACTGACGGGGATGAGAGGGAAATCCCTTTGCCGCAGCCCGATTTGTTTAGTATTCACAGGAAACCATGGTCGCGCTCTAAGGAGGAGGTGGATGAGCAGCTGAGGATACATGGGTTCCATCATCAGCATGACTCCGAGGACGCCGAGCCCTCCCACGGCTACACCGTCACATATCCTGGTGCGTCCTCCAGCACATACCCGGAACAAGATCCATCTTCGTCGTACTACGGAGGTGCCACTTCATGGGCACCATGGGATTGAACTCCACTTAGGCCAAAAGCCTAAGCTTGGGGGGAGGTATACCGGCATCACTCATTCATTGCATATTATAGTTGCTGGATACTTGTACATACTTGTTTAGCTTCTTAAAGTGGTTTTCTAATAAGAGGGAGATGATATTTGGGCAAGTGCTGATTGAAAACAGATTCTGGACTGATACCAAAAAAATTCTAAAAAACAGCCATAACGTTATCTTGAGAAGCCAATTTTTTTGCATGTTCCCCAGGTTGTTATCTAACTTTCATTAGTTGAACACTTTTCGAGCTGGGCAGCGGAAGAATTTCTTAAAAATCGATTAATGTACTGCTGTCAAGTTTGACGAATTTCTGCTGCTTTGTGTTTATGTGACTCTTTTAGCTTTCATTTTCTTGTTTTTGCTTTGTTTCTTTCCTAAAACACAAAAAAACTAAAAATATTTCTGTTGTTTCTCTTTACCATTTGTTTATTTTGGTTTCTTGCTCTTATTTCGCTTTATTTGCTATCGTTGGTTTGCTATGAGAAAATCTAAAAAGATTTTGCTTTGTTTGCTTGTTTCCTTTTGTTCTTGTTTCCAATTCGAAAACACCAAAAATATTTGTTGTTCTTCTTTGGTTTTGTAAAGTTCATTATGAAGTTCAGCGGTCTCCGATGGCTGGAGCTTGGTTTTCATTCCATATTATTCAAGCTACACAAGTGAAAGGCAATACTGACGATCTACGACAACTCGACTGTGGTGAGAGGCTGGTATGAACTCTATTTGTTTTCATTTTTGTACATATACTCATCCATGTGAGCATGCTTAGTTGGTTCATGTGAGGTATATGTCATTTAAGAAAGTCTAGTAGTTCATGATCTCTCATGTTTAGCTCCAATTTATTAATATGAGTAGCATGTCATAGATATTTGCTTGCATTGTTTTATTCGTAAATAGGTATGACATTGTGGTATCCTCCTCTGACTAATTCACTTGAATCGACTTGGCACATGCTCACGCATGCATATGACTGAACAAAAGTCAATTAAGCCTCGATGATTTACTTTGCCTCAGAGTTCTTGTATCACTTTTATGCCTCCATTAATTTATTTTGCCGCAAGCATGGTTATGACAGTTACTGCTCTCTTGATTGTCTCTCCCCAGTCTATTGCTAGCCTTCACTTGTACTGAGCGGGAACGCTGCTCGTGCTTCCAAATCCCTGAAAACCAAGTTATTCCAAAGTGTCCACCATAAATACCTATGCATGTCATTTCAAACCATTCCAAGTAAATTCTCATGCGCTACCTTTAAACCTTCAAAATGCTTCTCAATTTGTGTCGATGTTTTATAGCTCATGAGGAAGTATGTGGTATTTAAATCTTCACAGACTTTCATAATGGACTAGTGGCACATCCGCTTATCCAATAATTTTGCAAAAAGAGCTGGCAACGGGGTTCCCAGCCCCAATTAATTAACTTTCATTAATAATTCTCTTCACATGTTTTGCCCTGATTCATCGTTAAGCAACTTAATTTTGCAAATAGACACTCCTCCATGGCATGAGAATGTTGGAAGGCACCCGAGGATTCGGTTAGCCATGGCTTGTGTAAGCAAAGGTTGGGGGGAGTGTCACCCATAATAAAACTAAAATACGTGTGTAAACAAAAGAGAAGAGAGATGATTTACCTTGCTGGTAAAGATAACGTCCTTCATGGGAGCCGCTCTTGAAAGTTTGGTTGACGAGGTAGTTGGAGTACCCATTACCATTCGTTGACAACAATAAACACCTCTCAAAATAATTTTACTCCTGATTTAAAAATGAAAAGCTCTAGCGCATGTTAATCCCTGCTTCCCTCTGCGAAGGGTCAATCTTTTACTTTTACATTGAGTCACCATCCTTTCTTTGAGCACTTTCTTGAGAGCACAACTGTCATTCTTAGTATAATATGCTTGTCCCAAAATGTGATTAACTGTGGTATAACTTTGATGCTTTTATCTTTGATAATCTCTACTTCTAGTCTTTCCATGAACTTCAAAGGTGCCCGAGCATTTATGTTTTGTTGTACAAATACGGGCAAGCGAGATACCACTTTATCATATCCTTTTATGAACATTGCAATCCTGCTGATAGACATGATTCATGATGCTTACTATTAATTCGTTGGTACCTTTTCCATGATTGACATAGCTATTAGATGACTTTATTTGCATGTATCTTATTATGAATTGCTTAAGTATGCCCATATCATGAGAATATTTACATCATATGAACAAATGTGTTCGTGAAAGTTCTTTTATCGCACTCAGTTGTTAACTGAATTGCTTGAGGACAAGCAATAAGCTAAGCTTGGGGGGAGTTGATACGTCCAAAATGTATCTACTTTCCCGAACACTTTTGCTATTGTTTTGCCTCTAATTTGTGTATTTTGGATACAACTAACACAGACTAACGCTGTTTTCAGCTGAATTGCCCTGGTGTCTCGTTTTTGTGCAGAAACTCAACTTTCAGGAAAATCCCCGGGATTAATGTCAAAGGGCCTATTTTCCCGGAAAACTCACGGAGCCAGAAGGGCAGGCCAGGGGGAGGCCCACGGCCTCCACACCATAGGCCGGCGCGGCCTAGGAGGGGGGCGCGCCGCCCTATGGTGAGGCCGCCTCGGGCAGCCCAGGTGCCTCCCCTTCGACTACTTAAGGTATTCGACCTAAAAACGCACGGGGGTGAGACGAAATCGCCAGAAGCCTGATGTCTACTCACGCTTCTTTTCCTGTAGACAGTGTTGGGCCTCCAAGAGTAGAGGTTTGTAGAACAGCAGCAAGTTTCCCTTAAGTGGATCACCCAAGGTTTATCGAACTCAGGGAGGAAGAGGTCAAAGATATCCCTCTCATGCAACCCTGCAACCACAAAGCAAGAAGTCTCTTGTGTCCCCAACACACCTAATACACTTGTCAGATGTATAGGTGCACTAGTTCGGCGAAGAGATAGTGAAATACAGGTGGTATGAATATATATGAGCAGTAGTAACGGCACCAGAAAATAGCTTGATGCTACAACTGGCGTGTGGTTGATGGTGGTAATATTGCAGGCAGTACAGATGCAGTAGAACAGTAAACAAGCGATGATTGCAGTATTTAGGAACAGGGCCTAGGGATTATACTTTCACTAGTGGACACTCTCAACATTGATCACATAACAGAATAGATAAATGCTATACTCTACACTCTCTTGTTAGATGATGAACACCACTAATTGCGTAGGATTACACGAACCCTCAATGCCGGAGTTAACAAGCTCCACAATATTCGATATTCATGTTTAAATAACCTTAGAGTGCACGATAGATCAACACAACTAAACCAAGTACTAACATAGCATGCACACTGTCACTTTCACACTATGAAAGGAGGAATAGATCACATCAATACTATCATAGCAATAGTTAACTTCATATTCTACAAGAGATTACAATCATAACCTACGCCAAGTACTACACGATGCACACACTGTCACCATTACACCGTGCAGGAGGAATAGAGTACTTTAATAACATCACTAGAGTAGCACATAGAATAGTAGTGATACAAAGCACATTGCAATCATAAAGGGATATAAATAAGCACTTCACTATGCTATTCATAACAGTGAATAAGTATTCTGTGAAATATAGCCTAAGAGACCCACACGGTGCACACACTGTCACCTTTACACATGTGGGACAAGGAGTCTCCGGAGATCACATAAGTAAAATTCACTTGACTAGCATAATGACATCTAGATTACAAGCATCATCATATGAATCTCAATCATGTAAGGCAGCTCATGAGATTATTGTTATTGAAGTACATAGGGAGAGAGATGAACCACATAGCTACCGGTACAGCCCTTAGCCTCGATGGAGAACTACTCCCTCCTCATGGGAGACAGCAGCATTGATGAAGATGGTGGTGGTGTCGATGGAGAAGCCTTCTGGGGGCACTTCCCCGTCCCGGCGGCGTGCCGGAACAGAGACTCCGGTCCCCCAGATCTTGGCTTCGCGATGGCGGCGGCTATGGATGGTTTCTCGTACCGTGGCTTTTCCGTATCGAAGTTTTAGGTCAGGGACCTTTAAATAGGCGAAGAGGCGGAGTCGGAAGGCTGACGGGGCGGTGACACAATAGGGGGGCGCGGCCCAGGCCCTGGCCGCGCCAGCCTGGTGTGTGGGGCCCCCAGGGCTCCCCTCTGGTGGCTCTCGGGTGTTCTGGAAGCTTCGTGGAATTTTAAGATCTTGGGCGTTGATTTCGTCCAATTCCGAGAATATTTCCTTACTAGGATTTCTGAAACAAAAAACAGCAGAAAACAGGAACTAGCACTTCGGCATCTCGTCAATAGGTTAGTTCCGGAAAACACATAAAATCATCATAAAGTCTGAACAAAACATGTAGGTATTGTCATAAAACAAGCATGGAACATAAGAAATTATCGATACGTTGGAGACGTATCAGCATCCCCAAGCTTAGTTCCTACTCGTCCTCGAGTAGGTAAACGATAACAAAGATAATTTCTGAAGTGACATGCTACCAACATGATCTTAATCATACTATTGTAAAGCATATGAGATGAATGAAATGATTCAAAGCAATGGTAAAGACAATGGTTAAACAATTGAATCATATAGCAAAGACTTTTCATGAATAGTACTTCTGAGACAAGCATCAATAAGTCTTGCATAAGAGTTAACTCATAAAGCAATAGATTCAAAGTAAAGGCATTGAAGCAACACAAAGGAAGATTAAGTTTCAGCGGTTGCTTTCAACTTGTAACATGTATATCTCATGGATAATTGTCAATGCAAAGTAATATAACAAGTGCAATAAGCAAGCATGTAAGAATCAATGCACAGTTCACACAAGTGTTTGCTTCTTGAGATGGAGAGAAATAGGTGAACTGACTCAACATAAAAGTAGAAGAATGGCCCTTCGCAGAGGGAAGCATTGATTGCTATATTTGTGCTAGAGCTTTGATTTTGAAAACAAGAAACAATTTTGTCAACGGTAGTAATAAAGCATATGTATCATGTAAATTATATCCTACAAGTTGCAAGTCTCATGCATAGTATACTAATAGTGCCCGCACCTTGTCATAATTAGCTCGGATTACCTGGATTATCATCGCAATACATATGTTTTAACCAAGTGTCACAAAGGGGTACCTCTATGCCGCCTGTACAAAGGTCTAAGGAGAAAGCTCGCATTGGATTTCTCGCTTTTGATTATTCTCAACTTAGACATCCATACCGGGACAACATAGACAACAGATAATGGACTCCTCTTTAATGCTTAAGCATTCAACAACAATTAATTTTCTCATATGAGATTGAGGATATTTGTCCAAAACTGAAACTTCCACCATGATTCATGGCTTTAGTTAGCGGACCAATGTTCTTCTCTAACATTATGCATGCTCTAACCATTCAACTAGTGGTAAATCGCCCTTACTTCAGACAAGACGGACATGCATAGCAACTCAGATGATATTCAACAAAGAGTAGTTGATGGCGTCCCCAGGAACATGGTTATCGCACAACAAGCAACTTAATAAGAGATAAAGTGCATAAGTACATATTCAATACCACAATAGTTTTTAGGCTATTTGTCCCATGAGGTATATATTGTAAAGATGAAGAATGGAAATTTTTAAAGGTAGCACTCAAGCAATTTACTTTGGAATGGCGGAGAAATACCATGTAGTAGGTAGTTATGGTGGACACAAATGGCATAGTGGTTGGCTCAAGGATTTTGGATGCATGAGAAGTATTCCCTCTCAATACAAGGCTTAGGCTAGCAAGGTTATTTGAAGCAAACACAAGTATGAACTAGTACAGCAAAACTCACATAAAAGACACATTGCAAGCATTATAAGACTCTACCCCGTCTTCCTTGTTGTTCAAACCCTTACTAGAAAATAGCTAGACCTTAGAGAGACCAATCATGCAAACCAAATTTTAGCAAGATCTATGTATTCTTCACTAATAGGTGCAAAGTATATGATGCAAGAGCTTAAACATGAGCACAACAATTGCCAAGTATCAAGTTATTCAAGACATCATACCAATTACTACATGTAGCATTTCCCGTTTCCAACCATATAACAATTAACGAAGCAGTTTCAGCCTTCGCCATGAAAATTAAAAGCTAAGAACACATGTGTTCATATGAACCAGCGGAGCATGTCTCTCTCTCCCACACAAGCATGAATTTATTCAAACAAAAACAAAAACAAAAACATACAGACGCTCCAAGTAAAGTACATAAGATGTGACCGAATAAAAATATAGTTTCAAGAGAAGGAACCTGATAATTTGTCGATGAAGAAGGGGATGCCTTGGGCATCCCCAAGCTTAGATGCTTGAGTCTTCTTGAAATATGAAGGGATGAACCACCGGGGCATCTCCAAGCTTAGAATTTTCACTCTTCTTGATCACATTGTATCATCCTCCTCTCTTGACCCTTGAAAACTTCCTCCACACCAAACTCAAAACAACTCATTAGAGGGTTAGTGCATAATCAGAAATTCACGTGTTCAGAGGTGACACAATCATTCTTAACACTTCTGGACATTGCCCAAAGCTTCTGAAAGTTAATGGAACAAAGAAATCCATTCAACATAGCAAAAGAAGCAATGCGAAATAAAAGGCAGAATCTGTCAAAACAGAACAGTCCGTAAAGACGAATTTTAAAGAGGCACCAGACTTGCTTAAATGAAAATGCTCAAATTGAATGAAAGTTGCGTACATATCTGAGGATCACTCACAAAAATTGGCAGATTTTTCTGAGTTACCTACAGAGAACCCTGCCCAAATTCGTGACAGACAGAAATCTGTTTCTGCGCAGTAATCCAAATCTAGTATCAACCTTACTATCGAAGACTTTACTTGGCACAACAATGCAACAAAACTAAGATAAGGAGAGGTTGCTACAGTAGTAAGAACTTCCAAGACACAAATATAAAGCAAAAGTACTGTAGTAAAATAAACACATGGGTTATCTCCCAAGAAGTTCTTTCTTTATAGCCATTAAGATGGGCTCAGCAGTTTTAATGATGCACTCCCAAGAAATAAGATTTGAAGCAAAAGAGAGCATCAAGAGGCAAATTCAAAACAAATTTAAGCCTAACATGCTTCCTATGAAAAGGAATCTTGTAAATAAACAAGTTCATGAAGCATAATGCAACAAGCATAGAAAGATAAAACAAGTGCAACTTCAAGATTTTAAGCATATAGAGAGGTGTTTTAGTAACATGAAAATTTCTACAACCATATTTTCCTCTCTCATAATAACTTTCAGTAGCAACATGAACAAACTCAACAATATAACTATCACATAAAGCATTCTTATCATGAGTCTCATGCATAAAATTATTACTCTCCACATAAGTATAGTCAATTTTATTAGTTGTAGTGGGAGCAAATTCAACAAAGTAGCTATCATTATTATTCTCATCATCAAATATAGGAGGCATATTGTATTCATAATCAAATTTACTCTCCATAGTAGGTGGTACCAAAAGACTACTATCATTATAATCATCATAAATAGGAGGCAAAGTATCATCAAAGTAAATTTCCTCCTCAATGCTTGGGGGACTAATGATATCATGCTCATCGAAATCAGCTTCCCCAAGCTTAGAATTTTCCATATCATTAGCAACAATGGTGTTCAAAGTGTTCATACTAACATGTTCCATGGGTTTTTTAATTTTCGCATCAAACCATCCATGTCTTAACTCAGGAAATAGAATAAAAAGCTCCATGTTGCTTTCCATTATGCCAAACTAGTGTAAACAAGAAACAAAAAGATGCAATTGCAGGATCTAAAGGAAATAGCTTCGAGTACTTACAACGGCGCCAGAAAATAGCTTAGTAGCCGAGATCCGGAGTGTGAGTACCTTTTACCTTTCCTCCCCGGCAACGGCGCCAGAAAAGTGCTTAATGTCTACTCACGCTTCTTTTCCTGTAGACAGTGTTGGGCCTCCAAGAGCAGAGATTTGTAGAACAGCAGCAAGTTTCCCTTAAGTGGATCACCCAAGGTTTATCGAACTCAGGGAGGAAGAGGTCAAAGATATCCCTCTCATGCAACCTTGCAACCACAAAGCAAGAAGTCTCTTGTGTCCCCAACACACCTAATACACTTGTCAGATGTATAGGTGCACTAGTTCGGCGAAGAGATAGTGAAATACAGGTGGTATGAATATATATGAGCAGTAGTAACGGCACCAGAAAATAGCTTGATGCTACAACTGGCGTGTGGTTGATGGTGGTAATATTGCAGCAAGACAGATGCAGTAGAACAGTAAACAAGCGATGATTGCAGTATTTAGGAACAAGGCCTAGGGATTATACTTTCACTAGTGGACACTCTCAACATTGATCACATAACAGAATAGATAAATGCTATACTCTACACTCTCTTGTTGGATGATGAACACCACTAATTGCGTAGGATTACATGAACCCTCAATGCCGGAGTTAACAAGCTCCACAATATTCGATATTCATGTTTAAATAACCTTAGAGTGCACGATAGGTCAACACAACTAAACCAACTACTAACATAGCATGCACACTGTCACTTTCACACTATGAAAGGAGGAATAGATCACATCAATACTATCATAGCAATAGTTAACTTCATAATCTACAAGAGATTACAATCATAACCTACGCCAAGTACTACACGATGCACACACTGTCACCATTACACCGTGCAGGAGGAATAGAGTACTTTAATAACATCACTAGAGTAGCACATAGAATAGTAGTGATACAAAGCACATTGCAATCATAAAGGGATATAAATAAGCACTTCACTATGCTATTCATAACAGTGAATAAGTATTCTGTGAAATATAGCCTAAGAGACCCACACGGTGCACACACTGTCACCTTTACACACGTGGGACAAGGAGTCTCCGGAGATCACATAAGTAAAATTCACTTGACTAGCATAATGACATCTAGATTACAAGCATCATCATATGAATCTCAATCATGTAAGGCAGCTCATGAGATTATTGTTATTGAAGTACATAGGGAGAGAGATGAACCACATAGCTACCGGTACAGCCCTTAGCCTCGATGGAGAACTACTCCCTCCTCATGGGAGACAGCAGCGTTGATGAAGATGGCGGTGGTGTCGATGGAGAAGCCTTCCGGGGGCACTTCCCCGTCCCGGCGGCGTGCCGGAACAGAGACTCCGGTCCCCCAGATCTTGGCTTCGCGATGGCGGCGGCTCTGGATGGTTTCTCGTACCGTGGCTTTTCCGTATCGAAGTTTTAGGTCAGGGACCTTTAAATAGGCGAAGAGGCGGAGTCGGAAGGCTGACGGGGTGGTGACACAATAGGGGGGCGCAGCCCAGGCCCTGGCCGCGCCAGCCTGGTGTGTGGGGCCCCCAGGGCTCCCCTTTGGTGGCTCTCGGGTGTTCTGGAAGCTTCGTGGAATTTTAAGATCTTGGGCGTTGATTTCGTCCAATTCCGAGAATATTTCCTTACTAGGATTTCTGAAACCAAAAACAGCAGAAAACAGGAACTGGCACTTCGGCATCTCGTCAATAGGTTAGTTCCGGAAAACACATAAAATCATCATAAAGTGTGAACAAAACATGTAGGTATTGTCATAAAACAAGCATGGAACATAAGAAATTATCGATACGTTGGAGACGTATCAAAGCCATCCAGAACACCGCCGTCATCGCGAAACTCCGTCTCGGGACCAGAAACTCCGTTCTGGCACTCCGCCGGGACGGGGAATTGGAGGAGATCATCGCCATCATCACCACCGACGCCTCTCCATCGACCAGCCATGTTTCCCCCATCCATGTGTGAGTAATTCCCCCACTGTAGGCTGAAGGGGATGGTAGGGATTGGATGAGATTGGTCATGTAATAGCATAAGATTGTTAGGGCATAGTGCCTAGTGTCCGTAATTGGTACTTTGATGATATTGTTGCAACTTGTTATGCTTAATGCTTGTCACTAGGGCCCGAGTGCCATGATCTCAGATCTGAACACGTTATTGTTTCATGATGTTATTCATTGTTTTATGATCTTACCTGCAAGTTGTATACACATGTCGCTGTCCGGAACCCGAGGCCCCAAAGTGACAAAAATTGGGACAACCGGAGGGGAAGGCGGTGATGTGAGGATCACATGTGTTCATGGAGTGTTAATGCTTTGCTCCGGTGCTCTATTAAAAGGAGTACCTTAATTTCTAGTAGATTCCCTAGAGGCCCGGCTGCCACCGGCTGGTAGGACAAAAGATGTTGTGCAAGTTTCTCATTGCGAGCACGTACGACTAAATATGGAACACATGCCTATGGATTGATTAGTACTTGGATACTGTTTTATTACTATCTGCAAATGCCCTACTTTGATTGTTACACGAGTTTCTCTCATCCATGCAACGCCCGTTCATCCATCCCTGTGCCTACGGTATTTTAATCCTGCTGTTTACTATAATCACTACTGCTGTCTTTGTTACTCTGCTGCTGATATTTCACTACTGCTACTGCTATAAAACTGTTACTACTAATAAACTCTTGCGAGCAAGTTTGTTACCAGGTGCAGCTGAATTGACAACTCCGCTGTTAAGGCTTACAAATATTCTTTGGCTCCCCTTGTGTCGAATCAATAAATTGGGTTTTACTTCCCTCGAAGACTGTTGCGATCCCCTATACTTGTGGGTCATCAAGACTCATCCCATGGGTATTATCATGTACTTGAGTATACTCGATCATGGGGAACTCCTTATGATACTTTATCCAAATACCATCTCATGCGGCATCTAATGTAAATCTATATTCTAAGGGTGTGGCTTCTAACACCCTTAAAAAAACTTTGTAGGTAGTCTTAGGTCTTGGGTTTAGGCTAAGCTCATCTTGGGTATGACTTGGCACATCATAGGATACGACTTGACACGAGGTTATCTTTTGAAAATCTATGGCTTCTGAGTTAATATCCAATAGGCGAATGTTTATTCACCTATAGTGAACAACATATCTCTCGAAGGTCGAATAGGTTTCCTTCATAGTAGGGCTTCTAATCCAAATGGTTGGTTGAACTAATTTTGATACCGATGGGTTACTCCTTGGGTCTACCAGGAGACCAAAATGAGAGGACTTCATGACTTTCCTCATCTTTGTTTATTGGTGTCTTCGACAACCTTCCACCACTCTTCATCTAGTGGCTAGATCTTCAAACTAAATGTAGTCCTACGTTTGGCAGCACTTGCCTACTATAAGGGCATAATATCACCCTATGGTTCGGGATTATCAACGACGTCTCTCTTGTAGGTACGTCTCTCTAGATTTACCATTCCTCATAACAAGAGCGAACAATATGAGTAGTCGTCATGGGGGCCAATCCATGCCGCACCCAATCATTACCTTGTTTTCAGTTTGGTATATCTCGTATTCTAACTCTTGGTCTATTCACCATTTGATAAAAGTTTCATGGAAAATTGAATCAATGTTTCAATCCCCATTATTGAATTGTTTTGAAAATACTTCTATCGATCCTTATCTATGGTTTTGTGTATCTTGCATTCTAAGCTTCTTCATCTTGATAGGAGACATCAGGGTTGGTTTCACTACTGTTGTCTTCATGGCGAGTTGCCAAGAAAACATTCTCTGGGATGGGTATAGATGAGAATAGATATAAAGATTCTAAAGATGATTCCTACCCAAACACCGCAGATCAAACCAATTTAAGCAAACAACAATCATCTAACAAGCATCAAGCAACATAGCCCAAAACACAACCAAACTAGTATGGTCATACCACAATTTGGTATGATCACTGTGTTATAACTATATCGTTGGTATGGTGAATGATAACTAATGGTGGTCTAGTCTATTTTTGTTTTGGATGTTTCAAGTTTCTATTCTACTCCTTCGGTGTATCTTCGTGTGTTGTGCAGTCTGCATTGAAGTCTTTCTTCAAGTTATTCATTGGTCTTCTATGAAACCCTTCTTGCTGAGTCGAAGAATATCACATGAAGCACCAGTCCCTCACTTCAGGTACAAGGTCATCATCTCTACTTTCTTGATGGTTTCATAAGGTAGGTCATCTAACGCAAGAGGGAAACAATTTTGAAGATGGAGTAGGTGAGAATACTAGAAGTTCAAAATCCAAACATTAACTTAATAAAAAACCCGGATTAGATAGATTTTTCATCCTAGGGTCTTCCTATTTCTAATCCAAACCTAGGGTCTCGATCCTACAGGCAACACTATGCTCTAATACCGTTCTGTACTACCCTACCTTTTTATAAAGGTAAGATACCTGTGTATAGTGCTATTCCCGGGATCACTGATAGCACACACATTTTAAAATATAGTAATTATTGCAACAATATCAATTTACTACATCGTTGATCCAGAGGGTAAAGTAAAAGCTTACAAATTGCATAGTAACATGGACTAGCTCAACAAAATATTGAGAACAAACACAGAGGAATGTAAGTCATCAATGAGACCTCATCATCTTCATGTGCCACATGCACTCATGTTAAAATGTATACTCGAGATCCTACCAAGTACTTCTCCTCAGAAAAAACATGCACGTTCGAATATGCAGCCCGACGAATGGAGGTCAGTACAATTATGTACTAGCAAATGACATTTATTTGGTGGCAATTATGAAATGACTATCTACATGATATTTGGCTGGTGGAGTTTTGGGCTAATTTTCACAAAGCCTAGTTTTTGAAACAAAATATTTTGTAATTCTTTGAAAAAGATTTTTACAAAAAGGGGCACAAAGTCGAGATGACTCCCAGGTCACCACCACATACCATGGTTTTCACTACCAGGTATGTAGCCCTGGGGCCACTTAACTAGGATAAACCTCAGGTCACCACAGCATACCATGGTTTTCACTGCCAGGTATGTAGCCCTGGGGCCACTTAACTAGGATAAACCTCAGGTCACCACCACATACCATGGTTTTCACTACCGGATATGAAGCCCTGGGAAAATCCAGTCCTGAGATTATTTCTAAACAAATTTTAATCATTCAGAAAAAGTGATGGGATTCTTCCGTTCATTCCTTACCTAGGAGCTCAAATTGTCCATAACCGGGGACATGGCTAAGATCTTAGGTTTAACTCTCGAGAGGTTATGCACTTTCACCTTACGACCCACCCTTCCCAAGAGAAGAATGAGACAAGATCTTTCAGAAGAAGGTTTCAACCATACTAGGTAGACCCGTTCCCACTGACCGTCGCCACATCCGCATGTCTAGCAAACAAGTTGGACCTCACAACTTACTTAATCCTGGCAGGGCCCATAATACCATAAGGCTGCACTGGAAGCTATCTAAAACATGGGAAATCTCTTTAATCCTAGGTGGCCAACCACAAGTGCACTCTCAAGCGAAGACAAACACATGACAAGTACTAGACAGGAGTCATGTGGCCGTGAGTAGCCACTCAACCATCATCCACCAAGCAATACCAGATCCACCTAGGTGTTTCATTAAGGTTGTTAATTTTTTAAAAAAAATTCAAACATTCTCATTCAACAACATAACAACACTTGGCATTTAATGTTGCAAGCAAAAGTAAGACATCCTAGCAATGGGTTCAGGAGTAGCTACACACTACTAGGGTTTGCTAAGCATAGCACACTACTTTTCTTTTGAAATCAAAATCCTACCATCCATACTAGTTTAAAACACTAATGCATAAATAAAATAGGTAGGATTTGAATGTCAGTTGCCTTTTTGGTAGTTGAGGATCGTTCACTTCTCTCAACAAAACACGTCGCTCTTCACACGAACTATAAGATAAAAAATATCGCACAACATAAACACACCATGCAACAATAAAAATAAATAAGACAACAATCGGAAATCGCTCTATGGTACTAAGGTGTGGCATGAGGTTTGGCGCTCAATGGCTGTGAGAGTTTGGATGGCAAGTCACATGATTAGAAAGTAACAGACCATCCAAGATATAATTGAAGAATCTTTATGCTTTACAAAAGAATGAAAATGATTTCAAATGGCTCATGTGAATTGAATCACATAAGTGACAAATAGTGCAACAACAATACTACTAAATAAGTGTGACAACAATTACTCAAAATAGTATAAATTACACATATGCTTAGGTTGTTTGGATTTGTGATATATTGAATTACTCAATTAACTCATTTGTAAATTGAATATTTCAATATAAGGTAATAATATTTAGTGGGCATGAGGTTGAAATATGTATGAATGATATTTAGAATATGATGGTGGGTGCTTAGACTGAAGATTTTCTTGGACAAGGGGATTAACTTGGATCAGGGTTGGATTTGGAAGATATGGTCATGTCAATGTTTTAAATGTTTCTTTGAAGTATTCAACTAGTCTCAAATGCAATTTGACATAGTGTGACAACACTTATCAAACTAGCACAAGATAACACATTTCGCGGTCTAAATTCGTCCAAAAAGTTGTTAAGTGAAGTTTTTCGGATGAAAGAACTTTCTACATGAAGTTGTAGAAAATTCAGTTACAAGCTTAACGCCACAAGAATCTCTCGGAAAAAGTTTGTAGAAATTATTTTATAGAAGATGTTGCGGATTGAAGAAATACCGCGAAAATAAAATGGGCAAAACTGCCACGCAAAATATCTAAAATGATCTACACGATTTGCTGATTGCAACGGTATAGGGTTTGTCGAAATCTAATGTATAGAACTCAAGATATGGATTTTACAAAACTAAACAGAAGCGGTTACAGTTCTAATGGTGTACGAAAAGTTATCCGAGAAAATTTATCGGATCGAAAAACTTTCTACACGAAAGTTTTTGTAGAGGATTTAATTACGAACTTGACTTCGGAGAAATCGTCTAAAACGGAGCTATAGATTCATTGTTATGAAATTTCAAAGTTATGCCAAAAGGTACTACAAAACTCGAGAGTCTACCGATCGACATATATACGTGACATATTTTTTTTATATAAACATCACCAGTACTATCATGTGATTTTATGGAGGCATACCCTTTTGAACAGGAAAAGAAATAAGGCGAAGGTCTAGCTCACCGGTACTCAAGATGATTTGGTCATCTCAAAAAGAGAGGATTTCGTCGCCCGAAAGCTGCGCGTGCTGGCGATGGTCTCGTTGGAGTTTGCTGAAACGAGAACAAAACTGATCGCCAAGTATAACTAAAGTACAAACTGCTCAAACTGAAACTTGGTGGCACCTTTAGTTGGTTGTCAGGTTCGGAATGAAAAGGAAAAGAGTAGAAAGAACACAAGCAGCTCACCGGTAGCTCACCGGCAGTTAGAGAGTTCGTGTACGGCGGGAAACTGCTAATGTAGATATTCAGCCACCGGGGACCAATCTATGTGGATAGTATGTGTGTGAGTTCATCCGGTGATACACCTCTGAGCGGAGGGCTGAGGATATCAACATGTGGAGAAATGACTTGCGGAAGAAGCTTAATTCAGAAGCTCGCTTCCGACCAATTCAAGAGGACTTAGCAAGATTTTTTATTCGGGAAGTCCTCCATCCTAAAGGAGAACACTATTACGAGGACGAAGAACTTCTAATTTGATAAGTTGTATATGGAAACTTGTTTGAAGTTGTTCTTGTATATGGTCACCCTAGACTGAATATTATATAATCCTCTTGAATTGTTCTTGTTTGAAATTGTATATTCAAATGCATCAACGTGTAACGTGTATATAGTAGAGTAGAATATGTGTAGCGAAACTTCTTCAAAATTAAAATAAAACACAAAAAAGAATATAAAAGAAATGAAACACAACAAAAAGAAACCAGATTTAGGGGGGTAAAAACTCTAAACCTGCGGAGACCTTTAGTCCCGGTTGGTCTGGCCAACCGCGAGTAAAGGTCCTCCGCCCCGAAGAGCGTCTGCCACCCACGTGGATGGACCTTTAGTCGCGGTTCGTAAGGCAACCGCGACTAAAGAGGGGGAGGGGAGGGGCTTTAGTCTCGCATAATTAGTCCCGGTTGCGCAACCGAGACTAAAGTCCGTTACCAACCGGGACTAAAACCCCTTTTTTCTACCGTGCTCAAGATGATTTGATCATCTCAAAAAGAGAGGATTTCGTCGCCCGGAAGCTGCGCGTGATGGCGATGGTCTCGTTGGAGTTTGCTGAAACGAGAACAAAACTGATCGCCAAGTATAACTAAAGTACAAACTGTCTCAAACTGAAACTTGGTGGCACCTTTAGTTGGTCGTACAGGTTCGGAATCTCTACTATATTAAAGGTCTAGGGGTGGTGTCCCATGGTACGTCGTCTGCGACACCGCGTGACAATCTGAGCCGCGCATGCTAACAAAACCGTCGCGGAGCAGCGATCCCGCACGATGATTCCGGGCTGAATAAAACAGCGGGCGGTTACCACCTAGGCACGCATGACTCCTCAATCTGAAAGCGCTGCGAAAATCCCCAAACTGCCAACCATAGATCCCTCCTTCCTCTGCGGTGACTCCATCTAACGCCACGCCTCAACCACCGAGTCGAGAGCCGCCGGCGAGTACAGTCGCACAGTAGTGCTTCTCCGTGCTGCGCGCTGGCATTGGGCGCTGTCGCCGTCGGCGGCTCCGCGGGGGGCCACGGCGTGAGAACCGGAGAAGAGCTGAAGGCTGACGTCTGCTCCGTGCAGGAAGGCATCTCGCCGGTTCGCCGGGGCCATCACCGCCTCGAGCAGTCGAGCCGAGCAACGCGGGGTCGTTTTCCCCTCGGACTACAGCGCCAGGAACGGCCGGCCCAAGGGCCACGGCCACGGGTGCGAGGACGGAAGGCCGCTTCTGCCTCTGCTGGCTTGGAGAGGACGAGACGCCGGGAACCAGCTTGTAAGCTCATCTATCTCTGTTACTCGACTGGATCAACTGATTGGTTGGCGATGGACATGCAACGTTGCTCTGCATCATTCGTTGAAATCCGTTCGAAATGGTGTTAATCTCTTCTAGATATTCTGGTTACCATCTAAAATTCAGTACTGTGAAACATTGTGTCCCATCGTATAGATGCAACAACAGATTGGTGATAAATGTATCTAATCATCATAGAGCAAAGAGTGGTTTAAATTATTGGATGGAATGGAAAACATGAATAAAAAAACACTAAAGCATGTTTTTATGAACTTTCCCCAGCCATCTGCTCTGAAATCTTTTGCCTGAAGTTGACACTGCAATGTGCATCATACAATTGTTCTTTTCAAAAGAACCTGTCAAAGTTAGTTTGTGAGTATTATAGAAAACATGATGTGTGTTCACGGCATGGCAAAAGAAACACATCAGATTGAGACCTCCAATGGTCGCTTTTTTACTCCGTTGTTAGCGTGGAAGCCATGGGCCGGACTTCTATCATTGGTCACAACTTTTGCTTCAGATTCGATGTGTGGTCCTTGGTTCCGATCACAATGTTGTTCTTCAGCAGTTTCCACGCAGGTAAAAGTTCAGTTTCTTAACAGGAACATCTCCCACTATTTTCACTTCTTTTGAGTTGACAGATCCTATAATAGCATTGATAATTGAGCAGATGCTGCTGTTCCCCAAATTTGAGTTCGTCAACTGGTGAGTTACCTAAGATTCTTGATGAAATAGAATCATTTCAAATAACGAAGTGCCAGCAGAGCAATCCATATGCATCTATATTCACAATATTAGAACAACATATGTTGTCTCAGGGGCAAAAATATAAGGTATAATTTACTGCTTATAATTCATAATTAAATGAATAACATTTTGTTTCAATTCATCGAACATTAATGCTTCACAATTGTGAAGAAGGTTGCAGGCCAAGAAATACTGATACATCAAGTGGGTTGTTTCACCATAGAAGCGTATTAGTTATTAATCCTGGTAAAGAGTGAACCAGTAGCCAAGGACTCTCACTATCTTGCTTCAGAAGAAGGTACATATCTGAAAGCTTTATTAGTTTTGACTCCTTCTCACTAGCCTTTGCGAGACTACCTTAACTCTTAGCTGAAGGTCATGATTCTTTTCTGGTCTCTCTTTCATATACTTTTGCGGATATCCATGTTTCATAGGTTAGTGCCAATTCTTGGATTCACAGATGAATCTTGTCAGTCGGAGCTGGGATAAGACTTTGGGGTGATCACACAAACCTGAAGTTACATTGATTCTTATAGAATTAGTTGTCACTCAATGTGGTATTGTCCAGTGCTGCATTGCATGTGATAGATTGCATCGTAACAGCAGATTACTAAAAACATTGATTCACCTGCATTATATTTAAGCACCGTTAACTTTGTTTGTCTAATGCTGACATGCATACAAACACAATATACCTACAAAGCTATTTACTAACATGACTGCTACAAATAAGAATCCTCTAACCTTCTGTTAATTAAGGTACTTTGACCTTCAGCAAGCTCTGCCAGCACATGTTCAGGAACTTCCTGAGTGCTGCTATGCCCTCTCAGTTATCCGTTCCATATTAAGCGCCTTTGCAACTAACCCAAGCAACCTTCGAGGTCGACAAGCTGTAGTTTGGTGGTCATCAGCCTTGGTCCAGGAGAATTACGACAGTGGCAGAGGGAAACCCCACATACTTCGGTGGCTCTGGGCTCCAATGCGCCCACCGGAAAATCGTCGCGATGCGGAAAAAACCAGGAAGTTTATTTAACATGAAAAAACAGCCCACGCACACATGACGCCAGCACCGCGCCCTCCAACTCCCCCTTTGAGCACTCTAAGTCTCGAATGCTCCCACCAGCGTGAGGCCGCCGCACCGACCCTACTCTCCACCACCATACTACCAGAGCGAAGACTCCGCACCCACCCTGCTCTCTCCCCACCGGCCCAAGGCCTTCGCACCACCTCACCCGACAACGGCACACCACTCCTCTCTCGCCGGCGCGAGGCCCTCGCCAACCCTGCCCCTCTCCTGCTGGTGTGAGACCACAGCTGGATCCTCTGCTCCCATGGATCGTGCGTTCCCCGCGAGTCCACAATGCGCAACCGGGTAGGGCAGTCCATTGAGCAGATAAATAAGACCCGAGCCTCTCTGCCTGGCACACCTCTGGCCTCTATCGCTGGAGAATGGAATAGTAAAGGTAGTTCGATATCCAGTGAGTGTTTGGTTTTGATTTGCAATATTTTTGACTATTGAGTCAGATTTGATTCTGAATTTGTAAGTTGCAGTAGTCTGAGATTGTGAGAAAGTTAGTGTTAGTAAAATTTTGTATTAAACAATATGAAATTGAGGTGATGCCATTTTTTCAAGGAGTCAAGATTCAGGGTAAGCGAAGGTTGATTACATTGTTGAATCATGATCCCTATGCAGAATCCTACCATCATCACGTTAAATGTACACTTTGGTTCAAAAGAAGGTGGCAGAACTCAGCGGTACGGAAGAGTGGACTCGAGGCCACAACTAGCAGTCAAACTTATCAGCAAAACCCGCCCTCTGTTTGTATCGTTGTCTTGCATAGCTGTTTGATCAATGATTTGGTAGGAATTATCATTTTGATGTTTCTGTCCTTTCCATGCGGATATACAGGAGACGCGGCTGAAAGAGAAAGCGAAGCTGTTGAACACAATCACGAAGTTGAACAAAGACATTAGGCCATATGAACTATGAAGTGGGGCTCTCATCCGTGACCGCTTGAATGGGGTAGGTAGCACTGCAACAAGTAAATGATGCCATGCCTGTCGATGGGGGACTCTGTCCTCGAGGAACGACGAGCCTCAGTGACCCTCCGCGTGTTCTTGATATAGAGCAAAGACAAACCTCTTCTTCTCATCCTTAGTGACACAGATGCTCTGTTGCCCGGCATGGCAGCAAGAAAGTTGAGCAAATTTGATTCACGATGCAGATCTGGATCATGCAGCCTCCTCTGCCTCACCTCGCCACGCCTGTTCTTGGATTTGCACCAGTGGTACACCAGGTTACTAATCACTCATCATATTATCCACATTTTGTTTCTCTAATTACACCAGAGGCGCCTTCTTTCCATGGTACTATTGCATGTTCAACATGGTGCGAACTGGAATAATTTTATGGTGATATCTACAGATGTATAGTCTGTAGTTGTTATAGGGTTCATCTTTGTGGTAAGTTGTAACTGTCTCCCTGCAGACCCACATCATGCCCTGCCATGCCAGTAGACCTACATTTTTTTATTGCTAACCTTGAAAATGACAGTTTCATCTGATTTTAATATGAATGATTTATACTGCAATTCATATGCAAGAATTTAGTTGTATAACAGAACACAGTCTATTTTCCATCTTATTTACCATATATAATTTGAAATATGGTCCAGTCTCAAATTTTAGCTATGATGTTATTTAATGTAACAGTAGATAGTCGAAACATGTACAGATTCAGTATCTGGCTTGAATGATATAAAAGTTTCTAATAAAAATGGGAGTATGATAGCAAGCACTCTCGAGAAACATAAGAATCAATTGAATTTGGTCTAAGAAAAAATTGCATTCATGTACCATCTCTCCATTTTGTTTTGGCATTCTGCTGAACTACCAGCTGTATAAAATAGCATACATTATTTTGATGTTGGATGGCCTATACAAAGATACGGTTCTGATTTATGAGGCCTCATGTGATTTCAAATGTTCCTATTTATTTGAAGTTATGTTCATCGAATCACAACTTGCAGTGCAATGTGTCATCAGGAGATAAATATCAGTGAGCTACTATATATTCAATATTTATACAGCTGTATAAGAAAGTCCAAGTTCTAAGCTACGAGGATTAGAGGCACAAATAAATGTGCAGGTTGACAAATGAGTTCGACCAACTAATGAATGGTTCAAGGTAGTTTTGTTGTTACGGCAGGGAGAGCTATTTTTCTTCATCAGGGGTGGGTATAGGGACAAGAAGAAATCTCTCTGTTCTTTCGTCAACTTAGACTATTATTATAGATGATTGCAGATCTATGGAAAATCCAGAACGCCTTGTTGTCTTAAGCTGTTTATGTTCAGTTGTCATATTTTTGTGCAATTGTCTGTGATGGATTGTAATATCTCTAAGTTGCCATATTTTTTCCTTGGAATTTTAAGATCACATCTAATGTTGATAAGGCCCGATTCTGCAAAAAAAAACAAGGAATTGAGTGAAGCATCATTTTTCTCGTAAGCTATATCTATGTTTGCATATATGTGAGTAAAATTTACACTCGGTTATCTTGTTTGTAAGATCATATTTGCATCATATAGTTTCTTAGTTTGGAAGAGCACGGTGCAAATTCTATTAGGAATTGATGAGTTTGATAGTGTAATTTGTGTGAACTATAAAAGTGTTCTTAATGGAACAAATTATGCTTGAACATCATTTATCAGTTATTTGAACATATAATTTGGTTTGACATTCTTTGTAAAGCATGGGCCCTATGCTATTTAATTAGATAGAGATGATGCTGATATCGTCAGACTGAAAGGCAACATGATCTGTGTCGGTGAGCTACATGTAGGCAAGACGGTGCCACACTGCTGACCTGTCGTCCTTGTTATTCAGTATTAAGATTGTTATTTGAATGTAATTTTATTTTTTGCATAGATAAACCTGTGAGCTTTCTTTTGAGAGGATTGTTGTACTATAACAAGGGAACTAAGTCCGAATATTTCATATGGTATAACAGAATTATCAAAGCGAAATTTGAAAGATTTTGAGCGATAAAAAATACCTTATTTCTGGGACTATGAACACATACCAATATATTTCAGATCAATTTAATTTTATATTTATCGCAATGCATAGACAATTTGCAATGAAAAAGAACACATAAGAATAGTGGCAACGCACGGGTATTCAACTAGTCAAAATGAAAAGATTAGAAAGAACGCAAGCAGCTCACCGGTAGTCAGAGAGTTCGTGTGCGGCGGGGAACGGCTTTGATGAGGTGGGCGTCACCGGAGAAGAAATAAGAGCTTATATCGCTCCTCCCTTCACGCTGAATACAATACGGTACTCTAACTCCTTTAGCAAAGCTACTAGACGGTGGCGGACGGACAGAACAGCGGTCACGTCGGGTGCTCGTAGTAGGCGACCTCCAGCTGAGAAACTGAACAAGGAGAAGGCATGAGAGGATGTCCAAGGCATACAGGAATAATATGAGCACAGTTATGGGGCCACGTTCCCCTTGTACCTCCAGAATTAGACCATGGCGTTGCCGCAGCCGACGGAATCACCGTGAGTGATCGGAGCGGCAGCGATGCGGCCAACAACGATGATAGGATGCAGCACTATGTCATGGATGTACACGGCGCCTAGGAGAATCTCCTGATTAGAGGTATCGTCAAGATGATCACTAAGGACGACGGCATCTTGCGATGAACTCGAATTTTGGGGCTGATCATGGCATGGCCGGTGTGGGTTATACAGAGTATCTCCATACAAATTTCAGAAGAAAAGTGGAAGAGGAAGATATGGAACACGCAATGGACATCCCGGTTCGCATTGGTATGACCTGAGGAGGGAGATCGGGGGATGAAGGCCGACGGTTAGCATTGGGAGTGGTGGTTTGAATTGGGAGATTAAGACCGCAAAATGAAGAAATAATTTCCTGAACGGATGACTCATAACATTTAGAGTAACTTTCGTATTTATGTCGAGCCATTTGGTGGTATTGAATGCCACAGAGAGGAGAGGAAAAGGTAGCCATGGATATTGAAAAGAGCAGGAGGAAGGAGAAGAGCGAGCGCTCAGCTGGGCTGGGTCGCTCGGCTACATGGGCCAAAAGGAAAATGCGACCCAAAGAAAAAATAGAAAGAAGAGAGGAAAAAAAAGGATGCCATTGTGGGCTGATTCATGTGGACTGCTTAGGCCTGTCAACCCAGATGGTCAGCTTCATTTTTTTCGTTTGATTATTTTGATTTCTTTCATAACTTTGGTTTAGGTCTCCAAATGATTCCAAATTTGTTTCTAAAACTCATTTATAGAAAATAATCCATGCATGCACATTGGCCTTTATGGTTATTTTGGGATTACTTTGCAGATAGGGTTTTAGAGTTTTTGTTTTCTCACAAAATCTTTTATAATTTCAAAACATTAAAAACAAAATAGGAAATGTTAGAGATTCTTTTAAAAGGTTTTGAAAACACCACTTTTTGAAATAACTTTTAAATAACTTCAGAAAGTTTTAATTCCCTGTGAATTTTAAATCAAGTTCAAACAATTTAGCATTAAAATTATTTTTCATTTACATTCCAAAATTTATAAAATTTCGGGATGTGACACCATTGGAGCTTGGTTATCATTTCATATTATTCAAGCCACACAAGTGAAGAGCAATAATGACGGTCATGACAATTCGAGATGTGGTGAGAGGCTGGTATGAACTCTATTTGTTTTCGTTTTTGTACATATGATCATTTATGTGGACATGCTTAGTTCGTTCGTGTAAGGTATATGCTACTTAATGATGCTTAGAAGTTTTTGCTCTCTCATGACTAGTTTCAATTTACTAATAGTAGGTAACATTGTGGTATCCTCCTCTGAATGTTTAATTTGAATCGACTTGGCACATCCTCATGCATGCATAAGACTAAACAAAATTCATTTAAGCCTTGAAGATTTATTTTGCCTCGGAGTTCTTGTATTACTTTTATGTTTTTGTTAATTTTTTTTTTGTCGCAAGCATGATTATGACAGTTACTGCTTTCTTGATCGTAGGTCGCTTCCCAGTCTATTGCTAGCCTTCACTTCTACGGAGTATGAGCTCTACTCATGCATCCAACTCCCAAAAACCAAAGTTTGCCAATTGTATCCACCATACATACCTATATGTGGTATTTCACCACCACTCCAAAGTGAATTGCTTGTGTGCTACCTTTAAACCTTCAAAATTATTACCTGTTTTGTGTTTTGTTTTAGCTCATGAGGAAGTGTTGAATGCTTTATCATATTTTTCATGTTTATTATGGCTTCACACTTTGACTAGCATTTACAATGTGCTAGTCCTTAATTTTGCAAAAGAGCAGGAGCGGGTGCCCACCCACTAAATATAAATTAAACCAATATTATAAATCTCCTAACACTATGTACTTGAGGAATCATGAACTTAGCTTGTTTAAACAAAGGAGAAGAGGAACTTTATTGTTCTCTCTATGGGAGCCGCTCTTGAAGCCATTAAACATGAATGGGATGATAAATCATTTGATGCCAGTCGTTGACATAGACATGCATACCTCTCGAAATATATTTTCAACACCTCTATATTATTCAAAATAAAAAGCTCTAACACATGAGTTATCTTGCTTCCCTCTAAGCAGGGCAGTCTTTTCCTTTTTATGTTGACTCACCATCCTTTCTTTGAGCACCTTCTCGAAAGCATAGCTGTCATTCTTAGTGTAATATGCTTTTCCCGGAATAAGATTAATTGTGGTATAACTGTGATGCTTGTATCTTTCGATATTTTTACTTCTAATCTTCTCTTGAACTTCAGAGGTGCCTTGGCATTTATGTTTTGCTCCACAAATAAGGGCAAGTGAGATACCACTTTATCATATCATGTTATGAGCATTGCAATCCTGGAGATACTTATGTTTCATGTTGCTTATTATTGTGTTGGTATCTTTTCATAGCTTGCATGACTATTGAGTAGCCTTAGTTGCATACTTCTTATTATGAATTGCCTAAGTACTTGATCATATAGTGAGAATATATACATCATATGAAGCAAATAGGTTCGTGAAAGTTTCTTTTATCGCACTCAGTTGTCATTGAATTGCTTGAGGGCAAGCAATAAGCTACGCTTGGGGGAGTTGATACGTCCAAAATGTATCTACTTTCCCAAACACTTTTTGCTGTTGTTTTCCCTCTAATTTGTGTGTTTGAATACAACTAACACAGACTAACGATGTTTTCAGGAGAATTGCTCAGCTGTCTCATTTTTGTGTAGGAATCCAACTTTCAGGAAAATTCCCGGAAAATATCGCAAAGTCCCTATTTCACCTGAAGACTCACGGAGCCAGAAGACGAGACGGAGAAGAGCCACGAGGGCCCCACACCAAGCCTAGGCGCGGGCCAGCCCTGGCCGCGCCTAGTGGTGGTGCGGCCGCCTCGAGCACCCCTTCGACCTCTCCATGACTATATAAAAGTGTGACGCCCGAAACCGGTACCATGAGGATCCCAGCAAATCCGCCTAAATCCGCACGATATCGATCCTGAGACGCCCTCCGGCACGACGTGCGCGACGGATCACACACGTGATGCCGGAGGAATTAACACGAGCGGTAACATTACAACAGGATAACAATAGAGCCCACAAGAAACTTGTATTACAACAACGACTCCAACGAGTCAAGATACAAATATACAACATGAGATCTAAATCACATAGAAGATCAAATATGCCCGAGTACGGACAAGATACAAATTGGACTAAGAGTCCTGAAGATAAACGATGGCGTCCATAACCTTGCCCAGGCCAAGCCGGAAGGGTAACCTTGCTAACATCATCTTCATCAAACATAACTTAATACCTGCCCGGTTATGTCCCAAAGAAGCAGCAATAAGTACGGGTTTGTACTTAACAAGACTTCAAGACGTATAAGCATTCGTCAACCAGTCATCCTTTGTACTTGAGGCACGTATGGGACTTAGAGGACGCAAGAGGAACGTCATATGCAATATGGTGGGGTTAAGCGGCAGCGCGCAAGCACTAAAAACCTATAGAGACACTCTACAACAGTCGTCTATAAGATAAGGTGAGAGAGCGCACAACTAACAGTTCTATACTCTGCAAACATAACACGGTCGATGTGTTCCCCCCTCGCAAGGAAGTACTTACAAGGGCACTCACACGGTGGACAATTTTTAACCATTTATTATACTTGTACTAACTTACTACGCAAGTTATTATTAATTAACAACGGGTGTAAGTTGTCTATGGTCGAGTCATACAGCTCCAAATCGTCCATAACCGCGGACACGGCTTATCGATAAGATAGTGGTAAGTTCCTTGATCCTGTGCACGTGAGACCCAAGGCCGATTCCCAGATCCTGCTGAAAAGGGTAACCTTTTTGTCTGTTTTCTTCAGATCCGGCTTTGCGCCTCAGTCCATTTCTCTCCAGGGTAGCCCAACGCTGGTGCACGCCCAGCATCTGTCCACCGCCGGCCCAGCATGCAGGGCAGGTTCGGCCTAGTTCCCTATGTGGAGCTGGCTAAATCCATATCTTTTTAACCCTATTTTCAAATGCAAAGTATTTTATATGAAAATTGATCAGAAAAATGCAAGGAACCTTAATATGCCATCCGTTCATCTGTTTGCATCTCACATCATGTCGTTCGATGATAGTTATGCATATTCACCTCACATATATGCGGAGTATTCCGGATACCGACTATGGTTTTCCCAGCTCCGTTTAATTTTTATGTAGCTCACCTTGCCATATTATGCCATGCTAATCAACACTTAACTTTGTCGGTAGAAATTCAACTCTAACCTAATTTGTTTGTCCGGGGTTCCGACTTCGCTTAAATTGGATAAGTGCATTGCATCATCGTTGCCATGTCATGCATACCATCTTGATCATGCTGGATCTTCTTTATCCGTAGTAGTAAGACTTGCATACATTGTGTGATCCAGCATTTTCTTCTTCTCGGATAGGATCGCGAAGTGGTGTTGTGAGATACGACAAGTTCTCCGGATGTTCCTCGGCAAGCTTTAGCAGACAAGCATTTCCCATACTTCTGCCCCTGCAGAAGTCGCTCATCTATTTTATTTTGCCTTCTCCCTCATGCTAGCCTTAAGTTGCGCTCTTGTCACGTGTCCTATCCACCTGTTACCTCAAGCAGCCCATATTGCCTCCACCAACCTCCTACAGCTGTTGTTTGGTTATCAGGTCTGCCTTGTGAGTCGTAGTGCATGCTAGTGTAGGGGTACTACCCTGGGCACAAACAAATCTAATAGGGGTACTACCCTGGGCCGTTACAATCGACACCACTAACAAGGAACCTCTCCCCGAGGTTCCACCTCAAGGTACGGGGGAGAGAGGTGAACTATCGGGTCTTTAGGCGACTTGTCGATCTCCTCGACACCACAAACAAGAATTGTTGCTCCATGTAGAAAGGTCGACACCACCAACAAGAAGTAGTTGTTCCGCGGTTGATGATGCGCTTCATCGGGACCTCCGAAGATCGAACCTAATAGGTGAGGGGCAAACATCATCCAACCCACGTCGAAACCTAAGACTCAGAAAACTTGGTTAAGAGAGAAGACTAAAACCTCGCAAAAGTAAGAAGAGAAAGAATAGAGCTAAGGAGAAAAATCAGAGCTAATCAGATCTATCCAACGAATTTTAGAAAATAGGTTTTGACACTCTAAACTCAACGACCGTTGGCAAGGTTATCCTACAGGCTGGACTAGTGGGGTACCGTCTACCTGAGGCTCTGATACCAACTTGTGACGTCCCGAAACCGGTACCATGAGGATCCTAGTGAATCTGCCGAAATCCGCACGATATCGATCCTGAGACGCCCTCCGACACGACGTGCGCGATGGATCACACACGTGATGACGGAGGAATTAACACGAGCGGTAACATTACAACATGATTACAATAGAGCCCACAAGAAACATGTATTACAACAACGACTCCAACGAGTCAAGATACAAATATACAACATAAGATCCAAATCATACAGAAGATCAAATATGTTAGAGTACGAACAAGATACAAATTGTACTAAGAGTCCTAAAGATAAACGATGGCGTCCATAACCCTGCCCAGGCCAAGCCGGAAGGGTAAGTGAAAGAACATGGAGCCCCCATGTGTGGTTTTGGTAATTGATGATAATCCCTATGGACTAACGGTTGCATTTAGATTCTATCTTAGGTCGTGTCCATAGCCATGTGTTGGGCTCAAAGTTGCAATATGGAAAAGATGGAGTACAATGATGAAGACGGTGTCGAAGAGAGACAGAGACGGTGTTGAAGATGGAGAGAGATGAAGACGGCGTAGAAGATGGATGAAGACGGTGGCGTGCATTGAAGATGGAGAAGATGGTGGCATGTACAAGGTTGAAGAGGATGAAGACGGAGTTTGCCGACTCGAGAGAAACACACAAGGTTAAGGTTTGTGCTAGATAGGATAGTAGGTCGCATCATCGGAGAGAGCTTAAACCTTGCATGCATTGCATCATGTTTATTAGTCCTTCTTGGTTCTTATACATGAGATGAGTTAGAGTTTGTGTTCATTCTCATGGCAAGCTCTAGCTCATCGGAAACGGATTCCGGATGCATCGCATGTTGCATGTGCAAGGGTGATGATTTTCCCGGTATACCATATTGAGAGGTTACACCTCTATGACCATGAGAAAATCATCACTCACTCTTTTGCATGTTTTCACCTTGTGTAGTGGTAGCTCTCGTCGTCCTCTTTCCAGCAAAATTTGTTTCACCTCAATCGGAGTTTCCTAGCTCGAGATATTGCCGTTTTCATATCGCAGTTTAAAGAAAAAAAGGAAGGGCGGTAGTACCGGTCAGGTATCGGTCAGGTATCGGTTTGGTCTCTGTGAGCCCCTGGATCCGGTCCGGTATTGGACCGGTACCGACCCGGTAGTACCGCTCGAGCGGTAGTACCGCTTGGTACCGCTTTGGGTTGTTTTTCGCCTGTTTTCTGCACAGTTCGCGCGCGAACGGTAGTACCGCTTTGACAAGCGGTAGTACCGCTCGGGCGCGAATCTTACCGTTTTTCTGCCTCCAACAGCTATATTTTGGGCCCCCTATTTATACCTCTCTTCCACCTCCGACTCAACCACTTCTTCCTCTCCATTCTCTCTCCTCCATTGTTGACCTTGAGTTGTTTCTTCCTCCTCTTGATCCCCCCACTATTTCTTGCATATTTTTGGGGGAAATGAGAGAGGAGATCTAGATCTAGAGCTTCACCAATTGAATCCCTCTCCAAGTGAGGGGATCTTGCTAGATCTAGATCTTGGAGTAATTTGGTGTTCCTCCTCTATTTTGTTCTTCCTCCCTTATTCCCCCAATAGCTTTTGTAGCTTTTTTGGAATTTGGGAGAGAATAACTTGGGCATCTTAGTGGTGTTCTTAGCCATTGCATTAGGTGCATCGATTTGGGTTCTCTCCGGGGTTTCGGTCTCGTAGAGGGCATGTTGACCTTAGTGGTGTTGTTGCCTTAGTGGCCTTGTTGCCTTTGTGGTGTTCTAGCCTTTGTGCCCTTGTAGCCTTTGTGGCCTTGTCGTGTGTGTGGCGTTGTTGCCTTTGTGGAGTGTAGTAGCCTTTGTGGTTTTGGAGCTGGTTGTGGCGCGTTGGTGTCTTGGTGGCTTTGTTTTCGGTGTGGTGTGTTGTAGCCTCTTGTGTCCTTGTACTTGAGAGCCTCCGTGTTGTGGAGTTGCCTCAAGCTTGATACTTGGGAGTTTGCCCAAGCTTGTACGGGTTCGGTGACCACCCTCAAGGGTCCGTTAGTGGATCGAGGCTTTCCCCCTTGGAGGAAAGGCTCGAGGAGAATACGGTGGCCCTAGTGGCTCATTGGAGTGCCTCGTGCCTCCACACCGCTCCAACGGAGACGTAGCACCCTTGGGTGTGAACTTCGGGATACATCATCATCTCCTCGTGCACCGGTTACTTCTCAACCCGAGCTCCTTTACCTATGCCCTTTACATTGTGATATCTATCATGCTTGATGTGCTATACCTAGCTTGTTATCACCTTGTTGCTCATCATGCTAGCATAGGTTATTGGTGCTCTTAGGTAAACCCCTTGTTGATAGGCTTTGAGCCAAACTAGTAAACACATGTGTAGTTTTATTCCGCCTAGTTTAGCTCTCAAATAGAAGTTTTTATACACCGCCTATTCACCCCCCTCTAGGCGACGTCCTAGTACATTCAATTGGTATCAAAGCTAGGGCTCTCTTATCTTGTTGGGCTTAACCGCCTAGAGAGTATGACGTCAGCTAGAGGATTAGTGCACATTTCCACCTTTACATTTGATGGCACTAATTATGATGCTTTGAAATTCTACATGCTTGATTATTTTAGGGGCATGCACCCACATGTGGAGTGAATTCTTGATATGGGTTTTTCTCCTCCTAAAGATCCACAAAATCCAACTTTTGAGGAGAAGAAAAACTCTTATCTAGATGCTCAAGCTACTAAAGTTCTTTGCCATGTTGTGAGTCATGTAAAGATTTCCTCCATCGCGCCTTTCCGGAGTGCTCATGAGTTTTGGACAAAGCTTCGAGATACATATGGTGGGTCCAAGACCATTGAGGATGATCGCACTCCTTCCACTTCACCAATGTGTGGTAAGACACAAGGTAATGGTATGGTGAGTGGTGATGAGCATTGCATTGTTGATGGTGAGCTTTCTCTTGATGATTCTTCATCCCTATCCCATTGCAATGTTTCATCTTTGGACTTGAACAATTGTAGCACTATACATGCTTTACATGCTAGCTAGTGTTGGTAGTCCTTGCATGTCTTCATCCCATGTTGATATGCTTGCCTTGTCTTGTTGCCATAATGAAAATACTTTGCTTTCCTCTAGTATTTGTGTGACTAACAATGTAGAGGAAACCGAAGATACTATGGGCCAAGACAAGATCTTGGATGGAGCTTCAAGTAGTTCATCTTCTTCATCATCGCACGGTTCTTACACATGCCTTATGGCTATGGCTTCAAAGGTATATTCTCCTTTGGAACCCTCTCTATCTAGTGATGATGAGGATGATGATATGGAAGGACTTAATGTTGCTTCCTTAAACAAGTTGGGTGAGTTGGTATTCCATGTTCTCCATGATAAGAAATTTTCCTGCTCTAACTTCATGAAAATCTTGGCTTTTGCCATTGAGAGCACAAAACTTATTGAGAAAATGGAAGAGCATGAGCGAGAGTATGCGAACGAGATTGCAACTCTTAGTGAAGCTCTTGAAGAACAACAAACCACCAATGAATCTCTTGAGGAGACCTTTACTCTAGAGCTATCTAAAGTAAAGGAATCTCGTGATAGAGCTTTAGAGGTGGCACATGATTTTCAAATTAAAAATGATGAGCTAGTAGTTTCTCATGCTAAACTCCTTGAGGATTTTGAGCTTCTCAAAAATGGTTCTAGGACCATTGAGAGTGAGCTCATCAAACTCACCGAGTCACAAGAGCAATTTAAGGCTCTCAACCTAATAGAGCTTGCTAAGTTGCCTTCTCCTTGTGCTATAATTGATAATGCTTGTGCTACTAACTCTACCTCTTGTGAAGCTTCCATCTTGAAGGAGAATGTTGAGCTAAGGGCTCAACTTGCTTTGCTAACAAGCAATTATGAGAAATTGGAAGAAAGTCATGGAAAGCTTTCTAGCTCCCATGATGATCTTCTAGTCTCTCATGATTTGCTAAAGTTAGCTCATGAGGCTATCATGTCAAAGGTAAAATCTTGTGAGCCTCATGTGTGTACTAGCACTACCTCTCAAAATGCTATTTTGCCATGTGCTAGTGCTTTTAGTTCACCCACTCATGCTATTGATTTATCTTGTGGTGAACTACCTTCTATGCCTTGTTGCTCTACAATTCCATGTGCTAGTGCTAGTAATTCACCCACCCATGCTTTTGCTATATCTTGTGGTGAATTACATACCTTGCCTTGTTGCTCTAACAATGAAGCTTCCACTTCCTCTAGTACTTGTTTTGTTACTAACCATGTAGGGGAAATCGAAGAGCTCAAGGCCCAAGTCTCTTCCTTGAAGAAGGACTTGGTAAAGGGTCATGAGGGGAAGAAATCCCCAAATGACAAGAGTGGACTTGGATTCAACTCCAACAACAAGAGCAAGTCCACCACGCACAAGCGGAAGAAGGGCCATGGGCATGTGAAGGACCCCGCCAAGATTGTGTGCTTCAAGTGCAAGATTGAAGGGCATCATGTTAGATCGTGCCCCTTGAAGAAGAAGCCACTTGGCGAGAAGAAACAAGGGAAGCGGTCTCAATATGGAGCTCATGGTCTACCTCAAGGCCAAGCTCAAGGTCTACTCAACTTGAAGAAAGGCCGCAACCCAAGAAGGATCAAGCCAAGGCTCCCGTTGTGGATAAATCAAGTGAGAAGAAGGAGAAGAGAAGAACATGCTACATATGCCGTGAGAAGGGCCACATCTCCTCCTTTTGCACTAGTGGTAACTCATCCAAACCTATCTTGATCGGTGGTGCTTATTCTCTTTGCAAGGATAAGGTTGGAAATGTGTTTGCCAAATATATGGGCACTCAATGTGGTTTCTCAAAAAGAACCATTTGGGTTGCCAAGCCTATTGTGACTAATGATACGTCTCAAACGTATCTATAATTTCTTATGCTCCATGCTAGTTTTATGACAATACTCACATGTTTTATACACACTTTACATCATTATTACGCATTTTCCGGCACTAACCTATTGACAAGATGCCGAAGCGCCAGTTCCTGTTTTCTGCTGTTTTTGGTTTCAGAAATCCTACAAAAGAAATATTCTCGGAATTGGACGAAATCAACGCCCAGGGTCTTATTTTTCCACGGAGCTTCCAGAAGACCGAAGAGCATACGAAGTGGGGCCACGAGGTGGCCAAACCATAGGGCGGCGCGGCCTGGATGGGGCCCATGCCGGCCTATGGTGTGGGCCCCTCGTGCGCCTCCCGACTCTGCCCTTCTGCCTACTTAAACTCTCCATCGCGAAAACCCTATTACCGAGAGCCACGATACGGAAAAAGTTCCAGAGACGCCGCCGCCGCCAATCCATCTCGGGGGATTCAGGAGATCGCTTCCGGCACCCTGCCGGAGAGGGCAATCATCTCCCGGAGGACTTGATACGGCTCAAACGTATCTATAATTTCTTATGATCCATGCTAGTTTTATGACAATACCTACATGTTTTGTTCACACTTTATAATGATTTTATGCATTTTCCGGAACTAACCTATTAACAAGATGCCACAGTGCCAGTTCTTGTTTTCTACTGTTTTTGGTTTCAGAAATCCTACAAAGGAAATATTCTCAGAATCAGACGAAATCAACGCCCAATATCTTATTTTTCCCAGAAGCTTCCAGAGCAGCGAAGAGGGGCCACAGGGGAGCCAGGGTGGCCACCCCACATGGCGGCGCGGCCAAGGGGGGGGGGGGCGCCCCCCTACTGTGTGGTCCCCCCCAGAACCCTTCCGACTCCGCCTCTTCGCCTATTTAAGCCCTGGTGACCTAAAACTTCGATACAAAAAAACCACGATATGAGAAACCTTTCAGAGCCGCCGCCATCGCGAAGCCAAGATTCGGGGGACAGAAGTCTCTGTTCCGGCATGCCGCCGGGACGGGGAATTGCCCCCGGAAGGCATCTCCATCGACACCACCGCCATCTTCATTGCCGCTGCTGTTTCCTATGATGAGGAGGGTGTAGTTCTCCTTCGAGGCTAAGGGCTGTACCGGTAGCTATGTGGTTCATCTCTCTCTCCCATGTACTTCAATACAATGATCTCATGAGCTACCTTACATGATTGAGATCCATATGATGAGCTTTGTAATCTAGATGTCGTTATGCTATTCAAGTGGATTTTACTTATGTGATCTCCGGAGACTCCTTGTCCCACGTGTGTAAAGGTGACAGTGTGTGCACCGTGTGGGTCTCTTAGGCTATATTTCACAGAATACTTGTTCACTGGGTTATGATTTGAGTTGGATGTCTCTATGAAATTTTGGTGTGTTAGTACCTCCTATGAATGCTCACAGTGACAGCGTGGGGTGTTTATTAGTACTTGGGAATACATCTTTAAGGTTTGCCTACATGATGAATTAGTGTTCGTTATCTTGCCAGAGAGTAATTCAGAATAGCATAGTGAAGTGCTTATTTATATTCCTTTATGATTGCAATGTTGAGAGTGTCCACTAGTGAAAGTATGATCCCTAGGCCTTGTTTCTAAGCATTGAAACACCGTTTCCAACAAGTTCTGTTACATGTTTGCTTGCTGCCATCTTTATTTCAGATTGCAATTACTACTTACAATCATCCATATTACTTGTATTTCACTATCTCTTCGCCGAACTAGTGCACCTATACATCTGACAAGTGTATTAGGTGTGCTGGGGACACAAGAGACTTCTTGTATCGTAATTGCAGGGTTGCTTGAGAGGGATATCTTTGACCTCTTCCTCCCCGAGTTCGATAAACCTTGGGTGATTCACTTAAGGGAAAACTTGCTGCTGTTCTACAAACCTCTGCTCTTGGAGGCCCAACACTGTCTACAGGAAAAGAATCCATCAGTAGACAGCAAGCTATTTTCTGGCGCCGTTGCCGGGGAAAGAAGAAAAGCTACACCACAGAGATTTCTACCTTCCACGTCAACCACGCGCCAGTTGTAGACAGCAAGCATATTTTCTGGCGCCGTTGCCGGGGAGGTAAGGTAAAAGGTATTCACATCCTCCGACTACTAAGCTATTTCCTAGCACTGTTGCCGGTGTGTGAGTGCTCGAAGCTATTTCCTTTAGATCCTGCAATTGCATCTTTTTGTTTCTTGTTTTTCACTAGTTAGGCATAATGGAAAATAACAATGAGCTTCTTAATCTATTTCCTGAGTTAAGACATGGATTGTTTGATGCGAAAATTAAAAAACCTATGGAACCTTATTTGCATGCTAGTAGCAATGATATTAGTATGAACGCTTCGAACACCATTGTTGCTAATGCTATGGAAAATTCTAAGCTTGGGGAAGCTGGTTTTGATGAGCATGATATTTTTAGTCCCCCAAGCATGGAGGAGAAAATTTACTTTGATGATACTTTACCTCCTATATATGATGATTGCAATGATGACTATCATATTTTCAGTCCACCTACTATTGAGGAGAAAATTAATTATGATTACAATATGCCTCCTATATATGATGATTATGGTGATGAATTTACTCCCACTATTACTAATAAAATTGATTATGCTTATGTGGAGAGTAATAATTTTATGAATGTAGCTCACGATAAGAATGTTTCATTTGATAGTTATATTGTTGAGTTTGTTCATGATGCTACTGAAAATCTTTATGAGAGAGGAAAATATGGTTGTAGAAATTTTAATGTTACTAAAACACCTCTCTATATGCTGAAATTTTTGAAGTTACACTTGTTTTATCTTCCTATGCTTGTCACTTTGCTCTTCATGAACTTGTTTATTTACATGATTCCTTTCCATAGGAAGTGGGTTAGGCTTAAATTTGTTTTGAATTTGCTTTTTGATGCTCTCTTTTGCTTCAACTCTTATTTCTTGGGAGTGCATCATTAAAATTGCTAAGCCCATCTTAATGGCTATAAAGAAAGCACTTCTTGGGAGATAACCCATTTTTTTATTTTACTACAACAACTTTGTTTTATATTTGAGTCTTGGAAGTTGTTACTACTGTAGCAACCTCTTCTTATCTTTATTTTATTGCATTGTTGTGCCAAGTAAAGTCTTTGATAGTAAGGTTGATACTAGATTTGGATTACTGCGCAGAAACAGATTTCTTGCTGTCACAAATTTGAGTAGTATTCTCTGTAGGTAACTCAGAAAAATCTGCCAATTTACGTGCGTGATCCTCAGATATGTACGCAACTTTCATTCAATTTGAGCATTTTCATCTGAGAAAGTGAAGTGCCCCAAAAAATTCGTCTTTACGGACTGTTCTGTTTTGACAGATTCTGCCTTTTATTTCGCATTGCCTCTTTTGGTATGTTTGATGGATTTCTTTGTTCCATTAACTTCCAGTAGCTTTGAGAAATGTCCAGAAGTGTTAAGAATGATTGTGTCACCTCTGAATATGTGAATTTTTGATTATGCACTAACCCTCTAATGAGTTTGTTTTGAGTTTGGTGTGGAGGAAGTTTTCAAGGATCAAGAGAGGAGGATGATACAATATGATCAAGAAGAGTGAAAAGTCTAAGCTTGGGGATGCCCCCGTGGTTCATCCCTGCATATTTCAAGAAGACTCAAGCATCTAAGCTTGGGGATGCCCAAGGCATCCCCTTCTTCATCGACAACTTATCAGGTCACCTCTAGTGAAACTATATTTTTATTCCGTCACATCTTATGTACTTTACTTGGAGCGTCTGTGTGCTTTTATTTTTGTTTTGTTATTTTCATTCTCTGAATAAATTCATGCTTGTGTGGGAGAGAGACACGCTCCGCTGTTGCATATGAACACATGTGTTCTTAGCTTTACTTTTAATGTTCATGGCGAAGGTTGAAACTGCTTCGTTCATTGTTATATGGTTGGAAACAGAAAATGCTGCATGTGGTAATTGGTATAATTTCTTGAATAATTTGATACTTGGCAATTGTTGTGCTCAAATAGATCGTGTTTAAGCTCTTGCATCATGTACTTTGCACCTATTAATGAAGAACTACATAGAGCTGGTTAAAATTTGGTTTGCATGATTGGTCTCTCTAGAGTTTAGATATTTTCTGGTGAGGTGTTTGAACGACAAGGAAGACAATGTAGAGTCTTATAATGCTTGCAATATGTTCTTATGTAAGTTTTGCTGTACCGGTTCATACTTGTGTTTGCTTCAAACAACCTTGCTAGCCTAAGCCTTGTATTGAGAGGGAATACTTCTCGTGCATTCAAAATCCTTGAGCCAAAAACTAAGCCATTTGTGTCCACCATACCTACCTACTACATGGTATTTCTCTGCCATTCCAAAGTAAATTGCTTGAGGGCTACCTTTAAAATTTCATTCCTTTGTCTTTGCAATATATAGCTCATGGGAAAAATAGCTTAAAAACTATTGTGGTATTGAATATGTACTTATGTATCTTATTTCTTAATAAGTTGCTTGTTGAGAGGTAACCATGTTCCTGGGGACGCCATCAACTATTTCACCTTTGTTGAATATCATGTGAGTTGCTATGCATGTTCGTCTTGTCTGAAGTAAGGGTGATTTATCATGATCAAATGGTTTGAGTATGCATATTTTTAGAGAAGAACATTGGGCCAATAACTAAAGCCATGATCCATGCTAGTTTTATGACAATACCTACATGTTTTGTTCACACTTTATAATGATTTTATGCATTTTCCGGAACTAACCTATTAACAAGATGCCACAGTGCCAGTTCCTGTTTTCTGCTGTTTTTGGTTTCAAAAATCCTACAAAGGAAATATTCTCGGAATCGGACGAAATCAACGCCCAATATCTCATTTTTCCGGAAGCTTCGAGAGCACCGAAGAGGGGCCAGAGGGGAGCCAGGGGGGCTCCACCCCACATGGCGGCGCGGCCAAGGGGGGGCGCCCCCTACTGTGTGGGCCCCCCAGAACCCTTCCGACTCCGCCTCTTCGCCTATTTAAGCCCTGGTGACCTAAAACTTCGATATGAAAAAACCACGATACGAGAAACCTTCCAGAGCCGCCGCCATCGTGAAGCCAAGATTCGGGGGACAGAAGTCTCTGTTCCGGCACGCCGCCGGGACGGGGAATTGCCCCCGGAAGGCATCTCCATCGACACCACCGCCATCTTCATCGCTGCTGCTGTCTCCTATGATGAGGAGGGAGTAGTTCTCCTTCGAGGCTAAGGGCTGTACCGGTAGCTATGTGGTTCATCTCTCTCTCCCATGTACTTCAATATAATGATCTCATGAGCTGCCTTACATGATTGAGATCCATATGATGAGCTTTGTAATCTAGATGTCGTTATGCTATTCAAGTGGATTTTACTTATGTGATCTCCGGATACTCCTTGTCCCACGTGTGTAAAGGTGACAGTGTGTGCACCGTGTGGGTCTCTTAGGCTATATTTCACAGAATACTTGTTCACTGGGTTATGATTTGAGTTGGATGTCTCTATGAAATTGTGGTGTGTTAGTACCTCCTATGAATTCTCACAGTGACAGCGTGGGGTGTTTATTAGTACTTGGGAATATATCTTTAAGGTTTGCCTACATGATGAATTAGTGTTCGTTATCTTGCTAGAGAGTAATTCAGAATAGCATAGTGAAGTGCTTATTTATATTCCTTTATGATTGCAATGTTGAGAGTGTCCACTAGTGAAAGTATGATCCCTTTGCCTTGTTTCTAAGCATTGAAACACCGTTTCCAACAAGTTCTGTTACATGTTTGCTTGCTGCCATCTTTATTTCAGATTGCAATTACTACTTACAATCATCCATATTACTTGTATTTCGCTATCTCTTCGCCGAACTAGTGCACCTATACATCTGACAAGTGTATTAGGTGTGTTGGGGACACAAGAGACTTCTTGTATCGTAATTGCAGGGTTGCTTGAGAGGGATATCTTTGACCTCTTCCTCCCTGAGTTCGATAAACCTTGGGTGATTCACTTAAGGGAAAACTTGCTGCTGTTCTACAAACCTCTGCTCTTGGAGGCCCAACACTGTCTATAGGAAAAGAAGCCATCAGTAGACAGCAAGCTATTTTCTGGCGCCGTTGCCGGGGAATGAAGAAAAGCTACACCACAGAGATTTCTACCTCCCACGTCAACCACGCGCCAGTTGTAGACAGCAGGACTCTACATCACCATGATCGCCTCCGGACTGATGTGTGAGTAGTTCATCCTTGGACTATTGGTCCATAGCAGTAGCTAGATGGTTGTCTTCTCCTCATTGTGCTATCATGTTTAGATCTTGTGAGCTGCCTATCATGATCAAGATCATCTATTTGTAATGCTACATGTTGTGTTTGTTGGGATCCGATGAATATGGAATACTATGTCAAGTTGATTATCAATCTATCATATATGTGTTGTTTATGATCTTGCATGCTCTCCGTTGCTAGTAGAGGCTCTGGCCAAGTTGATACTTGTGACTCCAAGAGGGAGTATTTATGCTCGATAGTGGGTTCATGCCTCCACTGAATCTGGGACAGTGACAAAAAGTTCTAAGGTTGTGGATGTGCTGTTGCCACTAGGGATAAAACATCAATGCTCTGTCTAAGGATATTTGTGTTGATTACATTACTCACCATACTTAATGCAATTGTCTGTTGTTTGCAACTTAATACTGGAAGGGGTACGGATGCTAACCCGAAGGTGGACTTTTTAGGCATAGATGCATGCTGGATAGCGGTCTATGTACTTTGTCGTAATGCCCTAAGTAAATCTCATATTAGTCATCATGATATGTATGTGCATTGTTATGCCCTATCTATTTGTCAATTGCCCAACTGTAATTTTTTCACCCAACATGCTATTTATCTTATTGGAGAGACACCACTAGTGAACTGTGGACCCCGGTCCATTCTTTTACATCTGAATACAATCTACTGCAATCATTGTTCTCTGCTACTGATTGCAAACAAACATCATTTTCCACACCATACATTTAATCCTTTGTTTACAGCAAGCCGGTGAGATTGACAACCTCACTGTTACGTTGGGGCAAAGTATTTTGATTGTGTTGTGCAGGTTCCACGTTGGCGCTGGAATCCCTGGTGTTGCGCCGCACTACACTCCTCCGCGAACAACCTTCACGTGGCCCTTGAATCCTACTGGTTCGATAAACCTTGGTTTCTTACTGAGGGAAACTTGCTGCTGTACGCATCACACCTTCCAATTGGGGTTCCCAACGGGCGTGTGCTTTATGCGTCATCAAGCTAAATTTCTGGCGCCGTTGTCGTGGAGATCAAGACACGCTGCTAGGGGAGTCTCACACATCCAATCTCTTTACTTTGTTTTTGTCTTGCTTTAATTTACTTTATTTACTGCTTTGTTTGCTTTCTATATAAAAACACAAAAAAATTAGTTACTTGCATTTATTTTATTTAGTTTGCTTTATTTACTACTGCTAAAATGGGTACTCCTGAGTTTACTAAGTTGTGTGACTTCACTAGCACAAATAATAATGATTTCATATGCACACCTATTGCTCCACCTGCTACTATAGCAGAATTTTATGAAATTAAACCTGCTTTACTGAATCTTGTTATGAGAGAGCAATTTTCTGGTGTTAGTTCTGATGATGCTGCTGCCCATCTTAATAATTTTGTTGAACTTTGTGAAATGCAAAAGTATAAGGATGTAGATGGTGACATTATAAAATTGAAATTGTTTCCTTTCTCCTTAAGAGGAAGAGCTAAAGATTGGTTGCTATGTTTGCCTAAAAATAGTATTGATTCTTGGACTAAATGTAAGGATGCTTTCATTGGTAGATATTATCCTCCCGCTAAAATTATATCTTTGAGAAGTAGCATAATGAATTTTAAGCAATTGGATAATGAGCATGTTGCCCAAGCATGGGAAAGAATGAAATCTTTGGTAAAGAATTGCCCTACCCATGGACTGACTACTTGGATGATCATCCAAACCTTTTATGCAGGATTGAATTTTTCTTCGCGGAACCTATTGGATTCAGCTGCTGGAGGTACTTTTATGTCCATCACCTTAGGTGCCGCAACAAAGCTTCTTGATAATATGATGATCAACTACTCTGAATGGCACACGGAAAGGGCTCCACAAGGTAAGAAGGTAAATTCTGTTGAAGAAACCTCCTCCTTGAGTGATAAGATTGATGCTATTATGTCTATGCTTGTGAATGGTAGATCTAATGTTGATCCTAATAATGTTCCTTTAGCTTCATTGGTTGCTCAAGAAGAGCATGTTGATGTGAACTTCATTAAAAATAATAATTTCAACAACAATGCTTATAGGAATAATTTTGGTAACAACTATAGGCCATATCCTTCTAATATTAATGGTAATGGTTATGGTAATTCTTATGGTAATTCTTACATCAATAATAGAAGTGTACCCCCTGGTCTTGAAGCCATGCTTAAGAATTTATTAGTACACAAACTGCTTTTAACAAATCTATTGAAGAAAAGCTTGGTAAAATTGATGTTCTTGCTTCTAAGGTTGATAGTCTTTGCTGCTGATGTTGATATTTTAAAATTGAAAGCTATGCCTAATGAAACTAAAGATATTAATTCATTTGCTACAGCAAACACTATCCAAGTTCGAATTAATGAAAATATTAGATTGATGGCTGAATTGCATGCTAGGTGGGAAAGAGAAGAAAAATTTGCTAAAGAGAATAATGTAGCTAAAGTTTGGACTAATACCACCACTAGTAATGTTGATGCTTCACATGTTTCTAAACCTCCTACTATCAATGGTAAAATAATTTGTGTTAGCAATGTTTCTACTCCTAATGCAAAGCGTGCAAAACTGCCTGAAACTGCTAAAACTCCTGAAACTGCTTGTGATAAAACTGCTGAAATTTTTCAAAATATTGGGGACAATGATCCCATTGCTGTAGATCATAATGGTTTAGATTTTGATGATTGCCATATCTCTGAAGTTATTAAGTTCTTACAAAAACTTGCTAGAAGTCCCACTGCTAGTGCTATAAATTTGGCCTTTACAAAACATATTACAAATGCTCTCATTAAAGCTAGAGAAGAGAAATTAAAACTTGAAACTTCTATTCCTAGGAAGTTGGAAGATGGTTGGGAGCCCATCATTAAGATGAAGGTCAATGATTTTGATTGTAATGCTTTATGTGATATTGGTGCAAGTATTTCTGTTATGCCTAAGAAACTCTATAATATGCTTGACTTGCCACCATTGAAAAATTGTTATTTGGATGTTAATATCGCTGATAATTCTATAAAGAAACCTTTGGGGAGGATTGATAATGTTCGCATTATGGTTAACAATAACCTTTTCGCCGTTGATTTTGTTGTCTTGGATATTGAATGCAATGCATCTTGTCCCATTATTTTGGGAAGACCTTTTCTTCGAACTGTTGGTGCTATTATTGATATGAAGGAAGGGAATATTAAGTATCAATTTCCTCTCAAGAAAGGTATGGAACACTTCCCTAGAAAGAGAATGAAGTTACCTTATGATTCTATTATAAAAACAAATTATGATGTTGATGCTTCATCTCTTGATAATACTTGATTCACACTTTCTGCGCCTAGCTGAAAGGCGTTAAAGAAAAGCGCTTATGGGAGACAACCCATTATTTTACTTCTGCACTTTTGTTTTATATTTGAGACTTGGAAGTTGTTACTACTGTAGAAACCTCTCCTTATCTTTATTTTATTGTATTGTTGTGCCAAGTAAAGTCTTTGATAGTAAGGTTGATACTAGAATTGAATTACTGCGCAGAAACAGATTTCTTGCTGTCATGAAATGGAGTAGCCCCGTCTGTAGGTAACTCAGAAACATCTTCCAATTTACGTGCGTGATCCTCAGATATGTACGCAACTTTCATTCAATTTGAGATTTTTCATCTGAGCAAGTTAAGTTCCCCTGAAAAATTCGTCTTTACGGACTGTTCTGTTTTGACAGATTTTGCCTTTTATTTCACATTGCCTATTTTGCTATGTTGGATGGATTTCTTTGTTCCATTAACTTTCAGTAGCTTTGTGCAATGTCCAGAAGTGTTAAGAATGATTATGTCACCTCCGAATATGTGAATTTTTGATTATGCACTAACCCTCTAATGAGTTTGTTTTGAGTTTGGTGTGGAGGAAGTTTTCAAGGGTCAAGAGAGGAGGATGATACAATATGATCAAGAAGAGTGAAAAGTCTAAGATTGGGGATGCCCCCGTGGTTCATCCCTGCATATTTCAAGAAGACTCAAGCATCTAAGCTTGGGGATGCCCAAGGCACCCCCTTCTTCATCGACAACTTATCAGGTCACCTCTAGTGAAACTATATTTTTATTTCGTCACATCTTATGTGCTTTACTTGGAGCGTCTGTATGTTTTTTGTTTTTGTTTGTGTTTGAATAAAATTGGATCCTAGCATTCTTTGTTTGGGAGAGAGACACGCTCCGCTGTTTCATATGAACACTGGTGTTCTTAGCTTTACTTTTAATGTTCATGGCGAAGGTTGAAACTGCTTCGTTCATTGTTATTTGGTTGGAAACAGAAAATGCTTCATGTGGTAATTGGTATAATGTCTTGAATAATTTGATACTTGGCAATTGTTATGCTCAAATAGATCATGTTTAAGCTCTTGCGTCATGTACTTTGCACCTATTAATGAAGAACTACCATAGAGCTTGTTGAAATTTGGTTTGCATGATTGGTCTCTCTAAAGTCTAGATATTTTCTGGTGAGGTGTTTGAACAACAAGGAAGACAGTGTAGAGTCTTATAATGCTTGCAATATGTTCTTATGTAAGTTTTGCTGTACCGGTTCATACTTGTGTTTGCTTCAAACAACCTTGCTAGCGAAAGCCTTGTATTGAGAGGGAATACTTCTCGTGCATCCAAATCCTTGAGCCAAAAACTATGCCATTTGTGTCCACCATACCTACCTACTACATGGTATTTCTCTGCCATTCCAAAGTAAATTACTTGAGTGCTACCTTTAAAATTTCATTCTTTGTCTTTGCAATATATAGCTCATGGGAAAATAGCTTTAAAAACTATTGTGGTAAAGAATATGTAGCTTATGTATCTTATTTCTTATAAGTTGCTTGTTGAGCGGTAACCATGTTTCTGGGGACGCCATCAACTATTACACCTTTGTTGAATATCATGTGAGTTGCTATGCATGTTCGTCTTGTCTGAAGTAAGGGTGATTTATCATGATCAAATGGTTTGGGTATGCATATTGTTAGAGAAGAACATTGGGCCGCTAACCGAAGCCATGAATCATGGTGGAAGTTTCAGTTTGGACATTAATCCTCAATCTCTTATGAGAATATTATCTGTTGTTGAATGCTTATGCATTAAAGAGGAGTCCATTATCTGTTTTCTATGTTGTCCCGGTATGGATGTCCTTAGTTGAGATCTATCAAAAACGAGAAATAAAATGTGATCTATCTCCTTGGACCTTTGTACAGGCGGCATAGAGGTACCCCTTTGTGACACTTGGTTGAAACATATGTTATGCAATGATAATCCATGTAAATCCAAGCTAATTAGGACAAGGTGCAAGCACTATTGGTATTCGATGCATGAGGCTTGCAACTTATAGGATGTCTTATGCATAACACATATGAATTATTACTACCGTTGACAAAATTGTTTCTATGTTTTCAAAATAAAAGCTCTAGCACAAAAATAGTAATCCATGCTTCCCTCTGCGAAGGGCCATTCTTTTACTTTATGTTGAGTCAGTTTACCTACTTCTTTCTATCTTAGAAGCAAACACTTGTGTCAACTATGTGCATTGATTCCTACATACTTGCTTATTTGCATTCATCATATTACTTTGTGTTGACAATTATCCATGAGATATACATGTTGAAGTTGAAAGCAACTGCTGAAACTTATATCTTCCTTTGTGTTGCTTCAAAACTTTCTACTAAGAATCTATTGCTTTATGAGTTAACTCCTATGCAAGTCTTATTGATGCTTGTCTTGAAAGTACTATTCATGAAAAGTCTTTGCTATATGATTCAGTTGTTTAATCATTGTCTTTACCATTGTTTCGAATCACTTCATTCACTTCATATGCTTTACAATAGTATTGATCAAGATTATGATAGCATGTCACTTCAGAAATTATCCTTGTTATCGTTTACCTACTCGAGGGCGAGTAGGAACTAAGCTTGGGGATGCTTGATACGTCTCAAACGTATCTATAATTTCTTATGTTCATGCTAGTTTTATGACAATACTCACATGTTTTATACACACTTTACATCATTATTATGCATTTTCCGGCACTAACCTATTGACAAGATGCCGAAGCGCTAGTTCAGAAATCCTACTTTCTCCTGTTTTCTGCTGTTTTTGGTTTCAGAAATCCTACAAAGGAAATATTCTCGGAATTGGACAAAATCAACGCACATGGTCTTATTTTTCCACGGAGCTTCCAGAAGACCGAAGAGCATACGAAGTGGGGCCACGAGGTGGCCAAACCATAGGACGGCGCGGCCTGGATGGGCCCACGCCGGCCTATGGTGTGGGCCCCTCGTGCGCCTCCCAACTCTGCCCTTCCTCCTACTTAAACTCTCCGTCGCGAAAACCCTATTACCGAGAGCCACGATACGGAAAAAGTTCCAGAGACGCCGCCGCCAATCCCATCTCGGGGGCTTCAGGAGATCGCCTCCGGCACCCAGCCGGAGAGGGGAATCATCTCCCGGAGGACTCTACATCACCATGATCGCCTCCGGACTGATGTGTGAGTACTTCATCCTTGTACTATGGGTCCATAGCAGTAGCTAGATGGCTGTCTTCTCCTCATTGTGCTATCATGTTTAGATCTTGTGAGCTGCCTATCATGATCAAGATCATCTATTTGTAATGCTACATGTTGTGTTTGTTGGGATCCGATGAATATGGAATACTATGTCAAGTTTATTATCAATCTATCATATATGTGTTGTTTATGATCTTGCATGCTCTCCGTTGCTAGTAGAGGCTCTGGCCAAGTTGATACTTGTGACTCCAAGAGGGAGTATTTATGCTCGATAGTGGGTTCATGCCTCCATTGAATCTGGGACAGTGACAAAAAGTTCTAAGGTTGTGGATGTGCTGTTGCCACTAGGGATAAAACATCATTGCTTTGTCTAAGGATATTTGTGTTGATTACATTACGCACCATACTTAATGCAATTGTCTGTTGTTTGCAACTTAATACTGGAAGGGGTGCAGATGCTAACCCGAAGGTGGACTTTTTAGGCATAGATGCATGCTGGATAGCGGTCTATGTACTTTGTCGTAATGCCCTAAGTTAATCTCATATTAGTCATCATGATATGTATGTGCATTGTTATGCCCTCTCTATTTGTCAATTGCCCAACTGTAATTTGTTCACCCAACATGCTATTTATCTTATTGGAGAGACACCACTAGTGAACTGTGGACCCCGGTCCATTCTTTTACATCTGAATACAATCTACTGCAATCATTGTTCTCTGCTTCTCATTGCAAACAAACATCATTTTCCACACCATACATTTAATCCTTTGTTTACAGCAAGCCGGTGAGATTGACAACCTCACTGTTACGTTGGGTCAAAGTATTTTGATTGTGTTGTGCAGGTTCCACGTTGGCGCCGGAATCCCTGGTGTTGCGCCGCACTACACTCCTCCGCCAACAACCTTCACGTGGCCCTTGACTCCTACTGGTTCGATAAACCTTGGTTTCTTACTGAGGGAAACTTGTTGCTGTACGCATCACACCTTCCACTTGGGGTTCCCAACGGGCGTGTGCTTTACGCGTCATCAACTAACTTATTAGGACCCAACTTGGTTGGGGACCATCAAGCCAAAATTTGATCAATAGGTACATGTGGAGGGCATGGAGGCTCGACTAGCTCATGAAGACTTAGGGGATCTTCATAATTCTTATTTCCTCAAGTCAAGTTGTATCCCTTTCATCCTTTACCCATGCTCCTCCTTGCGGTAACAAGTCCTCAACTCCTTTACATTGAAAGTTACTCGTTCCCCTTTTACATGTGTTGGTTTTGTACCTTGCATGTGGTTGTGTATGTTGTGCCTCCTACTTGCTTATCTTTCTTGCTTGCTTATATATGTTGGGTGGCACATCATGTACAATTGTTCTTTGTTGAGCCTATTGCATCTTGTTGATATCTTAGTTGTTGGCTCGTGTGAGAGAATTAATGGACTATCCCATTTTGGGGGAGTGATATGCTTTGTGCATCTCACAATCTTAAAATGTGCGACATGATGAATTAAAATTCTATAATGTCCATTAATTATCTCACGTGGTTCTTATTTGCCTCTTGCACGAAAAATGTCTTTATCACATTATGGGGGAGTATTGTGCTTTGTGCATTTTACAAGCCTAGAAAATGTGAACATTTGAGGTTGTGTCACATAGAATTGATATTATAGATTATCTTGTTCCTATGTGACATGTGTGCTCAAACAAATCCCACTTGTCTATATGCTTTCTTTGTTGTGAAGATAATCTTGGACATACTCACAAACTACCATATGGATATTTCATAAATACCTCTTGCCCTTGGACAATTGGTAATAAATTGTGTGGTATTGTTCCGGATCATCCTCACACTTGGCTTATGTGCTCAATTGCTTCATTTCTTGCCGATAATTTGCTTTGTGGGTTATGCTCCCATGTGTCTTCCTTGCTTCTTATGTATCTTCTCTGTAACACCCCAACTTTTGCAACCTTGATTAATTGTCCTTATTGCAAAAATTAGGGGGAACAAAAACTTTTTCTGTAGACTAATTAAGATGAATTGCCTTGATCTGTCTGTTAAGATGAATTGCCTTGATCTGTTGGTAGATGTATTGTCTTGATTGCTTGTTGAGTTTTGTGTTGAGCCACCTCAAAGAACAACACCTCTAGTGGTTAAACCAGCAACTCACCAAATAAAACACATGTGTGACTTAGGAAAAATTGTTTTCCTTTTTAGTACATCAAACTCTTCTTCTGATGGCAACATGAGTGTGTCATCTTGATGTTTCTCTTTGTGGTACAAGATAGCTCAATCATCCTTAGTTTAAAACTTGGGGTCATCTACCCCTAGCTACATCCCTCTCTTATACCCACTCATCCTTGTTGGTTTTGAGGCCATGTCGACCATCTGTGTTGACAGGCTTAAAATGTCCAGACTTGGCAATTGATCTTTAAGCACTCACAACTGTTATTGTTGACTTCAACGCATGGATCTCATCTATGCAACACCCTCTTCAACCTCCACGTCTCGCATGTCTCAGTCTATCCTTGCAACTCCTATATTCAACTGGGTCTTATATCCTATCCAGTGTTTCAGCACTAGATCACTTCTTCCTCTTTAACCTCTCGTTTTTATTTTAATCCAAGTTTAATCTTCACAAAACCAAGAGTGGGAATGATGGGTACATTTTGTAGCCATCATCTACCCTTGAGAACACTTCTCCCTAAATTAGTTTTCTCTCTCAAAAACCCTATTGATTTTCCTTCTCCAGTTTTGATCACAAAACTACTTCTAATTTTACTAAATCTTTTCAAGATATTTCTTCAAGGAAAACAAGGAACTGAAATGGGTTTTGTTTTTCATCCCATTTCTACCAAGTACTGATTTCTAAAACATTATTATCTATCTTGCTTTCCTTTCAGCAAAAGGCTTGTTTATGATACCTATACCATTTCTTGTTTTCCCTCTTGCTTATTTAACATTTGAGAAAAACTCTACTTTACTTGGGAAAGTAAGTAGAATATTTTGAACTCCTATGTTCCAACTAGTTTTCTCTCAACATTTTCAAATTCCATTCCACTTGAGTTCATTCCCAATTGTCCCTAAACAATTGAGGTGTTCCATATACCTTTCAAATAAATCCATTTCAAATGATCACTCTTGCACACCTTGTGTACATATCTGATCTACCACATTGTATTCCCTCATCCTTCAACTCTTGATCAAATGGATGATCATTTGATACTTCCAAATGGACTCCCTTCTCATTTCAACTAAACCCTTGACTTAGGGAGTATTTCAACCCACTCCCAATTGACCTCTTATTTGAAGAGCAACTTATATTTCATCATACATACCTCACTCCTCCGTTTCTTTCCATCATCACCTTGACCTCATGAATTGGTGATTCATGTCACCATATTCATCCTTGTGAGTACATGGTTATTTCACTCACCATATCTCTTAGACTTGCTCTACCATTGCCCAAACCACTATCACCATCCCATCTACCTTGACATGCTCATGCATTGTTGCATGTGGTCAATCTCAATCATTCCAAAATTGAATTCAAATAAAAACTTCTAATCATCAGATATACCTTTGGGTCTATTTTTCATCTTATGTTTGTCCCAACCATAGTGGTAACAATTATCCTTGGAGTGCATATCACCTCACACTTATTTTTAACTATATGTATCTACTCCTATACTTATCACCGTCCAAATCACTCATGGACATTATCTCCTCAACATCATGTCTTGGCCTATACACATTGATGTTGTGCCTCTCTCTCACATTGCTCACTTGTGCTTGGCAAGAATGGAGCCGGCCATGAAAATTTCGGCCAGCCATTGTGCTCCTCACTTTCTTCTCTTGCAAGCCTTGCCTCCCAACTACCCAATCAGTAAATGGGCAGCCACCTTCCTTGGCCAATCAAAAAAGGAGGCAGCCACCCCTCTCCCTCTATAAAAACCCCCTAGCCGGCCACCTCCTCCCCTTTGCTTCATTTCTTCTCACTCTCCACTCCCTCACACTCTCCTCCTACCTCCACCCACGAGCTGCTGCTCCTCCCAAGCTCCATGGCCGGCCATGGCCATGGAAAGCTCACCAAGATGCAGCCCCCTCCTCTCTCAAGCTCATCCTCACCATGAGAGCATCTCTCTCACCCTCTTCTCCCCTAACCCTAGCTGAATCCCTCTCTATTTCTCCTTTGTCCTCTCACAAGATTGGATCTTGATGCAGGTGCATGTTGGTCCAAGCATGGAGAAGGTTGAGCAATCCTCAGATCTGAAGCTCTTGACCAAAGTTCGTCCAAAAACTTGCAGTAATTTCTGTAATCTTGCTGTTTCAGATTCTGGTACGAACTTGTAAAATCCACCAAAACTCGTGTGCAGATCCAAATCGAGTGATTCAAAGTTTCCCAGATAGGTATTGAAAAGATCTACAACTTGGTGTTGGTCTCATCCTCAAATTCGTTATCGATGTTCCTTGGTAAATAAAGTTCTCTAAACATGCAGAATCACTGTTTGTTAGATTTCTTCCGTTTTACAAAACCTTTTTGAGCAAACTCAACTGTAAGTGAAAGCCCCCTTCAGTACCTTCATGTTGGCCTTGGTTTCACTTCAAATGACGTCCTGAAATTGAAATGGTTCACAGATCAAGTTCTGGTCAGTTCTGACTTTGTCGAATTAAACCAGGAGCTTGGAAATGAATTTTTGAATGAAACCAATTGGGTAAGAACCACCTATTCAATATCTTTCAGATGCAGATGACCTCATGTTTTTATGAGTTATGTACGATTTTTGTTGAATTAAACTTGTTCTGTGTGTTCTGCAGACATGGCTGTTAGCTTTTAAATCACCAAAAATCCATTTTTGAACTTAATTGAGTGATTCCAATTCTGTAGGATTACTGAATGTTTTCTTAATCATCTCAAACAAGTTTCAAACCTTTATATGTTCTGAAAGTCCATAGTTAAAGCAAATGGTGAAAACATTCAGTAACCTTGTCAATCCATTTGTGAGAGTTTCAAAAACAACTTGAACCCAAATCCAATTGTGTATGCATCTCTGTTTAATTACCTTTCAAATGCCTGTGGCCTCATATTTTTAGGATTTTTCTACGATTTATGGCTTACAGATCATTTTTTCTGTACAGTTAGATTCAAAGAAATTTCTAAAATTGTAGGTTTAATATTTTTGGGTGATTCCAATTGGGTTAGTCTTGTATTAGTACTGGCTATCTAGGAAAAATATTATTAGTCTCTGTTCATACATATTTGTTGCTGTTAGTAATGTTTATGTGTGACATGCATTGTTGAAGCAAAACTTTTCGGTTTATTTAAAACCCTTGACCAACTCTTTTTAGTAGAGATGGGAAACCTTTGTTTTATGCTTGCAAAACCAAACCTCTGCAACCTAACATTGGCTCTTTTGTTTTGCTTAAGTTTTCAAATGCTGTGGTATATGGTTTGCTTCCTATTTTTGTATAGTGATTAAGTGAGCAAATTAAATTAGGAAAACTGATTTCTACTTTTCCAAAAATGTTTGAAATTATGTTGTGAATGTTTGTGATGCCAAACTAATGCTCTTGCCCTCTTCATGATGTTATCTACCAGGGGATAATTGGTTTATACCATGGTGATAACCGAGAGAGGCAATTGCTAAGTTGTGATGCACTCATGCCTCTACTAGGTAAATAAATGGGGTTTTCTAAATTAAAACTCATAAAGTTGTTTTGTGGTATCTATAGGTCCTTAGTATGTTATACCTTGGCTGCATGGTTAGTTGTTGATTGTTGAATGTTGTCTTGTTGATGCAATGTGATTGATTGTGTTCCTTTTATATTTTCCGGCGATAGATGCGAACAATTCCGGAGAAGAAGAAGAAGTGGAATCGGAAGAGAAGATTATTTATATTGTTGGAATTCTTATATTGATGGAGTTGAAGAAGTACAGGGACAAATAAGCCAAGGCAAGCCACCTTTGAACTCTGATTGATGTGGTGTTGGAGGTCAATTGTTGATGTCCCTAAGCATCTTATTCCTATATGTGTTGTTCTCTCTATGTTGGTCTACGTATGGTTGTAATTGTGGAACTTCCTTGTGGTGGTCTTTCACCTTGCTCTCATGTTGGTGGGATGCTTGGTATCACGGCCGTGCTACTCCCTTGGGTCTACTTGAATGCTCAACATGAGCATGTCCTATTCCAAGATGGAAGCTTACATCACACCCAACACTTTGGTGAATCTAGTAGTATCTAAGTCATGAATCTTGGTGTAATTCTCAACTTGAGAGAAGTATGCCGTGTACCCTTGTGATTATTGGTTGGTTAGTGAGTCTTCACCATCCAAGTGGTATAGTAGTACCCCAAATCTGAAAGTTTGATCCACCCTATGTTGTCCTTATACATGCTTACCTTAAGCAAGTATAATCCTCTTTGAGCCACTCACACATACCTCTCATGGCGTGATGACCCTCATCTCGGCCATGGTGTTGTATTAGTTCCTTCTCATGAAACTATAGGTTGGGAACCCCTCAAGGTTTACCTTGTTGTACATGTTTATGAAAACCTTGGGTGAGTTAACCCAAGTGTATGGTTTAAGAAAGCAAAGGATCTTGATAAGGATGTTTGGAAAAGTGGTGTATGGGTGTTTGTTGAACAACCAAGGGTTGTGGGAAAAATGGTTTTTAAGGAAAAAGGAGCACTGCGTATATGTGTACACCAGCCCAACTTTCATTCGCGCAACCACATTATCCAATATGGGCACGGGCTTAGTCCGTAGTTCGGTTGAAATTGGTATAAGCACCCTTCACAACTTTCTAGGGAGGGTCACGATGACCTCCGACGCCGGGTTGCGCTCTGGAGGAGGCAATACACTATCTTAACTGATAGCCGGACGATTACTGAGGGTCTTCCGTCATGGCGCCGGAGATACGCTCAAAAGGAGGTATGCTGCCGGGATGCCGGGAAGGGGTAAGCCCGCAGGGAAGGACTTGTGCCAATGGAGACATGCGAAAGACTATGACTGGTTATCCGAGTCACGCATACTTTCGTATGACGATCCGGGGATGATCCCGGCGGATTTATCAGTTCTTGTGGGGAAAGTGCGCAAACTCTGCAGAGTTAAAATCTATTCGAATAGCCGCGTCCGCGGTCATGGACGGGTTGCAAAGGTCTACCTTAACCGGGGCTTGAGTTTTGTTTTGACAAATGCTTTGAAAAGAAAGTGTTGTGTTTATGTGTACCGGAAGGGTACGGAAAAAGGGCGTGTGTTGACCATATGGAGATGGTCGTGGAAAAATGGAGACTAAGTGGGGAACTCTTCCCTAAATGTTTCTTGAAGAGGAACTCTTCGTTAACAAAGATATAGAGATGTCATAGATATCTTTTGAAGTATCTTCTTCAATAAAGATATAGATATGTCATAGGAATTCTCTAGCATTCCCATCAACTGAGATGGCCGTATGCTAACTCTTCTTCAATAAAGATATAGATATGTCATAGCACTTCCTAAGCGTCCCCATAAATTGATATGGTGGTATGCTACCTTTCCTCCTAGAAGGTTAGCGGGATGTCCTTGAAACACCATAGTGTCCGCATCACTTGAGATGCCAGCATACTATCCACGAGAGAAACTGACTCTCTTGTGCATGCTATATCCACAAGAGAAACTATTTCTCTTTCACATGCTATATCCATAAGAGAAACTGATTCTCTTCCTCATGTTATTTCTACTTGAGAAATTAGCTCTTCCCTCTGGTCATCTTAGATTAGCATTTGTTATCTTGCACTCTTGCAAAGTACCTTTCTTGATGGTTTGCGAGTACAATTCCAATGTACTCACGGCTTTGTCCCTGGCTATTTACTTGGCCAGACTTGGAGGAACACGATGGAAGAAGAAGGAGTTGGTGACGTCTATGCGAGCTAGGAACGTCTTCCCAGTCAGTTGCCTGTAGGGTTATGGTAGATGACTTGGGTACTGCGCTGCTGAAGTGATGTTGCTACTCTGATGTTTAGTTAGGCCCTTCGAGGCTATTATGTAAGTATCGGTCATGTGACCATATTGTAATTTTCTTATTTCGCTTTGTAATGGATGGTGTAATTTGATATCAGTTCGGTTATGTGTTCACGGCGCACTGATCATGGGATCGTGAACTGTATACATAACAGGGAATTTCGGACAACTAGTCCGGGGTCCCCACATTCTCTTTCCTCTTGAACCTTGTTAGTGTTTTGTTAAACAATGGTTGAGCGATGATCCCGCATTTGTGCATTTTGTATTCAAATGCAAAATCCTAAATAGTGCACAAATCTTGGGGGAGCTCTCCTATGTTTGTTCGAACACTCTCTTGTTTCAAGAATTTTACTTTGGAAGACAAACCTTTTCTTTTCGGTACTTTTGTGCCATCATGAAAAGTGTTGAAGGTTTGGTTTATTTGGAACCTTGCTTTCTTTGGGAGTTGGTTTTCTCATTCTTGACATTTCTTTTTTACTTTCCTAAAATGAGATAAGTCCTTCAGCATGCTTGTTTTGGACATCATCTTGCTCGTTGTGTTTAATTCATTTGTTGAACTTTGGGGTCAAACTTGTGTTGATTTGATTCTTGGATATGGGTTGGACAACCTTTTGACACGTCACACCTTTGTGTGTCATCATGGTCTATTTTGCATTTTGTCCAAGTCATATCTCCTTTTGGTTCTTGGAAGTCTTGCATGCATATTTACTTCATGTATATCTTATGTCATGCTTGCTTTCGTTGATCCAAAGCATAGGGAAAACTCCACCATAATCGTAAATCGGCTAAGATGTGCATGAAATTCAAATTCATATCCATATGCACATATTTACGTGGAGTTTGTCCTATGTGTTGTAGTTTCACTAACTACTCGGACCCAATTAGTTTGGGGACCATTGTGTGCTTGAGATTTGTCTTAGGTACATTGGTGATGCTTTGGATGCTCGTCTCACTCATGAGGAAGAAGTGGAGGACAAGTGACTATCGGAGGCGAGCTATGATGTTATGACTAACTCATATCTACTACATCACACCATTGCATCCGGGTCACAAGTATCAATCCCCTCATGCATGCTATCTTGTATCCAACCATGGGGTTATCCTTGGTGTTTCATTTGGTGATACTTGTTTGCCTCTCTCAAAGCATATCAACTATGTCCTTCTCTTGGTGATTCTTGTGATGTCTTTGAGGTGTTTTGGTTGAAGTTGTTCAATATACAATGTGATAAATATGAGCCATTGGCCGTGCTATAAAGCAAATGTCTCATTGGTATATTGTATTACTTCACCTTGGATATCTCGCTCTTATTCTCTTGTATCTATCTTGTGTGTGCATGTTTCTTGATGGATAAATATCTTTGTGATGTTGTCCACTTAGAGAAACTTATACACATGAGAGATGATACATTTTCTTTTGATATCCATCTTTGTTGGAGTCCATTCCTTTACTCTTGTTCATCTCTTTGGTGGCTCCACAAAGAATTTTATGAGTGCTCATTTCTTTCTATTTGCTTTTTCAAGCACTCATATTTGATTTTGGCACAAGCTTTGAGTAATCTTGTGGAAGTGATGATGCCATGTTTTTGCACTTTATTCTTCAATGCAAATTGTTTATCTTGTGCACAAACTTTGGGGAGCTTCCACATATTGCTTAGAGCATCCTTCTTGACCTTATCATAATATCTTTAACTTGATTTGTTGGTTCATTGGATTGCTTGCTTCATTTGTCGAAGCTTTTTCACCTTCTTATTCTCTTGCAATCTTTGATCCTCAATATAGTTGGATTCCCTTCGTTATTCGTCATTGAATACGTGTATTTGATTTCACTCACATTATGAGAAATGCACACCTTATGGAGGAATTCTAACTATATTGGCCTTCCGAACCTTTCGTCCATTTTGGCAATCGATGCCAATGGGGGAGAAGTTTTGGAGGGTTTGAGGGAATTGCTTTTTTTTGTTTCTTAAGCATTTGCCTCTCATGCTTGCATTTGTTGCTTTGCATGGTTGAATAATTAGAGGATACTCCACTAGGCTTTAATTGCCGATATATGCAATGAAATTCAAGTTTATTCACACATGCATATATTATGGGGGAGTTTGTTCTAAATATTCAACTTGGGTTGTTCGCTAAATTCCTTATCTAAACCCTCTCAATGAGATTGTCATCAATTACCAAAATGGGGGAGATTCAAAGAACATGGAGCCCCCATGTGTGGTTTTGGTAATTGATGAAAATCCCTATGGACTAACGGTTGCATTTAGATTATATCTTAGGTCGTGTCCATAGCCATGTGTTGGTCTCAAGGTTGCAAGATGGAGAAGATGGAGTACAATGATGAAGACGGTGTCGAAGAGAGACGTAGACGGTGTTGAAGATGGAGAGAGATGAAGACGGCGTAGAAGATGGATGAAGACGGTGGCGTGCATTGAAGATGGAGAAGATGGTGGCATGTACAAGGTTGAAGAGGATGAAGACGGAGTTTGCCGACTCGAGAGAAACGCGCAAGGTTAAGGTTTGTGCTAGATAGGATAGTAGGTCGCATCATCGGAGAGAGCTCAAACCTTGTATGCATTGCATCGTGTTTCTTAGTTCTTCTTGGTTCTTATCCATGAGATGAGTTAGAGCTTGTGTTCATTCTCATGGCAAGCTCTAGCTCATCGGAAACGGATTCCGGATGCATCGCATGTTGCATGTGCAAGGGTGATGATTTTCCCGATATACCATATTGAGAGGTTACACCTCTATGACCATGAGAAAATCATCACTCACTCTTTTGCATGTTTTCACCTTGTGTAGTGGTAGCTCTCGTCGTCCTCTTTCCGGCAAAACTGGTTTCACCTTAATCGGAGTTTCCTAGCTCGAGATATTGCCGTTTTCGTATCGCAGTTTAAGGAAAAAAGGAAGGGTGGTAGTACCGGTCAGGTACCGGTTTGGTCTCTGTGAGCCCCTAGATCCAGTCTGGTATTGGACCGGTACCGACCCGGTAGTACCGCTCGAGCGGTAGTACCGCTTGTGGTACCGCTTTGGGTCGTTTTTCGCCTGTTTTCTGCACAGTTCGCGCGCGAACGGCAGTACCGCTTTGACAAGCGGTAGTACCGCTCAAGCGCGAATCTGACCATTTTTCTGCCTCCAACAGCTATATTTTGGGCCCCCTATTTATACCTCTCTTCCACCTCCGACCCAACCACTTCTTCCTCTCCATTCTCTCACCTCAATTGTTGACCTTGAGTTATTTCTTCCTCCTCTTGATCCCCCACTATTTCTTGCATATTTTTGGGGGAAAGGAGAGAGGAGATCTAGATCTAGGGCTTCACCAATTGAATCCCTCTCCAAGTGAGGGGATCTTGCTAGATCTAGATCTTGGAGTAATTTAATGTTCCTCCTCTATTTTTTTCTTACTCCCTTATTCCCCCAGTAGCTTTTGTAGCTTTGTTGGAATTTGGGAGAGAAGAACTTGGGCATCTTAGTGGTGTTCTTAGCCATTGCATTAGGTGCATCGGTTTGGGTTCTCTCCGGGGTTTCGGTCTCGTAGAGGGCTTGTTGACCTTAGTGGTGTTGTTTCCTTAGTGGCCTTGTTGCCTTTGTGGTGTTCTAGCCTTTGTGACCTTGTAGCCTTTGTGGCCTTGTCGTCTTTGTGGTGTTGTTGCCTTTGTGGAGTGTGGTAGCCTTTGTGGTTTTGGAGCCGGTTGTGGCGCGTTGGTGTCTTGGTGGCTTTGTTTCCGGTGTGGCGTGTTGTAGCCTCTTGTGGCCTTGTACTTGAGAGCCTCCGTGTTGTGGAGTTGCCTCAAGCTTGATACTTTGGAGTTTGCCCAAGCTTGTACGGGTTCGGTGACCACCCTCAAGGGTCCCTTAGTGGATCGAGGCTTTCCCCCTTGGAGGAAAGGCTCGAGGAGAATACGGTGGCACTAGTGGCTCATTGGAGTGCCTCGTTCCTCCACACCGCTCCAACGGAGACGTAGCACCCTTGGGTGTGATCTTCGGGATACATCGTCGTCTCCTCGTGCACCGGTTACTTCTCAACCCGAGCTCCTTTACCTATGCGCTTTACATTGTGATATCTATCATGCTTGATGTGCTATAACTAGCTTGTTATCACCTTGTTGCTCATCATGCTAGCATAGGTTATTGGTGCTCTTAGGCAAACCCCTTGTTGGTAGGCTTTGAGCCAAACTAGTAAACACATGTGTAGTTTTATTCCGCCTAGTTTAGCTCTCAAGTAGAAGTTTTTATACACCGCCTATTCACCCCCCTCTAGGCGACGTCCTAGTACATTCAGTAACCTTGCTAACGCCGTCTTCATCGAACATAACTTCATACCTGCCCGGTTATGTCCCAAAGAGGCAGCAATAAGTACGGGTTCATACTTAACAAGACTTCAAGACGTATAAGCATTCGTCAACCAGTCGTCCTTTGTACTTGAGGCACGCATGGGACTTAGAAGACGCAAGAGGGACGTCATAGGCAATATAGTGGGGTTAAGCGGCAGTGCGCAAGCACTTAGAAGACACTCTACAACAGTCGTCTATCAGAGAAGGTGAGAGAGCGCACAACTAACAGTTCTATACTCTACAAACATAACATGGCCGATGTGTTCCCCCCTCGCAAGGAGGTACTTAAAAGGTGTCAACACCCGGATTTTTAAGTCCAGATGCATATTATGCCATACATCGCAATCCCAGGAAGATTGTTTTTGCGAGACATAACAGTTGAATATCATAGAGTCATCATTCATTACAATACCAACATAGTCATTACATAAAAAGGATCACATGATCCAGTCTCATTACAACACTTGATCTAATGATCATTACACAAATACGTAGCAGAAGCGAAGTAGTAGTGGACTATCTATTCCACAGGCAACGCTTGACGTTAGAAGAAGCTCCTAGTTGTCGTAGACGTCCTGTTGGCCGTCATCTTCATACTGCTGTTCAGCTTCATAGTCTGTCCATTTGAATAGCCAGGGACACAGCCGTGAGTACTTTCAAGTACTCGCAAACTAATACTAGAGTAAGCACTAATAGTTCTGTTGAGAGTGTTCTAAACTCTAGGGTTATTTGCATAAAGCCAATTTTATTTCATAAACACTTTAGTAAAAGACTCCTCATATGCTAACTAACTCAGGTAGGAACATTAGTGTCATTCCCACAACTCTGTTGTGATTCAATTCAAAGTCACCTTTCAAGTTCAATTCACAAGTCATATTTGATATAAATTTCTGATGACGGAACAGTATGGCCTTTCCAACTGTCCATGACCGCGGATGCGGCTATTCGAATAGTTTTACACTCTGCAGAGGTTGCACACTTGTGCCACAACATTTGATTGCATCCGTCAAGGTTAACCTTGAATAATCGTAACTCAGTACACGGATCATCAACCGTTAACCTTTCACTTACACACCCTAGTATAGGCACCTCTCCCCATGAGCTTGGCCTCCCGGTGATAGCCAACTGTTATCCCAGGAACTTCACAGGGCTTGGGTCGTACATTCACCTCATTTCACGTCATTTCACTTTTAACGGAGGCAGCCTCGGCATGACCTCTATGATGTTTGTTTAGAGGGAACCCATACTAAGATACATAAACATCCAGTTAAGCCCTACACATAATCAGGTATTGTGGGGGTACTCAAGAATTGGAATGATATCGCATCCAACCTGTAACATCTCAAATTTTAAAGCAATGAAGAAGAGGAATTCCAAATACCCAGAATTTAGAACCAACAAAAACTTTTATTTGCATATAGTGCTATGCATAGGACTTGTGCATTATTGTGTGAAATGCCATGATGATTGCTTATGTGCTTATGTGTGCATTCTAAAACCCTATCTTGATCATGAGAAGATCATCTAGCAAATCCAAAATAAGAAATTAAAGAAAAGGGAAATTTCACCAAAAACCCTCACATATGGTTTATGCCATTTTTGCTACCATTAGTTGTATAATGTTACTACACACTTATAAACACTTTTGAAATCAAAGAAATTCAAATCAAATCAAATTTGAACTCAATTTGTGCTCACATGCACTAATGGTCAAATCTGCCATTTTTAGTCTGATCACTACTTTGAGCCTCTGTTTTTAGAGATTTTCAAACCAAAAAATTCCAACTCTTTGCACCTCATCCAAGTACACATCAAGGTGAACAACTTTGGTAAAGACCACCAGTACAAATTAATCTTGGATCAAAAACTATGCTCAAGCAAAGTTGAGACTTTTTAACAAATTCAACATCACAGCTACTATGAAATTTTGCATTTCTTTTTATTTTTGAAATGCCACCACCACCATTCTGTGTCTCTGGTCATTAGAATCAAGTCCAATCCATCCCTCTCACAATTTTCAAATTAAATTGCATAAGACACATTTGACTAAAACTTGGGAATTCAATTCAAATTCAAATCAAAAACACTATTCTCAATAGTGTTTGGCCCAAACCCTCTCACCACTTGTCTCAACCCTGTCCCCCGGTCCCCTCTAAACCTAACCCATGTATAGGAACCCTAAATAAAGGGCTAGACATGGCCAAGCCATGGCCATGCCGGCCACCTCCCATGCACCCATGATCCCCTCTCTCCTCTCACCTCCAAACCCTGCAACCATGTCCCACTGAACCTCCCTAGTCCCCTGAGCATCATAGTGCGTGCCATTGCCGGAGAGGAGGCCGACAGACGCCAGACACGCGCGCGCCCACGACGCCCTGCGCATGCCGAAGACGGCATGGGCATGCCCACGGGCACACATAGCACCACGCGTCGCCTCGCCAACTCGCGCCACCCCTGGCCCCCTCTCTCTTCCTTGAGCACCCTCGTGACACCGCGACACCGCCAGACAAGCTCACGACACAGAGCCGCGCCCGCCGCCGCCGGAGACGAAGACCGTGTCACGCCATTTCCGCGCAATACCCCACATGCCCCTGACCGCGTTAGGCACCGCCTAGCCTAGCCAGCGCCGCCCAGAGGACCGCCTGGACGTGCTGAATAGGACGCCGCCCTCGCCTAGCTCGATAGCTCGCCGGAGAGCCCGCGCCATTGTCGACTTGCCGCAACACCATGTCACACCTCCGCGCCTATAAAAGGAGGCCTCCCCTCGACGATTTCTCACACCTCCGCACTCACCTCTCCTCCCTCGACCTCCTCAGCCACTCGCCGCTCGACATTAGCCGCCGTAGCTCGCAAATTGCTCCATCACTGCCGTGCGCTGTCGCGGAAGCTCGCAGTCGATTGGAGCTGCCCCAGGACGCGCCGCTTGTACCAGGAGCTTCGCCGTCGTCGACATCATCATCGAGCATACTGCCAACCCTCGCTGGAGCCACGGTGAGCTCGCCGGACCCCCTACCTCACCCCGCCAGTAGCTCGATCTCGCCATCGACGACGATGGACGTGGTCCGTCGGATTACGTTCTAATCGTGCGGCTCACACGCCCCCGTACCGCTTCGCGTTAGAAGAGAGGCTGACGGGTGGATCCCACCCATCAGGCAGCCCACACGTCGTGGATGCGTGGTGGGCTGGCCCTTTGCCTGTTTAAATGAAATAGGCCCAGTTAGTTTCCCGCCGACCCGTTTAATTCAAATTCGTATTTTCCAGTTTGATTCAAATTTCAATACTGGCCCTGTTTTCAAAATTGAATAGATTCAAATTGGCTCAACCAAATTTGATGAATTACATACTGTTGGAAAGCTAGAGAAAAGATCTACACAACTCCACTGTTATAATCTTGAGATTCATTGTGGAATTAATGTGACAAAAAGAACAAGTCAGGGACTTTTGCAACTTCAAACAATTATTAAAAATCAACCAAAAATGCTATTGAGTTGATTTCAACTCTCATATATCACATTTCATATACCCTAATTTATTATGTAAAAATATGGCATGGTTACTTTGTGTGATCATGGCCTAGTTGAAATAAAGGACTATATGGCTATTCTAGTCAAATGATATTGTCCAAAACTATTATGTAAATTTTATGAGAGGCTTGCTCTCATTTAAATCTTGTCCCAAGTAACTTCATGTGATGTTGTGACCTTGGTTTCTCACATTGAATTACTTGGAGATATTAAATCATAAGTGGTATTGTTAAATGGTATGTGGTATTCTACCTCATTTAAATTATTTTCCCAAATAGTGATGATGAATGGTTGACTTTGGTCAACATGGATTCATGCATGATTGTTGGAGAAGATTAAATCTTAATAAGATTCAATGAGGGGAAATTATTTCCTCCGAGAACTAAATAGAAACTCTAACCTACATATGTAATGAGAGGAAGTTATTTTTCCTAAAGAAAGAAAACCAAATTCAACTAATATGTTATGTGTGTCACGATATTAGAATAGTTTGTGTGAAGCCATGGTGTGCTTAGTATAGCTCTTGAACCTTGTTTGGTGATTGTTATCTCGTATCCGTTTTTAGACGCTAGTACCGGAGACTATCAAGAGGAGGAGGGCTTCTACCAAGAAGAGGAAGAAGAGAACTGTGATCACTACCCCAACCAAGGCAAGCTGATATTCTTGCAAGTGCAAATCTCTATTTGAGCAAGGCAACATTACTTTTACCTTATGTGCAACAATCCCATCCCAAGTTTTTACCCTACAAGTTTTTACTTGGTTTATTAAGAAGTTACTTTTATAGTTAACTTTGGTCTAAGTTTAGAGTAGTACAAGAATAGTAAAGTTAGCCTCAAAGATGAATAAGCAAGATAGAACCCCTCATGATTAGTGCTAGTGCTAACAACTAAAATTGACTACTCTAGATGGGAACTTGTGATTTGAAATGAATTTTGAAAACTTTGGAATGATGAGTCATTCTATTGAAAGACCTTTGAAGGTGAATATGACTTGAATGATATGGTGGATTTTGATTAAAACTGATATTGGTTTGGATGCGATACCTTTCCAATTTTGGAGTACCCCCACAATACCTGATTATGGGTAGGGCTTAACTTGAAGTTTATACATCTTAGTATGGGTTCCCTCTGAACAAGCATCATAGGGGTTATGCCGAGGCTGCCTCCGTAGAATGTGAAATGATGTGAAATGAGGTGAATGTACGGCCAAGCCTTGTGCAGTTCCCAGGCTGACGGTTTGTCTTCACGGGGAGGCCAAGCTCATGGGGAGAGGTACCTATACTAGGGTATGTAAGTGAAATGTTATGGTTGATGATCCGCGTACTGAGTTACGATGATTCGGGGTTATCCCTGACGGATGTAATCAAATGTTGTGGCACAAGTGTTCAACCTCTGCAGAGTGTAAACCTATTCGAATAGCCGTGTCCACGGTTACGGACGGCTGGAAAGGCCATACTGTTACCGGTGTCAGAAAATTCTTGAAAATGTTGGTGAAATGAATGGTGACTTGACTTGAATCACAACTGAGTTGTGGGAATGACACTAATGTTCCCACTTGAGTTAGTTAGAACATGAAGAGTCTTTTATCAAATACTTGTGAACTAAAACTGGCTTTATGAAAAATAAACTAGAGCTTAGCACTCCCTTACTAGAATTAATGGTACTTACACTAGTATTAGTTTGCGAGTACTTAAAGTACTCACGGCTGTGTCCCTGGCTATTCAAATGGCCAGATTATGAAGAGGAGCAGAACTACCAAGGTGACGACCAGCAGGACGCCTACGACAACTAGGAATCTTCTGACGTCAAGCGTTGGCCTGTGGACTAGATAGTCCCTTTTATTACGCTTCCGCTATGAATTGTGTTTGTTGATCGTTAGATCAACTATTTGTGTAATATGGATCATGTGATCTGAATTTGTAAGACAAGTATGGTTTGTAATGAATGATGACTTATGATATTCGACTGTTATGTCTCGCAACAACAATATTCCCGGGATTACGATGTATGGCATAATAGGCATCTGGACTTAAAAATCCGGGTGTTGACACAACCCAATCATCAGTTTTATGAAGTTCACCAACTCAATTCAAGTCACATTCACCTTCAAAATCATTCAATGGAATAACTCATCATTCCAAGGTTTTCAAAGTCATTTCAAATCACATGTTCCCGTCTAGAGTAGTCATTTTTAATTTAGCACTAGCAACTAAGTATGAGGGGTGCTAAGTAGTTTGCATTGCTTCTAGGCTAACTTTGATGCTCTTGTACCAATCCAATACTAACCAAGTGAATCATAAATCAAAAATTAACTTTGGTAAATAAATTTCAATAAAGCTTGTAAAGTAAAAACTTGGGATAGGACCATTGAGCATAAAGTAAATTGGGGTAATGCCGTGCTCTTGTAGAGCTTTGCACTTTGCAAGAATATTAGCTTGCCTTGGTTGGGGTATTGATCAAAGTGGTCTTCTTCTCCTTGGAAGTAGACCTCCTCCTCCTCTTGATACTCCTCGGTACTAGCATCTAAAATCGAATACGAGGTATACAATCACCAAACAAATCTTAAGGCTATACTAGCACACACATGGTTCACACAAGCTATTCATTCATCATAACCCTAATCACAAAAGTGGGGTTTGGCTTGTGTGTTAGGAAAACTTGTAACAGAGAAATAATTTCCTCTCATTGAATCTTTTTATAATTTGATTTCCTCAAATAATAATAAGGTATGAATTCATGTTGCTCAAGGGAAATACTTCATATCTATCATTTGGGGAAAATGATTTAAATGAGGTACTAACCTCATACCATTTAATTCTTACTTTAACAACAATTTAATGTCTCTAACTTAGTTTTAAAATCAAATGAAGGGAATATTTATGAAAACTTATTCATACTCGTTTCTTGAGATCTTTTCAAATTGATGAATCATGCTCTTCCTTATGAATTTACCTAAAATTTTGACACACTTGTTCACTTCTCTAACTTACTCATTCATTTCACTTTCAGATGGAGCCCAATGAACCAATCAACACCAAGTTCTACCAGCTTGGGAATGGCGGGAGTTTGATCTTTGAGCATGACCTCAATGCCCTCTCAGACTTTCTTGGACGCCCTTGATACGTCTCCGACGTATCGATAATTTCTTATGTTCCATGCCACATTATTGATGATATCTACATGTTTTATGCACACTTTATGTCATATTTATGCGTTTTCCGGAACTAACCTATTGACGAGATGCCGAAGGGCCAGTTCCTGTTTTCTGCTGTTTTTGGTTTCAGAAATCCTAGTAAGGAAATATTCTCGGAATCGTACGAAATCAACGCCCAGCATCCTATTTTTCCACGAAGCTTCCAGAACACCCGAGAGTCGCCAGAGGGGGGCCACAGGGGCCCCAGATGATAGGCCGGCGCGGCCCAGGCCCTGGCCGCGCCGCCTTATGGTGTCATCGCCTCGTCGCCCCTCCGACTCCGCCTCTTCGCCTATTTAAAGGTCCCTGACCTAAAACCTCGATACGAAAAAGCCACGGTACGAGAAACCTTCCAGAGCCGCCGCCATCGCGAAGCCAAGATCTGGGGGACAGGAGTCTCTGTTCCGGCACGCCGCCGGGACGGGGAAGTGCCCCCGGAAGGCTCCTCCATCGACACCACCGCCATCTCCATCAACGCTGCTGCCTCCCATGAGGAGGGAGTAGTTCTCCATCGAGGCTCGGGGCTGTACCGGTAGCTATGTGGTTAATCTCTCTTCCTATGTACTTCAATACAATAATCTCATGAGCTGCCTTACATGATTGAGATTCATATGATGATGCTTGTAATCTAGATGTCGTTATGCTAGTCAAGTGAATTTTACTTATGTGATCTCCGGAGACTCCTTGTCCCACGTGTGTAAAGGTGACAGTGTGTGCACCGTGTGGGTCTCTTAGGCTATATTTCACAGAATACTTATTCACTGTTATGAATGGCGTAGTGAAGTGCTTATTTATATCTCTTTATGATTGCAATGTGTTTTGTATCACAATTTATCTATGTGCTACTCTAGTGATGTTATTAAAGTATTCTATTCCTCCTGCACGGTGTAATGGTGACAGTGTGTGCATCCGTGTTAGTACTTGGCGTAGGCTATGATTATGATCTCTTGTAGATTATGAAGTTAAGGGAAACTTGCTGCTTTTCTACAAACCTCTGCTCTTGGAGGCCCAACACTGTCTACAGGAAAAGGAGGGGGCGTAGACATCAAGCTATTTTCTGGCGCCGTTGCCGGGGAGGAAAGGTAAAAGGCACTCATACTCCGGTTCCAGGTAACAATACTTTTCTGGCACCATTGTGTTTGTGCTCGAAGCTATTTCCCTTAGATCCTGCAATTGCATCTTTTTGTTTCTTGTTTACACTAGTTAGGCATAATGGAAAACAACAAAAATATGAGAGATCTTTATGAACTTTATCTTGAATTAGGACATGATGTGTTTGAAGAGAGAATTAAAAAACCCATGGAACTTTATATGCATGCTAATGGGAATGTTATTAATATGAATGCTTTGAACACTATTATTGCTAATGCTATGGAAAATTCTAAGCTTGGGGAAGCTGGTTTTGATGAGCTTGATCTTTTTAGTCCCCCAAGCATTGAGGAGAAAATTTACTTTGATGATACTTTACCTCCTACTTATGATGATTATAATGATAGTAGTCTTTTAGTACCACCTGTTATGGAGGGTAAATTTGATTATGATTACAATATGCCTCCTATATTTGATAGCTACTTTGTTGAATTTGCTCCCACTACAACTAATAAAATTGATTATGCTTATGTGGAGAGTAATAATTTTATGCATGAGACTCATGATAAGAATGCTTTATGTGATAGTTATATTGTTGAGTTTGCTCATGATGCTACTGAAAGTTATTATGAGAGAGGAAAATATGGTTGTAGAAATTTTCATGTTACTAAAACACCTCTCTATGTGCTTAAATTTTTGAAGCTGCACTTGTTTTATCTTTCTATGCTTGTTGCATTATGCTTCTTGAACTTGTTTATTTACAAGATTCCTATGCATAGGAAGCATGTTAGACTTAAATGTGTTTTGAATTTGCCTCTTGATGCTCTCTTTTGCTTCAAATACTATTTCTTGTGAGTGCATCATTAAAACTGCTGAGCCCATCTTAATGGCTATAAAGAAAGAACTTCTTGGGAGATAACCCATGTGTTATTTTACTACAGTACTTTGTTTTATATTTGTGTCTTGGAAGTTGTTTACTACTGTAGCAACCTCTCCTTATCTTAGTTTTGTGTTTTGTTGTGCCAAGTAAAGTCGTTGATAGTAAAGTCCATACTAGATTTGGATTACTGCGCAGAAATAGATTTCTTTGCTGTCACGAATCTGGGCAAAATTCTCTGTAGGTAACTCAGAAAATTATGCCAATTTACGTGAGTAATCCTCAGATATGTACGCAACTTTCATTCAATTTGAGCATTTTCATTTGAGCAAGTCTGGTGCCTCAATAAAATTCGTCAATACGAACTGTTCTGTTTTGATAGATTCTGCCTTTTATTTCGCATTGCCAGTTTTGTTATGTTCGATGGATATTTCGATTCCATTGACTTTCAGTAGCTTTGTGCAATGTCCAGAAGTGTTAAGAATGATTGTGTCACCTCTGAACATGTGAGTTTTTGATTCTGCACTAACCCTCTAATGAGTTTGTTTCGAGTTTGGTGTGGAGGAAGTTTTCAAGGGTCAAGAGAGGAGGATGATATACTATGATCAAGGAGAGTGAAAGCTCTAAGCTTGGGGATGCCCCGGAGGTTCACCCCTGCATATTTCAAGAAGACTCAAGCGTCTAAGCTTGGGGATGCCCAAGGCATCCCCTTCTTCATCGACAAATTATCAGGTTCCTTCTCTTGAAACTATATTTTTATTCGGTCACATCTTATGTACTTTACTTGGAGCGTCTGTGTGTTTCTATTTTTGTTTTTGTTTGAATAAATGCTTGTGTGGGAGAGAGACACGCTCCGCTGGTTCATATGAACACATGTGTTCTTAGCTTTTAGTATTCATGGCGAAGTTTCTTCTTCGTTAAATTGTTATATGGTTGGAATTGGAAAATGATACATGTAGTAATTGCTAAAATGTCTTGGATAATGTGATACTTGGCAATTGTTGTGCTCATGTTTAAGCTCTTGCATCATATACTTTGCACCCATTAATGAAAAAATACATAGAGCATGCTAAAATTTGGTTTGCATATTTGGTCTCTCTAAGGTCTAGATAATTTCTAGTATTGAGTTTGAACAACAAGGAAGATGGTGTAGAGTCTTATAATGTTTTCAATATGTCTTTTATGTGAGTTTTGCTGCACCGGTTCATCCTTGTGTTTGTTTCAAATAAGCCTTGCTAGCCTAAACCTTGTATCGAGAGGGAATACTTCTCATGCATCCAAAATACTTGAGCCAACCACTATGCCATTTGTGTCCACCATACCTACCTACTACATGGTATTTCTCCGCCATTCCAAAGTAAATTGCTTGAGTGCTACCTTTAAATTTCCATTCTTCACCTTTACAATATATAGCTCATGGGACAAATAGCCTAAAAACTATTGTGGTATTGAATATGTACTTATGCACTTTATCTCTTATTAAGTTGCTCGTTGTGCGATAACCATGTTCCTGGGGACACCATCAACTACTCTTTGTTGAATATCATGTGAGTTGCTATGCATGTTCGTCTTATTTGAAGTAAGCGAGATTTACCACCTTATGGTTAGAGCGTGCATATTGTTAGAGAAGAACATTGGGCCGCTAACTAAAGCCATGATCCATGGTGGAAGTTTCAGTTTCGACATATATCCTCAATCTCATATGAGAAAAATAATTGTTGCTACATGCTTATGCATAAAAGAGGAGTCCACTATCTGTTGTCTATGTTGTCCCGGTATGGATGTCTAAGTTGAGAATAATCAATAGCGAGAAATCCAATGCGAGCTTTCTCCTTAGACCTTTGTACAGGCGGCATAGAGGTACCCCTTTGTGACACTTGGTTAAAACATGTGCATTGCGATAATCCTGGTAGTCCAAGCTAATTAGGACAAGGTGCGGGCACTATTAGTATACTATGCATGAGGCTTGCAACTTGTAAGATATAATTTACATGATACATATGCTTTATTACTACCGTTGACAAAATTGTTTCTTGTTTTCAAAACCAAAGCTCTAGCACAAATATAGCAATCGATGCTTTCCTCTTTGAAGGACCATTCTTTTACTTTTATGTTGAGTCAGTTCACCTATTTCTCTCCACCTCAAGAAGCAAACACTTGTGTGAACTGTGCATTGATTCCTACATACTTGCATATTGCACTTGTTATATTACTCTATGTTGACAATATCCATGAGATATACATGTTACAAGTTTAAAGCAACCGCTGAAACTTAATCTTCTTTTGTGTTGCTTCAATGCCTCTACTATGAAAATATTGTTTTATGAGTTAACTCTTATGCAAGACTTATTGATGCTTGTCTTGAAGTACTATTCATGATAAGTCTTTGCTATATGATTCATTTGTTTACTCATGTCATTACCATTGTTTTGATCACTGCATTCATTACATATGCTTACAATAGTATGATCAAGTTTATGATGGCATGTCACTCCAGAAATTATCTTTGTTATCGTTTACCTGCTCGGGAAGAGCAGGAACTAAGCTTGGGGATGCTGATACGTCTCCGACGTATCGATAATTTCTTATGTTCCATGCCACATTATTGATGATATCTACATGTTTTATGCACACTTTATGTCATATTTATGCGTTTTCCGGAACTAACCTATTGACGAGATGCCGAAGGGCCAGTTCCTGTTTTCTGCTGTTTTTGGTTTCAGAAATCCTAGTAAGGAAATATTCTCGGAATCGGACGAAATCAACGCCCAGCATCCTATTTTTCCACGAAGCTTCCAGAACACCCGAGAGTCGCCAGAGGGGGGCCACAGGGGCCCCAGATGATAGGCCGGCGCGGCCCAGGCCCTGGCCGCACCGCCTTATGGTGTCATCGCCTCGTCGCCCCTACGACTCCGCCTCTTCGCCTATTTAAAGGTCCCTGACCTAAAACCTCGATACAAAAAAGCCACGGTACGAGAAACCTTCCAGAGCCGCTGCCATCGCGAAGCCAAGATCTGGGGGACAGGGGTCTCTGTTCCGGCACGCCACCGGGACGGGGAAGTGCCCCCGGAAGGCTCCTCCATCGACACCACCACCATTTCCATCAACGCTGCTGTCTCCCATGAGGAGGGAGTAGTTCTCCATCGAGGCTCGGGGCTGTACCGGTAGCTATGTGGTTAATCTCTCTTCCTATGTACTTCAATACAATAATCTCATGAGCTGCCTTACATGATTGAGATTCATATGATGATGCTTGTAATCTAGATGTCGTTATGCTAGTCAAGTGAATTTTACTTATGTGATCTCCAGAGACTCCTTGTCCCACGTGTGTAAAGGTGACAGTGTGTGCACCGTGTGGGTCTCTTAGGCTATATTTCACAGAATACTTATTCACTGTTATGAATGGCGTAGTGAAGTGCTTATTTATATCTCTTTATGATTGCAATGTGTTTTGTATCACAATTTATCTATGTGCTACTCTAGTGATGTTATTAAAGTATTCTATTCCTCCTGCACGGTGTAATGGTGACAGTGTGTGCATCCGTGTTAGTACTTGGCATAGGCTATGATTATGATCTCTTGTAGATTATGAAGTTAACTATTGCTATGATGGTATTGATGTGATCTATTCCTCCTACATAGTGTGAAGGTGACAGTGTGCATGCTATGTTAGTACTTGGTTTAGTCGTGTTGATCTTTCATGCACTCTAAGGTTATTTAATATGAACATTGAATTGTGGAGCTTGTTAACTCCGGCATTGAGGGTTCGTGTAATCCTACGCAATGGTGTTCATCATCCAACAAAAGAGTGTAGAGTATGCATTTATCTATTCTGTTATGTGATCAATGTTGAGAGTGTCCACTAGTGAAAGTATGATCCCTAGGCCTTGTTCCTAAATACTGCTATCGCTGCTTGTTTACTGTTTTACTGCGTTACTACTGCTGCGTTACTACTGCTTGTTTACTGTCCTGGGCAAAGCACTTTTCTGGTGCCGTTGCTACTGCTCATACTTATTCATACCACATGTATTTCACTATCTCTTCGCCGAACTAGTGCACCTATTAGGTGTGTTGGGGACACAAGAGACTTCTTGCTTTCTGGTTGCAGGGTTGCATGAGAGGGATATCTTTGACCTCTTCCTCCCTGAGTTCGATAAACCTTGGGTGATCCACTTAAGGGAAACTTGCTGCTGTTCTACAAACCTCTGCTCTTGGAGGCCCAACAATGTCTACAGGAAAAGGAGGGGGCGTAGACATCAGCCCTCACCACGAGTTCCACGGAATCGAGGTGAACGACCAGCCCGGAGGGGAGCTTCAGTGGATCATCACTGCTGATCTGAGGGGCAAGCTGGAGCCTCCTACTTCTGAGAGGATCCTCTTCTCTTTCAGGGAGAGCAACTGGCTGGACGGACTCGCTCGTGCTCTTCAGGAACAACTTGCCCGTCTGTGCGGGCAGAACATGGTGGCGATCTTAGCGTCCCGCTTTGCGCACCTCGTGAGGCGTGATTCTATGGGAGTGCCCATGGAACTACAGCCCCACCCCGAGCTGAGGCACCACGCAGAGTATCTGGACTTCATGTTGTACCAGACACAGAAGGATCTGGACGCAGCCCATGTGTACGCCAACCAGACTCACGCTCACATCACTGAGCAAGGAGAGGCGATCAAGCTACTTACAAGGGATCGCAAGTCACTCCCCCAGCAGCGTGCCAAGAAGGACGCTACCATCGCGCGTCTTCGCGCGAAGATAGTATCTTTGGAGGCCACTGTCAAGGCCCAAGAGGACCAACTGAGAGAGATGGAAGATGAAGGTGAAGACCTTCAGGGAGGAGTGGCCTTCCTGAGTGATGACGATGACTTTGAGGAGGACGAGTTCAGCGAGGAGGAAGACTATGAGTTCCTAGAGGCCGGAGCAGACGACTTCGTCCCGATCGATGTAGATGATGAGGAGTAGTTGCACCTGATCACTGAGTAGGTGTGAGTTCGTATCCCGTCCGTTGTATCGTAGCAAGAGACATGGTTCTTAAAACCATGGGTGTGTTAGCATGTAATATGTGATGCTTGAATGAATGAATGAATGTTTGTTTTCCGCATCAAAAGAATTCATGTTTTAAATTTATGAACTTACCCAAAATAAGCCATAGAAAATTCCCTCTTATCTCATGATCTTCTATGTTCAGATGGCCCCTCCCAATTGCAACAACAACCAAGATGCCATGATGCAACTGCTGCAGACATTGATGGCCGACACAGAGACTGAAAGAGCTGAACGCCAAGCCAACATAGCTGCACTGCAACACCTTGCCAACCAAGGCCATGGAAACCATGATCACCCAAGATAAAAGCTCAAGAACTTCCAGAACACCGATCCTCCCGTGTTTAGCAAGACCGAAGAACCCCTCGATACCGATGACTGGCTCCAGACCATGGAGAACAACTTAGAAGTAGCGGGAGTCAAAGCCACAGAGAAGGTCCTGTTTGCAACCCATTATCTTGCAAGACCAGCCCGAGCCTGGTGGACCAGCACCCGTGCCATGAACGCCGGACAGATCATGACTTGGGCAGATTTCAAGCTCAAGTTCAGTAAGTACCACGTGCCCGCGGGTCTAATCAAGAAGATGAGGGACGACTTCCGAGAACTCAAGCAAGGACGGATGACGGTGGTAGAATACCGCGACAGGTTCCTTACCCTGTCAAGGTATGCCCCCGACGAGACCGACACCACCGAGAAGAGGCAGGAGAGATTCCTGAACGAACTGCATGACGAGATGCAGACTGTGCTAGTCAACATCCCCTTTGCCGACCTTGAAGCCTTGGTGGACTCCGCCATCCAGATGGAGGGCAAGCTCAACCAAGCCAACGAGAACCGCAAACGCCGCATGATGCACCAGAGTGGGCCCAGCAATACTCCGAAGTATCGCCCCAGCTCAAGCAGAGGTTTTGCCCCCAGAAACAACAAGCCCCAGATGCAGACTTCACGTCCGGGTTTCAGAACCAGAGTGGAGGAAACTCCAGGCCAGGAGGCCACAACAACCACAACCACATCAACAACAACAACAACAACAACAACAACAACTTCAACCGCGCTCCGCCCAGAGCCCCCAACAACAACAACAACAACAACAACAACACCAACACTGCTCCAAGGACTGGGAGCAACGCCATCCCCGTCGCCCCAAGGACAAGGCCACTATCACTTGTTATGAGTGTGGAGTGGTGGGACACTACTCCAACGAGTGCCCCAAGAGGTTAGCCAAGAATGCCGCCAACACCGCTGCACCTGCTCAGCAGCAATGCCGCGTCTCCACCGGCAGAAAGTTCGCCCCCAACAACCCCAATAACCGCAATGGCCGTCTCTTCCACATGAACGCTGAAGAAGCCCAGGAAGCACCAGATGTTGTACTGGGTATGTTTTCTGTTAACTCAGTACCTGCCAGAGTGTTGTTTGATTCGGGAGCATCACATTCATTTGTCACTGAAGACTTTTCATGCACAAGTAAAATCCAACCCATCAGTTTGAAGCATGTTATGATAGTTCAAATACCTGGGTCAACCACCAAAGCTAGAAAATTTTGCAAAGATGTACCCATCAGAATCCATGAAGTAGAGTTTTATGCCAATTTGATTGTCCTGGGAACAAAAGGCCTGGAAGTAGTACTGGGTATGGACTGGATGTCAAAACACCATGGACTGATTGACTGTGCTAAGAAAGCCATCACCATGACTAGTAGCACCGGTGTGCTAGTAGAAAACATATCTGAGAGGCTTCCCAGAAAGTTCACCTGCAACCAAAGTGTAGCCAAGCCAACTCTGGATCAGATATGGGTTGACTGTCGATACCCTGATGTGTTTCCGGATGATCTACCGGGTATGCCCCCTGATCGGGATATCGAGTTCATCATCGAGTTAATCCCCGGAACTGGACCTATATCCCAGAGAGCCTATAGTATGAACCCAACAGAGCTAGTGGAGCTGAAGAAACAACTTGATGATATGTTAGCCAAAGGTTTGATTCAACCTAGTGCATCACCCTGGAGATCACCAGTTTTGTTTGTGGACAAGAAGGATGGTGCCACTCGTTTATGTACGGATTACCGTAAGCTTAACGATGTCACCATCAAGAACAAATACCCCCTACCCAAGATAGAAGACCTATTCGATCAGTTGACCGGTGAAAAAGTATTTTCTAAGATTGATCTTAGGACTGGTTATCATCAGCTGAAGATTCGTGCCACTGATATCCCAAAAACTGCCTTTACCACCAGATATGGGTTGTATGAGTACAACGTCATGTCATTTGGATTAACCAATGCCCCTGCTTATTTCATGAACCTCATGAATAAGATCTTCATGAACTTTTTGGATAAGTTTGTCGTTGTCTTCATCGACGACATCCTTATCTACTCCCAGTCCGAAGAGGAACATGAGCAACATTTGGAGATTATTCTAGAAACCCTGAGACAGCACAAGTTGTATGCCAAGTTCAGCAAATGTGAGTTTTGGTTGAAGGAAGTAGGATTCCTGGGACATATCTTGTCTGCAGGAGGAATTGTCGTAGATCCCACCAAGATCAAAACAGTTACAGAATGGCAAGCCCCAACCACCCAGACCGAGGTCCGCGCTTTTCTTGGATTAGCCGGATATTACCGCAGATTTGTAGAAGGTTTTTCAAGCATAGCCAGACCAATGACCCAACTGTTGAAGAAGGACAAGAAGTTTGAATGGACTGATAAATGTGAAGAAAGTTTCCAGCAACTCAAGAGTAGATTGACCTCAGCCCCAATTCTAGTCATGCCGGACATCACCAACCCTTTGACGTCTATTGCGACGCCTCCAAGATTGGTCTTGGATGTGTCCTTTTGCAAGAAGGCAAGGTGATATCATATTTGTCAAGATAACTGAAGCAACATGAGCAGAATTATCCAACCCAGGACTTAGAACTTGCAGCTGTAGTCTTAGCCTTGAAAGTTTGGCGTCATTACCTCATGGGTAATCGATGCGAGATCTACTCCGACCACAAGAGCCTGAAGTACATTTTTACCCAAAATGAGCTGAATATGAGGCAGCACAGATGGATAGAATTGATCAAGGATTACGACATGGAAATTCACTACCACCCCGGCAAGGACAATGTGGTAGCGAATGCCCTGAGTAGACTGCCGTGTCAGTTGAACTCCATGATCGCAATAGAGCAACCCAGCCTGTTTCACGAGTTTGAATAGTTTAGACTTGAACTAGTTAGTGAAAGATTCCTTGCCAGCATAGAGCTTGAACCCACCTTTATTAGCCAGATCAAAGAAGCCCAGAAAGGAAACGGTAGCATCGACGGAATCAAGAGCCAAATAGCTGCAGGGAAAGCATCGGGATTCACCGAAGACGAAGCAGGAGTTCTTTGGTACAAAGGACGCCTATGTGTGCCAGCAGATTCTGAATTGAAGCAAGTCATCCTGAAAGAAGCCCATGACACACTCTACTCAATTCATCCCGGAGGTACCAAGATGTATCAAGACTTGAAGGAACAATTCTGGTGGCATGGAATGAAGAGAGAAATCGGAAGCTACATCGCCAAGTGTGATATCTGTCAGAGAGCCAAGGCGGAACATCAGCGACCCACAGGATTGCTGCAGCCACTACATATTCCAGAATGGAAATGGGACTCGGTAGGAATGGACTTTATCACTGGTTTTCCCAAATCCAGCAAAGGAAATGATTCAATCTGGGTCGTTGTCGATAGATTAACCAAGGCAGCCCATTTGATCCCCGTCAAGACCACATACCAAGGCCCAAAGTTAGCTGAGTTATACATCTCCAGAATAGTCGCCCTGCATGGAACCCCGAAGTCAATTGTGTCAGATAGAGGATCCCAATTCACCTCAAGATTCTGGCAGAAAGTACATGAAGGACTAGGAACCTAACTGAATTTCAGCACCGCATATCACCCGCAGACCGATGGACAGACGGAAAGAGTCAACAAGATACTGGAAGACATGTTGAGAGCATGTGTACTAGAATATGGATCCAAGTGGGAAGACTGCCTGCCTTACGCAGAATTCTCATACAACAACAGTTACCAAGCCAGCTTACAGATGGCCTCCTTTGAAGCCCTATACGGAAGGAAGTGCCGTACCCCTCTGAATTGGTCGGAGGTCGGAGAGAGCCAAGTCTTTGGACCAGATGTTCTTCGTGAAACCGAAGAGAAGGTGCACAAGATCCGCGAATACCTCAAGACGGTGCAATCAAGACAGAAGAGCTACGCCGACAAGAGACGCCGAGAGATGACTTTCGAGATCGGAGATTTTGTATATCTCAAAGTATCCCCCCTAAAAGGAATGCAGAGATTCCAGCTAAAAGGAAAGCTTGCACCCCGATATGTCGGACCCTTCAAAGTTCTGAGTCGCCGAGGAGAAGTATCTTATCAACTGGAGTTGCCAGAAGAAATGTCGGCTGTACACGACGTGTTTCACATCTCACTACTCCGGAAGTGTCTAGAAGTTCCCGAGAAGACCGAAGTTTTCAAGAACATCGATCACAGATCGGTGGATATCATTAAGGACTTGACGTACCGCGAAGTGCCGATTCGCATACTGGAAGAAGCTTTCAGAACCACCCGCACCAGGAGTATCAAGTTCCTGAAGATACAATGGAGCAACCATACCGAAGATGAAGCCACTTGGGAACGAGAAGACTATATGAAGAAGGAGTACCCAGATCTCTTTAGTACCTAATTTTCTTTAAGATCTCGGGACGAGATCTTTTGTAAGGGGGAAGGGTTTGTAACATCTCAAATTTCAAAGCAATGAAGAAGAGGAATTCCAAATACCCAGAATTCAGAACCAACAAAACTTTTATTTGCATATAGTGCTATGCATAGGACTTGTGCATTATTGTGTGAAATGCCATGATGGTTGCTTATGTGCTTATGTGTGCATTCTAAAACACTATCTTGATCATGAGAAGATCATCTAGCAAATCCAAAATAAGAAATTAAAGAAAAGGGAAATTTCACCAAAAACCCTCACACATGGTTTATGCCATTTTTGCAAATCTTTAACCTAGACAATTTTGGTTGGCACCATTAGTTGTATAATGTTACTAAACACTTATAAACACTTTTGGAATCAAAGAAATTCAAATCAAATCAAATTTGAACTCAATTTGTGCTCACATGCACTAATGGTCAAATCTGCCATTTTTAGTCTGATCACTACTTTGAGCCTCTGTTTTTAGAGATTTTCAAACCAAACAATTCGAACTCTCTGCACCTCATCCAAGTACACATCAAGGTGAACAACATTGGTAAAGACCACTAGTACAAATTCATCTTGGATCAAAAACTATGCTTAAGCAAAGTTGAGACTTTTTAACAAATTCAACATCACACCCACTATGAAATTTTGCATTTCTTTTTTATTTTTGAAATGCCACCACCACCATTGTGTGTCTCTTGTCATTAGAAGCAAGTCCAATCGATCCCTCTCACAATTTTCAAATTAAATTGCATAAGCCACATTTGACAAAAACTTGGGAATTCAATTCAAATTCAAATCAAAAACACTATTCTCAATAGTGTTTGGCCCAAACCCTCTCACCACTTGTCTCAACCCTGTCCCCTGGTCCCCTCTAAACCTAACCCATGTATAGGAACCCTAAATGGAGGGCTAGACATGGCCAAGCCATGGCCATGCCGGCCACCTCCCATGCAGCCATGATCCCCTCTCTCCTCTCACCTCCAAACCCTGCAACCATGTCCCGCTGAACCTCCCTGGTCCCCTGAGCATCATGGTGCGCGCCATTGCCAGAAAGGAGGCCGACAGGCGCCAGACATGCGCGCGCCCACGACGCCCGGCACATGCCGAAGGACGGCATGGGCACACCGACGGGCACGCGCAGCTCCACGCGTCGCCTCGCCATCTCGCGCCACCCGTGGCCCCTCTCTCTTCCTTGAGCACCCTCGTGACACCGCGACACCGCAAGACAAGCTCACGACACAGACCCGCGCCCGCCGCCACCGGAGACGAAGACCGCGTCGCGCCATTGCCGCGCAATACCCCACCTGCCCCCGACCGCGTTAGGCACCGCCTAGCCTAGCCAGCGCCGCCCAGAGGACTACCTGGACGTGCTGAACAGGATGCCGCCCTCGCCTAGCTTGATAGCTTGCAGGAGAGCCCGTGCCATTGTCGACTTGCCGCAACACCACGGCACACCTCCACGCCTATAAAAGGAGGCCTCCCCTCGACGATTTCTTCACACCGCCGCACTCACCTCTCCTCCCTCGACCTCCTCAGCCACTCGCCGCTCGACATTAGTTGCCGTAGCTTGCCAATTGCTCCATCACTGTCGTGCGCCACCGTGAAAGCTCGCCGTCGATTGGAGCTGCCCCAGGACGCGCCGCTTGTACCAGGAGCTTCGCCGTCGTCGACATCATCATCGAGCATACTGCCAACCCTCGCTGGATCCATGGTGAGCTCGCCGGACCCCCTACCTCACCACGCCAGTAGCTCGATCTCGCCGTCTATGATGATGGACGTGGTCCGTCGGATCACGTTCTAATCGTGCGGCTCACACACCCCCGTACCACTTCGCGTTAGAAGAGAGGCTGACGGGTGGAGCCCACCCATCAGGCAGCCCACGCATCGTGGATGCGTGGTGGGCTGGCCCTTTGCCTGTTTAAATGAAATAGGCCCAGTTAGTTTCCCGCCGGCCCGTTTAATTCAAATTCGTATTTTCCAGTTTGATTCAAATTTCAATACTGGCCCTGTTTTCAAAATTGAATAGATTAAAATTGGCTCAACCAAATTTGATGAATTACATACCGTTGGAAAGCTAGAAAAAAGATATACACAACCCCACTGGTATCATCTTGAGATTCATTGTGGAATTAATGTGACAAAAAGAACAAGTCAGGGACTTTTGCAAATTCAAACAATTATTAAAAATAAACCAAAAATGCTATTGAGTTGATTTCAACTCTCATAGATCACATTTCATATACCCTAATTGATTATGTAAAAATATGGCATAGTTAATTTGTGTGATCATGGCCTAGTTGAAATAAAGGACTATATGGCTATTCTAGTCAAATGATATTGTCCAAAACTGTTATGTAAATTTTATGAGAGGCTTGCTCTCATTTAAATCTTGTCCCAAGTAACTTCATGTGATGTTGTGACCTTGGTTTAATTACTCTCACATTGAATTACTTGGAGATATTAAATCATAAGTGGTATTGTTAAATGGTATGGGGTATTCTACCTCATTTAAATTATTTTCCCAAATAGTGATGATGAATGGTTGACTTTGGTCAACATGGATTCATGCATGATTGTTGGAGAAGATTAAATCTTAATAAGATTCAGTGAGGGGAAATTATTTCCTCCGAGAACTAAATAGAAACTCTAACCTACATATGTAATGAGAGGAAATTATTTTTCCTAAAGAAGGAAAACCAAATTCAACCAATATGTTATGTGTGTCACGATATTAGAATAGTTTGTGTGAAGCCATGGTGTGCTTAGTATAGCTCTTGAACCTTGTTTGCTGATTGTTATCTCGTATCCGTTTTTAGACGCTAGTACTAGAGACTATCAAGAGGAGGAGGGCTTCTACCAAGAAGAGGAAGAAGAGAACTGTGATCACTACCCCAACCAAGGCAAGCCGATATTCTTGCAAGTGCAAAGCTCTATTTGAGCAAGGCAACATTACTTTTACCTTATGTGAAACAATCCCATCCCAAGTTTTTACCCTACAAGTTTTTACTTGGTTTATTAAGAAGTTACTTTTATAGTTAACTTTGGTCTAAGTTTAGAGTAGTATAAGAATAGTAAAGTTAGCCTCAAAGATGAATAAGCAAGATATCACCCCTCATGATTAGTGCTAGTGCTAACAACTAAAATTGACTACTCTAGATGGGAACTTGTGATTTGAAATGAATTTTGAAAACTTTGGAATGATGAGTCATTCTATTGAAAGACCTTTGAAGGTGAATGTGACTTGAATGATATGGTGGATTTTGATTAAAACTGATATTGGTTTGGATGCGATACCTTTCCAATTTTTGAGTACCCCCACAATACCTGATTATGGGTAGGGCTTAACTGGAAGTTTATACATCTTAGTATGGGTTCCCTCTGAACAAGCATCATAGGGGTTATGCTGAGGCTGCCTCCATAGAATGTGAAATGATGTGAAATGAGGTGAATGTACGTCCAAGCCCTGTGCAGTTCCCAGGATGACGATTTGTCTTCACTGGGAGGCCAAGCTCATGGGGAGAGGTACCTATACTAGGGTATGTAAGTGAAAGGTTATGGTTGATGATCTGCGTACTGAGTTACGATGATTCGGGGTTATCCCTGACGGATGTAATCAAATGTTGTGGCACAAGTGTGCAACCTCTGCAGAGTGTAAACCTATTCGAATAGCCATGTCCACGGTTACGGACGGTTGGAAAGGCCATACTGTTACCGATGTCAGAAAATTCTTGAAAATGTTGGTGAAATGAATGGTGACTTGACTTGAATCACAACTGAGTTGTGGGAATGACACTAATGTTCCCACTTGAGTTAGTTAGCACATGAAGAGTCTTTTATCAAATACTTGTGAACTAAAACTGGCTTTATGCAAAATAAACTAGAGCTTAGCACTCCCTTACTAGAATTAATGGTACTTACACTAGTATTAGTTTGCGAGTACTTAAAGTACTCACGGCTGTGTCCCTGGCTATTCAAATGGCCAGACTATGCAGAGGAGCAGAACTACCAAGGTGATGACCAGCAGGATGCCTACGACAACTAGGAATCTTCTGACGTCAAGCGTTGGCCTGTGGACTAGATATTCCCTTTTATTACGCTTCCACTATGAATTGTGTTTGTTGATCGTAAGATCAACTATTTGTGTAATATGGATCATGTGATCTGAATTTGTAAGACAAGTATGGTTTGTAATGAATGATGACTTATGATATTCGACTGTTATGTCTCGCAATAACAATATTCCTGGGATTGCGATGTATGGCATAATAGGCATCTGGACTTAAAAATCCGGGTGTTGACACAACCCACTTATCAGTTTTATGAAGTTCAACAGCTCAATTCAAGTCACATTCACCTTCAAAATCATTCAATGGAATAACTCATCATTCCTAGGTTTTCAAAGTCATTTCAAATCACATGTTCCCGTCTAGAGTAGTCATTTTTAATTTAGCACTAGCAACTAAGTATGAGGGGTGCTAAGTAGTTTGCATTGCTTCTAGGCTAACTTTGATGCTCTTGTACCAATCCAATACTAACCAAGTGAATCATAAATCAAAAAATAACTTTGGTAAATCAATTTCAATAAAGCTTGTAAAGTAAAAAACTTGGGATAGGACCATTGAGCGTAAAGTAAATTGGGATAATGCCTTGCTCTTGTAGAGCTTTGCACTTTGCAAGAATATTAGCTTGCCTTGATTGGGGTATTGATCAAAGTGGTCTTGTTCTCCTTGGAAGTAGGTATACAATCACCAAACAAGTCTTAAGGCTATACTAGCACACACATGGTTCACACAAGCTATTCATTCATCATAACCCTAATCATAAAAGTGGGGTTTGGCTTGTGTGTTAGGAAAACTTGTAAGATAGAAATAATTTCCTCTCATTGAATCTTTTTATAATTTAATTTCCACAAATAATAATAAGGTATGAATTCATGTTGCTCAAGGGCAATACTTCATATCTATCATTAGGGGAAAATGATTTAAATGAGGTACTAACCTCATACCATTTAATTCTTACTTTAACAACAATTTAATGTCTCTAAGTAATCCAATATGAGATGATATAGGCTAAGTCAACACCTCACTTGGAATTGCTTAGGACCATAATTTTAAATGAGAGAGGACCTCTCATACTATTTGAGAATTTATTTTGGATAAGTTTAAATGGGGTAGAATTAGCTACATAGCCATTCTTTTGCTCTAGTCGATGATCATACAAACAACTATGTCATATTCTTACATATTCTGATAGAAAATATGAAATGTGACTTTTCAAAGTTGGAATCAATCAAAAAGCATTTTTGGTTGATTTTTAATAAATGTTTGAATTTGCAAAAGGCCCTGCCTTGTTATTTTCATCACATTAATTCTACAAACAATCTAGGGGTGAGACCCGTGGGGTTGTCTAGAGCTTTCTACAAGCTTTCCAACAATACCAAAATCATCAAATTTGGCCCAGTGGATTTGAAACTATTCAATTTTGAAAAAGGCATCTATGAGCAATTTTGGAATTAAACCGAATTTCGGATTTGAACTTAACGGGCTGGCGGGAAAATAACTGGGCCCAAATCATTTAAATGCGCACAGGCCTGCCCACCACGCATCCAGCACGCGTGGGCTACCTGACAGGCGGGGGCCACTAGTCAGCGGGTGTTACTTACCGAAACGGTACGCAGAGCTGGGAGACGTTGGATCAGACGATGATCGAACGGCGGAGCGTCGTCGTCGTCGGCGAGAAGCAGGTTCGGGCACGGCGGAGGTAGGGGGTCGGCGGCGCTCCCGGGCTCCGGTGATCGACGGCGATGGGCTGCGGTGACGTTGTGGATGACGGCGGACCTCCTCGAACTGACGGCGTCTTCTGGGGCAGCTCCTAGCTCCTTCTTCTTCTGCGGCGGCGCTACGGCTACGGTGGTGAAATTGGAGGAGGGGTGGTGAGCAATGTGGAGCAAAGAGGTGGCGAGGAGGGGTTGTGATGAGAGGGGAAGGCGAGGGTGTGTTGGATTGGGAGCGGGAGGGGCTCCTTTTATAGCGGCGGATGGTGGCCGTGGCTCTGCGATGAGGTCATCGTCGATGACGCGGCTACAGGGGCAGGGAGGCACTGGCGATGACGCGCGCGTGTTGGCGATGTCATGGCAGTCACGCCAGGCGTGATTGCGGTGAAAACGAGGGTGAGATAAGGACGGGTGCATGACGAAGGTGGGCAGTACTGTGGCGGAAGTCGCCGATGATGTCATCGTCTACAGGCTTCGAGCGAGCCAATGGGCATGTCAAGCGCATAGAGGTTGACGTGCGGAAGCTAGTGGCGAGCGGCGAGGTCAAACGGAGGACGGTGGTGACAAGGGGCTTCGACGCTCTGGCGCGTCCAGTGCGCGTCGCGGCGTGCTCTGGCGCGTCGTGGACGTCACTGGGCATCCTTGTTCTGGCGCGCATGGTGCTCCGTTTCGTCGAGCAAGGTGTCTAGCATACGTAGGAGAGTGAGAGGAGTTGCAGTGACATGATTTGGCACATTAGATTTGAGTAGAAAAGAGAGTGGCATGAGGAGAGGTGGACATGCCACGGCATGGCCTAGTTTAGGATGATCTCACACATGTACTGGTTTCCTGAGGCTTGGCTTCGGTCCAGAGGATGTAGGAGTGTGTCTTTGATGACCTAGGCAAAGTGGTTTAGGCCAAAACCCGCTGGATATTAGCAGGTCTAGGGTTGGCAGGGTTGTGTATGCCAACTGTTCGACACAATGGCCGCAAGAGAATTATTTTCAAATTTTTGAATGAATTTTGGTGGGTTGCTATCATATATTATTTGCAGTAGAATGGTGGTGGTGGTCAAATTTTAAGTGGTTTGCAAAATTTCAAAATGCACATAATGTTGAATCTGTTTCAAAGTTCTCACTTTGCTTGATCACCATTTGAAATTGAGCAAGAATTTGCAGGGGTTGTTTTGAGCAAAGTGGTTCACCTTGATGTTTTCTTGGATGAGGTGCAAAGAGTTGGCAGGGTTTAGCTTAGAAATTTTCCAAAACAGAGGCTCAAAGAGGGCATCAGACTAACTTTTGCCAAAATGACCATTAGTGCATGTGAGCTTGTTTTGATTTCAAATTTGATTCAATTTGAGTTTCTTTGATTCCAAAAGTGCTAATAAGTGTTTAGTAAACATTTACACCCAATGGTGCAAGGCAAAATGGTCTAGGTTAAGAATTTGCAAAAATGGCATAAACCATATGTGAGTGTTGGTTTGTTTTTCTCATTTCATTTCTTCTTTTATTTTTCCTTCTTCTTTGTTGATCATGTGTTCCTAGATTAGGGTTTTAGCACAATTGTAATCACACAAGCAATCATCATGCAGATGCACACTAACACAATAATTAAAGGTGAGTTATATGCATAGCACTTGTAGTATTAAAAAGTTTTTGTTGGTTCTTGATTTTGCATTTTGGAAACTCTCTTTCTTTCTTTATTGAAATTTTTGGGATGTTACAAACCCTTCCCCCTTACAAAAGATCTCATCCCGAGATCGTAAAGAAAACTAGGACCTAAAGAGATCGGGGAATTCCTTCTTCATATCTTCTTCTCGCTCCCAAGTGGCTTCTTCTTCGGTATGATTGCTCCATTGAATCTTCAGGAACTTGATACTTCTGGTGCGGGTGGTCCTGAAAGCTTCTTCAAGGATGCGAATAGGCACTTCGTGGTACGTCAAATCTTTGTTGATATCCACAGCTCTTTGATCGATGTTCTTGAATACTTCCGTCTTTTCTGGTACTTCTAAACACTTCCGAAGTAGTGATATGTGAAACACATTGTGCACAACGGACATTTCTTCGGTTAGTTCAAGCTGGTATGAAACTTCTCCTCGGCGACTCTAAACTTTGAAGGGTCCGACATATCTGGGGGCGAGCTTTCCTCTTAGTTGGAATCTCTGCATTCCTTTGAGGGGTGAGACTTTGAGATACACAAAATCTTCGATGTCGAAGGTCATCTCTCGGCGTCTCTTGTCGGCGTAACTCTTCTATCTTGACTGGGCGGTCTTGAGGTATTCACGGATCTTGTGAACCTTCTCTTCGGCTTCGCTTAGAATATCTGGGCCGAAGACTTGACTATCTCCGACTTCTGACCAATTCAGAGGGGTACGGCACTTTCTTCCGTACAGGGCTTCAAAGGGGGCCATTTGCAAGCTGGCTTGATAACTGTTGTTGTATGAGAATTCTGCGTAAGGCAGGCAGTCTTCCCACTTAGATCCATACTCTAGCACACATGCTCTCAACATATCTTCAAGTATCTGGTTGACTCTCTCGGTCTGTCCGTCAGTCTGCGGGTGATAAGTTGTGCTGAAATTCAGTCGGGTTCCTAGTCCTTCAAGCACCTTCTGCCAGAACCTTGAGGTGAATTGAGATCCTCTATCTAACACTATAGACTTCGGGGTTCCGTGCAGGCTGAGTATTCTGGAGATGTATAACTCAGCTAGCTTTGGGCCTTGGTATGTGGTCTTTACGGGGATGAAATGGGCGACCTTGGTTAATCTATCGACCACTACCCAAATGGAATCATTTCCTCTACTAGATTTGGGCAATCCTGTGATAAAGTCCATTCCTACCGAGTCCCACTTCCATTCAGGAATCTGTAATGACTGCAACAGTCCTACGGGTCACTGATGTTCTGCTTTGACTCGTTGAAAGATATCACACTTGGCGATGTAGCTTCCAATTTCTCGCTTCATTCCATGCCACCAAAATTGTTCCTTCAGGTCTTGGTACGTCTTGGTTCCTCCGGGGTGAATGGAATACAGGGTGTCATGGGCTTCCTTTAGAATGACTTGCTTCAACTCTGAATCTGACGGCACACATAAGCGTCCATTGTACCAAAGAACTCCTTCTTCATCTTCGGTGAATCCCGGTGCTTTTTCTACAGCTATTTGACTTTTGATTCCATCAATGCTGGCATTTCCCTTCTAGGCTTCCTTGATTTGACTCATCAAAGTGGGCTGGAGCTCAATGCTCGCTAGGAATCCTTCGCTAACTAGATCTAGTATAAATTGCTCAAACTCGTGATACAAACTAGGCTGTTCTATTGCGATCATGGAATTCAACTGACATGACAGTCTACTCAGGGCATCCGCTACCACATTGGCCTTGCCGGGGTGGTAGTGAATTTCCATATCATAATCCTTGATTAACTCTATCCATCTGCGCTGTCTCATATTCAGCTCTTTCTAGGTGAAAATATACTTCAGGCTCTTGTGATCTGAATAGATCTCGCATCGGTTACCCATGAGGTACTGACGCCAAACTTTCAAAGCTAAGACTACGGCTGCTAACTCCAAGTCATGGGTTGGATAGTTCTGCTCATGTTGCTTCAGTTGCCTTGATAGGTATGATATCACCTTGCCTTCCTGCATCAACACACATCCAAGACCAATCTTGGATGCATCACAATAGACGTCAAATGGCTTGGTGATATCGGGCATGATCAAAATTGGGGCTGTGGTTAATCTGCGCTCGAGTTGCTGGAAACTTTCTTCGCACTTGTCATTCTAGTCAAACTTCTTGTCCTTCTTCAACAGTTGAGTCATCGGTCTAGCTATGCTGCAAAATCCTTCAACGAACCTGCGGTAAATCCCGCTAATCCTAGAAATGCACGGACTTCAGTCTGGGTGGTTGGGGCTTTCCATTCCTCAACGGTTTTGATCTTAGCGGGATCTACGGCAATTCCTCCTGCATACAAGATGTGTCCCAGGAATCCTACTTCCTTCAACCAAAACTCACATTTGCTGAACTTGGCGTACAACTTGTGCTGCCTAAGGGTTTCTAAGATAACCTCTAAGTGTTGTTCGTGTTCTTCCTCGGTTTTGGAGTAGATAAGGATGTCGTCGATGAAGACAACGACAAACTTATCCAAAAAGTTCATAAAGATCTTATTCATGAGATTCATGAAATAAGCGGGGGCGTTGGTTAATCCAAATGACATGACATTGTACTCATACAATCCATATCTGGTGGTAAAGGCAGTCTTAGGAATATCTGTTGCACGGATCTTCAGTTGATGGTAACCTGTCCTAAGATCGATCTTAGAGAATACTTGGGCACCGGTCAGCTGGTCAAACAGGTCTTCTATCTTTGGCAAGGGGTATTTGTTTTTGATGGTGAAATCGTTAAGCTTACGGTAATCCATACATAAACGAGTGGCACCGTCTTTCTTATCCACAAACAAAACTGGGGATCTCCAAGGCGACGCACTTGGTCGAATCAAACCCTTGTACAACATATCATCCAGTTGCTTCTTTAGTTCCACTAACTCTACGGGGTTCATGCTATAGGCTCTCTGGGCTATAGGTCCTGTTCCAGGGATTAACTCGATGATAAACTCGATATCCCGATCTGGGGGCATACCGGGTAGGTCATCAGGAAACACATCGGGGTATCGACAAACGACCCTGATCTGATCGAAAGTTGGCTTGGCTAAACTCTGGTTGCAGGTGAATTTTCTGGGCAGCCTTTCAGACACATGTTCTATTAGTATTCCGGTGCTACTAGTCATGGTGATGGCCTTCTTGGCACAGTCAATCAATCCATGATGTTTCGACATCCAATCCATACCCGGTACTACTTCCAAACCTTTTGTTCCCAGAACAATCAAATTGGCATAAAAATCTACTTCATGAATTCTGATTGGTACATCTTTGCAAAATTTTCTAGCTTTTGTAGTTGAACCAGGTATTTGAACTATCATGACATGTTTCAAACTGATTGGTTGAATCTTACTAGTGCATGCAAAATCTTCGGTAACAAACGAATGCGATGCTCCGGAATCAAACAGCACTCTTGCGGGTATTGAGTTAACAGAGAACATACCCAGCACCACATCTGGTGCTTCCTGGGCTTCCTCGGCGTTCATGTGGAAGAGGCGGCCTCCACGGTTGTTCGGGTTGTTGGGGGTGAACTTCTTGCCGGTGGAGACACGGCGTTGCTGCTGAGCAGGTGCAGCGGTGTTGGCGACAATCTTGGCTAACCTTTTGGGGCACTCATTTGAGTAGTGTCCCACAACTCCACATTCATAGCAGGTGATTGTGGCATTGTCTTTGGGGGTGACGGGGACGGCGTTGCTCCCAGTCCTTGGTGCAGTGTTGGTGTTGTTGTTGTTGGGGGCTCGCATTGGGGCGCGGTTGAAGTTGTTGTTGTTGTTGTTGTTGTGGTGGTGGCCTCCTGGCCTAGGGTTTCCTCCACTCCGGTTCTGAAAACCCGAACGTGACATTGGTGCATTGGGCTTGTTGTTTCTTGGGGCAAAGCCTCCGCTTGAGCTGGGGCAATAACTGGTGGTATTGCTGGGCCCACTCTGATTCATCATGCGGCATTTGCGGTTCTCGTTGGCTTGATGCAGTTTGCCCTCCATCTGGATGGCGGAGTCTACTAGGGCTTCAAGGTCGGCGAAGGGGATGTTGACTAGCACTGTTTGCATTTCGTCATGCAGTCCGTTCAGGAACCTTTCCTTCCTCTTCTCGGTGGTATCGGTCTCGTTCGGGGTGTACCTTGACAGTGTGAGAAACCTGTCGCGGTATTCTACCACAGACATTCTACCTTGCTTGAGTTCACGGAACTCATCCCTCATCTTCTTTATCAGACCCGGGGGCACGTGATACTTGCTGAACTTGAGCTTGAAATCTGCCCAAGTCATGAATTGTCCGGCGTTCATAGCACGGGTGCTGGTCCACCAGGCTCTTGTAGGTCCTGCTAAGTAATGTGTCGCAAACAAGACTTTTTCTGTGGCTTCAACTCCCGCAACTTCTAGATTGTTCTCCATGGTCTGGAGCCAGTCGTCGGCATCAAGGGGCTCCTCGGTCTTGCTGAACATTGGGGGGTTTGTGTTTTGGAAGTTCTTGAGCTTAGACCCAGGGTGATCATGGTTTCCACGGCCATGGTTGTTGTTGGCAAGCTGTTGAAGTGCTGCAATGTTGTCCTGTCGTTTAGCTCGTTCAGCCTATCTATCTTCCAGCATGATTTGCAACATCTGCATCATTGCATCTTGATTCGCGCTACGGGTTGGAGGGGGCATCTGAACATTGAGGTAGATCATAAGATAAGAGGGAATTTTCTATGGCTTGTTTTGAGTAAGTTCAAATAGTTTAAAACTTGAATACTTTGTAATGTGGACACAAACAACACATTCATTCATTGCAAACAACACACATTACAAGTTAACACACTAATGGTTTTAAGAACCATTTCTCCAAGCTACGATACATGGGACGGGATACAACTCACACCTACACAAGTGAACACGTGAATCTACTCCTCATCTACATCTATCGGGATGTAGTCATCTTCTCCGGCGTCCAGGAGCTCGTAGTTCTCCTCATCAGTGTACTCATCCTCCTCAAAGTCGTCGTCATCACTCAGGAAGGCTCCTCCTCCCTAGATGTCTTCACCTTATTCTTCCATCTCTCTCATCTGGTCCTCTTGGGCCTTGACAGTGGCCTCCAAAGATACTATCTTTGCGCGGAGACGCGCAATGGTAGCGTCCTTCTTGGCACGCTGCTGGCGGAGTGACTTGCGGTCCTTGGCAAGCATCTTGATGGCTTCGCCCTGCTGAGTGATGTGGGCGTGAGTCTGGTTGGCGTACACGCGAGCGTTGTCCAGCTCCTTCTGTGTCTGGTACAGCATGAAGTCTAGATGCTCCACGTGGTGCTTCAGCTTGGGGTGGGGCTGCATGTCCATGGGCTCTCCAGCGGAGTTACGCCTTGCTAGGTGAGCAAAGGGAGGGTCCTGGAGTGCTTCCCCATTCTGCCCGCACAGAAAGGAAAGTCCCTCCTGAAGAGCACGAGCGAGTCCGTCCAGCCAGTTGCTCTCCCTGAAGGAGAAGATGATCCTCTCAGAAGTAGGAGGCTCCATCTTGCCCCTCAGATCAGCGGTGATGATCCACTGCAGTTCCCCTCCGGTCTGGTCATTGACCTCGACTCCGTGGAACTCTGGGTGAGGGAGGTCAAGGTGATCCGACAGGGCGTTGAGGTCCCTTTCGAAGATCAAACTCCCGCCATTCCCCAGCTGGTAAAACTTGGTTTTGATTGGCTCCATCTGAAAGTGAATTGGAGGAGTAAGTTAGAGAAGTGTGTCAAAATTTTATGTAGACTTTTAAAGAAGAGCATGACTTATCAATTTGAAAAGATCTCAAGGAAAAGAGAGTGAGTAATTTTGGTAGATATATTTACTTCCTTTGTTTGTGATTGTGAAGCTAAGTTTTTTTCAGAACGTCCATTCTAACTAGGGTCTCCTAAGGTCAAACAATGGCTCTGATACCAACTTGTCAACACCCATATTTTTAAGTCCAGATGCCTATTATGCCATACATCGCAATCCCAGGAAGATTGTTTTTGCGAGACATAACAGTTGAATATCATAGAGTCATCATTCATTACAATACCAACATAGTCATTACATAAAAAGGATCACATGATCCAGTCTCATTACAACACTTGATATAATGATCATTACACAAATACGTAGCGGAAGCGAAGTAGTAGTGGACTATCTATTCCACAGGCAACGCTTGACATTAGAAGAAGCTCCTAGTTATCGTAGACGTCCTGTTGGCCGTCATCTTCATACTGTTGTTCAGCTTCATAGTCTGGCAATTTGAATAGCCAGGGACACAGCCGTCAGTACTTTCAAGTACTCGCAAACTAATACTAGAGTAAGCACTAATAGTTCTGTTGAGAGTGTTCTAAACTCTAGGGTTATTTGCATAAAGCCAATTTTATTTCATAAACACTTTAGTAAAAGACTCCTCATATGCTAACTAACTCAGGTGGGAACATTAGTGTCATTCCCACAACTCTGTTGTGATTCAATTTAAAGTCACCTTTCAAGTTCAATTCACAAGTCATATTTGATATAAATTTCTGATGACGGAACAGTATGGCCTTTCCAACTGTCCATGACCGCGGACGCGGCTATTCGAATAGGTTTACACTCTGCAGAGGTTGCACACTTGTGCCACAACATTTGATTGCATCCGTCAAGGATAACCTTGAATAATCGTAACTCAGTACGCGGATCATCAACCGTTAACCTTTCACTTACACACCCTAGTATAGGCACCTCTCCCCATGAGCTTGGCCTCCCGGTGATAGCCAACTGCTATCCCGGGAGCTGCACAGGGCTTGGGTCGTACATTCACCTCATTTCACGTCATTTCACTTTTAATGGAGGCAGCCTCGGCATGACCTCTATGACGTTTGTTTAGAGGGAACCCATACTAAGATACATAAACTTCCAGTTAAGCCCTACCCATAATCATGTATTGTGGGGGTACTCAAGAATTGGAATGATATCGCATCCAACCCAATCATCAATTTTATGAAGTTCACCAATTCAATTCAAGTCACATTCACCTGCAAAATCTTTCAATGGAATAACTCATCATTCCTAGGTTTTCAAAGTCATTTCAAATCACATGTTCCCATCTAGAGTAGTCATTTTTAATTTAGCACTAGCAACTAAGTATGAGGGGTTCTTAGTAGTTTGCATTGCTTCTAGGCTAACTTTGATGCTCTTGTACCAATCCAATACTAACCAAGTGAATCATAAATCAAAAATTAACTTTGGTAAATCAATTTCAATAAAGCTTGTTGATGCGTGTGGTTGGCACGTCCGTTGGGAACCCCAAGAGGAAGGTGTGATGCGCACAGCGGCAAGTTTCCCTCAGTAAGAAACCAAGGTTTAATCGGACCAGTAGGAGTCAAGAAGCACGTTGAAGGTTGATGGCGGCGAGATGTAGTGCGGCGCAACACCAGTGATTCCGGCGCCAACGTGGAACCTGCACAACACAACCAAAGTACTTTGCCCCAACGAAACAGTGAGGTTGTCAATCTCACCGGCTTGCTGTAACAAAGAGTTAACCGTATTGTGTGGAAGATGATTGTTTGCAGAAAACAGTAGAACAAGTATTGCAGTAGATTTTATTTCAGTAAAAAGAATTGGACCGGGGTCCACAGTTCACTAGAGGTGTCTCTCCCATAAGACGAACAGCATGTTGGGTGAACAAATTACAGTTGGGCAATTGACAAATAAAGAGAGCATGACCATGCACATACATATCATGATGAGTATAGTGAGATTTAATTGGGCATTACGACAAATTACATAGACCGTCATCCAACTGCATCTATGCCTAAAAAGTCCACCTTCAGGTTATCATCCGAACCCCCTCCAGTATTAAGTTGCTAACAACAGACAATTGCATTAAGTATGGTGCGTAATGTAACTAGTGACTACATCCTTGAACATAGCACTAATGTTTTATCCCTAGTGGCAACAGCACAACACAACCTTAGAACTTTCTGTCACTGTCCCAGGTGTCAATGTAGGCATGAACCCACTATCGAGCATAAGTACTCCCTCTTGGAGTTAATAGCAAAAACTTGGCCAGAGTATCTACTAGTAACGGAGAGCATGCAAGATCATAAACAACACATAGATATAACTTTGATAATCAACATAACAAGTATTCTCTATTCATCGGATCCCAACAAACGCAACATATAGAATTACAGATAGATGATCTTGATCATGTTAGGCAGCTCACAAGATCCGACAATGATAGCACAATGGGGAGAAGACAACCATCTAGCTACTGCTATGGACCCATAGTCCAGGGGTAGACTACTCACACATCACACCGGAGGCGACCATGGCGGCGTAGAGTCCTCCGGGAGATGATTCCCCTCTCCGGCAGGGTGCCGGAGGCGATCTCCTGGATCCCCCGAGATGGGATCGGTGTTGGCGGCGTCTCTGGAAGGTTTTTCGTATCGTGGCTCTCAGATCGGGGTTTCGTCACGGAGACTTTTTATAGGCGGAAGGGCAGGTCAAGAGGCGGCACGGGGCCCCACACCACAGGGCCGCGCGGCCAAGGGGGCCGCGCCGCCCTAGGGTGTGGCCCCTCCGTGGCCCCTCTTCGTCTCTCCTTCGGACTTCGGAAGCTTCGTGAGAAAATAGGCCCTGGGCGTTGATTTCGTCCAATTCCGAGAATATTTCCTTACTAGGATTTCTGAAACCAAAAACAGCAGAAAACAGGAACTGGCACTTCGGCATCTTGTTAATAGGTTAGTTCCAGAAAATGCACGAATATGACATAAAGTGTGCATAAAACATGTAGATAACATCAATAATGTGGCATGGAACATAAGAAATTATCGATACGTCGGAGACGTATCAGCATCCCCAAGCTTAGTTCTGCTCGTCCCAGCAGGTAAAACGATAACACGAGATAATTTCGAGTGACATGCCATCATAATCTTGATCATACTATTTGTAAAGCATATGTAGTGAATGCAGCGATCAAAACAATGTATATGACATGAGTAAACAAGTGAATCATATAGCAAAGACTTTTCATGAATAGCACTTCAAGACAAGCATCAATAAGTCTTGCATAAGAGTTAACTCATAAAGCAATAATTCAAAGTAAAGGCATTGAAGCAACACAAAAGAAGATTAAGTTTCAGCGGTTGCTTTCAACTTGTAACATGTATATCTCATGGATATTGTCAACATAGAGTAATATAATAGATGCAATAAGCAAGTATGTAGGAATCAATGCACAGTTCACACAAGTGTTTGCTTCTTGAGGTGGAGAGAAATAGGTGAACTGACTCAACATTGAAAGTAAAAGAATGGTCCTCCATAGAGGAAAAGCATCTATTGCTATATTTGTGCTAGAGCTTTGATTTTGAAAACATGAAACAATTTTGTCAACGGTAGTAATAAAGCATATGTATCATGTAAATTATATCTTATAAGTTGCAAGCCTCATGCATAGTGTACTAATAGTGCCCGCACCTTGTCCTAATTAGCTTGGACTACCGGATCATCACAATGCATTGTTTTTACCAAGTGTCACAAAGGGGTACCTCTATGCCGCCTGTACAAAGGTCTAAGGAGAAAGCTCGCATTGGATTTCTCGCTATTGATTATTCTTCAACTTAGACATCCATACCGGGACAACATAGACAACAGATAATGGACTCCTCTTTTATGCATAAGCATATACCAACAATTAATAATTTTCTCATTTGAGATTTGAGGATTGTTGTCCAAAACTGAAACTTCCACCATGGAGCATGGCTTTAGTTAGCGGCCCAATGTTCTTCTCTAACATATGCATGCTTAACCATATGGTGGTAGATCTCTCTTACTTCAGACAAGACGGACATGCATAGCAACTCACATGAAATTCAACAATGAATAGTTGATGGCGTCCCCAGTGAACATGGTTATCGCACAACAAGCAACTTAATAAGAGATAAAGTGCATAATTACATATTCAATACCACAATAGTTTTTAAGCTATTTGTCCCATGAGCTATATATTGCAAAGGTGAATGATGGAATTTTAAAGGTAGCACTCAAGCAATTTACTTTGGAATGGCGGAAAATACCATGTAGTATAGGTAGGTATGGTGGACACAAATGGCATAGTGGTTGGCTCAAGTATTTGGATGCATGAGAAGTATTCCCTCTCGATACAAGGTTTAGGCTAGCAAGGCTTATTTGAAACAAACACAAGGATGAACCGGTGCAGCAAAACTCACATAAAAGACATATTGAAAACATTATAAGACTCTACACCGTCTTCCTTGTTGTTCAAACTCAAAACTAGAAATTATCTAGACCTTAGAGAAACCAAATATGCAAACCAAATTTTAGCATGCTCTATGTATTTCTTCATTAATGGGTGCAAAGCATATGATGCAAGAGCTTAATCATGAGCACAACAATTGCCAAGTATCACATTACCCAAGACATTTATAGCAATTACTACATGTATCATTTTCCAATTCCAACCATATAACAATTTAACGAAGGAGAAACTTCGCCATGAATACTATGAGTAGAAACCAAGGACATACTTGTCCATATGCTACAGCGGAGCGTGTCTCTCTCCCATAAAGTGAATGCTAGGATCCATTTTATTCAAACAAAACAAAAACAAAAACAAACCGACGCTCCAAGAAAAAGCACATAAGATGTGATGGAATAAAAATATAGTTTCAGGGGAGGAACCTGATAATGTTGTCGATGAAGAAGGGGATGCCTTGGGCATCCCCAAGCTTAGACGCTTGAGTCTTCTTGATATATGCAGGGGTGAACCGCCGGGTGCATCCCCAAGCTTAGAGCTTTCACTCTCCTTGATCATGTTGCATCATACTCCTCTCTTGATCCTTGAAAACTTCCTCCACACCAAACTCGAAACAACTCATTAGAGGGTTAGTGCACAATATAAATTGACATATTCAGAGGTGACACAATCATTCTTAACACTTCTGGACATTGCATAATGCTACTGGACATTAGTGGATCAAAGAAATTCATCCAACATAGCGAAAGAGGCAATGCGAAATAAAAGGCAGAATCTGTCAAAACAGAACAGTTCGTATTGACGAATTTTAAAATGGCACCAGACTTGCTCAAATGAAAATGCTCAAATTGAATGAAAGTTGCGTACATATCTGAGGATCATGCACGTAAATTGGCTTAATTTTCTGAGCTACCTACGGGGAGGTGGACCCAGATTCGTGACAGCAAAGAAATCTGGAACTGTGCAGTAATCCAAATCTAGTACTTACTTTTCTATCAACGGCTTAACTTGGCACAACAAAACACAAAACTAAGATAAGGAGAGGTTGCTACAGTAGTAAACAACTTCCAAGACACAAAATAAAAACAAAGTACTGTAGGTAAAAACATGGGTTGTCTCCCACAAGCGCTTTTCTTTAACGCCTTTCAGCTAGGCGCAGAAAGTGTGTATCAAGTATTATCGAGAGATGAAGTGTCAACATCATAATTTGTTCTCATAATAGAATCAAAAGGTACCTTCATTCTCTTTCTAGGGAAGTGTTCCATACCTTTCTTGAGAGGAAATTGATATTTTATATTACCTTCCTTCATATCAATAATAGCACCAACAGTTCGAAGAAAAGGTCTTCCCAATATAATGGGACAAGATGCATTGCATTCAATATCCAAGACAACAAAATCAACAGGAACAAGGTTATTGTTAACGGTAATGCGAACATTATCAACTTTACCCAAAGGTTTCTTTGTAGAATGATCAGCAAGATTAACATCCAAATAACAATTTTTCAGCGGTGGCAAGTCAAGCATATTATAAATTTTCTTAGGCATAACAGAAATACTTGCACCAAGATCACATAAAGCATTACAATCAAAATCTTTAACCTTCATCTTAATGATGGGCTCCCAACCATCCTCTAGCTTTTTAGGAATAGAGGCTTCGCGCTCTAGTTTCTCTTCTCTAGCTTTTATAAGAGCATTTGTAATATGATGTGTAAAAGCCAAATTTATAGCACTAGCATTAGGACTTTTAGCAAGTTTTTGCAAGAACTTTATAACTTCAGAGATGTGGCAATCATCAAAATTCAAGCCATTATAATCTAAAGCAATGGGATCATCATCCCCAATGTTGGAAAAAATTTCAGCAGCTTTATCAAAGGCAGTTTCAGCAGTTTTAGCAGTTTCAGGCAGTTTTTCGCGCTTTGCATTAGAAGTGGAAACATTGCTAACACCAATTCTTTTATTAGTATGAGTAGGAGGTGCAGCAACATGTGTAGCATTAGCATTACTAGTGGTGGTAATAGTCCAAACTTTAGCTACATTCTTCTCTTTAGCTAGTTTTTCATTTTCTTCTCTATCCCACCTAGCACGCAGTTCAGCCATTAATCTTATATTCTCATTAATTCTAACTTGAATGGCATTTGCTGTAGTAGTAATTTTATCATCTAAATCCTCAGGTTTAGCAGCCATTTTATTAATTAAAGAAGATTGTGATGCAGACATATATGAGATTCGGGTTTCAGCATTAGCAAGTTTAGTTTGCAACCCCGAGATCTCCCTATTCAGATTTTCAAGTTGATTCCCTATATTCTTCAACAAGGTAGATTGCTCATTCATAGTTTTAGTAAACAATTTATTTTGCTCATATTGTGATTGCATAAAGCTCTTGGTGGATCTTTCAATTTCTAGCATCTTTTCTTCATTAGATGAAGCATATCTACCATAAAAATTACCATTAGCAGGGTATGGACTAGAATCATTGTGATTGTTATTTTTAATGAAATTCACATCAACATATTCTTTTTGAGCAACTAATGAAGCTAACGGAACATTATTAGGATCAATATTAGTCCTATCATTCACAAGCATAGACATAATAGCATCAATCTTATCACTCAAGGAAGAGGTTTCTTCGACAGAATTTACCTTCTTACCTTGTGGAGCTCTTTCCGTGTGCCATTCAGAGTAGTTGATCATCATATTATCAAGAAGCTTTGTTGCTTCACCAAGAGTGATGGACATAAAGGTACCTCCAGCAGCTGAATCCAATAAATTCCGTGAAGAAAAATTTAGTCCTGCATAGAAGGTTTGGATGATCATCCAAGTAGTCAGTCCATGGGTTGGGCAATTTTTAACCAGAGATTTCATTCTTTCCCAAGCTTGAGCAACATGTTCAGTATCTAATTGTTTAAAATTCATTATGCTACTCCTCAAAGATATAATTTTAGCAGGGGGATAATATCTACCAATAAAAGCATCCTTGCATTTAGTCCATGAATCAATACTATTCTTAGGCAGAGATAGCAACCAATCTTTAGCTCTTCCTCTTAATGAGAAAGGGAACAATTTTAATTTAATAATATCACCATCTACATCTTTATATTTTTGCATTTCACATAGTTCAACAAAATTATTAAGATGGGCAGCAAGATCATCAGAACTAACACCAGAAAATTGCTCTCGCATAACAAGATTCAAGAAAGGTGTTTAATTTCAAAGAATTCTGCTGTAGTAGCAGGTGGAGCAATAGGTGTGCATAAGAAATCATTATTATTTGTGGTTGTGAAGTCACACAACTTAGTGTTTTCAGCGTTGGCCATTTTAGCAACAGTAAATAAAACAAACTAGATAAAGTAACTGCAAGTAAACTAATTTTTTTGTGTTTTAGATATAGCAAACAAGATAGCAAATAAAGTAAAACTAGCAACTAATTTTTTTGTATTTTGATTTAGTGCAGCAAACAAAGTAGTAAATAAAACTAAGCAAGACAAAAACAAAGTAAAGAGATTGAGAAGTGGAGACTCCCCTTGCAGCGTGTCTTGATCTCCCCGGCAACGGCGCCAGAAATTTGCTTGATGCGTGTGGTTGGCACGTCCGTTGGGAACCCCAAGAGGAAGGTGTGATGCGCACAGCGGCAAGTTTCTCAGTAAGAAACCAAGGTTTAATCGGACCAGTAGGAGTCAAGAAGCACGTTGAAGGTTGATGGCGGCGAGATGTAGTGCGGCGCAACACCAGTGATTCCGGCGCCAACGTGGAACCTGCACAACACAACCAAAGTACTTTGCCCCAACGAAACAGTGAGGTTGTCAATCTCACCGGCTTGCTGTAACAAAGAGTTAACCGTATTGTGTGGAAGATGATTGTTTGCAGAAAACAGTAGAACAAGTATTGCAGTAGATTGTATTTCAGTAAAAAGAATTGGACCGGGGTCCACAGTTCACTAGAGGTGTCTCTCCCATAAGACGAACAACATGTTGGGTGAACAAATTACAGTTGGGCAATTGACAAATAAAGAGAGCATGACCATGCACATACATATCATGATGAGTATAGTGAGATTTAATTGGGCATTACGACAAAGTACATAGACCGTCATCCAACTGCATCTATGCCTAAAAAGTCCACCTTCAGGTTATCATCCGAACCCCTCCGGTATTAAGTTGCTAACAACAGAGACAATTGCATTAAGTATGGTGCGTAATGTAACTAGTGACTACATCCTTGAACATAGCACTAATGTTTTATCCCTAGTGGCAACAGCACAACACAACCTTAGAACTTTCATCACTTGTCCTGTTTCAATGCAGGCATGAACCCACTATCGAGCATAAGTACTCCCTCTTGGAGTTAATAGCAAAAACTTGGCCAGAGTATCTACTAGTAACGGAGAGCATGCAAGATCATAAACAACACATAGATATAACTTTGATAATCAACATAACAAGTATTCTCTATTCATCGGATCCCAACAAACGCAACATATAGAATTACAGATAGATGATCTTGATCATGTTAGGCAGCTCACAAGATCCGACAATGATAGCACAATGGGGAGAAGACAACCATCTAGCTACTGCTATGGACCCATAGTCCAGGGGTAGACTACTCACACATCACACCGGAGGCGACCATGGCGGCGTAGAGTCCTCCGGGAGATGATTCCCCTCTCCGGCAGGGTGCCGGAGGCGATCTCCTGGATCCCCCGAGATGGGATCGGCGTTGGCGGCGTCTCTGGAAGGTTTTCCGTATCATGGCTCTCGGTACTGGGGGTTTCGTCACGGAGACTTTTTATAGGCGGAAGGGCAGGTCAAGAGGCGGCACGGGGGCCCCACACCACAGGGCCGCGCGGCCAAGGGCGGGGCCGCGCCGCCCTAGGGTGTGGCCCCTCCGTGGCCCCTCTTCGTCTCTCCTTCGGACTTCTGGAAGCTTCGTGAGAAAATAGGCCCCTGGGCTTTGATGTCGTCCAATTCCGAGAATATTTCCTTACTAGGATTTCTGAAACCAAAAACAGCAGAAACAAAGAATCGGCACTTCGGCATCTTGTTAATAGGTTAGTTCCAGAAAATGCACGAATATGACATAAAGTGTGCATAAAACATGTAGATAACATCAATAATGTGGCATGGAACATAAGAAATTATCGATACGTCGGAGACGTATCACTTGTAAAGTAAAAACTTGGGATAGGACCATTGGGCATAAAGTAAATTGGGGTAATGCCTTGCTCTTGTAGAGCTTTGCACTTTGCAAGAATATTAGCTTGCCTTGGTTGGGGTATTGATCAAAGTGGTCTTCTTCTCCTTGGAAGTAGACCTCCTCCTCCTCTTGATACTCCTCGGTACTAGCGTCTAAAATCGAATACGAGGTATACAATCACCAAACAAGTCTTAAGGCTATACTAGCACACACATGGTTCACACAAGCTATTCATTCATCATAACCCTAATCACAAAAGTGGGGTTTGGCTTGTGTGTTAGGAAAACTTGTAAGAGAGAAATAATTTCCTCTCATTGAATCTTTTTATAATTTAATTTCCTCAAATAATAATAAGGTATGAATTCACGTTGCTCAAGGGCAATACTTCATATCTATCATTTGGGGAAAATGATTTAAATGAGGTACTAACCTCATACCATTTAATTCTTACTTTAACAACAATTTAATGTCTCTAAGTAATCCAATATGAGATGATATAGGCTAAGTCAACACCTCACTTGGAATTGTTTAGGACCATAATTTAAATGAGAGAGGACCTCTCATACTATTTGAGAATTTATTTTGGATAAGTTTAAATGGGCCAGAATTAGCTACATAGCTATTCTTTTGCTCTAGTCCATGATCATACAAACAACTATGTCATATTCTTACATATTCTGATAGACAATATGAAATGTGACTTTTAAAAGTTGGAATCAATCAAAAAGCATTTTTGGTTGATTTTTAATAAATGTTTGAATCAACCAAATCATTTAAATGCGCACATGCCAGCCCACCACGCGTCCAGTACGCGTGGGCTGCCCGACAGGCGGGGGCCACTAGTCAGCGGGTGTTACTTACCGAAACGGTACGCAGAGCTGGGAGACGTTGGATCAGACGATGATCGAACGACGGAGCGTCGTCGTCGGCGGCGGCGAGAAGCAAGTGCGGGCACAGCGGAGGTAGGGGGTCGGCGGCGCTCCCGGGCTCCGGTGATCGACGGCGATGGGCTGCGGTGACGTTGTGGACGATGGTGTACCTTCTCGAATAGACGGCGTCTTCTGGGGCAGCTCCTAGCTCCTTCTTCTTCTGCGGCGGCGCTACGGCTACGGTGGTGAAATTGGAGGAGGGTGGTGAGCAATGTCGAGCAGAGAGGTGGCGAGGAGGGGTTGTGATGAGAGGGGAAGGCGAGGGTGTGTTGGATTGGGAGCGGGAGGGGCTCCTTTTATAGCGGCGGATGGTGGCCGTGGCTCTACGATGAGGTCATCGTCGACGACGCGGCTACAGGGGCAGGGAGGCACTGGCGATGACGTGCGCGTGTTGGCGATGTCATGGCGGTCACGCCAGGCGTGATTGCGGTGAAAACTAGGGTGAGATGAGGACGGGTGCATGACGAAGGTGGCAGTACTGTGGCGGAAGTCGCCGACGGTGTCGTCGTCTACAGGCGTCGAGCGAGTGAATGGGCATGTCAGGCGCGTAGAGGGTGACGTGGGGAAGCTAGTGGCGAGCGGCGAGGTCAAACGGAGGACGGTGGTGACGAGGGGCTTTGACGCTCTGGCGCGTCCAGTGCGTGTCGCGGCGTGCTCTGGCGCGTCGTGGACGTCACTGGGCGTCCTTGTTCTGGCGCGCATGGTGCTCCGTTTCGTCTAACAAGGTGTCTAGCATACGTAGGAGAGTGAGAGGAGTTGCAGTGAGATGATTTGGCACGTTATATTTGAGTAGAAAAGAGAGTGGCATGAGGAGAGGTGGACATGCCACGGCATGGCCTAGTTTAGGATGATCTCACACATGTACTAGTTTCCTGAGGCTTGGCTTCGGTCCAGATGATGTAGGAGTGTGTCTTTGATGACCTAGGCAAAGTGGTTTAGGCCAATACCCGATGGATATTAGCAGGTCTAGGGTTGGCAGGGTTGTGCATGCCAACTGTTCGACACAATGGCCGCAAGAGAATTATTTTCGAATTTTTGAATGAATTTTGGTGGGTTGCTATCATATATTATTTGCAGTAGAATGGTGGTGGTGGTGGTCAAATTTGAAGTGGTTTGCAAAATTTCAAAATGCACATAATGTTGAATCTGTTTCAAAGTCCTCACTTTGCTTGATCACCATTTGAAATTGAGCAAGAATTTGCAGGGTTTGTTTTGAGCAAAGTGGTTCACCTTGATGTTGTCTTGGATGAGGTGCAAAGAGTTGGCAGGGTTTAGCTTAGAAATTTTCCAAAACAGAGGCTCAAAGAGGGCATCAGACTAACTTTTGCCAAAATGACCATTAGTGCATGTGAGCTTGTTTTGATTTCAAATTTGATTCAATTTGAGTTTCTTTGATTCCAAAAGTGCTAATAAGTGTTTAGTAACCATTTACACCCAATGGTGCAAGCCAAAATGGTCTAGGTTAAGGATTTGCCAAAATGGCATAAACCATATGTGAGTGTTGGTTTGTTTTCCTCATTTCTTTTCTTCTTTTATTTTTCCTTCTTCTTTGTTGATCATGTGTTCCTAGATTAGAGTTTTAGCACAATTGTAATCACACAAGCAATCATCATGGCAAATGCACACTAACACAATAATTAAAGGTGAGTTATAAGCATAGCACTTGTAGTATTCAAAAAATTTTGTTGGTTCTTGATTTTGGATTTTGGAAACTCTCTTTCTTTCTTTATTGAAAATTTTGGGATGTTACAAAAGGGCACTCACATGGTGGACAAGTTTTAACCATTTATTATACTTGTGCTAACTTACTACGCAAGTTATTCATAATGAACAACAGGTGTAAGTTGTCTATGGTCGAGTCATACAGCTCCAAGTCGTCCATAACCGTGGACATGACTTATCGATAAGATGTAACCCTACAGGGGTGCCCAAATGTGCCCACACGCACGATTAACCCACTTGCGAGAGGTGGATATGACGACTCGCACTCTCCTTCACGGCAACAATGTCCAGGAAGCCACCTAACCAAGTTGAACCCGAATCGAAGTCCAGCCGTATCTCCGAAGCGTACCTAGTTGTTTGCGACAGCGTACTAGGTGGTTTAAACACACATTGGGGCAATAAACCACTTCGCACCGGCTCCGCGACCTATACGTGCATAACAGAAACAAGGGATACAAGGCACCCATGAGGGAGAAGGCAAAATAAAATAGGTGAGCGACTTCTGCAGAGGCAGAAGTATGGGAAATGCTTGCATGTTAAAGCTTGCCGAGGAACATCCGGAGAACATGTCGTATCTCACAACACCACTTCGTGATCCTATCTGGGAAGAAGCAAATGCTGGAACACACAGCGTATGCATGTCTTACTACTACGGATAAAGAAGATCCAGCATGATCAAGATGGTATGCATGACATGGCAACGATGATGCAATGCAATTATCAAATTTAAGCGGAGTCGGAACCCCGCACAAACAAATTAGGTTAGAGTTGCATTTCTACCGACAAAGTTAAGTGTTGATTAGCATGGCAAAGCATGGCAAGGTGAGCTCGGTATCCGAAATACTACGCATATATGTGAGGTGAACATGGATAACTATCATCGAACGACATGAGGCGAGATGCAAACAGATGAATGGATGGCATACTAAGGTTCCTTGCATTTTTCTGATCAATTTCATATACAATACTTTGCATTTGAAAATAGGGTTCAAAAGATATGGATTTAGCCATTACATGAAAAATAGATAAAAAGAAAAGGCTCCACATAGGGAACTAGGCCGAACCTGCCCTGCATGCTGGGCTGGCGGTGGACAGATGCTGGGCGTGCACCAGCGTCGGGCTTCCCTGGAGAGAAATGGGCTAAGGCCCAAAGCCGGATCTGAAGATCAAGGAACTTACCACTACGCTGATGATACTGTTTGTTGTGGGGCGCGGAACCCTTGACGTTTTGAAGGATATTGGTCGGAGCTCGGGCAGGAAGTTCATGGTGGAAGGAAGCTCTGGTTGAGCACCGATCTGACGTGGGAGAGGGAGCCAAGTCATGGGAGAGATCGTGCTCGATGCGGAACTTCACAGGGATGGAGGATCTAGCGGGGTTGAAGCCAGGGACGCACCGGAACGGCGCCAACGGCGAGCACCTGCGGCGGCAAGAAGCGGTCAACGCCGGCAGGGTGGCTGAGAAAGGGAATCAGAAGGGGAAGAGGTCCAGGAGGGGTGCAAGCTCACCATGCACACGATGGTGTGCTCGAAAACGACGGAGAAGGTCGGAGACGACCGGAATTGATGATTTCCTCGCCGGAGTTGGAGACAGAATCGGTGAATTTGGGGGCGACTGAGAAACTTCTAGGTCGATTCCTTTGGGGAGGACGACGAGGGAGGCGAGGCGCATCTTCCGGTAGTCTCGGCTCGCTAAGGGAGCGCCCGTGGTGACGGCACGGTCGAGCTCACTGCAAGTCCGGCCATGACTTTGGTGGTTCTTTTCTTCTCTGTTTCTTCACGTGAGGAGAGACAAGGTGAAAGGGAAGTCATTGGGAAGTGGCGGCGGTTGGGAAGGAGAGGGGCTAGGGTTTCTGGTGGTGTGAGAGGGATTAAAAGGGGAGGGTAAAAGCGTGGGTGCGGTGGTGGTTGAGAGGGGGAGGACCACGGGAGCAGGTGGGGTGGAGCTCGTGCTCTCTCATGTTCTCTGCGTGAGAAGATAGGAATACGACAAGGTCGAAGGGCTACAGGGGGTTTACTAATAGGATGGCCCGATCCAGTACAAAATTGAGCTTTTGATAAGTATCCTATGAGGGTAGTAGCGGGAACTATGGTATCCAGAAGTGGATGGGCCAGAGGAAAAAAGGGAAGGGGCCGCCGGGAAGGAGAGAAAAGAGAGGGAAGATGGTTCCGGGAAAAAGAGGCCCGGATTAGAGGAGTTACAGTTTTATTTTAAATTCCCTTTTTTCAAACTATTTTTGAAATTTGATTGAAACCTGCTCAAACAAAAATTGAACTTGAATAACAAGATGGAGAGAGAGAAAACAACTTCATAGTCGTTGCCAAAATATTTAATACACAAAATTAAATAGTTTGTTTTGTTGGGGATTTGCTAAAGAACGAAAAGAGGAGGGTTTATTAAATAAATCATATGAGAGAGAAAAACAAAATAGCTAGGGTTTGAGAAATAATTTTAGTTAGTTACATAAAACATGAATGCTATGATGCATATGCCATGATGATGCATAAAAGAAAAAGGGCACAAACAAATCTAATAGGGGTACTACCCTTGGCGTTACAAAAAGGCCCTGACCTGAAAATACAGGGGGGTTCGACGTTATTCCAGAAAGAGTTCCGCTGCTCCGCCGCCACCAGAAACCCCAATCCGGGAACCAGAAACTCCATTCTGGCACCCTACCGGGACGGGGAATTGGAGGAGATCATCGCCACCATCATCAACAATGCCTCTCCATCAACCATCCATGATTCTCCCATCCATGTGTGAGTAATTCCCCCATTGTAGGCTGTAGCGGATGGTTTGGATTGGATGAGATCATTCATGTAATAGTTATAATATTGTTAGGGCATAGTGTCTAGTATTCATTGTTAGTACTTTTGACATTGTTGCAACTTGTTATGCTTAATTCTTGTCACTTTGGGCCCGAGTGCCATGATCTCAGATCTAAACATGTTATTGATTCATGAGGATAATTATTGTTTTTGATCTTACCTACAAGTTGAATACACATATCGTTGTCCGGAACCCGACGCCCCAAAGTGATAGAAATTGGGATAACCAGAGGAGATGGCTATGATGTGAGGATCACGTGTGTTCGCGGAGTGTTAATGCTTTGCTCCGGTACTATATTAAAAGGAGTACCTTAATTACCAGTAGATTCCCTTGAGGCCCTGCTGCAAACGGGCTGGTAGGACAAAATATGTCATGCAAGTTTCTCCTTGCGAGCACGCACGACTAAATAGGAACACACTCCTATGGTTACTTAGTCCCATGTCTTTCTTATTATATGAATTATCTTATCCATGCAGCGCCCGTTCATCCATCCCTATGCCTACAGTATTTTAATCATGTTGTATAATGATATCACCACTACTGGTATTTTTATTTCATTACTACTGTTACTTCACTACTTTTACTGCTATAAATTTTTTAATACTGATAAATTGTTGCGAGCAAGTCTATTTCCAGGTGCAGCTGACAACTCATCTGTTAAAGCTTAGAAATATTCTTTGGCTCCCCTGGTGTCGAATCAATAAATTTGGGTTTTACTTCCCTCGAAGACTGTTGCGATCCCCTATACTTGCGGGTCATCACTTGCGTGAAACATTTCCTCCTGCTAATACACTCCCAAGAACATACCGTGAAGCGAAGGCTGTTATCGATAAATTTGGGGTTGGATACATTTTGATACATGTGTGCATCAAAAATTGCATTCTCTTTAGAAAGGAATATGCTGACATTGATTATTGCCCTAAGTGCGGCGAGTCAAGATGGAAAAATATTGAAGCAAAGAAGACTCCGTAGAAAGTGTTGAGGCATTTTCCATTGATAACTAGGCTGCGGGGGATTATTTCTATGAAAAAAATCATCAGATGAGGCACAGTGGCACAAGTTATACAGAAAGCCTAAGGTAGGAAAACATTTGGGTGAAATGAGCCATCCAGCTGACGGCAAGGCTTTGCTGCAGATGCCAGGAATATTATTAGACTTGGCCTTGCTACTGATGGGTTCAATCCGAAAAACAACATGAGCACAAACTACAACATGTGGCCTGCCTATGTTATTCCATACAACTTTGCACCTTGGGGTTGTATGGATGTGGGGCCCCGGACTAGCCGACTGAAACACCCGTTATGCATACACATTCACGATCCCATGATTAGTGTGTATAACTTATTACGACATAGCAGAAATACTTCAGACGAAAGCGTTCGCATGGCCCAAGTCATGCCATAAACCTACATGCAACTGACTGGGAACATGTTCCTAGCTCGCATAGACGTCGTCAACTCCTTCTTCATCTGTCGAACTCCACCAATTCTGGCCAAGTAAATAGCCAGGGACAAAGCCCTGAGTACATTATGAATTGTACTCGCCAACAACCTTAGAGAGAAGTAAAGGATATGCATTTGGCAGTAGCAAGGAACATGCACTATTCTAGGGTTACAAGGAGTGAGAGATTGATTCTCTCGAGAGTATGACATCTCTATATTTTTGATGAAAACCTTTTTGAAAACAAGTTTTCTTTTGGAGACTAATAGGTAAGGGTGGCACATTTTCCTTTCCGGTCATATCATTATGACCAAAACAACTTTTCAAACTTTCCACCGTACCTCCCAGGTACATTTCCACCAGTCCCACTAGTATTCCCCCCGTACCTCCGAGGTACACTTCCATGAGTCCCACTGGTATTCTTTGCCATACCCTTTGGAAAACACTTTTATAAACCAAAACTTTCTTTTATGCCAAGCAGCAGCCTTTCCCACATCCATAACCGCGGACACGGCTATTTGAATAGTTTTACACTCTGCAGAGGTTGTACATTTTCCCCACAACTATCTAGGAAACTATCATGTGGGTCTCCTCCCTGCATATCATCTATGCCACAACAAACTCCTGAACATAACCTTTTGCCTACATCCCCTAGTTTGGGTCCTTCCCTGTGTGCTATTCTTCCCGGCACTCTGGCAGTACACCTCCACCCTTGAGCGTGTCCCCAGAACCATGTCGGAAGACCCACTGTATCGTCCGGCCGTAGGCAACTATGGTGTATTGGGCCATACTAGATGACCCTCATAGAAGTTATGAGGTGTCCCGCACCAGGTTCAATAAACTACGGGTTAAGTCTCGTGCCCACGTTGGGGTAGTGTGGTTGCACTGGCTAGGTCCGGCTAGGAAATTAGTCACCAAAGCTTTTCGAAACAATTTTTATTTCCATTTTCCTCCAGCAAAACTTACTTTGCAAACATGTTTTCTTTTTCAAAAACACACACTTGGGCAGGGTTGCCCCGTTCCAAGGTTTTCGAAGAAATTCCTTTCTTGAAACCTCTTTCATAAAACATCTTTTTCAAAGGGCTCCCAACCTATAGTCCTGCTTTATTTGAAAAGCGGTGACAAAGAGAGGATAAGGTGTTAAGCACCATATCGCTACCAGGAATGTCCAGTAGGTATCAACGAGGGCGTGACCGTAAGGGTGGAATAACAAAACTTCGAGTGGCAGAACCACTCACATAAATAAATAAAACCATGAAATTTATAAAACTTGTAATAATGCAAGAGCAAGATAATTAGGACAAAGTATGAATCAAGAGGGACCCAAAATAAAATAGTTTGTTTTGTTGGGGATTTGTTAAAAGAACGGAAAGAGGAGGGTTTATTAAATAAACCATATGAGAGAGAAAAACAAAATAGCTAGGGTTTGAGAAATAATTTTATTTAGTTACATAAAACATGAATGCTATGATGCATATGCCATGATGATGTGTAAAAGAAAAAGGGCACAAACAAATCTAATAGGGGTACTACCCTTGGCGTTACAAAAAGGCCCTGACCTGAAAATACAGGGGGGTTCGACGTTATTCCAGAAAGAGTTCCGCTGCTCCGCCGCCACCAGAAACCCCAATCCGGGAACCAGAAACTCCATTCTGGCACCCTACCGGGACGGGGAATTGGAGGAGATCATCGCCACCATCATCAACAATGCCTCTCCATCAACCATCCATGATTCTCCCATCCATGTGTGAGTAATTCCCCCATTGTAGGCTGTAGCGGATGGTTTGGATTGGATGAGATCATTCATGTAATAGTTATAATATTGTTAGGGGCATAGTGTCTAGTATTCATTGTTAGTACTTTTGACATTGTTGCAACTTGTTATGCTTAATTCTTGTCACTTTGGGCCCGAGTGCCATGATCTCAGATCTAAACATGTTATTGATTCATGAGGATAATTATTGTTTTTGATCTTACCTGCAAGTTGAATACACATATCGTTGTCCGGAACCCGACGCCCCAAAGTGATAGAAATTGGGATAACCAGAGGGGATGGCTATGATGTGAGGATCACGTGTGTTCACGGAGTGTTAATTCTTTGCTCCGGTACTCTATTAAAAGGAGTACCTTAATTACCAGTAGATTCCCTTGAGGCCCTGCTGCAAACGGGCTGGTAGGACAAAATATGTCATGCAAGTTTCTCCTTGCGAGCACGCACGACTAAATAGGAACACACTCCTATGGTTACTTAGTCCCATGTCTTGCTTATTATATGAATTATCTTATCCATGCAGCGCCCGTTCATCCATCCCTATGCCTACAGTATTTTAATCATGTTGTATACTGATATCACCACTACTGGTATTTTTATTTCATTACTACTGTTACTTCACTACTGTTACTGCTATAAAAAATTTAATACTGATAAATTGTTGTGAGCAAGTCTATTTCCAGGTGCAGCTGACAACTCATCTGTTAAAGCTTAGAAATATTCTTTGGCTCCCCTGGTGTCGAATCAATAAATTTGGGTTTTACTTCCCTCGAAGACTGTTGTGATCCCCTATACTTGCGGGTCATCACTTGCATGAAACATTTCCTCCTGCTAATACACTCCCAAGAACATACCGTGAAACGAAGGCTGTTATCGATAAATTAGGGGTTGGATACATTTTGATACATGTGTGCATCAAAAATTGCATTCTCTTTAGAAAGGAATATGCTGACATTGATTATTGCCCTAAGTGCGGCGAGTCAAGATGGAAAAATATTGAAGCAAAGAAGACTCCGTAGAAAGTGTTGAGGCATTTTCCATTGATAACTAGGCTGCGGGGGATTATTTCTATGAAAAAATCATCAGATGAGGCACAGTGGCACAAGTTATACAGAAAGCCTAAGGTAGGAAAACATTTGGGTGAAATGTGCCATCCAGCTGACGGTAAGGCTTTGCTGCAGATGCCAGGAATATTATTAGACTTGGCCTTGCTACTGATGGGTTCAATCCCAAAAACAACATGAGTACAAACTACAACATGTGGCCTGCCTATGTTATTCCATACAACTTTGCACCTTGGGGTTGTATGGATGTGGGGCGCCGGACTAGCCGACTGAAACACCCGTTATGCATACACATTCACAATCCCATGATTAGTGTGTATAACTTGTTACGACATAGCGGAAATACTTCAGACGAAAGCGTTCGCATGGCCCAAGTCATGCCATAAACCTACATGCAACTGACTGGGAACACGTTCCTAGCTCGCATAGACGCCGTCAACTCCTTCTTCATCTGTCGAACTCCACCAATTCTGGCCAAGTAAATAGCCAGGGACAAAGCCCTGAGTACATTATGAATTGTACTCGCCAACAACCTTAGAGAGAAGTAAAGGATATGCATTTGGCAGTAGCAAGGAACATGCACTATTCTAGGGTTACAAGGAGTGAGAGATTGATTCTCTCGAGAGTATGACATCTCTATATTTTTGATGAAAACCTTTTTGAAAACAAGTTTTCTTTTGGAGACTAATAGGTAAGGGTGGCACATTTTCCTTTCCGGTCATATCATTATGACCAAAACAACTTTTCAAACTTTCCACCGTAGCTCCCAGGTACATTTCCACCAGTCCCACTAGTATTCCCCCCGTACCTCCGAGGTACACTTCCACGAGTCCCACTAGTATTCTTTGCCATACCCTTTGGAAAACACATTTATAAACCAAAACTTTCTTTTATGCCAAGCAGCAGCCTTTCCCACATCCATAACCGCGGACACGGCTATTCGAATAGTTTTACACTCTGCAGAGGTTGTACATTTTCCCCACAACTATCCAGGAATCTATCGTGTGGGTCTGCTCCCTGCATATCATCTATGCCACAACAAACTCCTGAACATAACCTTTTGCCTACATCCCCTAGTTTGGGTCCTTCCCTGTGTGCTATTCTTCCCGGCACTCTGGCAGTACAACTCCACCCTTGAGCGTGTCCCCAGAACCATGTCGGAAGACCCACTGTATCGTCCGGCCGTAGGCAACTATGGTGTATTGGGCCATACTAGATGACCCTCATAGAAGTTATGAGGTGTCCCGCACCAGGTTCAATAAACTACGGGTTAAGTCTCGTGCCCACGTTGGGGTAGTGTGGTTGCACTGGCTAGGTCCGGCTAGGAAATTAGTCACCAAAGCTTTTCGAAACAATTTTTATTTCCATTTTCCTCCAGCAAAACTTACTTTGCAAACATGTTTTCTTTTTCAAAAACACACACTTGGGCAGGGTTGCCCCGTTCCTAGGTTTTCGAAGAACTTCCTTTCTTGAAACCTCTTTCATAAAACATCTTTTTCAAAGGGCTCCCAACCTATAGTCCCGCTTTATTTGAAAAGCGGTGACAAAGAGAGGTTAAGGTGTTAAGCACCATATCGCTACCAGGAATGTCCAGTAGGTATCAACGAGGGGCAGTACCCGTAAGGGTGGAATAACAAAACTTCGAGTGGCAGAACAACTCACATAAATAAATAAAACCATGAAATTTATAAAACTTGTAATAATGCAAGAGAAAGATAATTAGGACAAAGTATGAATCAAGAGGGACCCAAAATAAAATAGTTTGTTTTGTTGGGGATTTGTTAAAAGAACGAAAAGAGGAGTGTTTATTAAATAAACCATATGAGAGAGAAAAATAAAATAGCTAGGGTTTGAGAAATAATTTTATTTAGTTACATAAAACTTGAATGCTATGATGCATATGCCATGATGATGTGTAAAAGAAAAAGGGCACAAACAAATCTAATAGGGGTACTACCCTTGGCGTTACAAAAAGGCCCTGACCTGAAAATACAGGGGGGTTCGACGTTATTCCAGAAAGAGTTCCGCTGCTCCGCCGCCACTAGAAACCCCAATCCGGGAACCAGAAACTCCATTCTGGCACCCTACCGGGACAGGGAATTGGAGGAGATCATCGCCACCATCATCAACAATGCCTCTCCATCAACCATCCATGATTCTCCCATCCATGTGTGAGTAATTCCCCCATTGTAGGCTGTAGCGGATGGTTTGGATTGGATGAGATCATTCATGTAATAGTTATAATATTGTTAGGGGCATAGTGTCTAGTATTCATTGTTAGTACTTTTGACATTGTTGCAACTTGTTATGCTTAATGCTTGTCACTTTGGGCCCAAGTGCCATGATCTCAGATCTAAACATGTTATTGATTCATGAGGATAATTATTGTTTTTGATCTTACCTGCAAGTTGAATACACATATCGTTGTCCGGAACCCGACGCCCCAAAGTGATAGAAATTGGGATAACCAGAGGGGATGGCTATGATGTGAGGATCACGTGTGTTCGTGGAGTGTTAATTCTTTGCTCCGGTACTCTATTAAAAGGAGTACCTTAATTACCAGTAGATTCCCTTGAGGCCATGCTGCAAACGGGCTAGTTGGACAAAATATGTCATGCAAGTTTCTCCTTGCGAGCACGCACGACTAAATAGGAACACACTCCTATGGTTACTTAGTCCCATGTCTTGCTTATTATATGAATTATCTTATCCATGCAGCGCCCGTTCATCCATCCCTATGCCTACAGTATTTTAATCATGTTGTATACTGATATCACCACTACTGGTATTTTTATTTCATTACTACTGTTACTTCACTACTGTTACTGCTATAAAAATTTTAATACTGATAAATTGTTGCGAGCAAGTCTATTTCCAGGTGCAGCTGACAACTCATCTGTTAAAGCTTAGAAATATTCTTTGGCTCCCCTGGTGTCGAATCAATAAATTTGGGTTTTACTTCCCTCGAAGACTGTTGCGATCCCCTATACTTGCGGGTCATCACTTGCGTGAAACATTTCCTCCTGCTAATACACTCCCAAGAACATACCGTGAAGCGAAGGCTGTTATCGATAAATTAGGGGTTGGATACATTTTGATACATGTGTGCATCAAAAATTGCATTCTCTTTAGAAAGGAATATGCTGACATTGATTATTACCCTAAGTGCGGCGAGTCAAGATGGAAAAATATTGAAGCAAAGAAGACTCCGTAGAAAGTGTTGAGGAATTTTCCATTGATAACTAGGCTGCGGGGGATTATTTCTATGAAAAAATCATCAGATGAGGCACAGTGGCACAAGTTATACAGAAAGCCTAAGGTAGGAAAACATTTGGGTGAAATGAGCCATTCAGCTGACGGCAAGGCTTTGCTGCAGATGCCAGGAATATTATTAGACTTGGCCTTGCTACTGATGGGTTCAATCCCAAAAACAACATGAGCACAAACTACAACATGTGGCCTGCCTATGTTATTCCATACAACTTTGCACCTTGGGGTTGTATGGATGTGGGGCCCCGGACTAGCCGACTGAAACACCCGTTATGCATACACATTCACGATCCCATGATTAGTGTGTATAACTTGTTACGACATAGCGGAAATACTTCAGACGAAAGCGTTCGCATGGCCCAAGTCATGCCATAAACCTACATGTAACTGACTGGGAACACATTCCTAGCTCGCATAGACGTCTTCAACTCCTTCTTCATCTGTCGAACTCCACCAATTCTGGCCAAGTAAATAGCCAGGGACAAAGCCCTGAGTACATTATGAATTGTACTCGCCAACAACCTTAGAGAGAAGTAAAGGATATGCATTTGGCAGTAGCAAGGAACATGCACTATTCTAGGGTTACAAGGAGTGAGAGATTGATTCTCTCGAGAGTATGACATCTCTATATTTTTGATGAAAACCTTTTTGAAAACAAGTTTTCTTTTGGAGACTAATAGGTAAGGGTGGCACATTTTCCTTTCCGGTCATATCATTATGACCAAAACAACTTTTCAAACTTTCCACCGTACCTCCCATGTATATTTCCACCAGTCCCACTAGTATTCCCCCCGTACCTCCGAGGTACACTTCCACGAGTCCCACTGGTATTCTTTGCCATACCCTTTGGAAAACACTTTTATAAACCAAAACTTTCTTTTATGCCAAGCAGCAGCCTTTCCCACATCCATAACCGCGGACACGACTATTCGAATAGTTTTACACTCTGCAGAGGTTGTACATTTTCCCCACAACTATCCAGCAATCTATCGTGTGGGTCTCCTCCCTGCATATCATCTATGCCACAACAAACTCCTGAACATAACCTTTTGCCTACATCCCCTAGTTTGGGTCCTTTCCTGTGTGCTATTCTTCCCGGCACTCTGGCAGTACACCTCCACCCTTGAGTGTGTCCCCAGAACCATGTCGGAAGACCCACTGTATCGTCCGGCCATAGGCAACTACGGTGTATTGGGCCATACTAGATGACCCTCATAGAAGTTATGAGGTGTCCCACACCAGGTTCAATAAACTACGGGTTAAGTCTCGTGCCCACGTTGGGGTAGTGTGGTTGCACTGGCTAGGTCCGGCTAGGAAATTAGTCACCAAAGCTTTTCGAAACAATTTTTATTTCCATTTTCCTCCAGCAAAACTTACTTTGCAAACACGTTTTCTTTTTCAAAAACACACACTTGGGCAGGGTTACCCCGTTCCAAGGTTTTCGAAGAACTTCCTTTCTTGAAACCTCTTTCATAAAACATCTTTTTCAAAGGGCTCCCAACCTATAGTCCTGCTTTATTTGAAAAGCGGTGACAAAGAGAGGATAAGGTGTTAAGCACCATATCGCTACCAGGAATGTCCAGTAGGTATCAACGAGGGGCAGTACCCGTAAGGGTGGAATAACAAAACTTCGAGTGGCAGAACCACTCACATAAATAAATAAAACCATGAAATTTATAAAACTTGTAATAATGCAAGAGAAAGATAATTAGGACAAAGTATGAATCAAGAGGTGGCTTGCCTTGGTTGGCTATTTGTCCGGATACTTCATCTTCATGAACCATCTGCCCTTCCTTCCTATTCGAATTCCTCACCAAGATCCTCTCCTTCTCTGATAGTGTTCGCATTCTAACATCGCAAAAATAAAAAAGGCGAACAATCAACACATAACCATAGCATCAACGAAACACACAAGACTAGTAGCAAACTACTAAATCAGAGGCACTAAACACATCAAATAAATAGCACCTAGGGCAAGATGCTCATCTTTTTAAAAAACTATTTATTATCATTACTAGAACAGGCATTAACGGTACATCTATTTGCTAAAAAGGCTCTACCTCACAAAAATGCAATAACTACACAACCATTGGTGGGTAATGAGTATTGGAAACCACCAGAAGGGACCTAGTGCTAAAGTTCATTAATAAACAATTTTAAATAAAAGCCACTCAATTTCCCTAGTGGCAAATGTCTAGAATCCTAATAATTAGTCAAAAAATCCTAGTACCCAACTAGTGGGAAATATTTATACTTAGTGGTAGGTATGTTCTAGGAGAGTTCAACCAAGTTGGTTTCATGCCAAAAAAATAATAAAATATTTTTAAACAATTTTCTAAAGGCAGAAAACGTAGGACTAGTTTATTTAGCTCACATAATGGTATCCAAATTCAGCAAGCAAACTTCATATCACTGGGTAGACAATCGAACAAGGATTCACACAAAATTGGGTTCACATTTTTCCAAGTCATAAAATAATTACTAAAAAAATTACACTGAAAAGGGCCCGGTTTTCCTTTTCAAAAAGTATTAGAAATTCCCTAAACCTTATAAAAATTTGTCCTCTGACCCAAATATATACTAGTGTGGTAAGAACCTCTGGGCGTTGGTTTGGTTGCAAAAACTTGTTTATCTTACAATCTAAAGATCACACAAGTCCAAACTGGACTGATCTTAAATTCTAAACTACACAAAATCCAGGAAACTCATGCTATGATGTCATACACCAAAATGGAGCTACTAGAGATTACTTTCTAACAAAATTGGTCTCACTTCTAAAAGATAAGCAAAACTCTCACAATTTAATAAACCACACAGAAGTAACTTTTCATAAACAATAATTCCAGTAATTATCTAGAGCAGTAAGGGACATGCATGCAGCTGCAGGTGGTCCAATTTTATTGGTACTTACAGAGAAATTGTAATCAATGTTTTTGAGTGAGGGGTTAAATTTTAGAGATTTAAAAGCTTGAGCAGATTCATATGTGCATTAATTCTGGAAAAAGAAAGGAAAAGAATATGGGACATTTCGGCGGCCAGGGCAAGATCCAGCACATGCCGGCCCAGCTAAGTGGCAGCGCACACGCGCGACGGAAAACAGAGGCATGGCCGAGCATGGGAGCCTCCATGGCCGGGCCATGCGGGGGCAAGGGGAGGCATGCAGCCGTGGATTCCCGAACTGACGGCCAAGATCGTTATATTGAGCGGCGACGGGAAACCATGGTGCGACTGTGATCAACGCGCGACGGAGGGAAGGCGGATGCTCACCGGCGGAACTGGTCGGAGATGCAGGGGCAGCGTTGAGTGGCGGCGGAGCTAGATCTGGTTCGGAGGGCGGCATGCGCATTGTTAGATCTAATCGAAATATTATGTATCTCCATATTTTAGTATCTTGTTGAGCATGTAGTTTAGGTGTCGTAGAAAGCAAGAGAATCTTCAGCCATGAAAAGGAGGTGAGATACCTGCGGGGTAGTGAGATACGACTAGATGGGGAGATGCTCAGTGTCGTGTTTTGCGGCTGCATCACTACTAGGAAAAGGCTTACTGCCGGCGCACCAAAAAGCACTACTGCCGGCGCACCAGCGCCCGCTGGTGCGAACGGGCCGGTGGTAAAGGCTTATTGCCGGCGCACCATCTTGTTCGCCGGCGGTAACTCGATTTATCACCGTCGCACCAGCCTAGTGCGCCGGCGGTATCACTACAAGAAAAGTTGCCATGGCCGACGAAGTTGAAGTCGCGCCGTGGTTGTTGGTGTACCATGGCCGACGATTTTGGGTCTGTCCGTTGTGCATGTCAAAACGTTTTTTTTCTCGTTTTTGAGGCCACCTAGCCCGACAAAACCGGCCAAAACATTGCGTATGGTGGCCCGGGACGTGGTACATCTCGAATTCTCGGGTTCGCCGGCCGAGTCAACGCAAATCCGCACCGCCGAGGGATGTAGGGCCCAGATGGCAGCCTCTCTGGCATTGATTTTTCTCTCGATCGCGCCATCTCGTTCAACGCTCTCCGATCGAGCCGGTTACGATGCAGGATCATGGGTCCCGCATGTCATCCTCTATGAACCAAAATTCTTTCTATTCTTGGATTTTTTTTTGACACCCTGATTTCTGGCTACTTCCTTTTTCTTTTGGTCCCTTGCCGCCTTGGAAACGTTGAGACCGCTGCTGCTAATTGGGACCCGCATGTCATCCTCTATGAGCAATCAACTTTCTTTTCTTGGAGTTTTTTTTGGCACCTCAAATTTGGTCACTTGCCTTTTTCTTTCGATCCCCTGCCGCCTCTCAAACGGTGATACCGCTGCTGCTAAATGGGACCCGCATGTCATCCTCTATGTACAATCAAGTTTCTTTTCTTGAATTATTTTTGGCTCCTGATATTTGGTCACTTGCATTTTTCTTTCGATCTCATGCCACGTTGAGGACCCTGCAGGCTCATGGGACCCGCATGTCATCCTCTATGTACAATAAAATTTCTTTTCTTGGATTATTTTTGGCTCCTGATATTTGGTCACTTGCCTTTTTCTTTCGATCCCGTGCAGCCTCTCAAACGGTGATACCGCTGCTGCTAAATGGGACCCGCATGTCATCCTCTATGTAAAATCAAGTTTCTTTTCTTGAATTATTTTTGGCTCCTGATATTTGGTCACTTACCTTTTTCTTTCGATCTCATGCCACGTTTGAAACGTTGAGGAACCTGCAGGATCATGGGACCCGCATGTCATCCTCTATGTACTATAAAACTTTCCTTTCTTGAATTATTTTTGGCTCCTCATATTTGGTCACTTGCCTTTTTCTTTCGATCTCATGCCACGTTTGAAACGTTGAGGAACCTGCTGGCTCATGGGACCCGCATGTCATCCTCTATGTACTATAAAAGTTCATTTTCTTTGTTTTTTTTCACCCTCTGATTTTTGGCTATTTCCTTTTTCTTTTGATCCCCTGCCGCCTTGGAAACGTTGAGTAAGCTGCTAGCTCATGGGACCCGCATGTCATCCTCTATGTCCATCAACTTTATTTTCTTGGATTTTTTTGACCCCCTAATTTCGGGCTACTTTCTTTTTGTTTTGATCTCAAGCCGCATTTGAAACGTTGGGACCGCTGCTGCAAAATGGGACCCGCATGTCATCCTCTATGTAAATAAAGTTTCTTTTCTTGGATTATCTTTGGCTCCTAATATTTTGTCACCTGCCTTTTTCTTTCGATCTCATGCCGCCTTTGAAACTTTAAGTAAGCTGCTGGCTCATGGGTCCCGCATGTCATCCTCTACGAACAATAAAAGTTTCCTTTCTTGGAGTTATTTTTTACCCCTAATTTCTGGCTACTTGCCTTTTTCTTTTGATCTCATGCCCCCTTTGAAACGATGAGAACGCTGTTGGCAGGTCGGTCCCACATGCCATCCTCTTTAGCTTTTGCCATCGTAACTTCTATTTTTGGTTTACATTCCCTGCTCTGTAGATGTAGCCATCATAACTTCATCTTGCTCAGTCGTTGTTACAAAATTTATAGCCTGCTACTATGTTGTTCATGCCAATTTTGTACTCCCTGAACATGTTGGTTTGCATGGGACTCGACAGTAGTAAGTCTGCTGTTTCATTCTAACATGCTCTGTTATATTGGTCATTGGTATGCGGCATGCACTCTTTGTTTGCTTATTGTGCGCATTACAATGATCTTGTTATAACGCATTTAAAATGATGAGTTCCAAATTCTTTGGCAAACAATATTGTATTGTCTTTGCCTTTCCATTGTTCTTTGTCTTAACTTGTAATGTCTTTGTTTCAGATATAGGTCTTTTGCATGGACAACTTAAAAGATTGCCGGATCGCTTCATTGTATTGCTAGGTTTAATTACCATTCAATTTCTCTGGGTTCTGTAATATTTTTTCAAAGCCGTGCAGCTGATGTAATATTTAGTTAGTTTTTATAGTTCTTTCGCGCATTTTTTCTTTGTTGCTTGTGGTAAGTGAGGCTATCCGACAGAAATCATTGCTGCGTAAATATTCTCAGTATCTAAAACACGAATTCCCATCCCTTAAACGGCCCAATTAACCGAAATCACATATGTGCCGGCCCGCAAAATTCTAAAGCGCCTATTATGCCGGCATATAAACAGCAACTAAATGGGCTGGCCCACTTACTTATTGGGCCAGCCCACTTGATTTACGGTGGACGCCACACTCTAATTGGGCCGGCCCATTTGCTTTAAGGTGGACCCCACCCACTACTGGGCCGGCCCACTAACTAGCTGGGCCAGCCCAATTGCTTTTGTGGTGGACCCCACATATTAAATGGGCCGGCCTTTTAAGTGGAAAGTGGGACCCACCTATGTTTTTGGCCCGGCCCACTTGCTATATGGTGGACCCCACATACTAAATGGGCCGGCCCTTTAAGAGGAAAGTGGGACCCACCTGTGCTTTTGGCCCGGCCCACTATCTTGTTGGGCCGGCCCACTTGCTATATGGTGGACCCTACGTTCTAAATGGGCCGGCCCTTTAACAGGAAAGTGGGACCCACCTATGCTTTTGGCCCGGCCCACTATCTTGTTGGGCCGGCCCACTTGCTATATGGCGGACCCCACACAATAAATGGGCCGGCCCTTTAAGACGAAAGTGGGACCCACCTGTGTTTTTGGCCCGGCCCACTATCTTGTTGGGCCGGCCCACTTGCTATATGGTGGACCCCACATACTAAATGGGCCGGCCCTTTAACAGGAAAGTGGGACCCACCTGCGCTTTTGGCCCGGCCCACTGTCTTGTTGGGCCGGCCCACTTGCTACCCCACATACTAAATGGGCCGGCCCTTTAACAGGGAAGTGGGACCCACCTGTGTTTTGGCCCGGCCCACTTTCTTGTTGGGCCAGCCCATTTGATCTATTGTGGACCCCACGTACTAAATGGGCCGGCCCGATAGCAGGAAAGTGGGACCCACATGCTAATTGGGCCGGCCCAATAACTTCTTGGGCCGGCCCACTTGCTTTAAGGTGGACCCCACTAGGTAAATGGGCCGGCCCGATAACAGGAAAGTGGGTCCCACATGTCTTGTGGGCCGGCCCTTTTGCCTGTTGACCGGTCAAACGAGTGCATTCGGCCCGGCCCACATGCTTAGTGGGCTGGCTCATTAATGTTTTGACCAGTCAACCTTAGAGGTTAGGCCCGGCCCACGTAACTAATGGACCAGCCCAGCTATATAGTTGACCGATCAAACTAAGTCAGCTGGCCCGGCCCGCAAACTTAATGGGCCGGCCCGATTAAGACGTGGCAGGCCTCGTGTGGGCCTACCATCTACCACGGGGTTTCAGCGGTTAACGCCGTTAACTGCCAGTTAACGGCGTCTGCCACGTGTCAGTTTGCATGACGTCAGCAGTCAACGGGCTCCCGGAAACACTTCAGCAACGGTCCGATTTTCCGTGGCGGAAGGGCACCCAAGCGCGACGGACCGGAAAAAACGTGGTAGGACTTTGCCTGACGCAGTTTCGACAACAGAACCCATATCGTCGGGTTAGGCCCATAGGCGACGAAAAACACCCCTTAGCGGACGATTTTGAGACGTTGTCTATCAGAACTTTTCTTGTAGTGTATGTTTTCCAGGATTCAAAAAAAGCAGATCTAGATCTAGATCTAGATCTAGGTCGGTCATGTTCTAGGTCGTACGTCAAGTTCTAGGTCGTGCCTTGGAGATGTACCGCCGCCACCGTGGTCATCTGCTTGCAAAGAGGAAGTGGTTTCCGGTGTGGTCGTCGGTGATCGTCGGGGTGAGAGGAGGTGGCCGGACCAGGGGTGAGAGGAGGTGATGCTTGAGGAGGGGCTCACCGGCGAGATGCTTGAGGAGGTGCTCGCCGTTGAGTAGCTTGAGGAGGTGCTCTGGTGAGATATCTTGAGGAGGTGCTGCATGGAGTAGCTTGAGGAGGTGCTCCGGTGAGTAGCTTAAGGAGGTGCTCGCCGGAGGGAGGGATTAGAGGGATAAGAAGGTAGAAGAGGGGGAAAATGGAGGAGAAGAGAAGGAGGCCGGAGAAGTGAGGAGGAGGAGAAGTGAAAGAGAAGATGGGGGAAATGGAAGAGAGAAAAGGTGCACCGGGCTAGTTTGGCATATATAGCCTAAGTTACTGCCGGCGCACCTATATGGCGGTGCGCCGGGGGTATTTTTTATTTTTTTCATCAAAATCTAAAACCTGAAAAAAGTCATGTTTCTGTTTTCCAATTGACGAATCCATTTTTTGTCCAAACGGCCGTAGGACACCAATATATAGTTGGTCAAATTTGGTTTGGTAGATTTTTTTGTTTGGTAGATTTTTTGTTTATTCAAAATTAAAGATGACGCCAGTATGCATTTGAATTGAATTGAATTAAATCAAATTCAAACTACTGGGCTCGCGCGGGAAAAATAATGGGCCATGAAGGGAGAGAGAGAAGTGGGCTGGCCCAACTGCGCGTCCAGCGTGAGCAGGCCGCCTGACAGGGTGGGGCACGCCTATCAGTGCCTCATAAAACCCGAAGCGGTATGTTCTATCATGGACCGCACGATTAGAATGGGATCCAACGATCCACGTTCATCATCGTCGACGGCAAGAGGGCTTACTGGCGCGGCGAGGGTTTGGCATGGGCGAGCTCACCGGCGGTAGGCGAGGCTGGGCGTCGGCGGTGCTGGAGGTTGTCGATGACGGCGAGTTCAGCGGTGGTCGTGGGAGCGCTTGAGGTGGTCGCAATCAACGGTGGCGTCTGCTACGGTTCCGCGGGCTCCAGCGACGAATTGTCTTGCTCCGGTGGTCAATGTGGAGGAGCAAGGTGTTGAGGATGATCAGAGAGGAGAGGCGGAGCTGTTGGTGTGAAGATTTGAGGAGGGGGAGCTCTCATTTTATAGGGGCGAGGAGGTCTGCGGGGGTGCTCGTCGGGTCGACCGTGGCGCGGCTGTTCCGGTGAGCGAAGGGGCAAGGCGAGGGCAGGGTTAGGTAGGCGACGTCAAGGCGAGGCTAGGGAGCGTGCTGGCGGGGACGGGGGTGGTCAGGATAGCCCTTGCAATGTCGATGTCGTGTGGCACGATGGCGGAAGAACGGCGATGATGGCGATGGCTACCGCGCTTGCACAGGCACGGGAGCGTGTCTGGCGGGTTGCTGTCGTCTAGGTGAGTGCGTGTGAGAAGGGAGAGGGCGAGAGGAGCGCTGTGTCGACGGCGGCAGGCGATGCACTGGCGCGTCCAGAGCGTGTCTGGCGCGCGTTCTGGGCGCCGCAGACATGGCGCCTTCCCGGTGGTGCAGGGTTCCTCTTCGATCGTGGCTAGCTTAGGCGTGACCAGGAGAGTGAGGTGCATCTAGGAGACAAGGTGGGCACAGCTAGAAAAGAGGAGGGCTAGGGTTGGCATGGCATATGTGAGACATGACCGGCATGGTCTTGGCATGGCCATGTCTGGCCTTCTCTAGCACGTCCAAGTAGCGGCAATGTGTGTGAGGGAACCAGGAGACAAAGCTTGAGCAAGTGGTGATCAAAGTTTGGCCAGGGCACTATTGCAAATAGTGATTTTGATTTAGGTTTGATCTTGCTCACCAAGTGTTTGCTATAATGGCCGCATGAAAAAAAAATTGAAAATTTTGAATGAATATTGGTGGACTTGGTTCAAATGATCAAAGGCACACAAGGGTGGTGGTGGTTTTGAAAATTAAAAAGATTTGTGAAATTTTAAAATAGGTACTAACTAGAATCTGTTAAAAAGTTCCAACTTTGCTTGAGCATAACTTTTGATCTAGGATGAATTTGCAGGGGTGGTCTTTACCAAAGTTGTTCACCTTGATGTGGTCTTGGATGAGGTGCAAAGAGTTGGAATTGTTTGGTTTGAAGATCTCCCAAAACATAGGCTCAAAGTGGGCATCAGGTTAAAAATGGCAGATTTGACCATTAGTGCATGTGAGCACAATTTGATTTCAAATTTGATTTGAGTTGAGTTTCTTTGACTCCAAAAGTGTTTATAAGTGTTTGTAGGTGATTTGACCATTACTAAATTTGTTGGGTTTGTAGGTGATAGGTTGGGTGGGGTGAGGTTTTTCAAACCATCTACACAAGGTTGGCATGGCAAGGTTTAGTATTTGCAAGAATAGCCATAGGCTTACCTAGGCCTCTCTTCTTAATTTAAATTTATTTTTATTTTGGTTTTCTCTTGGAGGATGAAAAAGAAGGGTGAGGTTTGAGGGTTTAGGAATATATCAAAGTAGTTCTCATAAGGATTTTGGAAAAAACACAATTATCAAGCATAAGCACTATGCATAGCACTTGATTCAATAAAAGTTTTTGTTGGTTCTCATTTTTTGAAAAAGGGAAATCCATTTTCTCTTTGTTTTAAAATTTGGGATGTTACAATACAGAGGATGGAAAGTGACTAGTCCTTGGCGCAGACTCTGAGCCTGGCGTGCTCTTTGGTCCGCTGCCAAAATTGGGCGACCATGGGGGGCGAGAGAAAATGAAGGTGAGGGCTTGGATCATCTAGACGATGCTCCTGATGGGTGGGGTTGTGGAGGTGATCTGGATGAGGTCCAGTAGCTGCTTGGGGATCAGAGGCAAAGGGGGGAAAATAAGGGAGGAAGAGGCTTCCCAAGCATTGGCACAAGATTGGCATCGGCCATCTCAAGCATCCAAGAGGATGAGGCCAAAAGGGTTGCTGTAGCTTCTAGGTGGTCATCCAGAATTGGAGACGAGGTGCAACGAAAGGTGGAAAAGATAGATTCTAGGTGCAGCACACGAGCTTGGAGAATGGAGAGACATAGAGTCATAGCTATACACCTATGCCAATGCAAGGTATGGCATGGTCGGCCTTCCCTCTAGCCATGCAATAAAGAGGCCAATAGGAGCCAAGGATGACATGCATGTCAACCATGAACTAGTGTTGGCGATAGTCACCAAGATGGTGTCTTGATGGTGTTTAGAAAATAATTAAGGAGATAGTGATGAAAAGATCAAAAGATCACGTCAATGGATCATGAGTTGATAGATGATGATGTCGATGGATAGATCGGAGAGGTGGACTTGAGGTCTAAGGGATACCTTTTAAAACTGAACTCATTTGATAAATCTTTCAATCACCTCAAATCCCTAAGGACCATTTGAAAGAAATCCAATTGAAAAGGATTTTGAAAAATAAAAAATAATTGAGAGAAGCTAGGTATTACATAAAATTTCAAAAAGATCTACTTACTTTACTAAGAAAGCTAGGTTTTTTCTTAAATTTAAAAACAAGCAAGAGCAAAGCAAGAAATGGTATAAGTACCATAAACATGCATTTTGTCAAAAATAAAATAAAACGAAGCAAATAATTATATAGAATTATTTTTGGGTGGAAATAAGGTGATATAAAATACCACACACATTCCCTATTTTATTTGAGAAAATAAATGAAAAGTATTGATAAAACTAGAATTATTTTGGAAGTCAAAATAGAGAAGAATAGGGTTTTAGATGTATTGGAGGGAAACTCAAACTTTGAAGATTGGGAGCATTACCATAGGGCAATAGACAGATTTTTTTATTTTTATAGATGATGTTTTGTTTGAGTTTCTTGAGGATAAGGTTCTAAGAATAGGATCTAGGTATGATGATTTAGAGAAGGTGATCAAGACATAAGATGGTTAGGCCAAGAGTGTTTTCTAACGTAAAGTTGTATTATATTTGAGGGCTTGAGATACAATTGGAGATTAATCATTCATTTGTTGGCCAAATGATCATCTAACAAGATCTTGACTAGATGAGGTTGGGATGTTAAATGATAGATCAATGATACATATTAGTGGCAAGGAAAATGCCAAGGATACTTGATCACATATCAAATAGCCCTCTAATTATTTTTGGTGTCTATGGCTCTTATTTGATTTAAAATAGATAAAAAAAAGTTTAATTGAAAACTTGGAGATGAGAGAGGGTTTTCGAAGAGTAGGATGATCCATAGTCAAATTAGAATAAAATATGGATCACTGCATTTTACATTCGGAAATCAAAAGTGCATATAAAATCTTTTATAAATTTTTGAAGTTACACAAAGTAAGGGTAAGACATTTGGAAAATACTTTTTTGTCAGACCAAAATAACTTTAGAAACCCTTTTTTGTGATACTATGCTCTGAGGTGACCATAGCCAATTTAAAATAAAAGGTTTTTTGGTAAAATCTTTTGAAACAAAAACCTTGAGTCATAAGACAAAACAAGAGAGGTTTTTGGTTAGACATAAGGTTCAAATGTTTTTGAAGAGAGGAGATTAAGGTGATATAAGAGTGGCCATAGCATGAGTGTTCTATCGAGACAAGAAGATGTGGGTTGAGTTGCTTCACTTAACATTATTCATCAAACATCGCTCATCAAACAAAGTCAGACAACTCTTCAATTAAACACATGGAAGCACAAGCAAAACTTAAAAAGTATTTGTTCCCCGTGATTTTTGCACTCTGGACAACTAAACAAGGTTGCAAAAGTTGGGGTGTTACAATGGAGCAGTCAAATTTCATGATGTCCTTGTTGATTCCAGGCCCTCAATCACCTAGGAAGGACTTTAATGTCTTTCAAGAGCTTCTTATGGAAGAATTACAATTACTTTGGAAAGCTATGGATACAATTGATGCTCTATCATAAGCTCAGGATAAAATGTTTTCTCTTGAAGCAACAGTTCTTTGGTGTATTCACGACTACCCAGCTCTAAGCACTCTTTCAGGACGTACTACAAAAGGCTATGTTGCTTTTATTCACTATGACAAAGATCTGCTTTCAAAACTTCTAAAAGGAAAACTTGGGTATTTTGGGCACTTTCGTCTCCTTCCAAAGAAACATTGTATGTGCACAAATAATATATATCTGAAGGCTCATACGAATCATGATAAGCCCGATAGTTTCACTACAGATGAGCTGAAAGAATTGTTGGAGAAGGTTAGAAAGCTTTCTCCAGAGGAATTACAAGTGGAAGCCATGAAAAAGAAGGAACAAGAAGCCATGAAAAGGAAGGAAAGTGCAGCCATGCAAAAGAAGCAAAACTCATCCAACTAGCAAGATAAAAATAAAGAAGCTGACAACACTAAAAGGAAGCGATCCTACCACTCCCAGCCCCAACGCGGCACAACAAAAACCAAGAAAAGTGAGCCCAAACATTTGCCAATTTGGGCCGGAGGATGAGTTTGTGGGACTTGGAGTACTGGCCCACCTTGAAGCTGAGATATAATCTTGATGTCATGGACATTGAGAAAAATATTTGTGACAAGTTTCTTGAAACAATTCTCAAGATGGATGGGAAAAATAAGGACACCATTAATGCTAGGTGTGACATCGGGAAGGATAGCTTCAATGTTCTAAAACATATACAATTGGAAAAGAAGAAAGGGGAAGTCCACTATGAGTGGCCGGAGGCTCCATATGCCCTTTCTCGAGAACTTGCGCGTTCATTCTGTCAATTCCTATGGGAGTTGAGGTTTCTAGATGGATATGATTCGAACTTTGCAAAATGTATAATTTCTGATGGAACCAAGGTATAAGGCATAAAAACACATGATTGTCACATTATTTTGCAAACTATCTTAGCTGCTGGATTGAGAGGACACGTAAGTAAGGATATATATGAGGCAATTGCTTAGTTAGGCAGGTTTTTCAGGGTACTGTGCATCAAAACTATAAACAAGACCGTGCTGAAAGAACTAGAGGTAGAGATACCTAAGATCTTGTGCATGCTAGAGTGCATTTCCCCCAACTTTCTTTGATGTGATGGTGCACCTAGAAGTACATTTACCGGAAGAGGCACGCCAAAGATGTCCTGTGCATTATGGGTGGATGTACCCAGTTGAAAGGCGACTATACACTTTGAAGCGCTATCTGAGGAACAGGGCACTGATAGAAGGTTCTATTGCTGAGGGATATGTTGCCGATGAATGTCTCACATTTTGCTCGATATACATGGATGAAGTCAACACAGTGTATAACAAGGAACCAAGAAATTCAGATTTTGAAGATCTTGATGCCTATGATGTTCAAGTTTTTAGACACGGGGTTAAATTTATTTCAGCATGCAATTATGGTGGGGAAAATCCTCTAGAAGTTAAAACAATGGTGTGGTATGTTTTGCACAACAGTGATGAAACGGTCGAATATAGACGGTATGTTTTCACATCTTAGCCTGCCTACTTTTATACATCCATACTTAACAATGTCTGGACAACTGACTTTAAAAAAATAGTCGATAGAAAAATGAATTAACCCAACAGAGAGTTCGAGACATTGATAAAGAAATGAGAACAGGATTTGCGCACTAGTTCGAGAATAAAGTTAGTTTTCGCTCTTCGTTCACGTGTTGCTACATCTATTTGATATCTATTGTCACTGCAGATTTTTCATATATTTCTTTGCTTGTGGTGTTGCAGCTTAAGGAGGATATGAGAAGGGGAATTAATGTAAATAAGGATGTCTTTGCGTTGGGTTGTTCTCCGGATTTCAGGATCACGAGATACACATCGTGCATAGGTAACAAGGTTCAATTTAGCACTACCAGCCGTGATGCGAATAATACGACATAGAACAGTGAAATCATTTTATACGGTGCCGTAAATCGCACAAACAATGATCACAGTGATTACTTTGGAAACCTTAAGGACAATATTTGTTTATAGTACCATGATCACAGGTCAGTTTTTATTTTTAAAATCGAATGGTTTATGCAAGGCAAAGATCGGATCAAAAATAGTGGGTACTTCAAGAGCATCAATGTGGGGAGGCTGGCTAAGATGAATGATGATTATATTCTCGCTACTTAGGCTAAAAAGGTCTTCTATTGGACTGATAGAGACCTAGCTAATAATTGTTGGAAAGTTGTCCAAACATACGACCATCGCCATCTCTACAATGTTAGTGAAAATGAAGGCATCAGATATGATGCAGATGCCTATCAAGAGCAAGAACAAGCTGGTGGGCAACAAGGATAGGACACATATGCTATAAGAATAGAACAAGTCGTACCTACTACAAATTTAAGTAGAAATGGACCCCACTGTATTCCTGCGGCTCTGGTTGAAAATATGATGAACAATATTGAAGCTGGCTTTGATAATGACAATGGAGATGAATTTCATGACACGTGTGAGAATTACGTAGATGAGGATGACTCTTTTCCAGATATCGACAGTGATGAGGAGTAGCTTTTCCCATTGTAGAAGTAGTCATCTTGTTTCAGTATGGCCAAACTTCTTTTCTTACCATGTCTGAAACTTATGTAATTTCCCTTATGATGCCTGAAACATGTGAGACTAGATCATTTCATATGCTTATCACATAGTATGCTATCATTGCCTAATGCGTTGTTAGAATTGATCATCAATGGATGTTCGAACTTGACAAGTTGTGCAAAATACTACCCCCGTCCAGTTCATAGGGCTTGCACGGATAACAATTGCTTGCTATCATCCAGGACCATAATGTTGATATTGCCGAGTGCACGAAGCTCGACACAATACTGTAGCCATGAGATCTTGAGTACTACTGCCTCCATCCCAAAGCTTAAGGATTTTTTTGAAAAGTCAAACCAAGTAAAGTTTGACCAAACTTTTGGAAGAATATATCAACAAATATAATATTTTGTAGATACCATACGAAAATATATTGCTTTATCTATCGAATGATGTTGATTTTGTACTTTTCATGTTAATGATTTTTGGTAAAAAACATAGTCAAACTTGACATAGTTTGATTCTTTTAAAATAATATAAGCTCTCATTTTATTCATATGATAGGAAAATCATTTTGATCATTAGAGCATGTGTCCAACAGATGATGTATTTGTCAAAAAAACACTCATATAAATCACATTAGCCCCCAAAAAGTGAGCAACAACAGATGATATAGTTTACAAAACGTCCCCAAAAAAATACATTGCAATATATAATTTGCACCACGTGATGCAAATATACATCACATGCAACGCCCAACTGCCGGGCCGATTCCGGCTCACCTCCGTGCCCTGCTGGCAGTCAGTCTGCGTGGCTGACGCGACACCTTCGAGCTTAGTTATGCCTGCCACAAGCTCCCACGCAACCTGTGTTCGGCCATCCTGTAGCAGACGAGCTCTGGGTTGCACATAACGTGTTTGACAAGGGTGTATAATTGCACAGGTGATGTAGATCATCTGGATTCCCGCTGGGCGCGGAGTTGATGAAAGAGAATTTATGCGCAACATTGATGGCAACCCCAAGAGGAAGGTATGATGAGCACAACAGGAAGTTTTCCCTCAGTAAGAAACCAAGGTTTATCGACCAGTAGGAGAAAAACGTTCTCTCCCGAGGTGTTGCGAACCAACTCGTGGCAGGTCGCACTGCCGGTGTCAACACCCGGATTTTTAAGTCCAGATGCCTGTTATGCCATACATCGCAATCCCAGGAATATTGTTGTTGCGAGACATAACAGTTGAATATCATAAGTCATCATTTATTACATACCATAGTCGTCTTACAAATTTAGATCACATTATCCATATTACACAAATAGTTGATCTATCGATCAACGAACAAGCACAAGTTCATAGCGGAAGTGTAAAATAGAAGGGACTCTCTAGTCCACAGGCCAACGCTTGACGTCGGAAGACTCCTAGTTGTCGTAGGCGTCCTGCTGGTCATCTCCTTGTTCATCTTCATACTCTGGCCATTTGAATAGCTAGGGACAAAGCCGTGAGTACTTTAAGTACTCGCAACCTAATACTAATGTAAGTGCTAGACATTCTAGTAAGGTTTGCTAAGCTCTAGTTTATTTGCATAAAGCTAGTTTTAGTTCATAAGTATTTGAGAAAAGCTTATTCAAATGCTAACTAACTCAAGTGGGAACGTTAGTGTCATTCCCACCATTCAAGTGGTGATTTCAATTCAATTCACCATAATTCATTTCACCATCTCCTTTCAACATCATTTTCAAAAATATGACATCGGAAACTGTATGGCCTTTCCAACCGTCCGTAACCGTGGACGCGGCTATTCGAATAGGTTTACACTCTGCAGAGGTTGCACACTTGTGCCACAACATTTGATTTCATCCGTCGGGATTACCCCGAATCATCGTAACACAGTATGCGGATCATCAACCATAACCTTTCACTTACGAATCCTAGTATGAGCACCTCTCCCCATGAGCTTGGCCTCCTAGTGAAGACCAACTGTCAACCTGGGAACTGCACAGGGCTTGGCCGTACAATTCACCTCAATTTCACATCATTTCTCAACAACGGAGGCAGCCTCAAGCGTAACCCCTATGACGTGTGTTCAGAGGGAACCCATACTAAGATGCATAAATTTCCAGTTAAGCCCTACCCATAATCAGGTATTGTGGGGGTACTCAATATTGGAAAGGTATCGCATTCAAACCAATATCAGTTTTATCAAAAATCACCATCTTCTCCAAGTCATATTCACCTTCAAAATTCATTCAATGGAATGACTCATCATTCCAACGTTTCAAAATTCAGTTCAAGTCACATGTTCCCATCTAGAGTAGTCAAGTTTTAGTATTTAGCACTAGCATTAATCATGAGGGGTGCTATCTTGCTTGGCTAGCATGAGACTAACTTTACTACTCTAGTAACCTTCTAACTTAGACCAAAGTTAACTATAAAAGTAACTCTTTGAATAAACAAGTAAAAACTTGTAAGGTAAAAACTTGGGATAGGCTTGTGGTAAGAAAGGTAAGACTAATGGTGCCTTGCCCCAAAGGGCTTTGCACTTTGCAAGAATATTAGCTTGCAACCATAGAGCTTGCAAGAGTGTTAGCTTGCAAAAGGTAACTTGCAATAGCCTAGCTTGCCTTGGTTGTTGAGGTGATCAAAGTTCTCTTCTTCTTCTGGGTAGAATCCTTCCTCTTCCTGGTATTCTCCGGTACTAGCGTCTATACACGAATACGAGGATACAATCACCAAAAAATACTTAAGTAACCTTAATTAGCCTTAATGGCTCACTCCAAATGATCTAGCATCATCACTTAGCATTTCTACCAAGAATTAATCTAGGTTTTTCTTACTTAGGGTTAGAGAAATAATTTCCTCTCATTACATATGTAAATGATAGTTTCCATTTAGTTCTTGAGGAATAATTTCCTCTCATTGAATCTTCTTAAGATTTAACTTCTCAAACAATCATACATGAAATCATGTTGACCTAAGTCAACCATTCATCATCATCATTTGAGAAAATGATTTAAATGAGGTAGAATACCTCATACTATTTAACAATGCTTATCATGATTTAAAATCACCAAGTATTTCCTTTGAGAGTATTTGACCAGGGGTTCAAACTTCATATGAAAGTACTTGGGACAAGATTTAAATGAAGTGAAACACTTCATATGATTTGCATAATAGTTTTGGACAATATCACTTAAGTAAACTAGCCATATAGTCCATTATTTCAACTAGGGCATGATCATTCAAAGTGACCACACCATATTTTTGCACAAACAATTAGTGTAAGTGAAATGTGAGCTATTAGAGTTGGAATTAAATAAATATCATTTTTGGTTGATTTTTAAGATTTATTTGAAGTTGTAACAGTCTCTGACTTGTTATTTTTGTCACATTAATTCTACCAAAGATTTCGAAGTGGGACCAGTGGGGTTGGTTAGATAATTTCATAAGCTTTCCAACAATATAAAATTCATCAAATTTGGCTCAGTAGATTTGATTATATTAAATTTTGAATCAAACACCAGTATTGAATTTCAGTTACACGAAATAATTCGAATTTGAATTGTTGGGCGGCGCGGGAAAACGAATTGGGCCAGGGGAGAAAAAGAAAATGGGATGGCCCACTGTGTGTCTCGCACGAGCAGGCCGCCTGACTGCGGGACCTACTGTCAGCGGTAGTTAAACAGCGAAACGGTATGATTTAAAACGAGCCACACGATTAGAATTGGATCGAACGGCGCACGGCCGTCGTCAGCTCCGGCGAGAGGAGGCTACTGGCGCGGCGAGGGCAGGGGGTCGGAGGCTCACCGGCGGTCCGGCGATCGTCGGCGAGGTGGTGCAGCGACGTTGTGGACGACGGCGAAGCTCCAGGTACTTGTGGCGTCTCCTGGGGCGGCTCCTAGCTCCAGCGATCTTGCAGCAGTACTAGCGGCGCTCCGGCGATCGATTGGGGCTTTGTGGATGAAATTGGGATGAGGGATTGCTTGAGGAAGATCAGGGAGAGGAGAGGGGTGAAGTGGTGTGAAGAATTGGGGTGGGGGAAGTGCTCTATTTATAGGTTCAAGGAGGAAGAGGAGAGGGGATAGGGTGGCATAGGGTGTGCATGTCCAAGGTGTCAAGGAGGGGGCAAGATGTTGGAGGGGACAAGATGTTGGAGGGGACCAAGGTTGGCATGGCTAGCAAGGTAGGGAGGCTAGGGCACTATGTGTGACCAATGGGGGAACCAAGTTAGGCCAAACACTATTTTAAATAGTGGTTTGTGTTTTGTTGTCTAGATCATGCACAAAAGATCATGGCCAACATGAGTGACATATGCCATGACATAGGGAGACACTTTGGCCATGGTGAGCATGGCAAGGCATGGCATGGCTAGAGGAGATGCTATGCTTGGAATAGGGAGAGAGGGGACAAGGGAACATGTAGGGGTCAATAGGGTTTGGTAGATCACTATTTAGAATAGTGTTTGCATAGTTCCCTATTTGTAATTTGCTATATTTCACCAAATTTGGTTGGATTCATTTGATTCAAAAATTTGAGAATGGGGTATTTGAATAAGTTGCGATCGACCAGATACAAACATGGGTGGTGGTGGAAATTTAAAAAATCAAAGAGAGGCAAAAATTGCTAAGTGGGAGATTGTTGAATTTGATAAAAGTTCCAACTTTGGATGAGCATAGAATTTTATACAAAGTGAATTTGGCATGGTGGTCTTTACCAAAGTTGTTCTCCTTCATGTGCTCTTGGATGAGGTGCAAAGAATTGATAGAGTTTAGTTTGAAAAACTTGATATAGAGGGGCTCAAAGTAGTGACCAGAATATAAATGGCAGATTTGACCATTATCATATGTGATCACAATTTGAGTTTGAAATTGATTTGATTTGTGTTTCTTTGATTCCAAAAGTTGTAATAAGTGTTTGGTATCATATTACAACTAATGGTGAAGACCAAAATGGTCTAGGTCAAAGATTTAGAAAAATAGCATAAACCATATGTGAGGGTTTTGTGAATTTCTAACTTTTATTCTTTTATTTTTCTTTGCTTCATTTTGACAAGAGTGAGGTTTATTTGGTGTTATATTGAGTTGGGTGAAAGGTTCACCATTTTGAGGTAATGGAAGTGCCTAGGTCAAGATTTGATATTTTGGCTAAGTGCCACATATGCCTCTATGCATATGTTTGATTTTATTTTGTTTCTTACTTGAATTGGTTGGTAAGCACTTGGTTGAGTGTGTTGAGGTATTTCAATTCATCTACTCAAGGTAGACAAAGCAAAGCTCATCATTTTCAAAAAGTAGCCATAGGCTTGCATATGCCTTTTTCTTAATTAAGGTCTTTTCTTTTTATTTTGTTTTTCAAAGATTGATGACAAGAGGGATGAGGTTTAGGGTTTAGTAAGTTTGGCAATGGTTCACCACCATTTAGCAAAGTAAGAAAGGTAGAGTTCAAAATCTCCATATTAGGGCTATATGCCCACATATGTCTTTTTCTTTTATTTTGGGTTTCTCAAAAAAAGATCCAAATGCTTTTTGAGAAGGTTAGGGTTTAGGGTTTTTCTTATTTGATTTCTTTCTCTTTTATTTTATTTGCTTTGTGATCTTCACTTGACCACTTTAGGGTTTTAGGTTTTATCACCTAAGCATAATAACACTCATCATGGCAAAGCACAAGTATCATGTATGAGCACTATGCATAGCACTCTATGTAAGAAAAGTTTTTGTTGGTTCTCATTTTTGGAAAAAGGAAATTCATTTTCTCTTTGTTTTGAAATTTGGGGTGTTACAAACCCTTCCCCCTTAAACAAATCTCGTCCCGAGATTTTAAGAAAAGTTAGGTTCCTAAGAGAGATTGGGCGATATGATTTAACAAGGAACATACTTGGCATGGCCTGAGGTGCTTCTTGGGCTTCTGTGGCAGTCATGTTGTAGAAGCGGCCGTTGTTGTTCTGGTTCTTTCATGCGGCAAAGCGGCGTTGGTTCTGAGCAGGTGCAGCGGTGTTGCCGGCAATATTGGCGAGTCTCTTGGGGCACTCATTGGAGTAATGCCCAACCACTCCACACTCATAACAAGTGATGGTGGCCTTGTCCTTGTTGGCGACGGGGATGGTGTTGCTTCCAGTCCTAGGGCCAGTATTGTTGTTGTTGTTGTTGTTGTGGTTCCCGTTGTTGTTGTTGTTGGGGTTGTTGTTGCTGGTGTGATTGTTGTTGTTGTTGCCTCCGGGCTTCGGGGGTCCTCCGTGGTTGTTGGTGTGGTTTGGGCGGTAATTCTAAGCAGGGGGTTTGTTGTATTTTGGAGTAAATCCTCCAGATGAGTTGTTGCGGTACTTCTGGGTATTGCTGGACCCATGCTGGTTCATCATTCAGCGTTTGCGGTTCTCATTGGCTTGGTGAAGCTTGCCCTCCATCTGGATGGCGGAGTCCACCAGGGCTTCTAGGTCAGCAAAGGGAATGTTGACCAGTACAGTCTGCATCTCGTCGTGGAGTCCGTTCAGAAATCTTTCTTTCCTCTTCTCATTGGTATCGGTCTCGTCCGGGGCGTACCTTGACAGAGTAAGAAATCTATCGCGGTATTCTACCACGGACATCCTGCCTTGCTTGAGTTCGCGGAACTCGTCTCTCATCATCTTGATCAGTCCTTGGGGCACATGGTACTTGCTAAACTTGAGCTTGAAATCCTCCCAAGTCATGAACTGACCTCCGTTCATGGCACGGGTGCTTGTCCACCAAGCGCGGGCTGGTCCGGCAAGATAGTGGGTTGCAAACAACACCTTCTCATTGGCTTCCACTCCAGCTACTTCCAAGTTGTTCTCCATTGTCTGGAGCCAGTCATCGGCATCGAGGGGCTCTTCGGTCTTGTTGAAGATAGGTGGGTTGGTGTTCTGAAAGTTCTTCAGTTTTGACCCAGGGTGGTCGTGGTTTCCATGGCCGTTGTTGTTCTGAGCAATCTGCTGCAGTGCAGCAATGTTGGCATGGCGTTCAGCTCTCTCGGCTTCTCGGTCTGCCATCATCATCTCTAGCATCTGCATCATGGCGTCCTGGGTGGCGCTGCGGGTTGGTGGGGCCATCTGAGTATCGGAGTAGATGATAAGATAAAAGGGAAATTTCTACAGTTTGTTTGAATTAAAGTTCACAAGTTCAAAACTTGAAAATTTAGTAGTAAAAACCAACAACACTTTTTCATTCATACCAAACATCACACATTACAAATCTAACACACCGTTGGCTTGAAGAACCATTCATTCGCTCTACGATACAAGGGGATCCTGATACAACTCACACCTACTTAAGTGCTGGGGTGATACTACTCTTCCGGGTGGATTCTTCGTCTTCACGGGTGATGTGCTTGGCGAGAGGCGAGGGCGTTGTCCAAATCCCTGCGGGTTTTGTACAGCCTGAAGTCCTGGTGTGCTACATAGGGGTTCATCTCCGTGTGTGGGGGCATGGTCATCGATCGTCCCAAGGAGTCATGTCTTGGGTAGTAGATGAAGCGAGTGTTCTTGATCTTGTTTTCATTTTGTCCACACAGACGGGAAATTGCTTCTTGCATAGCCCTGGCTAGTCCTTCCTTCCAAGTGTTTCCCGTTACAGAAATCCAGATGGTTTCCCATACCGGGGCCTCCAAGCCTTCTTCGTAGATCAGTAGAAACTTCCCACCGAGGTGTTTCTCCGGAGTGGTTGTTGAGGGGTATTCCGAAGAACTCGGGATACGGGTGTCCTAGATATTCGACTAGTTGCTTCAAGTCTCTCGCGAACATCAGGTTTCCTCTGTGACCAAGCTGATAGAACTCCCATTTGTACTCCATCTGTGAGCACTTAGGATGAGTAAGTTAAAGAAGTGGTCAAGTGTGTAAAGTTTTATGTAATTCTTCAAGGAAAAAGTAGAGCTTGAAATTCTCATTTTGAAAAAGATCTCAAGGATAAGAGTGAGAATAAGTTTTTCACAAATATTCACTTCTTTGATTTTGAAACTAAGTTTTGCAGACGTCCATTCTAACTAGGGTCTCCTAAGGTCAAACAATGGCTCTGATACCAACTTGTCAACACCCGGATTTTTAAGTCCAGATGCCTGTTATGCCATACATCGCAATCCCAGGAATATTGTTGTTGCGAGACATAACAGTTGAATATCATAAGTCATCATTTATTACATACCATAGTCGTCTTACAAATTTAGATCACATTATCCATATTACACAAATAGTTGATCTATCGATCAACGAACAAGCACAAGTTCATAGAGGAAGCGTAAAATAGAAGGGACTCTCTAGTCCACAGGCCAACGCTTGACGTCGGAAGACTCCTAGTTGTCGTAGGTGTCCTGCTGGTCATCTCCTTGTTCATCTTCATACTCTGGCCATTTGAATAGCCAGGGACAAAGCCGTGAGTACTTTAAGTACTCGCAACCTAATACTAATGTAAGTGCTAGACATTCTAGTAAGGTTTGCTAAGCTCTAGTTTATTTGCATAAAGCTAGTTTTAGTTCATAAGTATTTGAGAAAAGCTTATTCAAATGCTAACTAACTCAAGTGGGAACGTTAGTGTCATTCCCACCATTCAAGTGGTGATTTCAATTCAATTCACCATAATTCATTTCACCATCTCCTTTCAACATCATTTTCAAAAATATGACATCGGAAACTGTATGGCCTTTCCAACCGTCCGTAACCGTGGATGCGGCTATTCGAATAGGTTTACACTCTGCAGAGGTTGCACACTTGTGCCACAACATTTGATTTCATCCGTCGGGATTACCCCGAATCATCGTAACACAGTACGCGGATCATCAACCATAACCTTTCACTTACGAATCCTAGTATGAGCACCTCTCCCCATGAGCTTGGCCTCCCAGTGAAGACCAACTGTCAACCTGGGAACTGCACATGGCTTGGCCGTACAATTCACCTCAATTTCACATCATTTCTCAACAACGGAGGCAGCCTCAAGCGTAACCCCTATGACGTGTGTTCAGAGGGAACCCATACTAAGATGCATAAATTTCCAGTTAAGCCCTACCCATAATCAGGTATTGTGGGGGTACTCAATATTGGAAAGGTATCGCATTCAAACCAATATCAGTTTTATCAAAAATCACCATCTTCTCCAAGTCATATTCACCTTCAAAATTCATTCAATGGAATGACTCATCATTCCAAGGTTTCAAAATTCAGTTCAAGTCACATGTTCCCATCTAGAGTAGTCAAGTTTTAGTATTTAGCACTAGCATTAATCATGAGGGGTGCTATCTTGCTTGGCTAGCTTGAGACTAACTTTACTACTCTAGTAACTGATACGTCCAATTTGCATCACTATTTTATATCATAATTTGCTGTTATTCATTGATATATTTCATATTGGGACACAATACTTATGTTATTTCATCTATTTTGCATGTTTCATCATTATTGGAGGATCGAACACCGGAGCCAGGATTCTGCTGGAAAAAGCACCGTCAGAACGCAATATTTCGGAAGATCAACTCTGGAAGGAAATTATACCAAAAATCCTATTTTTCAAGATGACGAAGGAAGCCAGAAGGAGGAGCCAGGAGCAGCCAGGGTGGGCCCACACCCTAGGGCGGCGCGGCCCAGGCCCTGGCCGCGCTGGCCTATGGTCTGGGGGGCCCACGACCCTTTTCGCCTCCTTTTCTTCGCCAAACCCTTCGTCCCGAAGACCTAAGCCACAGAGGGTACCTCGCGAAGAGTTACAGCCGCCTCTGCGGGGCGGAGAACACCAGAGAGAAAAGAGCTCTCCGGTGGGCAGGAATCCACCGGGGAAATTCCCTCCGGGAGGGGGAAATCGATGCCATCGACACCGTCATCGAGCTGGACATCATTGCCATCACCATCATCATCATCTCCACCATCATCACCGCCGTCATCACCGCTGGACACCGCCACCGCCATAGCAATTTGGGTTTGATCTTGATTGTTTGATAGGGGAAACTCTCCCGGTATCGATTTCTACTTGTTGTTGATGCTATTGAGTGAAACCATTGAACCAAGTTTATGTTCAGATTGTTATTCATCATCATATCACCTCTGATCATGTTCCGTATGATGTCTTGTGAGTAGTTCGTTTAGTTCTTGAGGACATGGGTGAAGTCTAAATGTTAGTAGTGAACTATGGTTGAGTAATATTCAATGGTGTGATATTTAAGTTGTGGTGTTATTCTTCTAGTGGTGTCATGTGAACGTCGACTACATGACACTTCACCATTTATGGGCCTAGGGGAATGCATCTTGTACTCGTTTGCCAATTGCGGGGTTGCCGGAGTGACAGAAACCTAAACCCCCGTTGGTATATCGATGCAGGAGGGATCGCAGGATCTCAGAGTTTAAGGCTGTGGTTAGATTTAATTCTTAATTACTTTCTTGTAGTTGCGGATGCTTGCAAGGGGTATAATCACAAGTATGTATTAGTCCTAGGAAGGGCGGTACATTAGCATAGGTTCACCCACACAACACTTATCACAACAATGAAGATTATTTAGCCGTATGTAGCGAAAGCACTAGACTAAAATCCCGTGTGTCCTCGAGAACGTTTGGTCATTATAAGTAAACAAACCGGCTTGTCCTTTGTGCTAAAAAGGATTGGGCCACTCGCTGCAATTATTACTCTCGCACTTTACATACTCGTACTTTATTCAACTGTTACATCAAAACCCCCGAATACTTGTGCTGTGAGCATTTACGTGAATCCTTCATCGAAACTACTTGTCAACACCTTCTGCTCCTCGTTGGGATCGACATTCTTACTTATCGAAGATACTACGATACACCCCTATACTTGTGGGTCATCAAGACTATTTTCTCGGCGCGCCGTTGCCGGGGAGTGAAGCGCTATTGGTAAGTGGAATTGGTAAGGAAAACCTTTACTGTTGTGCTGATTTTATTTCTGCCTGCTGCTACAAGTCATTATGGAGAGATCTTCTCTTCAATTTCTATTTGGGAAATCTACTACTACTGCAACGGTAGTGGATGAGGCGCCAGGTGAGGAAGTGATACCATATAAAATACCTATGAAAATTATTGAACGTGTTATGGATAACCGCTATGAAGGGGATGGAACTGTCCATCCTGGTGATCATTTACTATTTTTGCATGAATTATGCGGGTTATTCAAATGTGCAGGTATTGCTATGGATGAAGTGAGGAAGAAACTATTCTCTTTGTCGCTGTCCGGTAAGGCGGCGCATTGGTATAAATTACTGGATAATGGGGATTCTCTTGAATGGAATGATATTGTGCCCCGGTTTTATTCTAAGTTCTATCCTCCAAGTGAAATTCATAAGGATCGGAATCGCATATATAATTTTTGGCCTCATGATGGAGAGAGCATCGCCCAAGCTTGGGGGAGATTGAAGTCTTTAATGCTCAAATGCCCCATTCATGAGCTTCCTGGTAATGTTATTATTGATAATTTCTATGCAAGACTTTCTTTTCAAAACAAGACCTTGCTGGATACTTCTTGTTCTGGATCATTTACACGCAACAAAGAAGAGTTTAAAAGGGACCTTCTTGATCGGATCCAAGAAAATACTGAAGGTTGGGAGAACGACAAGGATAGAGAATCGTATAATTTATGATTATAAATGCATTGAAGCTTTTATGGATACTGATAAATTTCGTAATATGAGTGCTATATATGGTCTTGATTCTCAAGTTGCTGTAAATCTTTATAAAGCTTTTGCCTCTCATTATGAATTGCCAAAGAAGAATTTTGATAAGTATCATGAATCGTATAAAGATAAAATTGATTCATCTATTAATAAATGCGTTGTAGTTGAAACTGCTGATCATGTTATTCCTGAAGCTTATATTGAAAAAACTCCTTTCCCTGCTAAAATGAAACAGTACTCTGTTATAAATAGTGCGGTTCATAAAAGTGAAAAGAAACCTGTAGAACCTGAAGAACAAATAAAAGTTGAACCTGCTGTTGCAATAGTTAAAGATCTTGTGACTGAAAATGTGGAGGATGGTCATATTATTTTCTGTGAAGATGCTTCTAATATTGTTTCACATCCTAATAAACCCAAACAAGCTAGTGTTCCTATGCTATCTGTTAAAATTGGTGATCATTGTTATTATGGATTATGTGATATTGGTGCAAGTGTTAGTGCTATTCCGTATGAGCTTTACACGGAGATTATGCACGAAATTGATTCTTGTGAACTTGAAGATATTGATGTGGTTATTCAGCTGGCTAATAGAGAAACTATTTCTCCAATTGGTATTGTTCGAGATGTGGAAGTTTTATGCGGTAAGATTAAATATCCTGCTGACTTTTTGGTACTTGGTTCTGCTGCTAGTGATTATTGTCCTATTATTTTTGGTAGACCTTTTCTAAATACTTGTGGAGCTATTATAGATTGCAAGAAAGAGAAAATTTTGACTAAATTCGCTGGTGAATCTTATGAGTTTAACTTCTCTAAATTTACTAAAACTCCTTATAAAGCTGATTTGCCTAGTAATGATTTTAAAATGGAGCAATGTGCATCTATTGTTCTTGTTCCTAATAATCCTTTGCAGCAACATTTGGAGGATAGCGAGAGCGAAATTTTTAGGAAAGAAAGAGATGAGCTTGAGGAAATTTTTCTTCGCCAACCTATTCTCAAGCATGATTTACCGGTGGAAGATTTGGGTACAACACCGCCACCAAAGGAAGATCCTGTTTTTGATTTAAAGCCTTTACCTGATAATCTTAAATATGCTCATATTGATGATAAGAAAATATATCCTGTTATTATTAGTTCTAAGCTTTCAGAGATTGAGGAAGAAAGGTTATTGGAAATATTGAAGAAGCATCGAGGCGCTATTGGCTACACTCTTGATGATTTGAAGGGGATTTCTCCGTCTATATGCCAACATGCTATTAATATGGAAGATGATGCAAAGCCTGTTGTTGAACCTCAGTCGTCTAATTCCGAAGATGAAGGAAGTGGTAAGGAATGAGGTATTACGACTTCTTGAAGCTGGTATTATATATCCTATTGCTGATAGTAGATGGGTTAGTCATGTGCATTGCGTTCCCAAGAAAGGAGGTATGACTGTTGTGCCTAATGATAATGATGAGCTCATTCCTCAAAGAGTAGTTGTAGGGTATAGAATGTGCATTGATTTTCGAAAAGTAAATAAAGTTACTAAGAAAGATCATTACCCTTTACCATTTATTGATCAAATGCTAGAAAGATTGTCTAAAAATACTCATTTTTGCTTTCTTGATGGTTATTCTGGGTTTTCACAAATTGCTGTTAAAGCTAAAGATCAAGAGAAAACCACCTTTACCTGTCCCTATGGAACTTATGCTTATAGACGCATGCCTTTTGGTTTATGTAATGCTCCTGCTACTTTTCAAAGATGCATGTCTGTTATTTTTCATGGTTTTTGTGAAAGTATTGTAGAGGTATTCATGGATGATTTTTCCGTCTATGGGAATTCTTTTGATAGTTGCTTGCGAAACCTTGATAAAGTTTTGCAGAGATGTGAAGAAACTAACCTTGTTCTTAATTGGGAGAAATGCCACTTTATGGTTAATGAAGGAATTGTATTGGGACATAAAATTTCTGAGAGAGGAATTGAAGTTGATAGAGCTAAAGTTGAAGCAATTGAGAAGATGCCCTATCCGAGGGATGTTAAAGGTATTCGTAGTGTTCTTGGTCATGCTGGGTTTTATAGGAGATTTATTAAAGATTTCTCCAAGATTTCAAAGCCTCTTACTAATCTTCTTCAAAAAGATGTACCATTTGTTTTTGATGATGATTGTAAGGAAGCTTTTGAAACTCTTAAGAAAGCCTTAACAACTGCTCCTATAGTTGAACCTCCTGATTGGAACTTACCATTTGAAATTATGTGTGATGCTAGTGATTTTGCTGTAGGCGCTGTTCTTGGACAGCGAGTAGATAAAAACTGAATGTTATTCATTATGCTAGTAAAACTCTTGATGCTGCTCAAAGAAATTATGCTACAACTGAAAAAGAATTATTAGCTGTAGTCTTTGCTTGTGATAAATTTAGATCTTATATTGTTGATTCAAAAGTTACTATTCATACTAATCATGCTGCAATTAGATACCTAATGACAAAGAAAGATGCTAAGCCGAGGCTTATTAGATGGGTACTTCTTTTGCAAGAATTTGATCTACATATTGTAGATAGGAAAGGTGCTGATAATCCTGTTCTTTGATAATTTGTCTAGATTGGAAAATATTGCTTATGATCCTGTTCCTGTTAATGATAGTTTTCCAAATGAACAATTGGCTGTAATAAAGGTGAGCTCGCGAGACAGTCCTTGGTATGCTGATTATGCTAACTTTATTGTTTCCAAGTACTTGCCTCCAACCTTTTCAGCTCAGCAAAGGAGGAAATTCTTTTATGACTTGAGGCATTATTTCTGGGATGACCCACACTTATATAAAGAAGGAGTGGATGGTATTATGCGAAGATGTGTTCCTGAGTATGAACAACAAGAAATATTGAGTAAATGTCATGGTAGTGCTTATGGAGGACATCACGCTGGAGAAAGAACCGCGCAAAAGGTTTTACAATCAGGTTTTTATTGGCCAACTCTCTTCAAAGATGCGAGAAAGTTTATTTTATCTTGTGATGAATGCCAAAGGGTTGGTAATATCTCCAGACGCAATGAAATGCCTATGAATTATACTCTTGTTATTGAACCGTTTGATTGTTGGGGATTTGACTTCATGGGACCTTTTCCGTCTTCGGAAGGTAACACTCATATACTTGTTGCTGTTGATTATGTTACTAAATGGGTGGAAGCTATACCTACAAAAAGTGCTGATGGTGAGACCTCTTTAAGAATGCTCTTAGATATTATTTTTCCTAGATTTGGAGTACCTAGATATATTATGACTGATGGAGGTTCTCATTTTATTCATGGAGGTTTTAGAAAAACTCTTGCTAAGTATGGTATTAATCATAGAATTGCTTCGCTTATCATCCTCAAACTAGTGGTCAAGTAGAATTATCAAATAGAGAGATTAAATCTATTTTGGGAAAGACCGTTAATAAAACTAGAAAGAATTGGGCTAGTAAATTGAAGGATGCACTTTGGGCTTATAGAACTGCTTATAAAAATCCCATGGGAATGTCACCTTATAAAATGGTTTATGGGAAAGCTTGTCATTTACCTCTAGAACTAGAGCACAAAGCTTATTGGGCTGTTAGAGAATTAAATAAAGATCCTAAACTTGCCGGTGATAAGAGGTTGTTGCAATTGAGTTCTCTAGATGAATGGAGAAGTGAAGCATATGAAAATGCTAAACTCTTTAAAGAGAAAGTTAAAAAATGGCATGATAGGAGGATTATCAAAAGAGAATTTAATATTGGGGATAAAGTCCTATTGTATCGGTCTCGTCTCAGATTCTTTGCAGGGAAATTACTCTCGAAATGGGAAGGACCATATGTTGTCGAGGAGGTGTATCGTTCAGGAGCAATCAAAATTAGCTCTCTCCAAGGCAATGCTACGCAAGTGGTGAATGGACAAAGACTCAAGCATTATATCTCGGGTGATTCTTATAATGTTGATGTTGATATTATTCAAGTGGAAACACCGGAGGCCTACATCAAAGGGCAAATTGACAGTCCGCCAGAACTCGACTTCGAATAGGTAACAGTACTGGTAATGAAAAGTACGCAATTTACTTTCCGAACTATATTTTTGCTGTTTTTGGAAAATATGAGAAATTACGAGTTCGAAACGGAGTGGAAAGGACGCACGAGGGGGTGCCACCATAGGGCGGCGCGGCCTGACCTGGGCCCGCGCCGGCCTATGGTTTGGCCGCCTCATCGCCCCTTTCCGACTACGGTTCGATCTCGGTGCTTTCCTTTTGACGAGAAAAATTTTGCTATATAATCCCCCGGACCCCTGGAGGTCCGTATATCGTTTTCTCGACGTGTTTTGTTTCAAGCTGTTTCTGCCAGGATCTGTTTTTGGTTTAGAAGCACCATGGCCTCCAACAACAAGGGCAAGGGGCTTTTGGAGGAAGAGAAGGAGGTGCCATCAAGACAAGAGCAGCAAGCCGGAGGAAGCAAGCAAATCTTGGTGGGATCTGTTGACACTCGACGTTCTTTTTCTCATAACCTGCAGGGACCTTTACCACCCGCTCTTAGCCTCGACTCTTTCCCCATGATGGAAGAAGTCATACGGATTACCGATGAGTTTTGTGATCAATATCGGGCTCTACGAAGAGAAGTGGAGATACTCCAGGAGGAGAATTGCCGTCTCCGAAGAATGATTGAATACCACTCGATTCGCGTCACAAGGTCGTCATCGCCAACATCGGATAACAATGAATCTCTTCGAATCTTAGTGCAGAGTTGTCAAGCTGAGAAACTGAAGACGAAGGAGCTTATTAAGAAGCTCGGGAGGAGTTCATCACCATCATCGCCAAAGGAGTAATTCATCATCGGTATTGGCATCCCCTTGGTTTGTTCCAAGCTTGGGGGAGTGCCGCGGTATCACATTATCACTACCTTTTACTTTTATTGTCAAGTAGTATCATATCATGAGTAGGGAAGTTATCATATAAGATGGGTTGCGTTTGGAAGTATCTCTCCTTTAGTTGGTTATCTATGTATCCCTTGGTGTGAGTTATCGTTATGGAATATTAATGAGAAGTCTTATCATTTACATATTGCACATCTTATTTTAGTTTGCAATCTCTACTATATGATTCACCTTGTTGTTAGTATTGGTATCACTTTGGGAGCATTGAATAAATCTATTTGGTTTTGGCAAACTTAGCATTGGTCAATAGCAACAACACTTTGAGGTTTAAATAGAAAAGAGAAATACATGTAGATGTTTCATTGTCTTTCTTGTTAGCTCATAGCTTATTATTCTGAAGTTAAAATTGTTTGTACTTACAAGGAAGATGCATGATTGTTTCTATCACATGTATATTTGTTTGTTTCCCTCGACTCTTATGCTTGCTAATTAACCTTGCTAGCCAAAGACCAGATCGAGAGGGAATACTTCTCGTGCATCCAAACCTTAACCCAAACCTATGCCATTTGTGTCCACCATACCTACCTACTACATGGTATTTTCTGCCATTCCAAGTAAATACTTCATGTGCTACCTTTAAACAATTCAAAACTTAGTATCTCTTATTTGTGTCAATGTTTCATAGCTCATGAGGAAGTATGTGGTGTTTTATCTTTCAATCTTGTTGGGCAACTTCCACCAATGGACTAGTGGCTTCACCCGCTTATCCAATAATTTTGCAAAAAGAGTCGGCAATGGGATTCCCAGTCCCAAATTGATTAAACTAAATAGACACTCCTCCATGGTATGTGATTGATGGACGGCACCCGAAGGATTCGGTTAGCCATGGCTTGTGTAAGCAAAGGTTGGGGGAGTGTCATCATCATAATAAAGCTAAAATAAAAAGGCACTCCTTCATGGTATGAGATTGTTGGCAGGCACCCGAGGATTCGGTTAGCCATGGTTTGTGAAAGAAAGGTTGGAAGGAGTGCCACACAAAATGAAAATAATATGGGAGCCGCTCTTAGGAGGTTGTCTGGCAAGGGGATTAGAGTACCCGCTACCAGTCGTTGACAACAACAAACACCTCTCAAAATGTTACTTTTATTCTCTTTATATGATTGCAAAAATTGAAAAAGCTCTAGCACATGATTTAATCCCTGCTTCCCTCTGCGAAGGGCCTGTCTTTTACTTTATGTTGAGTCAGTAACCTATTTCCCTCCATCTCAAGCAAGCATTTGAGTAGTTGTGATCAAACCATTATATTGTGATTTGCTACATCATGTCTTTTATTCTTCTTTGTTTAGTACAAGTTTTATTTGAATGAATATAGCTTTGCAAGTTATCAATGATTATGAGTAGACCATTACGATTGAGTATGCAAGTTGTGCCTTATAAACTCTAACATGAGAGCGCTGCTCAATGAGATAAATATAATCTGTTAATTGTTCTCGACCAAGAACTAAGTTTGCAATCACCAATCATGATTTCTCATGCACCTTTACTTGTGATTACCTTATACTTGTTTCAATATGAGTTATAAGAGGTTGTTTACTATAATGTCCTGTGTGAATGAATATGATGCTTCTTGTCCGTATTTTATTTATCGACTCTTCACTCCATAAACATGTGGTCATGTCTATCGAGCTCAGTTTCGCTTGGGGACAAGCGAAGTCTAAGCTTGGGGGGAGTTGATACGTCCAATTTGCATCACTATTTTATATCATAATTTGCTGTTATTCATTGATATATTTCATATTGGGACACAATACTTATGTTATTTCATCTATTTTGCATGTTTCATCATTATTGGAGGATCGAACACCGGAGCCAGGATTCTGCTGGAAAAAGCACCGTCAGAACGCAATATTTCGGAATATCAACTCTGGAAGGAAATTATACCAAAAATCCTATTTTTCAAGATGACGAAGGAAGCCAGAAGGAGGAGCCAGGAGCAGCCAGGGTGGGCCCACACCCTAGGGCGGCGCGGCCCAGGCCCTGGCCGCGCCGGCCTATGGTGCAGGGGGCCCACGACCCTTTTCGCCTCCTTTTCTTCGCCAAACCCTTCGTCCCGAAGACCTAAGCCACGAGGGTACCTCGCGAAGAGTTACTGACCGCCTCTGCGGGCGGAGAACACCAGAGAGAAAAGAGCTCTCCGGCGGGCAGGAATCCGCCGGGGAAATTCCCTCCGGAGGGGGAAATCGACGCCATCGACACCGTCATCGAGCTGGACATCATCGCCATCACCATCATCATCATCTCCACCATCATCACCGCCGTCATCACCGCTGGACACCGCCACCGCCGTAGCAATTTGGGTTTGATCTTGATTGTTTGATAGGGGAAACTCTCCCGGTATCGATTTCTACTTGTTGATGCTATTGAGTGAAACCATTGAACCAAGTTTATGTTCAGATTGTTATTCATCATCATATCACCTCTGATCATGTTCCGTATGATGTCTTGTGAGTAGTTCGTTTAGTTCTTGAGGACATGGGTGAAGTCTAAATGTTAGTAGTGAACTATGGTTGAGTAATATTCAATGGTGTGATATTTAAGTTGTGGTGTTATTCTTCTAGTGGTGTCATGTGAACGTCGACTACATGACACTTCACCATTTATGGGCCTAGGGGAATGCATCTTGTACTCGTTTGCCAATTGCGGGGTTGCCGGAGTGACAGAAACCTAAACCCCCGTTGGTATATCGATGCAGGAGGGATCGCAGGATCTCAGAGTTTAAGGCTGTGGTTAGATTTAATTCTTAATTACTTTCTTGTAGTTGCGGATGCTTGCAAGGGGTATAATCACAAGTATGTATTAGTCCTAGGAAGGGCGGTACATTAGCATAGGTTCACCCACACAACACTTATCACAACAATGAAGATTATTTAGCCGTATGTAGCGAAAGCACTAGACTAAAATCCCGTGTGTCCTCGAGAACGTTTGGTCATTATAAGTAAACAAACCGGCTTGTCCTTTGTGCTAAAAAGGATTGGGCCACTCACTGCAATTATTACTCTCGCACTTTACATACTCGTACTTTATTCAACTGTTACATCAAAACCCCCTGAATACTTGTCTGTGAGCATTTACAGTGAATCCTTCATCGAAACTACTTGTCAACACCTTCTGCTCCTCGTTGGGATCGACATTCTTACTTATCGAAGATACTACGATACACCCCCTATACTTGTGGGTCATCAGTAACCTTCTAACTTAGACCAAAGTTAACTATAAAAGTAACTCTTTGAATAAACAAGTAAAAACTTGTAAGGTAAAAACTTGGGATAGGCTTGTGGTAAGAAAGGTAAGACTAATGGTGCCTTGCCCCAAAGGGCTTTGCACTTTGCAAGAATATTAGCTTGCAACCATAGAGCTTACAAGAGTGTTAGCTTGCAAAAGGTAACTTGCAATAGTCTAGCTTGCCTTGGTTGTTGAGGTGATCAAAGTTCTCTTCTTCTTCTGGGTAGAATCCTTCCTCTTCCTGGTATTCTCCGGTACTAGCGTCTATACACGAATACGAGGATACAATCACCAAAAAATACTTAAGTAACCTTAATTAGCCTTAATGGCTCACTCCAAATGATCTAGCATCATCACTTAGCATTGCTACCAAGAATTAATCTAGGTTTTTCTTACTTAGGGTTAGAGAAATAATTTCCTCTCATTACATATGTAAATGATAGTTTCCATTTAGTTCTTGAGGAATAATTTCCTCTCATTGAATCTTCTTAAGATTTAACTTCTCAAACAATCATACATGAAATCATGTTGACCTAAGTCAACCATTCATCATCATCATTTGAGAAAATGATTTAAATGAGGTAGAATACCTCATACTATTTAACAATGCTTATCATGATTTAAAATCACCAAGTATTTCCTTTGAGAGTATTTGACCAGGGGTTCAAACTTCATATGAAAGTACTTGGGACAAGATTTAAATGAAGTGAAACACTTCATATGATTTGCATAATAGTTTTGGACAAGATCACTTAAGTAAACTAGCCATATAGTCCATTATTTCAACTAGGGCATGATCATTCAAAGTGACCACACCATATTTTTGCACAAACAATTAGTGTAAGTGAAATGTGAGCTATTAGAGTTGGAATTAACTAAATATCATTTTTGGTTGATTTTTAAGATTTATTTGAAGTTGTAAAAGTCTCTGACTTGTTATTTTTGTCACATTAATTCTACCGAAGATTTCGAAGTGGGACCAGTGGGGTTGGTTAGATAATTTCATAAGCTTTCCAACAATATAAAATTCATCAAATTTGGCTTAGTAGATTTGATTCTATTAAATTTTGAATCAAGCACCAGTATTGAATTTCAGTTACACGAAATAATTCGAATTTGAATTGTTGGGCGGCGCGGGAAAACGAATTGGGCCAGGGGAGAAAAAGAAAACGGGATGGCCCACTGTGTGTCTCGCACAAGCAGGCCGCCTGACAGCGGGACCTACTGTCAGCGGTAGTTAAACAGCGAAACGGTATGATTTAAAACGAGCCACACGATTAGAATTGGATCGAACGGCGCACGGCCGTCGTCAGCTCCGGCGAGAGGAGGCTACTGGCGCGGTGAGGGCAGGGGGTCAGAGGCTCACCGGCGGTCCGGCGATCGTCGGCGAGGTGGTGCAGCGACGTTGTGGACGACGGCGAAGCTCCAGGTACTTGCGGCGTCTCCTGGGGCGGCTCCTAGCTCCAGCGATCTTGCAGCAGTACTAGCGGCGCTCCGGCGATCGATTGGGGCTTTGTGGCTGAAATTGGGATGAGGGATTGCTTGAGGAAGATCAGGGAGAGGAGAGGGGTGAAGTGGTGTGAAGAATTGGGGTGGGGGAAGTGCTCTATTTATAGGTTCAAGGAGGAAGAGGAGAGGGGATAGGGTGGCATAGGGTGTGCATGTCCAAGGTGTCAAGGAGGGGGCAAGATGTTGGAGGGGACAAGATGTTGGAGGGGACCAAGGTTGGCATGGCTAGCAAGGTAGGGAGGCTAGGGCACTATGTGTGACCAATGGGGGAACCAAGTTAGGCCAAACACTATTTTAAATAGTGGTTTGTGTTTTGTTGTCTAGATCATGCACAAAAGATCATGGCCAACATGAGTGACATATGCCATGACATAGGGAGACACTTTGGCCATGGTGAGCATGGCAAGGCATGGCATGGCTAGAGGAGATGCTATGCTTGGAATAGGGAGAGAGGGGACAAGGGAACATGTAGGGGTCAATAGGGTTTGGTAGATCACTATTTAGAATAGTGTTTGCATAGTTCCCTATTTGTAATTTGCTATATTTCACCAAATTTTGTTGGATTCATTTGATTCAAAAATTTGAGAATGGGGTATTTGAATAAGTTGCGATCGACCAGATACAAACATGGGTGGTGGTGGAAATTTAAAAAATCAAAGAGAGGCAAAAATTGCTAAGTGGGAGATTGTTGAATTTGATAAAAGTTCCAACTTTGGATGAGCATAGAATTTTATACAAAGTGAATTTGGCATGGTGGTCTTTACCAAAATTGTTCTCCTTCATGTGCTCTTGGATGAGGTGCAAAGAATTGATAGAGTTTAGTTTGAAAAACTTGATATAGAGGGGCTCAAAGTAGTGACCAGAATATAAATGGCAGATTTGACCATTATCATATGTGATCACAATTTGAGTTTGAAATTGATTTGATTTGTGTTTCTTTGATTCCAAAAGTTGTAATAAGTGTTTGGTATCATATTACAACTAATGGTGAAGACCAAAATGGTCTAGGTCAAAGATTTAGAAAAATAGCATAAACCATATGTGAGGGTTTTGTGAATTTCTAACTTTTATTCTTTTATTTTTCTTTGCTTCATTTTGACAAGAGTGAGGTTTATTTGGTGTTATATTGAGTTGGGTGAAAGGTTCACCATTTTGAGGTAATGGAAGTGCCTAGGTCAAGATTTGATATTTTGGCTAAGTGCCACATATGCCTCTATGCATATGTTTGATTTTATTTTGTTTCTTACTTGAATTGGTTGGTAAGCACTTGGTTGAGTGTGTTGAAGTATTTAAATTCATCTACCCAAGGTAGACAAAGCAAAGCTCATCATTTTCAAAAAGTAGCCATAGGCTTGCATATGCCTTTTTCTTAATTAAGGTCTTTTCTTTTTATTTTGTTTTTCAAAGATTGATGACAAGAGGGATGAGGTTTAGGGTTTAGTAAGTTTGGCAATGGTTCACCACAATTTAGCAAAGTAAGAAAGGTAGAGTTCAAAATCTCCATATTAGGGCTATATGCCCACATATTTCTTTTTCTTTTATTTTGGGTTTCTCAAAAAAAGATCCAAATGCTTTCTGAGAAGGTTAGGGTTTAGGGTTTTTCTTATTTGATTTCTTTCTCTTTTATTTTATTTGCTTTGTGATCTTCACTTGACAACTTTAGGGTTTTAGGTTTTATCACCTAAGCATAATAACACTCATCATGGCAAAGCACAAGTATCATGTATGAGCACTATGCATAGCACTCTATGTAAGAAAAGTTTTTGTTGGTTCTCATTTTTGGAAAAAGGAAATTCATTTTCTCTTTGTTTTGGAATTTGGGGTGTTACAGCCGGCGTCAGCAGCAACGTGGAGACCTGCACACAAACAACCAAGTACTTTGTCCCCAACTTTCAGCGAGGTTGTCAAGCTCACTGGTTTTGCTGAAAACAAAGGATTAAACGAAACAAGTGGAAGAAGAACTGTTTGCAGAGAACATAACAGAAAATGTTGTAGAAGATTGCAATTAAAAGAAGAAGGACCGGGGTCCACAGTTCACTAGAGGCGCATCCCCAATAAATAAATATGCTGGGTAAACAAATTACAGATGGGCAATTGACAAACAGAGATTCTACGCTAATGGTTGGTGCACAGTACATGCTATGAAAGTATGCGGCATTATAACAATATACATAGACCGTAATCCAACTGCATCTATGACTAATAATCCACCTTCAGGATTGCATCGGCGACACCCTCCAGTATTAAGTTGCAAGCAACGGACTATCGCCTTAAGCAATTTTTGTAAAGTAAACGATGAAACTACCCTTGAATAGAACACCACTATTTTCTTCCTAGTAGCAACAGCACATCTACAACCGTACAGAACAAGGTCACTTCCCATGATTAAATAGAGGCATGAACCCACTATCGAGCATAAATACTCCCTCTTGGAGTCGCTAGCATCTACTTGGCTAGAGCATCTACTAGAAACGGAGAGCATGCAAGATGATAATAACATAATACATAATCTCAACCAAAGCAATCACTCTATAAATCGGATCCACATCAAACCAACATGTAGCAATTACAAATAGATGATCTTGATCATGTTAGGCAGCTCACAAGATCTATCCATGAAGCACAACAAGGAGAGGACATCCATCTAGCTACTGCTATGGACCTATGGTCCCGTGGAGAACTACTCACGCATCACCTCGGATGAAGACATGGCTATGTAGAGGCCTCCGGCGGTGATTTCCCTCTCCGGCAGGGTGCCAGGATGGACTGCAGAACCTTCCCAAACTACGGTTTCGGTTGACAGCGGCGTCGGAACTTTTTGTGGATGGAGGCTCTGGTCCCTGGGATTTTCCCGGTACAAGGAATAAATAGGCGGAAGGGCGGAGCAAACGAGGCGACGAGGCGCCAGTACATGGGCCAGGCGTCGCCAAGGGTGGGGTCGCGCTTGCCCTATGTACTGCCACACGGCAGCTCTCCTAGGCGTGTCCTTCTGGCTCCGTCTTCGTCCCGGAAAAATAAGACTCTAGGCTTTTGTTTCGTCCAATTCCGAGAAACTTTCATGTGCAACTTTTCTGAAACACAAAAACAGCAGAAAACAGGAACTGGCACTGCGGCACTGCGTTAATAGGTTAGTCCCAGAAAATGCTAAAAAGTGTGGAAAAGTGCACATAAAACATATAAGAATTGTAACAAAACAAGCATGGAGCATCAAAAATTATAGATACGTTTGGGACGTATCAACATCCCCAAGTTTAACTCCTGCTCGTCCTCGAGTAGGTAAGTGATAACAAACAAATAATTTTTCAAGTGACAGGCTGTCACACTACTTTGATCAATCTAAGTGTAAAACCAAACATAGCTGGAATCATAAAATCCTAACATAAGCATGATAGATATAATCAAACAATGAAACTTAATAACCAGGCTAAAACATGAATAGTAATCAAACAAAAGAAAATGTATAACGTGATTGGAAAGCAAAGTGATTGTCAAGAACATAGCATAGATACATAATAAAGTGGTACTCAGCTTGTCACATAAGTGGAAGCAAAATATAAATGCTTGGACACCTTTAAAAGATTATAAGGATGACTAGAAACAAAAAGTTTGAACAAGCAATACCATAATTATGAATCAATCAATAAAATCTTGGGACCATGCACATAAAACTAAGAATGACAACTATGCTCTCATAAGTGGTGCATAAACTAGAAGGTGGAGACTCAACATAAAAGTAAAAGAAGGTCTCTCTTTGAGAGGCAAGTAAGATCACTCATGTGGTAGAGCTTTTTATTGAAACAACGAGAGTATAAAATGCACTTTTTGAGAGGTGGATGATGTCAACGGTAAGTACAAAGCATATGAGTTGTACAAAAGTGCTACTCCTAAGTCGGAAGACTCATGCATAATTGCTACTAGTGCCCACACCTCGTCCTACTCACTCTGGATCACCATTAACTCTCATCACATACAAGTTGTTTTAATCGAGTATCACAAAGGGGTACCCCCGTGCCTCCTGTACAAAGGTCCTAGGAGATGCATTGCTTTTGATTTCTCATTTTTAAAGCATCTTCAACTTGGGACATCCATACCGGGACGACATGAGCAACAGATAAATGGACCACTCTTATTTTTTATTGCTAGAAGCTTTCTCATAAGACATTTAGGATTTGTCCAACTGAAACTTCCACCATGATACATGGCTTTGGTTAGCGGCCCAATGGTCTTCTCTAACAAAATGTATACTGAGGCTATTTTGCATGGATAATCTCCTTCATTTCAGACAAGATGAACATGCATAGCAACCCACATGATATTCAGTGACAAAACACGCTGAGGTGTCCCCAGTATTTCAATGGTTATCACACAACAAACAACTTAAAAGAGCTATGGTTACACAAGGAACACACGCTAGGCACAATAGTCATGTTTGACTACTTTCCCATGAGCAACAAAAATATAATACTTTGAAATTTAAAGGTAGCACATGAGCAAACTACTATGGAATGGCAATGAAATACCACATATAGGTAGATATGGTGGACACTTTGGAATGTTTGGTTTTTGGTGGTTGGATGCATGAATAAAATAGTCACACAAATGGAGGCTAGAAAAAGACCGGGTGCGACCAACTAAGAGAGCATAATGGCCATAATCATGAACAACGACAAAATATATTAATCAAAGCATAAAGTGATACACAAGTTGCAAACTAAATGATCATAGAGGAAAGAATTGACTGGAATGTAGTCATAACATGTTGCAAAACATGTGCCAAGTTGACCCAAATAAAAACATTCGCAGGAGAATATATACCACAATATTATGCTTTTCTATTGTATGCTAAAAACAATGCATGAAACCTTCAATGGCACACTAAAAACTCTCAGTATTTGAGACTAATAATAATGAAAACATAATTAAAAAGCTCATCATGAGAAGAACATCTAGCAAGATATGCAAAAATAACTATGCCACAGTCTAAAAATGCTTCCATTTGCATTACATACACATAAAACTTTTTTCAGGCTTCCAACACAAACCAAATGAAACCAAATAACTCTCATATATGAAAAACAAGTAAATGTCCAGAGAGCTATTGAAACTCAAATAAATGTAAAAGTGGAGTGTGTCTCTCTCCAACGCAAAATGCGTAACAGTGGAGCGTGTCTCACTCCAAAATAAACATGCAAAACAGCGAAGCGTGTCTCACTCCAAAGTAAATATGCAAAGCGGTGGAGCGTGTCTCACTCCAAAGTAAACATGAATGATGGGATCCAAATTTATTGAAAGTAAACACACAGCAAAAAGGAAAGACGCTCCAAGGATAACACATATCACATGAAGGAATAAAAATATAGCATCTTGAAAAATTACTTGGTGCTTTTTGTTGATGAAGAGGGGATGCCTTGGGCATCCCCAAGCTTTGACGCTTGTACTTCTTGGATATTTCTTGGGGGTCCAGGGGACATCCCCAAGCTTGAGCTCTTGTCCATGCTTCATCTTATTGCATCATTCTTCTCTCCCTATACTTGAAAACTTCCTTCACACAAAACTCAGCACAATTGATTAGCAACATTAGTGCAAATAAAAATATATCAAACCAGCAAGGCTTCAGTAATGGCACATATCAAACACTCATTTTAACATATGATACTATATATACTTTTTCCCAAAGCTATTTTTCACAAAAGAACTCAAAAATACGAAGCATGAGACGCAAATACAAAACATGGTAGAAATCTGTCAAAACAGAACAGCATGAAGAGATCAAAATTAAAGAAATAGTTCTTTTGCTCAAATCGAAAAATGCTAAACTAACGTAACATACTGGGGCATAATCACAAAATAACGTTCTGGCGATTTTTAAGAATTTGTTCTTGACCAGCACAGAATCTGTTTCAGAATTGCAAATACCCCAAACACTGCTTTCTTTCTATTAGAGGCTACCCTTGGCACAAAAATGAAATAAAAACGATAAGGAGGGGTTATTACAGTAGCAATAACTTCCAAGACTCAAAAAAGCAAAAATGACAGAAATAAAACATGGGTTGTCTCCCATAAGCACTTTTCTTTAACGCCTTTGAGCTAGGCGCAGAAAGGGTGCAAATCAAGTATTATCAAGAGGTAAAGCATCAAGATCAATTAATTCTTCCAAAAACCATTTGTATCATCAAGTATCTTAGACAGCTCTGAAGATTCAACATGCAATTTACTCTTAGTTGCACTAAAAGTTTTATCAAATTTAAACATATCACGGGTTTTTGGTTTGGGTGCCTTAGGGACATACATAAATTTTTGTTCTTTCCCAACAAAAGCTCTCTCCTTTTTTGAAACCAAGAGAGGAAAAAGTTGAACTCAAAGTTTCCATAGCTTCTTCAAGTTTACCAATTCTAATAGTTCTATCATCATTTGCAATGCTACCCTCCAAAACAACAATTTTTTTATTGATTCCTCCTATCAACTCATTAGTATGGATAGCATCAAAAAGTAAATTGGGCAAACTTTTCTCTAAAGAATCTAGTCTTTTTACCACCTCTTCTAAAATGGTCTCAGTTTTAGCAACATTAATGGGAGGACTTCCTACTAAACTTTCAATTAAAACATAGGCTTTCAAAGCGGGAGCACCTAGGAAATTACCGCCAATAAGAGTATCTAGAACGTATCTATTCCAAGTAGAAATACCAACATAGAAATTCCTAAGAAGAATCATAGTAGAATATTTCTTAGTACATCGATGATGAGCATCACATATTCTATACCAAGCATCTTTCAAACTTTCACCCCCTTGTTGCTTAAAAGTACGAACCTCAACTTCAGGGACATTCATTTTGCAAAGTAAAGTAAACAACACAAATAAAAACTATACTATTTTTTTTGGATTTTTGATATAAAATGCAAACAATATAAAAATAAAATATGTAAGCAAAACAATAACAAAGTAAAAGAGTTGAGAGTGAGAGACTCCCCTCGCAGAAGAGATGCTTTTCTCCCCGGCAACGGCGCCAGAAAAAGTATTGCTAGGCGCGGAGTTGATGAAGGAGAATTTATGCGCAACGTTGAGTGGAACCCTAAGAGGAAGGTATGATGAGCACAGCATGAAGTTTTCCCTCAGTAAGAAACCAAGGTTTATCGACCAGTAGGAGAAAAACGTTCTCTCCCGAGGTGTTGCAAACCAACTCGTGGCAGGGCGGACTACCAGCGTCAGCAGCAACATGGAGACCTGCACACAAATAACCAAGTACTTTGTCCCCAACTTTCAGCAAGGTTGTCAAGCTCACTGGTTTTGCTGAAAACAAAGGATTAAATGAACTGTGTGGAAGAAGAATTGTTTGTAGAGAACAGAACAGAAAAATGTTGTGGAAGATTGCAATTAAAAGAAGAAGGACTGGGGTCCATATTTCACTAGAGGCGCCTCCCCAATAAATAAATATGATGGGTAAATAAATTACATATGGGCAATTGAAAAACAGCGATTCTACGCTAATGGTTGGTGCAGAATACATGCTATGAAAGTATGCGGGCATTACAACAATATACATAGACCGTAATCCAACTGCATCTATGACTAATAATCCACCTTCAGGATTGAATCCGTGACACCCTCTAGTATTAAGTTGCAAGCAACGGACTATCGCTTTAAGAAATGTGTGTAAAGTAAACGATGAAACTACCCTTGAATAGAACACCACTGTTTTCTCCCTAGTAGCAACAGCACATCTACAACTGTAGAGAACAAGGTCACTTATCATGGTTAAATAGAGGCATGAACCCACTATCGAGCATAAATACTCCCTCTTGGGTCGCTAGCATCTACTTGGCCAGAGCATCTACTAGAAACGGAGAGCATGCAAGATCATAATAACATAATACATAATCTCAACCAAAGCAATCTCTCTATAAACCGGATCCACATCAAACCAATATGTAGCAATTACAAATATATGATCTTGATCATGTTAGGCAGCTCACAAGATCTATACATGAAGCACAACAAGGAGAGGACAGCCATCTAGCTACTACTATGGACGCACGGTCCCGTGGACAACTACTCATGCATCACCTCGGATGAAGACATGGCGATGTAGAGGCCTCCGGCGGTGATTTCCGTCTCCAGCAGGGTGCCGGGATGGACTCCAGAACCCTCCCGAACTAGGGTTTCGGTTGACGGCAGCATCGGAAATTTTCGTGGATGGAGGCTCTGGTCCCTGGGATTTTCCCGATACGAGGAATAAATAGGCGAAAGGGCGGAGCAAACGAGGCGACGATGCGCCAGTACATGGGTTAGGCACGGCCAAGGGTGGGGCCGCGCCTGCCCTATGTACTGCCACATGGCAGCTGTCCTGCGCGTGTCCTTCTGGCCCCGTCTTCGTCCCTGAAAAATAAGACTATGGGCTTTTGTTTCGTCGAATTCCGAGAAACTTTCATGTACAACTTTTCTGAAATACAAAAACAGCAGAAAACAGGAACTAGCACTGTGGCACTGCGTTAATAGGTTAGTCCCAGAAAATGCTAAAAGTGTGGAAAAGTGCACATAAAACATATAAAAATTGTAACAAAACAAGCATGGAGTATCAAATATTATAGATACGTTTGGGACGTATCAATTCCAAAAAAAAATCAGGCGATGTGAAAGCGGAAAGAAAATCCCTAAATAGGTGATGTATAATTGCTTTGGTGCTTCTCTACGCCATCCTCAATGTCTTTTCTGATAGTGTTTGCCCGGAAGAGAGAGCACAAGCATTAATCATGTTACAAAATCAGGGGTTGATGTCTACGCACACTCCTTTTCCTGTAGACAGTGTTGGGCCTCCAAGAGCAGAGGTTTGTAGAACAACAGCAAGTTTTCCCTTAAGTGGATCAACCAAGGTTTATTGAACTCAGGGAGGAAGAGGTCAAAGATATCCCTCTCATGCAACCCTGCAACCACAAAGCAAGAAGTCTCTTGTGTCCCCAACACACCTAATACACTTGTCAGATGTATAGGTGCACTAGTTCGGTGAAGAGATAGTGAAATACAGGTGGTATGAATGAATATGAGCAGTAGTAACGACACCAGAAAATAGCTTGATGCTACAACTGGCGTGTGGTTGATGGTGGTTGATACGCGTACAGCACGCGTCCGTTGGGAACCCCAAGAGGAAGGTGTGATGCGTACAGCGGCAAGTTTTCCCTCAGTAAGAAACCAAGGTTTATCGAACCAGTAGGAGCCAAGAAGCACGTTGAAGGTTGATGGCGGCGAAGTGTAGTGCGGCGCAACACCAGGGATTCCGGCGCCAACGTGGAACCTGCACAACAAAACCAAATTACTTTGCCCCAACGTGACAGTGAGGTTGTCAATCTCACCGGCTTGCTGTAACAAAGGATTAGATGTATAGTGTGGATGATGATTGTTTGCAGAAAACAGTAGAACAAGTATTGCAGTAGATTGTATTCGATTAAAAGAATGGACCGGGGTCCACAGTTCACTAGAGGAGTCTCTCCGATAAGAATAAGCATGTTGGGTGAACAAATTACAGTTGGGCAATTGACAAATAAAGAGTGCATGACCATGCACATACATGATATGATGAGTATGGTGAGATTTAATTGGGCATTACGACAAAGTACATAGACCGCTATCCAGCATGCATCTATGCCTAAAAAGTCCACCTTCAGGTTATCATCCGAACCCCTTCCAGTATTAAGTTGCAAACAACAGACAATTGCATTAAGTATGGTGCGTAATGTAATCAACAACTACATCCTTAGACATAGTATCGATGTTTTATCCCTAGTGGCAACAGCACATCCACAACCTTAGAACTTTCTGTCACTGTCCCAGATTTAATGGAGGCATGAACCCACTATCGAGCATAAATACTCCCTCTTGGAGTTAAAAGCAAAAACTTGGCCAGAGCCTCTACTAGTAACGGAGAGCATGCAAGATCATAAACAACACATAGATAATAGATTGATAATCAACATAGCATAGTATTCTCTATTCATCGGATCCCAACAAACACAACATGTAGCATTACAGATAGATGATCTTGATCATGTTAGGCAGCTCACAAGATCCAACAATGAAGCACAATTAGGAGAAGACGACCATCTAGCTACTGCTATGGACCCATAGTCCAGGGGTGAACTACTCACACATCACTCCGGAGGCGACCATGGCGGTGAAGAGTCCTCCGGGAGATGATTCCCCTCTCCGGCAGGGTGCCGGAGGCGATCTCCTAAATCCCCCGAGATGGGATTGGCGGCGGCGGCGTCTCTGGAAGGTTTTCCGTATCGTGGCTCTCGGTACTGGAACTATTATCGACGAAGGCTTCTTATAGTCGGAGAGGTAGGTTTAGGGGCGACGCGAGGGGCCCACACACTAGGCCGGCGCGGCCAGGGGGTGGGCCGCGCCGCCCTGGCGTCTGGCCGCCTCGTCGCCCCACTTCGTTTCTCCCCCGGTGTTCTGGAAGCTTCGTGAAAAAATAAGATCCTGGGCGTTGATTTCGTCCAATTCCGAGAATATTTCCTTACTAGGATTTCTGAAACCAAAAACAGCAGAAAACAGAAACTGGCTCTTCGGCATCTCGTTAATAGGTTAGTGCCGGAAAATGCATAAATATGACATAAAGTATGCATAAAACATGTAGGTATCATCAATAAAGTGGCATGGAACATAAGAAATTATCGATACGTTGGAGACGTATCAGCATCCCCAAACTTAGTTCCTGCTCGTCCTGAGTAGGTAAACGATAACAAAGATAATTTCTGGAGTGACATGCCATCATAATCTTGATCAATACTATTGTAAGCACATGTAATGAATGCAACGATCAAAGCAATGGTAATGCAATGAGTAAACGAATGAATCATATAGCAAAGACTTTTCATGAATAGTACTTTCAAGACAAGCATCAATAAGTCTTGCATAAGAGTTAACTCATAAAGCAATAAATTCAAAGTAAAGGCATTGAAGCAACACAAAGGAAGATTAAGTTTCAGCGGTTGCTTTCAACTTATAACATGTATATCTCATGGATATTGTCAATGTAAAGTAATATAACAAGTGCAATATGCAAGTATGTAGGAATCAATGCACAGTTCACACAAGTGTTTGCTTCTTGAGGTGGAGAGAGATAGGTGAACTGACTCAACATAAAAGTAAAAGAAAGGCCCTTCGCAGAGGGAAGCATTGATTGCTATATTTGTGCTAGAGCTTTGGTTTTGAAAACAAGAAACAATTTTGTCAATGGTAGTAATAAAGCATTTGTGTTATGTAAATTATATCCTACAAGTTGCAAGCCTCATGCATAGTATACTAATAGTGCCCGCACCTTGTCCTAATTAGCTCGGATTACCTGGATTATCACCGCAATACATATGTTTTAACCAAGTGTCACAAAGGGGTACCTCTATGCCGCCTGTACAAAGGTCTAAGGAGAAAGCTCGCATTGGATTTCTCGCTTTTGATTATTCTCAACTTAGACATCCATACCGGGACAACATAGACAACAGATAATGGACTCCTCTTTAATGCTTAAGCACTCAACAACAATTAATTTTCTCATAGGAGATTGAGGATATTTGTCCAAAACTGAAACTTCCACCATGGATCATGGCTTTAGTTAGCGGCCCAATGTTCTTCTCTAACAGTATGCATGCTCAAACCATTCAACTCATGGTAAATCGCCCTTACTTCAGACAATACGAACATGCATAGAAACTCACATGATATTCAACAAAGAGTAGTTGATGGCGTCCCCAGGAACATGGTTATCGCACAACAAGCAACTTATAAAAAATAAAATGCATAAGTACATATTCAATACCACAATAGTTTTTAGGCTATTTGTCCCATGAGCTATATATTGCAAAGATAGAGGATAGAAATTTAAAGGTAGCACTCAAGCAATTTACTTTGGAATGGCGGAGAAATACCATGTAGTAGGTAGGTATGGTGGACACAAATGGCATAGTGGTTGGCTCAAGGATTTTGGATGCATGAGAAGTGTTCCCTCTCGATACAAGGTTTAGGCTAGCAAGGTTATTTGAAACAAACACAAGTATGAAGCGGTGCAGCAAAACTCACATAAAAGACATATTGTAAACATTATAAGACTCTACACCGTCTTCCTTGTTGTTCGACCCTTACTAGAAATTATCTAGACCTTAGAGAGACCAATTATGCAAACCAAATTTTAGCAAGCTCTATGTATTTCTTCATTAATAGGTGCAAAGTATATGATGCAAGAGCTTAAACATGAGCACAACAATTTCCAAGTATCAAATTATTCAAGACATTCTACCAATTACCACATGTAGCATTTCCCGTTTCCAACCATATAACAATTTAATGAAGAAGATTCAACCTTCGCCATGAATACTATGAGTAAAGCCTAAGGACATATTTGTCCATATGCAACAGCAGAGCGTGTCTCTCTCCCACACAATGAATTCTAGGATCCATTTTATTCAAACAAAACAAAAACAAAAACAAACCGACGCTCCAAGCAAAGTGCATAAGATGTGATGGAATAAAAATATAGTTTCACTAGAGGAACCTGATAATGTTGTCGATGAAGAAGGGGATGCCTTGGGAATCCCCAAGCTTAGACGCTTGAGTCTTCTTGAAATATGCAGGGGTGAACCACCGGGGTATCCCCAAGCTTAGAGCTTTCACTCTCCTTGATCATATTGTATCATCCTCCTCTCTTGATCCTTGAAAACTTCCTCCACACCAAACTCAAAACAACTCATTAGAGGGTTAGTGCACAATCAAAATTCACATGTTCAGAGGTGACATAATCATTATTAACACTTATGGACATTGCACAAAGCTACTGAAAGTTAATGGAATCGAAAAATCCATCAAGCATAGCAAAACAGGCAATGCGAAATAAAAGGCAGAATCTGTCAAAACAGAACAGTTCGTAAAGACGAATTTTATTGAGGCACCAGACTTGCTCAAATGAAAATGCTCAAATTTAATGAAAGTTGTGTACATATCTGAGGATCACTCACGTAAATTGGCATAATTTTCTGAGTTACCTAGAGAGAATTAGGCCCAGATTCGTGACAGCAAAGAAATCTGTTTCTGCGCAGTAATCCAAATCTAGTATGAACCTTACTATCAACGACTTTACTTGGCACAACAATGCAACAAAACTAAGATAAGGAGAGGTTGCTACAGTAGTAACAACTTCCAAGACTCAAATATAAAATAAAAGTGCAGTAGTAAAATCATGGGTTGTCTCCCATAAGCGTTTTTCTTTAACGCCTTTCAGCTAGGCGCAGAAAGTGTATATCAAGTATTATCAAGAGACGAAGCATCTACAGCGGGGTTTGGAGTTTTCTCAACTATGCATTGTATCTTATCTATGTAAGTTTCAGAGGCTCCCGTTTCATTACCCTTAGGCTTGCTACTCTCATCAAGCAAATCTTCAGGAACAATCCAATCAAAATTCTTTTCTAGTGCCTGGCACATTCCCAAGAGCTTGCAAGGTATTGATGTTTTAATATCCCCCTCATAATTAACTTTATTAGTGTACTTTTGTCTAACTTTTTCCATCTTTTCAAGGGTGCTAGCAAAGTTTGTATAAGAGCCAAGCATATTATATTTAGTAAAGACCTTTCTAGCTTCTCTTGCTACATCACCAAATTCTTTAAGAAGAGTTTCTAGGACAAAATCTTTCTTCTCTCCTTCTTCCATATCACTTAGTGTAAGGAACATATGCTGCATTACGGGGTTGAGGTTAACAAATCTAGCTTCTAACATGTGTACTAAAGAAGCAGCAGCAATTTCATAAGTAGGAGCAAGTTCTACCAGGTGTCTATCTTCAAAATCTTCAACCGTACTAATATAAGTGAAAAAATCTTCTATATTATCTTTCCCGAGGATAGACCCTCGGCCTACCGGTACATCCTTAAGAATAAACTTAGGAGGAAACATGATGAAATAAGTAAAGCAAATGCAAGTAACTAATTTTTTTGTGTTTTTTAATATAGCCAACAAGATAGCAAGTAAAGTAAAACTAGCAACTAATTTTTTTGTGTTTTGATATAATGCAGCAAACAAAGTAGTAAATAAAACAAAGCAAGACAAAAACAAAGTAAAGAGATTGGAGGTGGAGACTCCCCTTGCAGCGTGTCTTGATCCCCCCGGCAACGGCGCCAGAAAAAGAGCTTGATACGCGTACAGCACGCGTCCGTTGGGAACCCCAAGAGGAAGGTGTGATGCGTACATCGGCAAGTTTTCCCTCAGTAAGAAACCAAGGTTTATCGAACCAGTAGGAGCCAAGAAACACGTTGAAGGTTGATGGCGGCGAAGTGTAGTGCGGCGCAACACCAGGGATTCCGGCACCAACGTGGAACCTGCACAACACAACCAAATTACTTTGCCCCAACGTGACAGTGAGGTTGTCAATCTCACCGGCTTGCTGTAACAAAGGATTAGATGTATAGTGTGGATGATGATTGTTTGCAGAAAACAGTAGAACAAGTATTGCAGTAGATTGTATTCGATTAAAAGAATGGTCCGGGGTCCACAGTTCACTAGAGGCGTCTCTCCGATAAGAATAAGCATGTTGGGTGAACAAATTACAGTTGGGCAATTGACAAATAAAGAGGGCATGACCATGCACATACATGATATGATGAGTATAGTGAGATTTAATTGGGCATTACGACAAAGTACATAGACCGCCATCCAAAGATGCATCTATGCCTAAAAGTCCACCTTCAAAGTTATCATCCGAATCCCTTCCAGTATTAAGTTGCAAACAACAGACAATTGCATTAAGTATGGTGCGTAATGTAATCAACAACTACATCCTTAGACATAGCATCGATGTTTTATCCCTAGTGGCAACAGCACATCCACAACCTTAGAACTTTCTGTCACTGTCCCAGATTTAATGGAGGCATGAACCCACTATCGAGCATAAATACTCCCTCTTGGAGTTAAAAGCAAAAAACTTGGCCAGAGCCTCTACTAGTAACGGAGAGCATGCAAGACCATAAACAACACATAGATAATAGATTGATAATCAACATAGCATAGTATTCTCTATTCATCGGATCCCAACAAACACAACATGTAGCATTACAGATAGATGACCTTGATCATGTTAGGCAGCTCACAAGATCCAACAATGAAGCACAATTAGGAGAAGACGACCATCTAGCTACTGCTATGGACCCATAGTCCAGGGGTGAACTACTCACACATCACTCCGGAGGCGACCATGGCGGTGAAGAGTCCTCCGGGAGATGATTCCCCTCTCCGGCAGGGTGCCGGAGGCGATCTCCTGAATCCCCCGAGATGGGATTGGCGGCGGCAGCGTCTCTGGAAGGTTTTCCGTATCGTGGCTCTCGGTACTGGAACTATTATCGATGAAGGCTTCTTATAGTCGGAGAGGTAGGTTGAACACCACTAATTGTGTAGGGCTACAAGAGCACCTCAATGCCGGAGTTAACAAGCTCCACAATATTCGATATTCATATTTAAATAACCTTAGAGTGCATGATAGATTAACACAACTATACCAAGTACTAACATAGCATGCACACTGTCACCTTCACACTATGAAAGGAGGAATAGATCACATCAATACCATCATAGTAATAGTTAACTTCATAATCTACAAGAGATCATAATCATAAACTACGCCAAGTACTACATGATGCACACATTGTCACCATTACATCATGGAGGAGGAATAGAGTACTTTAATAACATCACTAGAGTAGCACATAGATGAATAGTGATACAAAACTCATATGAATCTCAATCATGTAAGGCAGCTCATGAGATCATTGTATTGAAGTACATAGGAAGAGAGATTAACTACATAGCTACCGGTACAACCCTTAGCCTCGATGGAGAACTACTCCCTCCTCATGGGAGACAGCTGCGGTGATGAAGATGGCGGCGGAGATGGCAGCGGTGTCGATGGAGAAGCCTTCCGGGGGCACTTCCCCGTCCCGGCGGCGTGCCGGAACAGAGACTCCGGTCCCAAGGTTTCTCGTACCGTGGCTTTTCCGTTTCGAAGATTTAGGTCAGGGACCTTTAAATAGGCGAAGAGGCGGAGTCGGAGGGCTGACGAGGCGGTGACACCACAGGGGGCGCGGCCCACCCCCTGGCCGTGCCAGGCTGGTGTGTGGGGCCCCCAGGGCTCCCCTCTGGTGGCTCTCGGGTGTTCTGGAAGCTTCGTGGGATTTTAAGATCTTGGGCGTTGATTTCGTCCAATTCCGAAAAAATTTCCTTACTAGGATTTCTGAAACCAAAAACAGCAGAAAACAGGAACTGGCACTTCGGCATCTCGTCAATAGGTTAGTTCCGGAAAACGCATCAAAACGATATAAAGTGTGAACAAAACATGTAGATATTGTCATAAAACAAGCATGGAACATAAGAAATTATAGATACGTTGGAGACGTATCAGGGGTTTTGGGTTCGAAACAAACATCATTTCTGGTTTTATAGGTTAAGCAAATATTTACATCTATGCAAAAATAAAAATGTAGTAGTACAAAAATGGCTGGCCAAATAAAGTTTCCATTAAACATAAACATACCCAGGTGAGAGAATTGACGATGCAGACAGACAAATCCCTTTCGTTCTGTGTCACCGAAATGGACTACTATTTTAGTACGACTCCCGACATGGCTAAGCAAAAACAAAAAACTATTTTATTTGTACAATGGCACCGCATAAAACCCAGTAAAGATGCAGTAAAACAGTAAATAAGCGATGATTGCAGTATTTGGAAACAAGGTCTAGGGATCATACTTTTACTAGTGGACTCTCTCAACATTGATCACATAACAGAATAAATAAATGCTATACTCTACACTCTCGTGTTGGATGATGAACACCACTAATTGTGTAGGGCTACAAGAGCACCTCAATGCCGGAGTTAACAAGCTCCACAATATTCGATATTCATATTTAAATAACCTTAGAGTGCATGATAGATTAACACAACTATACCAAGTACTAACATAGCATGCACACTGTCACCTTCACACTATGAAAGGAGGAATAGATCACATCAATACCATCATAGTAATAGTTAACTTCGTAATCTACAAGAGATCATAATCATAAACTACGCCAAGTACTACATGATGCACACACTGTCACCATTACATCATGGAGGAGGAATAGAGTACTTTAATAACATCACTAGAGTAGCACATAGATGAATAGTGATACAAAACTCATATGAATCTCAATCATGTAAGGCAGCTCATGAGATCATTGTATTGAAGTACATAGGAAGAGAGATTAACTACATAGCTACCGGTACAGCCCTTAGCCTCGATGGAGAACTACTCCCTCCTCATGGGAGACAACAGCGGTGATGAAGATGGCGGTGGAGATGGCAGCGGTGTCGATGGAGAAGCCTTCCGGGAACACTTCCCCATCCCGGCGGCGTGCCAGAACAGAGACTCCTGTCCCCCAGATCTTGGCTTCGCGATGGCGGCGGCTCTGGAAGGTTTCTCGTACCGTGGCTCTTTCGTCTCGAAGATTTAGGTCAGGGACCTTTAAATAGGCGAAGAGACGGAGTCGGAGGGCTGACGAGGCGGTGACACCACAGGGGGGCGCGGCCCACCCTTGGCCGCGCCAGGCTGGTGTGTGGGGCCCCTAGGGCTCCCCTCTGGTGGCTCTCGGGTGTTCTGGAAGCTTCGTGGGATTTTAAGATCTTGGGCATTGATTTCGTCCAATTCCGAGAATATTTCCTTAATAGGATTTCTGAAACCAAAAACCGCAGAAAACAGGAACTGGCACTTCGGCATCTCGTCAATAGGTTAGTTCCAGAAAACGCATCAAAACGATATAAAGTGTGAACAAAACATGTAGGTATTGTCATAAAACAAGCATGGAACATAAGAAATTATAGATACGTTGGAGACGTATCAGCATCCCCAAGCTTAGTTCCTACTCGTCCCGAGTAGGTAAACGATAACAAAGATAATTTCTGAAGTGACATGCTACCAACATGATCTTAATCATACTATTGTAAAGCATATGAGATGAATGCAGCGATTCAAAGCAATGGTAAAGACAATGAGTAAACAACTGAATCATATAGCAAAGACTTTTCATGAATAGTACTTTCAAGACAAGCATCAATAAGTCTTGCATAAGAGTTAACTCATGAAGCAATAAATTCATAATAAAGGCATTGGAGCAACACAAAGGAAGATATAAGTTTCAGCGGTTGCTTTCAACTTTCAACATGTATATCTCATGGATATTTTCAATGCAAAGTAATATGATGAATGCAAATATGCAAGTATGTAAGAATCAATGCACAGTTAACACAAGTGTTTGCTTCTAAGACAGAAAGAAGTAGGTAAACTGACTCAACATAAAAGTAGAAGAATGGCCCTTCGTAGAGGGAAGCATTGATTGCTATGTTTGTGCTAGAGCTTTTATTTTAAAAACATCAAGAGAGCATAAAAGTAGAGTTTTGAGAGGTGTTTGTTGTTGTCAACGAAGGGTAATGGGCACTCTAACCCCCTTGCCAGACAAACCTTCAAAGAGCGGCTCCCATGAAATTTTTTATTTTTGGGTGGCACTCCTTCCAACCTTTACTTTCACAAACCATGGCTAACCGAATCCTCCGGTGCCTGCCAACAATCTCATACCATGAGGGAGTGCCTTTTTATTTTAGTTTTATTTAGATGACACTCCTCCCCACCTTTGCTTTCTCAAGCCATGGCTAACCGAATCCTCGGGTGCCGTCCAACAATCACATACCATGGAGGAGTGTCTATTTTTGTAAAATTATGAAGGTTAATTAATTTGGGACTGTGAATCCCATTGCCAGCTCTTTTTGCAAAATTATTGGATAAGCGGATGAAGCCACTAGTCCATTGGTGAAAGTTGCCCAACAAGATTGAAAGATAAACACCACATACTTCCTCATGAGCTATAAAACATTGACACAAATAAGAGATAATACTTTTGAAGTGTTTAAAGATAGCACTCAAGCAATTTACTTTGGAATGGCAGAGAAATACCATGTAGTAGGTAGGTATGGTGGACACAAATGGCATAGTTTTTGGCTCAATGATTTGGATGCATGAGAAGTAATCCCTCTCAATACAAGGCTTAGGCTAGCAAGGTTATTTGAAGAAAACACAAGTATGAACCGGTACAACAAAACTCACATAAAAGACATATTGCAAGCATTATAAGACTCTACACCGTCTTCCTTGTTATTCAAACACCTTACTATAAAATATCTAGACTCTAGAGAGACCAATCATGCAAACCAAATTTTAGCAAGCTCTATGTATTTCTTCACTAATAGGTGCAAAGTATATGATGCAAGAGCTTAAACATGAGCACAACAATTGCCAAGTATCACATTATTCAAGACATCATACCAATTACTACATGTAGCATTTCCCGTTTCCAACCATACAACAATTAACGAAGCAGTTTCAACCTTCGCCATGAATACTAAAAGTAAAGCTAAGAACACATATGTTCATATGAACCAGCGGAGCGTGTCTCTCTCCCACACAAGCATTTATTCAAACAAAAACAAAAACAAAAACATACAGACGCTCCAAGTAAAGTACATAAGATGTGACCGAATAAAAATATAGTTTCAAGAGAAGTGACCTGATATTTGTCGATGAAGAAGGGGATGCCTTGGGCATCCCCAAACTTAGATGCTTGAGTCTTCTTGAAATATGCAGGGATGAACCACCAGGGCATCCCCAAGCTTAGACTTTTCGCTCTTCTTGATCACATTGTATCATCCTCCTCTCTTGACCCTTGAAAACTTCCTCCACACCAAACTCAAAACAAACTCATTAGAGGGTTAGTGCATAATCAAAAATTCACATGTTCAGAGGTGACACAATCATTCTTAACACTTCTGGACATTGCTCAAAGCTACTGGAAGTTAACGGAATAAAGAAATCTATTCAATATAGCAAAAGAAGCAATGCGAAATAAAAGGCAGAATCTATCAAAACAGAACAGTCCATAAAGAAGAATTTCTAAGAGGCACCAGACTTGCTCAAATGAAAATGCTCAAATTGAATGAAAGTTGCGCACATATCTGAGGATCACACACAAAAATTGGCAGATTTTTCTGAGTTACCTACAGAGAACCCTGCCCAAATTCGTGACAGACAGAAATCTGTTTCTGCGCATAAATCCAAATCTAGTATCAACCTTGCTATCAAAGACTTCACTTGGCACAACAATGCAATAAAATAAAGATAAGGAGAGGTTGCTACAGTAGTAACAACTTCCAAAACACAAAAAAATTGCTGTAGTAAAATAAACACATGAGTTATCTCCCAAGAAGTGCTTTCTTTATAGCCATTAAGATGGGCTCAGCAGTTTTAATGATGCAGTTGCAAGAAATAGTAGTTGAAGCAAAAGAGAGCATCAAGAAGCAAATTCAAAACAAATTTAAGCCTAACATGCTTCCTATGAAAAGGAATCTTGTAAATAAACAAGTTCATGAAGAGCAAAGTAGCAAGCATAAGAAGATAGAACAAGTGTAGCTTCAAAAATTTCAGCACATAGAGAGGTATTTTAGTAACATGAAAATTTCTACAACCATATTTTCCTCTCTCATAATAACTTTCAGTAGCAACATGAACAAACTCAACAATATAACTATCACATAAAGCATTCTTATCATGAGTCTCATGCATAAAATTATTACTCTCCACATAAGCATAATCAATTTTATTAGTTGTAGTGGGAGCAAATTCAACAAAGTAGCTATCATTAATATTCTCATCATCAAATATAGGAGGCATATTGTAATCATAATCAAATTTATCCTCCATAACAGGCGGCACCAAAAGACCACTATCATTATAATCATCATAAATAGGAGGCAAAGTATCATCAAAGAAAATTTTCTCCTCAATGCTTGGGGGACTAAAAATATCATGCTCATCAAAACCAGCTTCCCCAAGCTTAGAATTTTCCATATCATTAGCAACAATGGTGTTCAAAGTATTCATACTAATATGTTCCATGGGTTTTTTAATTTTCGCATCAAACCATCCATGTCTTAACTCAGGAAATAATTTTAAAAGCTCATTGTTGCTTTCCATTATGCCAAACTATTGTAAAACAAGAAACAAAAAGATGCAATTACAGGATCTAAAGGAAATAGCTTCGAGCACTTACAACGGCGCCGGAAAATAGCTTAGTAGCCGAGATCCGGAGTGTGAGTACCTTTTACCTTTCCTCCCCGGCAACGGCGCCAGAAAATAGCTTGATGTCTACGCACACTCCTTTTCCTGTAGACAGTGTTGGGCCTCCAAGAGCAGAGGTTTGTAGAACAGCAGCAAGTTTTCCCTTAAGTGGATCACCCAAGGTTTATCGAACTCAGGGAGGAAGAGGTCAAAGATATCCCTCTCATGCAACCCTGCAACCACAAAGCAAGAAGTCTCTTGTGTCCCCAACACACCTAATACACTTGTCAGATGTATAGGTGCACTAGTTCGGCGAAGAGATAGTGAAATACAGGTGGTATGAATGAATATGAGCAGTAGTAACGGCACCAGAAAATAGCTTGATGCTACAACTGGCGTGTGGTTGATGGTGGTAATATTGCAGGAAGTAAAGATGCAGTAAAACAGTAAATAAGCGATGATTGCAGTATTTGGAAACAAGGTCTAGGGATCATACTTTCACTAGTGGACTCTCTCAACATTGATCACATAACAGAATAAATAAATGCTATACTCTACACTCTCGTGTTGGATGATGAACACCACTAATTGTGTAGGGCTACAAGAGCACCTCAATGCCGAAGTTAATAAGCTCCACAATATTCGATATTCATATTTAAATAACCTTAGAGTGCATGATAGATTAACACAACTATACCAAGTACTAACATAGCATGCACACTGTCACCTTCACACTATGAAAGGAGGAATAGATCACATCAATACCATCATAGTAATAGTTAACTTCATAATCTACAAGAGATCATAATCATAAACTACGCCAAGTACTACATGATGCACACACTGTCACCATTACATCATGGAGGAGGAATAGAGTACTTTAATAACATCACTAGAGTAGCACATAGATGAATAGTGATACAAAACTCATATGAATCTCAATCATGTAAGGCAGCTCATGAGATCATTGTATTGAAGTACATAGGAAGAGAGATTAACTACATAGCTACCGGTACAACCCTTAGCCTCGATGGAGAACTACTCCCGCCTCATGGGAGATAGCAGCGGTGATGAAGATGGCGGCGGAGATGGCAGCGGTGTCGATGGAGAAGCCTTCCGGGGGCACTTCCCCGTCCCGGCGGCGTGCCGGAACAGAGACTCCTGTCCCCCAGATCTTGGCTTCGCGATGGCAGCGGCTCTGGAAGGTTTCTCGTACCGTGGCTTTTCCGTCTCGAAGATTTAGGTCAGGGACCTTTAAATAGGCGAAGAGGCGGAGTCGGAGGGCTGACGAGGCGGTGACACCACAGGGGGGCGCGGCCCACCCCCTGGCCGCGGCAGGCTGGTGTGTGGGGCCCCCAGGGCTCCCCTCTGGTGGCTCTCGGGTGTTCTGGAAGCTTCGTGGGATTTTAAGATCTTGGGCGTTGATTTCGTCCAATTCCGAAAAAATTTCCTTACTAGGATTTCTGAAACCAAAAACAGCAGAAAACAGGAACTGGCACTTCGGCATCTCGTCAATAGGTTAGTTCCGGAAAACGCATCAAAACGATATAAAGTGTGAACAACATGTAGATATTGTCATAAAACAAGCATGGAACATAAGAAATTATAGATACGTTGGAGACGTATCAGGGGTTTTGGGTTCGAAACAAACATCAGTTCTGGTTTTATAGGTTAAGCAAATATTTACATCTATGCAAAAATAAAAAAGTAGTAGTACAACAATGGCTGGCCAAATAAAGTTTCCATTAAACATAAACATACCCAGGTGAGAGAATTGACGATGCAGACAGACAAATCCCTTTCGTTCTGTGTCACCGAAATGGACTACTATTTTAGTACGACTCCCGACATGGCTAAGAAAAAAAAACTATTTTATTTGTACAATGGCACCGCATAAAACCCAGTTCATCGGCAGTTTGGCAAGATGGCCGGTAATACAATGATTTATACCTTGAGTCAGCGGGAAGTCGGGATCTGGAACATCCGGTACAGTGCCTCCCATGGATCGACCAGCCGGTGACGAACCATTGTGCGCACGTGTCACCCTCCTCGGGGACTACCTGGCCACCTCCTCCGTGCCACCTGATCTCGCGACGGGAACACGGGGAAGGGCGTGAGGAAGAGCCGCCATGCCCCGCACACACGCTGAATTAACTTTGGTGCCGGAAATGGCGACTGAGGCGACATATCAACGTATGCGCGAGTAGCGCCGCCAATTCTAAGCCTGAGAGAGTAGGAAGAGAGAGAAGGGTTAGGGTTACGGGGTAGTACATGTAAATAAATGACTATATGAGATATTTCCAAGTCGGCCCTCCACAGTGTGGCCGATGCCCTAAACGGACAAAACTCAAAAGGTTGGCACCTAAGCAGCGAAGCCCTGACACAAAATTTGGGCACCAGCCACCACAATATAGTTGATGCATGTACAGTAAAGCGGGGTCCATCTATGGATTAGAAAATTTTCCTGAGGCCATCTATCTTGCTATGAGTTTATTCGGGAGCTATATACATGCGACTTCGTGTCCAATATATGTACTATGCCTTTTGCTCGGAATCGAATCCTGGAGCACGAGCAAAAAATGCCCTTGTGGTACATGCAGCTTGGAATCTAGGGTCAATTGCGATCGACCTAAAAGAGCCAAAGCAGAGCTCGCCACTCCTTTTGTCCCTAGAAGCACTCAAGATCGATCATGAGCACCCTCGTTGAGCGCGCCCCCAAAGTCTGATGGCTTGCAGTAGCCCTCCCCCCTCCAAAGCCGCTACCTGGCCTCCCGTCGCCTGCTCCATGCCCTCCTGCCGCACATCCACATCTTTGCCCGCCATGATCACCAGCGTCAGCCGCTGTTGATTTTTGGATCTGGTTCTGATGAGCTTTGCAATCGGCGGGGAATCTAGGGTTTTCAACCGACTAGAGAGGAAGTGAGTAGGGATATAGCAGGGGAGTGGACGAGTGGAGGCTAGAAGGGGCAACAGATGACGACCGTGGCCCGCCATGGTAAGGGATCGAGGCGATCCCGCTATGAACAGGAGCACGGGTCGGTAAAGTGGCAATCGCCCGTGCTGTCACGAGAGCGCTCACGGGAACATTTTTTACTACAACTTGCAAGTTTTTGTATGAAAATGCACATCTAAGACAAGTTAGTGCACTACTGGTGTTATCAATTCAATTGTATTCCATTCAGTTTCAGTTGTGCTAATGGAACAACACCAATAACTTATACACAAACCATACATTCTCACCAGATCAGTAGCCTTGAAATTGCGGCGGTGGTGGCGACTAGTATTTTGTACCCCATACTGGCGGCAGGATAATTGGCTTAAAATATGGCGGTGGCGGATATGCTGCCGGTGGTGCGGGAGAGAAGACCGGCGGTGGTGGAGACGCTACTATAGGTGCCGGTGGTGGGGGAGACGCTATCAGCAGAGGCGGCGAGGCTATTGGTGGTGGGGGAGATGCTACTGGCGGCGGCGGAGAGGCTGTTGGTGGAGGCGGGGACTCTACTGGTGGCTGTGGGGACTTTGTCGGTGGTGGTCGGGATGCTTTCTCCAGCGCTGGCGGGTAAACTGGAGGTGGCTGAGAGAAAACTGGGGGTGAGAGCATTGGTGCCACGGGTGGGGGACTTTTGACTGGTGTTGGAGGATCTAGATTGTGCCCCGGCCATCCACAACGTTCTTCCTTGGTACAGTCCACCAGATTGCTAACAACGGGCAAGCACTCGGCTGCACTCCTCTGCCTGGGCCTTGCCTGTCCCATGCAGTTTGCTTCATCCTCGAACGCCTTGTCCATGCCCACACTACACTCGCCATTTTCCTGCCCCAAGAAATTGTACGAGACTGACAGGTTCGCCAGCGCAGGCAGCTCGCACACGCCCTTGGACACCTGCCCAGTGAACTTGTTATGCGACAGGACCAGTTGCTCCACCTTGGATAGTCCAGACAACGTCTGTGGGATAGACCCGGTGAGCGCGTTGTCGCTGATATCCAACACCGTCGTAGTGCTAAGAAGCCCTGCCTCCATCGGCAGACAGCCGGTGAGGCTGTTGTTGATGAGGATGAGCTGGTCGAGCGTGGTGGCAGCCTCGCCGATGGTCCGAGGGATGCACCCGCCGAGCTCGTTGTTTGCGAGCACAATCACGGAAGCCTTGGACTTGCCGATGGTGTCCGGGATGCCGCCGGTGAACCGGTTGTTGTTGAGGAAGATAGCGTCGAAGGGTTTCAGGAATAGCTCCGACGGGATGGGGCCATCGAAGTCGTTGAACCGGATGTCCAGGTAGCTGAGCTTTGGGACACGCAACACCGTTTCAGGGAACGGACCGACGAAGAGGTTGTTGCTGGCGTCGAACTCATAGAGTTGCATCATGTTCTTGATCTCCTCAGGGATGATCCCGCAGAAGCGGTTGGAGCTAAGGTGGAGGACGGCGAGGTCGTTCATGAGCCCTATCTCCTTAGGCAGATGACCGGCCACATCCGCGCCGTTCATGTCCAACGATGCCACCACGCTGGCCGACGGGTCATCCGGCGCCGGGACGCAGAAGACGCCGTTGTAGGCGCATACGTCGGGGCCGTCCCAGTTCCCGGTGAAGTTGCCGGGGTCGGAGTAGAGCGCATGCTTCAGCGCTTGCAGGGCCGTGTGGGCCGCGAGCAGACGAGGGTTGCTGATCTTGATCTTGATGTTTATGTCAATGTGGACGTGGTCGTCGTGCTGCTCGATGGCGAGCAGCTGGCGACGGCCGATGGTTGATGCCTCCTCGGCGGTGAGCGCCAAAGCCGCAGAGAAAATGAGCGCGATGACAATGAGGAGCGGGAGCGGGAGGGTGACCATTGTTAGTTACGTTTTACGAATGAAACATCGATCAGCCTTGGCCGAAGAAGGCCCAAGCCAATGGCTAGTGGGGGAGTCAAAGAGGCAACAGAAAAAGGAGAATGTAGCGGAATGTTCGGGCATGCAAGTTTTATACTACCTCCATCCGAAGGCTTAAGGCTTATATTTTTTTCAAAAAGTCAAACGAAGTAACGTTTGACCAAATTTTTAGAAGAATTTATGAACAAATATGATATTTTGTAGGTACCATATAAAAATATATTTCATTATCTATCTAATGGTATTGATTTTGTACTTTTCATGTTAATAATTTTTTATAAAAACTTAGTCAAACTTAACATAGTTTGACTTTCTGAACTGGTTTAGATATATGGCTGAGAGGATTTATGGGAGGAGTTGGTTCATGCGTGCCTAGATGATAAATGTGGTGTTCACGCAAGAAACAAGCCAAACGTTTTGATTCAAGCGAGTATGTACTTGGTGTTGACCGTTCAAACTATAGACATGTGACAATCATTTTCTGAGGTTGGACATTTAAAAGTTTTTCTTTACTGAAATACTGAAATAGTGTACGATATGAACAAGGCTCAGATATGTCACACATACCATGGTCACATAATTTAAAATTGTCTTTAAAAAGGTGAATTGTTTGCTATATTATATCATTTTGCACACTATGATTATACATCGTTGGCTACATCTACTCCCTCCGAGCCTAAATACTTGTTGCTTATTTAGATAAAATATAGGCTAAACTATTACGTTCAAATTTAAAATTCAAGGAATCTCTAAAACTCGACCAACATCCGGAGTTTTGAGGGGATTGGTACACAATCTCTATCTCTATCCATATATCTATCTCTATATCTCTACTTCTCTATCTCTATCCTTACCTCTCTGTATCTCTACTTCTCTATCTCTATCTCTACTTCTCTATATCTTTACTTATATATCTCTATCCCCATCTCTATCTCTATCTCTATCTCTATCTCTATCTCCACTCATAAATTCTCCATCCCTATCTCTATCTCTATCTGTACTTCTCTATCTCCACTTCTAAATTCTCTATCTATATCTATATATCTACTTCTCTATCTCTATATCTGTCTCCACTTCTAAATTCTCTACCTCCCTCCACCTCTATCTCTACTAATAATTGCACTACAACAACATGAAAGCCTTTTCTAATCAAGTTGGGGTAGGCTAATTATGAAACCCAACAGAAATAAAGGGCTAATAATAATTTTACTAATTAAAGATAATATGGGTATTTCGTTTTCTGTGACTATGCGTTTTTCTCGACATTTGGTCTATCTCGTCGTCGATTATCCCCCATACGGGTGTGGTGCAGTGTTTGCTCCATCCTACGCACTACGTCCTAGCATAACTAAACACATACCTTGATTTGCTCGTGGGTCCCTACACTCCCATCGCTTTGAGAACGGAGTCGAGGCGACCGATCGCCTAGGTTTCGTACCTACCGTGGATGGCATGGTCTCCTCTAGCAAAACTGCATGCCTCCCCCTCCTTGTCTGTGTTATCCTAGTCACCCATCTCCCGTGTTAGCTAGGAGATCCTTTGTCCATGGTTATAGACCTGAGAGAGAACATGGGTGCGTATCTCTATAGGTGATCTCTTCACAGTGCCATGGAGCCTCTGCAAAAATGTAACATCCCAAGATTTGGGGTTACAAAAAGAGAGAATACACTTGTGTGCATCGCATTCATGCATAGAAAATCTGGAGAATTTTCGGTCCTTCAAATAAAACTTGTCAAAATGATTAGAGTTTCACTTGAGTTGATGGAATTGAAGTAGATCATCAAGTCAAGCGCTATAAACTTCAATGTGCACTTTGCTAAAACCTTATTCTTGGTAAATATGACTTGATCTATGTCTTAGAACAAATGGAACTAAAACTAATACAACAACACATGACCTAAGGAACAAATATCACATCTTCTAAAAAGATCATGATATGGTATTTATGATCAACAACACATGGATATTTATGCAACTATAGTCAAACAAGAAATTAGTTGTGGAGCTAATCATGTATTATATTTTCTATGTCTATAATCAAATACTTGTTCTTACCATGATACTCATGGTATATTCTCAACTCAATTCTTAAACTTGTGACAAGGAAATTAATACAAGTTCTCTTATTAAAACTTGATCATTGCATCCTTGTCTATTGTAAAATTATCTACAATAAAACCTAGAGGTGGTAGAGTTCTATCCATCCATCCAAATGATATCATCACATCCTTTGAGTTAAAAGCTTAGGATATAATATATCTCAGTTTGGAGTGGTAAGACAATCCAATATCAAATGGAATAATACCATATTCTTGAATTAAAGAAGTAAAGAAGAAACTAATCCAACTAAGTTACCCAATTGGAGCTTTAACCTATATACCTAAAGAGATCTTGTGAGCACATCAAAAACCCTAGAGTAATCATTACCTACATAAGAGAGATTAAGCTAAAGTGTTACACTCAAGTTATTTAAGCAAGCACGTAATCTTGGGGATGAGGGTCAAATCTTTTTAGGTAAACCTTTGGTAAGACAGAACCCTAATCAGCACAATTGGGTGTTGATTATAGAACCTTGAGGATAGTATGATGAGCGCAGATTGCACACCATTGGGGAACCCCAAGAGGAAGGTATGATGAGCACAGTAGCAAGTTTTCCCACAGTAAGAAACCAAGGTTTTTCGACCAGTAGGAGAAAGGCATGACTTCTGAAGGTGTTGCTAGCTGACTTGTGCCAGAGCGTACTACCGGCGTGAGCAACAACGGGGAACCTGCACACAACACAACCAAAGTACTTTGCCCCAACTTACAGTAAGGTTGTCATCTCACCGGTTTTGCTGAAAACAAAGGATTAACTGTATAGTGTGGAAAGAGATGTTTGTTTGTAGTGGAATTAAAGAGAACAGTGCTTGTAGTAAGTAAATAGAACATGATGATTTTATCAGTGTAAAAGAAAGGACCGGGGTCCACAGTTCACTAGAGGTGTCTCTCCATAAAGATAAATAAAATGCTGGGTGAACAAAATACAGCTGTGCAATTGACATGTGCAATTGACAGAATAAAGTGATGGGTTCATTGCATGGAAAACAAAAAAATTCTACCGTGAACATGAACAAAAACCAAGATCCAATCTAGGAAGAAGCAAGATCTAATCTATGAAGATCGAAGCAACGAGATGTATGAGAGACTAACCCTCGAAGATCCAAAGCCTTACGAGATCATATCTCGTTGTTGATGTAGTCGATCGTCCCGTGCTGCAATCCGGCAGCACTTCCGTATACGGTCGTGCGTACGGTGTCGCTTAACATCTTCTGAAATTCGAAAAAATGGGAGAACATGTGCTTCCTTTTTCAGCGCAAATGCATATTCACTGGTACATGGTTACACAGCTGGACGTTGAGAAAATGGCATCTCATTCTGAAGTTAGAAAAGTTTTAGCAATAAGTCTACATAACCAAGCATAGCAAAATTAGCTTATCCCGAAGTTGAACTAATCAATTGGATAACAAGATGTTCCATTGTTGATATTTGGAATATTGGCTTATCTTTTATTTTGTTCAGCTTAGCAGTGCAACTCTGAAACAAGTGAATGGAAGGTGTGGTGTTGTGTTTGTGTCGCTGACTTTACTTCAGCTTAAAGCGAGATCCTTGCTTTTGGGTATATACACGAAATTGAAGATGAAGCTTTCAGCAATGATCAGTTCATGCTCTTTTTTTCATATAAAAGTAGAGAATCTCAAGCTATAATCGTAAGCCATTGGTGCAATCGAGGGAAAATTTCAGACTAGACTCTGAGGCTTAAGTTATGGTGTAAGTTACTAGGTAATTTTTATCTTCTTTTACCACATGAACAATATTGCAGCAGTGAATACATCTTTATGCCTATATGTTAGCCTCTTTATTCTAGAAAGGCACATCAAAAGCCAAGGTTAAACTCTTAATTAGGTTGGCATTTACTTCCCAAAGCCAGCGTTTTCACATGGGCAGTTTTATGTGCCACATCAAGGGAAGGGATGAAAGTGCTAGCGCCTGATGAATCTGGTGAGCCGACTCCGCAGACATGAAATATAGCATACCGGGAAATGCTTGGTCATCTTTAAGCATTGATTCTTACACGCATGTGTTTCTATATAGGTGATTTGATCTTTCACTCTCTGCTATGATGTTTGCTATGGGTTTAAAATGAATGGCTACCTGTTTTGTTGCTGAAGATGGTGCACCTTGATGTGTCAGTATTTCCTCTCTTGCTTTTCTGCATCGTTTAATGCGTATACTTTCAACCCAGTTGATTGATGCCCTTTTCTAATTATTGTCTCTATGCATATTCTTATGTTCAGGTTTTTGGTGGCTATAAGGCTTGGCTGGATGGTCATTGACTTCTAGGTTCATATAGAAGAGGCACATAGACAGTGTTTAGTTTTGTGTACATTTCCAAGTAGTGGCCTACGAACTAACTTCTCTGAATATCTGTTCTGTTTTGTGTATTCTGATGTGTATCTGCAATGGGTAGATGTATAAAAAATTAGCTTTTTGTTTCCTGTTTTCATGCTTCTTTCCGTTGCTATTCAAAGTATGTGTGATGGCATGCTTAGCGAAGAGCTCAGCAGAATAAAACTATCTCTCACGGATATAGTATCTCGGTTCTCAAACTATCTACAGCAAGTAAAGTTGGCTACCCAAATTAGCTTAGAAACTCTGAATAATAAATTTGTGGTATACAAGATACAAAGTCTTGCATCTCTGTTAATTTTCAGTTACCAGTTATGATAATACCAAAGAATTTAACCAGAATGAGCAAAATGGTGGCATGTTTTGAAGTATTATATTATATAGCTGGTTTCACCTGTGACCTTTTCATTTTGATTTCTTCAGCACTATAATTTTCAGTCAAATCTACGCAATCGGTAAACGAATGTCAAGTAGCTGAAAGAAAGGGAACATACCAACGACTCTCATCTTCAAGTGGTTGCAGTTCTCTGCTTCTCTTTTCTCTCTGCACACTCCCACCGCCCTAGACCGGAACAACGCTCATGCTGCCAGAGATCGGCCTCTGCCTCCGCAAGGTGGACTGCGAGCTAGCTGCAGAGAGTCCGGATCCGGCGCTGTCGCAGCGACGGCGCCAGCGTTCAAGAACAGGCCAGCAGAGAGGATGCTGCTGCTGCGTAGCAACCCCATATCCGACCGCCGCCACCACTATCTCCTTTGTCCCCCTCCGCCTCCCACAACAGGAATTCGGACCATTTTTCTTTCCTGGAGTACCCAATTTCCTTTGTTCTTTTTTATTCCCTCCCCGTTTTCACCTGTCTTTTTCTGGAATAGCAACTGTCATTAGAGTTAGCTACCTACTTGTGGCCGAGTCTCCTGTCGTGGCCCATCTCACAGTAGTCCAGCATGCCGAACCAGTAGAGTAGCCCATGCATATGTATCACTTCTGTTTGACAGTAAAGTGACTGCTGCTACCATCCGTGTTCTACTGTTCTACTATTGCAATAGTTAATCGCCACATCGCATGTTCCGATGGACAGGGATCCTCTGATATGTAATGAAGTGGAACCAGTTAATTTATCAATTTCAAAAGTATATACTGTAATATGTAACCATCTATTCATGCAGCAGTGCTTGCTTCTGTTCCGCACCGTTATCTATTTATATCACTGACGGTAGCCGGCCTCTTTTCTTCCTCTATCAGCTCATGTTACTAACAGTGATCCTCATCCAATGAAACCACAGCGTGAGTGTTATATTTTATATCCACTTACTCTTTATTTTCCTCCTTACATAGATATAGTTCAGCCACAACACTTCACTTACTGTTGAAAGACGTTAACCAATTATGCTAGCAGGATAAATATAATGTTATAAGTTTAATGGCGGTGTTTACTCCATATTGTCTTATTGCAACAAGGGCATGTCAGCGGTGGGCATGGGTGTGAGAGCATCTTCAACAGGCGCTGTAAACTGCGTGCGCGCTGAAAAAAATTCACCGAAGCGCGGAAGCGGACGCGCGAAGCTTTTTCACGCGAAAAACGCAGCGCACGGTAAAAACATTAACGCTTGCAGGCTTCTGCGCCATCCCACGCGCCAAAACTGGCTCGCCGCTTCCAGCGAGCGTGCACCCAACCGCCTGGAAACTTCCCACCGCTCCACCTGACCCCGCGCGTCGCTTCGCCTCTGCTCCACCTCACCTCGCGCGCCGCTCCGCCGTGATGCCTCCCCGCTCCCGCTCAAGCTCCGGATATTGCGGTGTGCGCGCGCGTCCGAACGGGACTCTACGTGGAAATCTGGAGTAGCGAGGAGCGCATCGGCCTCAGCACGTATGAGACGGTGCACGAGGTGGCATGCACGTACGATGCGGTGGCCTGGCGCCTCGGCTGTCCTCGCCGTTCGATAAACTTCACCACCGACGTTTGGACGCGGCAGCAGGCCAAAGACCTCGGGCTGCTGCCGTTGGCCGTCACGCGGGAGGCAAGGCAGCGCCAGCGTGAGCTCGAGCAGCGCCTCCTTGTCGCCGAGCGGGACGACCGTCTGCGTCCTCGAGTGGGCGCGGCGCTTGCCGGAGGAAGCGGCCGCGGAGGTCGCCTTTTTCGCCGAGAAGGCAGAGATGAAGGCGGCGAAGAAGAAATATCGGGAGGCGAGGAGGGCCAAGAAGAAGGAGAAGTAGGAGAAGGCCGTGAGGAGGAAGGAGGAGAAGAAGAAGGGCGCCGGTCCGACGACCGTCGCCGTTGACTCTTCCTCCTCCGAGTTCGAGTGGCCGTCGACTCCGATGTCGTCCACAACAACGAATTCCTCCGAGTTCGAGTAGTCCGATTAGTGTAGTCTACATTTAGTTTTAAATTCGGTTGTAGCAAATGTGGGTTGAACTATCTAATATATTTATATTTTTAGCTATTTTTAGGTTCTCATCCATTTAGATGTGCAATTATGTGAAAATGTGGTTTTTGGGGCTGCATTTTAGCGCATCTGCAAAAGGACCATTTCAGCGTTAAATTTTGACGTGGCTGTTTACAGCACCCGGTCAAACTCTCGCTGGCGCCGCGCGTGCTGTAAAACCGATTATACAGGGTGGTTATACATGGCTTCTTGAAGATGCTCTGAGCCTGGTGTCGCTCGGAGTGCAGAAGTTTCAGGAGGACCTGCTTTAGGCTCGTGGCCGTGTGGATAGGCCGTGCGAGACTGGGAGGTGCACAGGATCGTAACCGGATGCGACGGGCTTCAGAACTGGAGCATGGACCTCATCTTCGTGCTGCCGCAATAACTGGCCATGTTACCACAGTCCGCTACAAATATTTTATTTCTTTTTGATATATTTACCTTTGTTATTTTAGCAAGTGCTCTTCCTCACATGTCGAAGCTATATCCATTCTTGGTTTTCTCAATACCTCTTGTTCATGAGAACACGTTCACGAGTCTAGATTTCTTCTGTGAAATTAGTGGTCTTGAGAAATGCTCTTATGATGATTTGGAGTTCCTTCCTTGCTTAATAACCGTTATTTGATGTAACATATTTTCCTCATATTTTCCTGATTATATATAAATATTTGTTCTCTGCGTATAATTTATTCTGGTTCGCTGCGGTTTATAAAACGTAAGAAGTTTATTATCATTTTCTCACCTACACACGAGTCACACGGGATCGTGCGCCAAGGCGCACACCAAAATCTAGTATGAATGAATCTCCAGCTATGTATGATGTGAACTTTCGCATTTACTTGGGATCCACGTGTCCTAATAATGTAGTATCATGCACGAAAGAGAAATGAGAGAGAAATTATTTTCTATTACTTGTAGGCAACACGCAAACTTAAGGTCATCCACAAGGTTATGGACAACTTGATTTTCTCCACTATAGAGTACAAACTTCGCCACATAGGTTTTATGATGTGGTTTTACCATGTAGTGAATGCCTAACTAATCTTAGGAGTTGCCATGTGGCAGTGGTTTAGTTTGGCAATTGTTGTTCACCTTCATGCAACTCGTTCGTTCCGCGTGATAAAATCTTAACATTCGTTTAGTATGCTCTCAGTATGATACGGGGCGACCTTCGGTCTTATCCGCATCATGGTCATCATCAAGAACTACGCTCAAGTCCGACGTCACGGAAGCATGGAAGAGGAGACGGAAGAAGGAGACGCGTCTAGGAAGGCTGGCACCACCGCCATGGAGTGGCCGACACTGCCACCCTGCTCGACGCCGGAGGAAGACGGCACTGTCGCCATGCCTACGCCGACACCGCCGTTCCCACTGCGAAGCTCATAATATAAACCATCCCACTATGCTCTTTGTATGCCTAAACTACCCCTCCTTAGTGGCTCCCTATATATAGGCTCCCACCTCCCCCTTCATTAGGCTAGAGTTGATGAACTAGAATTTGGCTCATGCCTCCACCATCCCTTTGGGATTAGGGTAACCCCCTCATTAGATTATCCAAATCTATTGTACAAGGCACTCCTTATATGATTAGTCTCTCACACTTGTGATTCTACCACCGGTCTCTCACTCGTGTGATTCCACCGATCGTATACCGATCTTCCTCTCGGGGATTCTACCGTGTGTCTCTCCCTTGAGAGATTCTATCGGGATAGTGGTTCGGGCTATCGGGAGTAAACCGGAATTGTATCGGGTTGGTGTGTGTTTGCGTGGGTTCGCGTGTGTTCATCGTGTTCTTCGCCGTGTTCTTCCTCTTCCCCGCCTTTCCCTCGGTCAATTCGTGAGATCGGGCAACCCACGTGGCCTTAGGCCGCATCATATGGTATCAGAGCAAAGGTTGCCACGAATTTGACCTCCAATTCCACCGATTTTCATCCAAAAAATTTCCCCAAAAATTGCCCCAAAAAATAGCTCGAAAATTGATCTCCGAATTTGTTGCGTTTTTTGTGGTTTTGATCCACAGATCTGTTGTTTAGGGTGCTGATCTATGTTTCCCCCATAATTTCCCCTTCAATTCCGTTCGTTTTGGTGCGAATTTGAGCAAAGTTGGTCCGGTTCTCCTCAAGAACAGCTCACGTGTTCATCTTCTTCCCAAGTTCCTCACCATCGCCGACTCCTCCTGGCTCCGCGCGCCCGCTCGCCCAGACCAGCTTCCGCCAGGCCGCAGCGCCTCTGCCGCTGCACTTCACCATCCACGCGCCGCGTCCATCCTCGCCCAGGCCACGCGCCCGCTCAGCGCCGCCCTCCTCGCTCCAGGCCGCCTCCAACGCGCGCCCCGCCTCCACAACTCCCGCTCGCCCGCGCAAAGCTGCGCCTCGCCAGGCCTCGCTCGAGCCGCCGCCCGCCCCTGGCCCCGCCTCGATCCGCCGCCAGCAGGCCACCACGCACCACCCGCACGCGCTCAGCAAGCTCGCTGCCACCGCGCCCCCACTTCGCGCTCGCGCACCAGCTCCCGCTCGCACAAGCCGCCTCCACGCGCGCCCAACTGCTCGACCTTCCGACCGCTGCGCTGCCGTTCCTCGCGCCGGCGCCCAAGCTCAGTACCGCTCACCAACATCACCCAGCACCAGTTCGCCAGCTTCTCTACATCGCGTGCGTCTTCAGCTTCTTTCCATTCAGGCAGCAGCCCCCACGCGCAGGCACACACATCACCAGCAAACTCGTCCCGCTCCTGGCCTCGCACGCACAGAATTTTCCCTCGAACCGGAGCAAACCGGACGACACACCGGGCCACCCGGTTGAAACCGACCGGATCCAAACCGGGCGGCAACCGGACCGGATCCAAACCGCGCGGCAACCGGACCGGATCCAAACCGGGCGTCAGACCGGACGGTCCGGCCCAGGATCCGGTCCAACCGGCCCCGTGACCGGATTTCCCAGTTTTGACCCAATTTTCGCACCATTTTGACTCCACTTTTTGCCCCAAATTTTCACAACTTTCCGGAGTCCGTTTAACTTCAAATTTTAACAGCATCCCCCAAATACTCCACATAACCCACCTCTAATTTTTGACGATTTTTGGAGCCCAACTTTTGACCGCTCGTTTTGACCCAACTTTTCGGGCATTGACTTAATTTGCTCGGTTTCCGATTTGGAGTGCATCGGTCGTCTATTCCACTTCCGCGCCCACATCAACACCGCGACGACACCGTTGGCACCCCGGATTCCGGCGCAACCTCGACATCATCATCGACACCACCACTTCGCCATCGCAAGTTCGTGTGCTTGACACCGCCTAACGTCAATAGGTATAACTTGCCTCCCTACCCCTTGTAGCCCCTTTCTTCCTTTGCGTACCTATCCCATTGAGAGTGGCTTTCCGAGTGTTGCGAAGCATTGCACAAGTGTCACGACCGTGAGAGGGTTTGTGTGTGTGCGTTGTGTTGAGCGAAGCTCCGAAGCAAGCTCGGTGAGAAAAATACACAAAAGAAGAAAAGTGTGACATATACATAGAGAGAAATAAAGCTTCTAAGCATAGAGAAAAAAAAAAGAAAAAAAAAGAAATAGAAAAAAGAAGTGTGTGTCCACCGATACAAAAGAGTGCAAAGCTTGTGCGCACTAAGAGAGAAAAGAGAAGAGTGGCATTTGTGCAAATCTTGTTGCTTCTCTCATATGCAACCGAGCTACGGTCTCTCTTGTGTTGGCGTGACACCGAGCATATAGTCTTCGTTAGGACCATCTTTGTCACTTGCTCACTTCCTTGGTCGCGCTAACCCCATTGTTCTCCTTTGTGTGTGTTTCCGTGTTTCCTTGACATAGATCACCACTTTTGACATTTGACTTTGGATCTTACCCACATTTGACAATAGACTTTTCCGTTGATCTTTTTCGTTTGCTATCCACGCCTTACCCACCACATATAGAGTTCTTAGCCTTTTGCGTGTGCTTTGAGTGTGTGTGTGAGTAACCCGATACATTTCGACTTTGCTCTTGACTTGAACCATTTTCCGATACTTTCTTGATAGGTGAGATACTTGTGTAGTTTTCCTTCCACCATACATATACACCTATCCTAGTGAGATATACATGATGACCCCACAAGAGCAAGCCGAGATGAGAGCATACTTCGCCGAGCTAGATGCTCGAGAAGCCCAAATGACACCCAAAGAAAAAGCCGAGTGCAACGCATACTTCAAACACCTTGAGAGCAAGAGTGATACACCCCATGAGTCGAGTGAGGATGTTTCGATTTCTAACAACTTAACCTCTACTCCGCTTGTGTTGTCTTCCTCTTTGCTAGGTTGCTCGGACATCGACGACGCCATTGCCATGGAGATGAGGGACTCCACTATATGTGAGATGAGCGACTCCACTATATGTGAGATGAGTGACTCCACTATATGTGAGCTTGATGAGTGCCTCCACTTCGAGAGCATGAGCGATACACCAAGTGAGATGAGGGTGGTAGTTGATAGGTCATGTGAGGCCATTTCAAGTTCTAACAACTTACCCTCTACCTCTAGTGTGTTCTCTTGTGTCTCATTAGGTACCATGGATGACGAGACGCCGATCATGGAGAAGATGTACATGGTGCATGAAGATGATGATATCACACCATGCTTGCTTGAAGATGAACATGGAGGCCACATGGAGCCTACCACTTCCACAACACCTACCTCATATGAGCGGGACTACAAAGGTACCTATATGGGTGTTGATGATGCCATGATCCCACTAGTGGACATGATAATTTGTGAGTGCATGCATGAGTTGGATGATCCAAGTGCTATGTCATATGCTTCGTTCATTTCCCCATGTGATGCTTTGCTTGATAACATTGTTGATCATGTGGAATTAGTTGCTTATGATAATATGTCCATGCCATGCTATGAGAGTTTCACTTTCTCTCCTATTGCTTGCAATATGTCGAACAATTGCTCTTTCCCATGTATTGCTTGCAATGAAAATGATAATGCTTGTGTTGTGACAACCTTGATGAACAATTGCTCTTTCCCTAGGTTGGTCAACAACAATGATGAAATTTTGAAAATGTTTTGTGCTACATGCTTGCAATATTCTCCCATTAATGCAACCAATATGATGAACAATTTCTCTTTCCAATGCTTGGCTTGCAATAGTGTTAATATGCTTGTGAATGAGATTGCCCCCATAGCTCTCTCACATTTTGGAGACTTTGCATATATCCATGTTGAGCATGTTCCTAAGTTTTCCCCGCATATTCACCATGTGTACTATTATATCTTGCTTACCGCTAATGGTGATGTGCAAAAGAAATGGCGCATCATGATGGATGATGTGTTCATATACCATGCACACACATTGTTCTTGTTGTCTAACATGTGTGTAGGTACTCAAACTCCAATGTCAACATCGATTGAGCACGAGTTGACAAAAAGAGCTCTTGAGAGCATGATACAAGTGAGCTCCAATGAGAGGTTTTGCCTGCACACTTCCACTACACAAGACCTCTCAATGAGAGCACACCGACACTTCGATAAGGTGACCTCCTTCTACTTGCGCCCTCTTCCTAAATCCATTGAACTTTGGCTACGCTTTGATTGCTCCTTTGCTTTTCTTGTGCTATTGATAGGGCTCTTGACAAGTGAAAGGACATTGAAGGGTTGGTGTCATCTACCTCCTCTACACATTCATGAGGACTCATCGTCGAGGACGACTCTTTTTCAAGTGGGGGGAGATGATACGGGGCGACCTTCGGTCTTATCCGCATCATGGTCATCATCAAGAACTACGCTCAAGTCCGACGTCACGGAAGCATGGAAGAGGAGACGGAAGAAGGAGAGGCGTCTAGGAAGGCTGGCACCACCGCCATGGAGTGGCCGACACTGCCACCCTGCTCGACGCCGGAGGAAGACGGCACTGTCGCCATGCCTACGCCGACACCGCCGTTCCCACTGCGAAGCTCATAATATAAACCATCCCACTATGCTCTTTGTATGCCTAAACTACCCCTCCTTAGTGGCTCCCTATATATAGGCTCTCACCTCCCCCTTCATTAGGCTAGAGTTGATGAACTAGAATTTGGCTCATGCCTCCACCATCCCTTTGGGATTAGGGTAACCCCCTCCTTAGATTATCCAAATCTATTGTACAAGGCACTCCTTATATGATTAGTCTCTCACACTTGTGATTCTACCACCGGTCTCTCACTCGTGTGATTCCACCGATCGTATACCGATCTTCCTCTCGGGGATTCTACCGTGTGTCTCTCCCTTGAGAGATTCTATCGGGATAGTGGTTCGGGCTATCGGGAGTAAACCGGAATTGTATCGGGTTGGTGTGTGTTTGCGTGGGTTCGCGTGTGTTCATCGTGTTCTTCGCCGTGTTCTTCGTGTTCTTCCTCTCCCCCGCCTTTCCCTCGGTCAATTCGTGAGATCGGGCAACCCACGTGGCCTTAGGCCGCATCACAGTATACTCTAAAAAAACGTAAAAAAAATGATCAGAGAGCACACACCAAATATAAAAAAATTATGATTAAAGTTTAGTTTCCTAACAACTATATCTTTCATATTACCCCTATTTTTCGTACAATCCCACGGACCAGACTATTGATTATACAGTGTGGAAGCATGAACAGGGGTGGCCCGCAGCAGTGGAACCAGGAAGGGGCGAACATCGGCTAGACACCACCCCAATTCCCACGAACCAAACTTTACGGATAAAATTTTAGCTAAAACATATCTGTGTACCTTCTTATCTAAACAAGGTTGGGAAGCTTCTTTTAGGATGGGGTGAGTACGAGAATTTTTTTCAAAATAATAATCCAAATCTACATTCGTGAGGGCATGAAGTTATAATTGTGGTAGTATATACTCTCAAAAAATAACTCTAGTGGTGTACACATGTTACCACAAATTAATAGGCATAGTTCTTTTTATATAAATATACAAATTATGAGTGGCTACTCTTAGATTAATTATAATTTACATCTTTCTTGACATTTTCTATAAGATAAATAATATTAGCTAGTTAGGTACTTCATCTAATTTGAATTGCGCAAGGCAACAACAAATATATAAAAGAAAATCCTTCGCAAATGAAGAGGAAGTAACTAGTCCCCCCGTTCCATGGAAGTTGTTTAAGATTCATCCGAATTCAGATATATATCTAAACACTAAATAGAATGTAGATACATCTAAATTTTGACAAATCTCATAGTAATGAGTCAGAGAGAGGAGTAATTAGTTGCGAATATGTAATTGCGTGTGAGACGATGGAGCATCCTAACTGACGTAATAACTCGGATCTCAGTTAAATTGATATCTAAAAGATTAGGGAGGTAGTTGTATTAGTAGAACCGAGTCTAAGTTGAAAACTGGTTGATAGCCCCAAGTTTTTTGAAACGTTTTGCACGCTCTTGCTACTAGTAATAGTTAAACCGGCCTTCCATTCCCTCAAACGGTCGAATGGAATGCGGTGTCGGTGGGTGATGAATCTTTGCAGACGCAGGCCAATGCCTGTCACGGTACCGAATCGCGATGTGATTGCTTGCAGTTGGCCACCAACGACGCTCAATAAAGCCGGCAGTATTCTATATTCCGTGTCACGTCTGAGTGTGATGCCGGCTCATCATGGGAATAAAGATTAAGGTGGGTGCTGACCAGTTCCGGGCCACTAATTATGCGATGCCCGCTGGCGAGGTTTGGTTGAAGTCTTCGCAGTATGCGCGTCCTCCCCCGTTTTTGTACCAAGAGTAGTTGTGCTTGTATGGTGGAATGGAAATTTGCATTGATATTAGGACACGTGAAGTGCATGCGAGCGAGAAATTTCTTCTCCTGGCCGAGTTTTTGCACTCTGGTTATGAATGCACCCATGTGGTGTGCCGGAGAAGAAGGTGAGTAGGAGGGGAATTTGAGGGATACCATACTAGTGATCCAAGGGCAAGGTTGGACAACAGGGATGAAGAGCAGCACATGTGTTAACATGGTAAATTTCTTTCTTGGCGAATGGTTGAGCGTGACAGACGCAACCCGGTGGTGAGATTGAGAAACCGTCACGAGTTGAACCATTGACCATGAACAAGATTTTATATGGAAACCGGGGAGCAAACCGTATCTTCTAGGCGTAGCTTCTGAATGCCTCGAGCGGAGAGCTCTAGTTGACTTTTTCTCTTTGTGCGATGCATTCCCAAGGGGAACAAAACGAGCAAAGAATCGTCGCTATTCTACTAGCAGTTAGGCTAATAATCAGGAAATATAAGCAGACAAATAAAAGGGCGTTGGTTGGATCCCCTTGGAAAATCAAATCACCCGAATCAACAAGCAAAGCACATGATAGACATAAGAAATCAATCATCGATCCATCAGTTTATACACGGCTTAGAATCCAATTTACATGAGCAGACAAGGCCTCTTTTGACACGAGGACTTGGAATTCGCTACAACAGTTTGGAAGAAACAATAGAGCAGACAGAGGACGACTAACCAACAGTCTGAATCGGGACTCGGGGAGGGGGACATGGACTCAATTCATGACGAAACGTACTCTGGTGGAGGAGCGCCGGGGTTAGCCGCGGCAGCCTGCGATCTTGGAGCAGCCGCGCGTGTAGGGGTTGGCCTGGGCACCGGCGCGGCAGTTGTAGTAGGATGCTCCCCGCACGGAGCAGGGCACGTTGTCCCTCCGCAGCGCGCCGTAGCTGATGTAGCCGTTGCCGCCCTGCAGCACGCGCCTCACCACCGCGTCGCCGTCGCCTGCGGCGAACCCGTAGCCGTCGTCCGCCACCTCCTCCACGCCCGTGAGCCCCAGCTCCCAGCTGAGCGGCAGGTCCCCAGCGTCTGCGCAGCGCGCGAGGAGGAGGACGAGCAGGACGGAGGCAGCCATGAGCGCGGCGGCTGAGGCCGGGGTCCTGGCCATGGCGGAAGGGAAAGTGGAACGGGGGGATCTACGGATGCTTCGTCTCTGCTTTCTGCGTTGCGTTGCGGTGTGGGGTTTGGTGCTTGTGTTTGGCTTGTGGGAGCGGCAAGGGAAATGAGGTGCGCCTTGGTCCGTGCCTGGGTTTATAGGGGAGTTTGGGTCCTTCCTTGGGGAGCTGGTGAGAGCGAGAGAGAGAGTTGGGTTGGGTGGCTGGAATGACGCGTGGGGCCGACGGCCTACTGACCGGTCCGTCCGCGTGACACCACACCGGCCGCTGCAACTGCAAAATACGTACTCCAACTGCCTGGCTGATACTCATGATATGATTGTGATTGTCCCATTTTGTCATTGTTATTCTTGATTGAGGATACAAAATATTTTCCGGATGTTGCTGGTCAGCTTCACCGATCGCAATCTTCCATGCTCATGATCTACATTCGCCCTTCACCCTTGCTGCTAGTAGGTTCCAGCCAGGCACACACTTGTGCTTCCACTTGCCGAGTCGTACCTAGAGAAAGCCTCATGTGAACGAACGGTACACCACCGAACCACCCTCTAATCTCACCTTGATCCAGTCACCCCGTGGGCCGTGGATTGTGACCCAAGCACTTACGATGGCGACGGAACACGTCCTTGTTGTGCTGCCCGCGGCACGTGCCTCACCAGCCGACTCTGCCCATTTTTAAGACCACGCCGCCTCGCTCCCATCCTAGTTGGCCGGGAGACAAACAGTAGTCTCTAGCCCCCCCCCCCCCCCCACCTCCACCCTCCCCCTCTTCCCTCGTCATCCCTAGAGGTTGCTGACAGGAAAATCCAGAACAACCTCGGTGAAAGGCTCCATCTGGCGGCGCTAGTGAGCAGCATAACACGGGATCTAAAACCCTGGTTTAGCGCATGAGGCGCGTGGCAGCCAAAATTCTATCCAACGCCGACGATGCTAGATGCGGGAAACCCCAGATTTATTGGCCATGCTTTGTTGGCCTTGAGTAGCTACCAAGAAAAATGTGCAAGAACAAAATTGGTCCTAACGAAGACTATTAGCTCGGTGTCACGTTAACAAAAGAGAGATCGTGGCTTGGTTGCAAAATTGAGAAGCAAAAAGATTTGTGCAAGACACATCTCTTCTCTTTTCTCTCTTTTGCTTATAAGTTTTGGACTCTTTTGTATTTTGGTGTCACTCACACACTATTTTTATTTTTGTATTTTTTTATTTTTCTCACTATGTAAGGATACTGCTATCTATGTAAGTATGTCACGCTTCTTTTACTTATCTTTTCACAACGAGCTTGCTTCGTAGCTTTACTCAACTCATACACACCCTCACGGTCGGGACGCTTGCGCAATGCTTCGCAACACTAGAAAGACACCCTCGATATGATAGGTACGCAAAGGAAGCTAGGGCTATAAGTTAAATAGCAAGTTATACAACTTGATGATGGTGGCCGATGATGATCTGGAACTTGCGATGGTGTTGGATGGTGTCAAATGAACCGCTCGGGGTGTTGTCGTCGTTATCGATGTTGCAGAAGCTTGTGATGACTGAAATGGCACTCAAAACCAAAGTCCAAACACAAAGATGAAGTGCCAAAACGAAAAACAAAGTTAGATGTCAAAATTTCGGACCATCGAAACTTCCGGTCACTGGGGGCGGTAGTACTGGCCGGGCGTAACTTCCGGTCATGCGGGGCGGTAGTACCGGTGGCAACAGATCTGTGGGCTGTTCGTCGATTTGGGCGGAAATCCGGTCCAAAAACCTTCGAATATGTGGAAAAATTAGCACCAAAGATGATGGGGGAATTGTAGATGAACACCAAAGACAAGTTTCTATTGGAACAAAACCACAAAAAACTCAACAAATTGCGAGATCCAACCAAGACCAATTTGGTGCTATTTTTGGGATTTTCGAAATTTTCTCAAGAAAATTTTTGTGGGTCAAATCCATGGCAACCAAGGAGCTCTTGATACCATATGATAATGGATGAACCCTTGGGGAGGCCCGATCTTCACGGATTTGGTGGAGGGGTGAGAAACACGAAGAACACAGGTGGAGAACAGGGAAAACGGAGACACAAACGTAACACACACACACACAAACGATTGTTCTTCGTAGGTCCGATACACCTACCCAATAGAATTGAAAGGAAAAGACCTACAAGGAGTAGAATCCCTCACAAAAGATTGGCAAGCAATCGGTAGAGTTCGAAAGAGGGAAAGAGTGCAAATAGATAGAATTGCAAGAAGCAAAAGATCCATAACACTAAAATCCCTAGAATGGAAGAGACCAATTCCTCGAAAGATTCGTGATACACTCCATAGATTCAGATCTGGAGGGGTTTCCCATAGGGAGGAGCAAAGCTCGTGTCTAATCTTAAAATTAACTCTAACCCTAGATCTGAGCCAACAAGGCTATTTATAGTAGGAGGGTCGAAAGGGTAAGTCAAAGATGAAACAGGTAGATTCGGCTGAAACGCGTAACGGCGGTAGTACCGTCCACCAGGGGCGGTAGTACCGGTTGGGCGGTAGTACCGGCCCACTACCGGCGTACTTCCGGAATTGGCAGTTTGGAATGCAGAGTCCCCTGGTTCCTTTGTGGCGCATTTTTGGAACTTGGTCGGAACTTGGACGGTAGTACCGGCGGGCGGAACTTCCGGTCATACGAGGCGGAAGTACCAGCTGGAGCTTATTCAGTTCGACGTTCTTCAGTCCTGGGAGGAATCTGGGCGGAAGTACCAGCCTTGGAGGGCGGTAGTTCCGGCTGGGGCGCTGGGGCTTCTTCTACTTTTCCTTCACTCCTGGGAGGCATCTGGGCCTTAGTACCGACCCTGGAGGGTTGTAGTTCCGACTGGAGCGCTGGAGCTTCTTTTCTCTTCTTCTCCATTGGTTTGGTCTCCACGGCTTGTGTCTTGTCCGATGTACTTGATTGAACACAAGGTATTCACATGAAGTAGCATGCCATCCAATGATGTATCAAATGTATACATTGAAAGGAGCGAATTGACCTCTTGGTGTATGGCTTTGACCCGAGCTCGTGTCATTGGGCCACGAGGAGGGCTTGGCGGTCTTGAGGCGGAGGTGTCCAAAAGCCACCCCGTATCATCTCCCCACCACTTGCGAAAGAGTCGTCCTCACTCTGAATGTGTTGCTCACCAAGTACTTGGATGTTGGTATGTCGATGAAGTAGGCGTTGATGCGCTTGATTACCTTGAAGGGACCATCGCCTCGTGGTTTGAGCTTCGAGTTGCGTTCTTGAGGGAACCGGTCTTTGCGAAGGTGTAGCCACACTAGGTCTCCTTCTTCGAAAATCCTTGCCTTCTTCTTTGTGTTGAGTCGTGTGGCTTGACGAAGTACTTGTTTCTAGATTGTTGATCTTGTGTCTACATGTAGTTTATTCATGTATTGGGCTCGTTTGTCGATGTTCATGTTTACTTGCTCATGTAGCGGAAGTGGTAGTAGGTCAATCGTCGTTGGTGGTTCAAAGCCGTAGACGACCATGAAGGGACTTCTGATTGTTGTTGAGTGCTTGGCGCGGTTGTAGGCAAGCTCTGCATGCGGCATGCAATCTTCCCAAGCTTTCAATTTCTTCTTGACAAGTACTCGTAGTAGTGTGGAGAGGCTTCGGTTCACAACTTCGGTTTGTCCATCTGTAAGCGGGTGCGACGATGATGAGAACAAGAGCTTGACGTTGAACTTGGCCATTAATGTCTTCCAAAGTTAGCTTATGAATTTGAAATCTCGATCCGAGACAATGCTTCTTGGTATACCGTTGAGTCTCACAATTTCCCTAAAAAATAAGGAGGCAATGTGTGAAGCATCATCCGTTCGGGAGCAAGGTATAAAATGTGCCATTTTAGAGAATCTATCAACCACAATGAAAACCAAATCATGAACATATTTATCGTGAAGTAATCCTAGTACAAAGTCCATGCTTATGTCGGACCAAGGTGCATAAGGGATGGGCAAAGGAGTATAAGGGCCATAGGGATTTGAATTGGACTTAGCTTGTAGGCATGTTGTCCATCGTCGACAAAGGCGTTCCATGTCACGGTACATTCTTGGCCAATAGTAATGGGTGCAAAGCATTGCATACGTCTTCTCTCGTCCAAAGTGTCCCATGTCTCCACCAACATCTGATTCTTGTAAGAGCAAAAGGCGAAGCAAAGACTTGGGAATACAAATTTTGTTGCCCTTGAACAAGAAACCTTGGTGCAAATAGAAATCATCGATGCCCTTTTCAATAGAACACTTTGGAAAAATTGGGCCAAAGAAGGTATCGGAAGGGTATAGGTCTTTGATTTCATCGAGACTCAAAACATGGAAATCCAAACGAGTGAATAAAAGGGTAATCTTGCGGGAAAGAGCGTCCGTAAATAAATTGTCCTTGCCCTTCTTGTATTTGATTACATACGGGAAGGACTCAGTGAATTCAATCCATTTAGCGTGCCTTTTGTTCAAATTGGTTTGGCTTTTCAAATATCAAGGATTCATGATCAGAGTGAATAACAAATTCTTTAGGCCAAAGATAATGTTGCCAAACTTCAAGAACACGAACTAGATCATAAAGTTCCTTGTCATATATAGGATAGTTTAGGCGAGCACCGTCTAATTTTTGCTATGATATGCAACGGGTTTGCCATCTTGCATAAGAACACCACCAATTCCATGTCCACTTGCATCACCTTCAATCTCGAAAGTTTTAGAAAAATTGGGTAGAACAAGGAGTGGTGCCTCGGTGAGTTTCTTTTTCAATTCATCAAAAGCATATTGTTGGGCCTTGCCCCAAACAAATGGAACATTATTTTTAGTTAGTTCATTCACAGGGCAAGCAATGGTGCTAAACTCTTTCATGAAGCGACGATACAAACCGGCAAGGCCATGGAAGCTTCGAACTTTGCCAACGGTGGTTGTTGTAGACCAATTATGAATAGCCTCAACTTTCCAAGAATCCACTTTGATGCCATTGGAGGAAACAACGAATCCAAGGAAGATCAGCTTGTTTTGTGAAAACGTGCATTTAGGAAGATTTGCATATAGTTTCTCATTGCGTAAAATGCATAAGACTTCTCTCACATGTTGAAGGAGCATTGGAAAGACTAAATGGCATGACAAGCCATTCATAGAGACCAAGTTTGGTCTTGAATGTCGTCTTCCATTCGTCACCAATGGTCATGCGAATTTGGTGATAGCCACTACGCAAATCAACTTTCGAAAATATAGTGGCACCACACAACTCATCAAGCATGCCAACTAAACGAGGAATGGGTTGTCGGTATCTGACGGTAATGGCATTGATGGGTCGACAATCCATACACATCCTTTGTGACTCGTCCGGTTTAGGCACAAGGATGACCGAGACTGCCCATGGGCTAAGGCTTTCACGAACATACCCTTTTGAGAGGAGATCTTGAATTTGTTGTTGAATCTCCTTTGTCTCTTTGGGGTTGGTGCGGTAGGCGGCACGGTTCGGTAGTGGAGCGCCGGGTATGAGGTCGATGCGGTGCTTGATGCCTCTAAGCGGTGGTAGTCCGGGAAGGACACTACAAGAAAATCGCTTACCGCCGGCGCACCAGAAACCCCTACCACTGGCGCCTTCGTATTCGTCGGCGACCACCTCGCGGGTGGTAAGGCCTTATCCCCGGCGCTTTCTAATTCGCCGGTGGTAACTAGCACTTATCGCTGACTCCTTCTCCAATTCGCTAGCGGTATTTGTTACTGCCGACGCTTTTTTTTGTTACCGCTGGCGCCAAGCCTATTCGCCGGGGGTAACGTGAGGTGTTTTGAAAATAAAAATTTTGAATTTTATTTTTTTTGAATTTTTGATTTTTTTTTCGATTTTTTATTTATCTATTCTCGGATATTTGAATTGCTTGATAGTTTCCACTCTAATATCTAATCACACCCCTATTCTCATGTTAAAGTACATACTCATGGTTGAACTTCCCGGTCGGTCACCCATCCTCACACTGCTTCACCCTTAGCACGCTTAACTTCTTCATTCCTTTCCTACATGCTTCCAAGACTGCGCTAGCAACTCCTTGATAATAGTATGCTACGAATAGTATTAACCCTTAGACTTTGATAACACATGATTTTATTTTTTGAATTTCAAATAATTTTAAAAATAAGCAACAATGATTAAGTAATATTAAGCAACAATGAATTTTAAAGAATCTTTATGCATAATTTAATAAATTTAAAAAAATCAATAAACTTAGAAAATTCAATAAACTTAAAAAATACAAAAATTATGTGAAACATAAAAATAATTAAAAACTGACAACAAAAGAAATTCTAAAATTTCAAAAAAAATCTTATTTTTTTGACGAAATCTAAAATCTTTCTGCTTTCATATTTCTATTTGGAATTTTTAAAATCTAAATATTAGCTAACCAGGTAAACCCTGGTGAATTTGGATGTATCTTTTTTCGCGCGATCATTTTGAATATTATATGTTTTTCCCACTTCGTATTTAAAAGTTAAAGCCTTTTTTAATTTGCAACAACTGTTTTTTGCAAAAAATATAAAAATTCAAATTTTCAACCTTTCCCTATAAGTTGGTTGCGTCAGGTACATGCATGTCAAAGGATTTTTAAATTTGAAGTTTTTATCATTTTTATTTATTTTTTAGACGTATTTTCTGCGCGCAGGGGGGGGGGGGGTACCCCCGGCGAAATATATCTGTGGGTGCTGATACGTCTCCGACGTATCGATAATTTCTTGTGTTCCATGCCACATTATTGATGTTATCTACATGTTTTATGCACACTTTATGTCATATTCGTGCATTTTCTGGAACTAACCTATTAACAAGATGCCGAAGAGCTAGTTGCTGTTTTCTGCTGTTTTTGGTTTCAGAAATCCTAGTAACGAAATATTCTCGGAATTGGACGAAATCAACACCCAGGGTCCTATTTTGCCACGAAGCTTCCAGAAGACCGAAGAGGAGACGAAGTGGGGCCACGAGGCGGCCAAACCCTAGGGCGGCGCGGCCCCTGCCCTGGCCGCGCGGCCCTATGGTGTGGGCCCCTCGTGACGCCCCTTGACCTATCTCTTCCGCCTACTTAAAGCCTCCGTCGCGAAACCCCCAGTACCGAGAGCCACGATACGGAAAACCTTCCAGAGACGCCGCCGCCAATCCCATCTCGGGGCATTCAGGAGATCGCCTCCGGCACCCTGCCGGAGAGGGGATTCATCTCCCGGAGGACTCTACGCCGCCATGGTCGCCTCCGGAGTGATGTGTGAGTAGTCTACCCCTGGACTATGGGTCCATAGCAGTAGCTAGATGGTTGTCTTCTCCCCATTGTGCTTAATTGTCGGGTCTTGTGAGCTGCCTAACATGATCAAGATCATCTATCTGTAATTCTATATGTTGCGTTTGTTGGGATCCGATGAATAGAGAATACTTGTTATGTTGATTATCAAAGTTATGTCTATGTGTTGTTTATGATCTTGCATGCTCTCCGTTATTAGTAGATGCTCTGGCCAAGTTGATGCTAGTAACTCCAAGAGGGAGTATTTATGCTCGATAGTGGGTTCATGTCTCCGTGAATCTGGAGGAGTGACAAGAACCTCTAAGGTTATGGATGTGCTGTTGCCACTAGGGATAAAACATTGGTGCTATGTTTGAGGATGTAGTCACTGATTACATTACGTGCAATACTTAATGCAATTGTCTGTTGTTAGCAACTTAATACTGGAGGGGGTTCGGATGATAACCTGAAGGTGGACTTTTTAGGCATAGATGCATGCTGGATAGCGGTCTATGTACTTTGTCGTAATGCCCAATTAAATCTCACTATACTCATCATAATATGTATGTGCATGGTCATGCCCTCTTTATTTGTCAATTGCCCAACTGTAATTTGTTCACCCAACATGCTGTTTATCTTATGGGAGAGACACCTCTAGTGAACTGTGGACCCCGGTCCAATTCTCTACACTGAAATACAATCTACTGCAATACTGTTCTACTGTTTTCTGCAAACAATCATCTTCCACACAATACGGTTAATCCTTTGTTACAGCAAGCCGGTGAGATTGACAACCTCACTGTTTCGTTGGGGCAAAGTACTTTGGTTGTGTTGTGCAGGTTCCACGTTGGCGCCGGAATCTCTGGTGTTGCGCCGCACTACATCCCGCCGCCATCAACCTTCAACGTGCTTCTTGACTCCTACTGGTTCGATTAAACCTTGGTTTCTTACTGAGGGAAACTTGCCGCTGTGCGCATCACACCTTCCTCTTGGGGTTCCCAACGGACGTGTCAACCACACGCATCAAGCAAATTTCTGGCGCCGTTGCCGGGGAGATCAAGACACGCTGCAAGGGGAGTCTCCACTTCCCAATCTCTTTACTTTGTTTTTGTCTTGCTTAGTTTTATTTACTAATTTGTTTGCTGCACTAAATCAAAATACAAAAAAATTAGTTGCTAGTTTTACTTTATTTGTTATCTTGTTTGCTATATCAAAAACACAAAAAAATTAGTTACTCGCATTTACTTTATTATTATGTCTAGTCCCGTAGTTGTTACTCTATCACCTGAGGAATCAATCTTCACTTTTAAACAAGGAGGTGAAGAGAAATTTAAAGAAGCATGGTCTAGAATTTTTGATTCTTATAGTAAAACTGAACCTAAAATGACCTTGAGTTTGCTTCTTAGTAATTTCTATTTTGGGCTTATTCTTCGCTATAGATATGCCTTAGATGCTGTAGTGGGAGGAGATTTCCTTCATTGTGATGGGGATCAAGCTTTTAATGCTATAAGGAAATTGATTACATCATTTAGCTCCGATAATAATTTTGATCCATCTCATGCTAGCATGCATAATAGATTAAACACTATTGAAACAAATATATCCTGTTTAAAAGAAGTGTATAACCAAATTCGCGAATACTATGATTATGTCCCATTAAGTTTCGAACCTTCAATGTGGGTGCCTACCGTTAAAGCTACTATTGGTGGTGAAAATTTTCTTGCTCGTTGTGATATTATGTCTGAGTTTTGCCTTATGCCTGAAAGTATTTATGAATCTTTGACACTTTGGAAACTTACTGAAGGGGGAGAAGAAATAACTCTTACGGATAACTCTGTTGTAATACCTAAGGGTATAGCTGAAGGTGTTTTCACAACCTTTCTTGGAAGGTCGGTATCCACTGATTATCTCGTTATTGAATGTGTAGGGGCAGGACAAATCACGCTTGGAAGATCCCTGCTAAAACTCATGGGAGCAGTCATAGATGTTGGGAAAGGCACTCTAAATTTTACCTCTACACCTGGATGCGGTCATGTATTCCCTAGACCAAAGAGTAGGAATAAGAGTAAGAAAGGTAAGAGCAACACCCCTGGTAAGAAAGCCAATGCACCATCTCTTGATAATACTTGATACACACTTTTTGCGCCTAGCTGAAAGGCGTTAAAGAAAAGCGCTTATGGGAGACAACCCATGTGTTTTTACTACAGTACTTTGTTTTTATTTTGTGTCTTGGAAGTTGTTTACTACTGTAGCAACCTCTCCTTATCTTAGTTTAGTGTTTTGTTGTGCCAAGTAAAGTCGTTGATAGTAAAGTTCATACTAGATTTGGATTACTGCGCAGAAACAGATTTCTTTGCTGTCACGAATCTGGGCTGTTTTCTCTGTAGGTAACTCAGAAAATTATGCCAATTTACGTGAGTGATCCTCAGATATGTACACAACTTTCATTCAATTTGAGAATTTTCATTTGAGCAAGTCTGGTGCCTCGATAAAATTCGTCAATACGAACTGTTCTGTTTTGACAGATTCTGCCTTTTATTTCGCATTGCCTCCTTTGCTATGTTGGATGAATTTCTTTGATCCATTAATGTCCAGTAGCTTTATGCAATGTCCAGAAGTGTTAAGAATGATTGTGTCACCTCTGAACATGTTAATTTTTATTGTTCACTAATCCTCTAATGAGTTGTTCTAAGTTTGGTGTGGAGGAAGTTTTCAAGGATCAAGAGAGGGAGATGATACAATATGATCAAGGAGAGTGAAAGTTCTAAGCTTGGGGATGCCCCGGTGGTTCACCCCTGCATATTCTAAGAAGACTCAAGCGTCTAAGCTTGGGGATGCCCAAGGCATCCCCTTCTTCATCGACAATATTATCAGGTTCCTCCCCTGAAACTATATTTTTATTCCATCACATCTTATGTGCTTTTCTTGGAGCGTCGGTTTGTTTTTTTTTGTTTTTGTTTGAATAAAATGGATCCTAGCATTCACCTTGTGGGAGAGAGACACGCTCCGCTGTAGCATATGGACAAGTATGTCCTTAGGCTCTACTCATAGTATTCATGGCGAAGTTTCTTCTTCGTTAAATTGTTATATGGTTGGAATTGGAAAATGATACATGTAGTAAATTGCTAAAATGTCTTGGATAATGTGATACTTGGCAATTGTTGTGCTCATGTTTAAGCTCTTGCATCATATACTTTGTACCCATTAATGAAGAAATACATAGAGCATGCTAAAATTTGGTTTGCATATTTGGTCTCTCTAAGGTCTAGATAATTTCTAGTATTGAGTTTGAACAACAAGGAAGACGGTGTAGAGTCTTATAATGTTTACAATATGTCTTTTATGTGAGTTTTGCTGCGCCGTTCATCCTTGTGTTTGTTTCAAAAAACCTTGCTAGCCTAAACCTTGTATCGAGAGGGAATACTTCTCATGCATCCAAAATCCTTGAGCCAACCACTATGCCATTTGTGTCCACCATATCTACCTACTACATGGTATTTCTCCGCCATTCCAAAGTAAATTGCTTGAGTGCTACCTTTAAAATTCCATCATTCACCTTTGCAATATATAGCTCATGGGACAAATAACTTAAAAACTATTGTGGTATTGAATATGTACTTATGCACTTTATCTCTTATTAAGTTGCTTGTTGTGCGATAACCATGTTTCTGGGGATGCCATCAACTATTCTTTGTTGAATATCATGTGAGTTGCTATGCATGTTCGTCTTGTCTGAAGTAAGAGAGATCTACCACCTTATGGTTAAGCATGCATATTGTTAGAGAAGAACATTGGGCCGCTAACTAAAGCCATGATCCATGGTGGAAGTTTCAGTTTTGGACAATATCCTCAATCTCATATGAGAAAATTATTAATTGTTGTTACATGCTTATGCATAAAAGAGGAGTCCATTATCTGTTGTCTATGTTGTCCCGGTATGGATGTCTAAGTGGAGAATAATCAATAGCGAGAAATCCGATGCGAGCTTTCTCCTTAGACCTTTGTACAGGCGGCATAGAGGTACCCCTTTGTGACACTTGGTTAAAACATGTGCATTGCGATGATCCGGTAGTCCAAGCTAATTAGGACAAGGTGCGGGCACTATTAGTATACTATGCATGAGGCTTGCAACTTGTAAGATATAATTTACATGATACATATGCTTTATTACTACCGTTGACAAAATTGTTTCATGTTTTCAAAATAAAAGCTCTAGCACAAATACAGCAATCGATGCTTTTCCTCTTTGGAGGACCATTCTTTTACTTTCATTGTTGAGTCAGTTCACCTATTTCTCTCCACCTCAAGAAGCAAACACTTGTGTGAACTGTGCATTGATTCCTACATACTTGCATATTGCACTTATTATATTACTCTATGTTGACAATATCCATGAGATATACATGTTACAAGTTGAAAGCAACCGCTGAAACTTAATCTTCCTTTGTGTTGCTTCAATGCCTTTACTTTGATTTATTGCTTTATGAGTTAACTCTTATGCAAGACTTATTGATGCTTGTCTTGAAGTACTATTCATGAAAAGTCTTTGCTATATGATTCACTTGTTTACTCATGTCATATACATTGTTTTGATCGCTGCATTCACTACATATGCTTTACAAATAGTATGATCAAGGTTATGATGGCATGTCACTCCAGAAATTATCTTTGTTATCGTTTTACCTGCTCGGGACGAGCAGAACTAAGCTTGGGGATGCTGATACGTCTCCGACGTATCGATAATTTCTTGTGTTCCATGCCACATTATTGATGTTATCTACATGTTTTATGCACACTTTATGTCATATTCGTGCATTTTCTGGAACTAACCTATTAACAAGATGCCGAAGAGCCGATTCTTTGTTTCTGCTGTTTTTGGTTTCAGAAATCCTAGTAACGAAATATTCTCGGAATTGGACGAAATCAACACCCAGGGTCCTATTTTGCCACGAAGTTTCCAGAAGACCGAAGAGGAGACGAAGTGGGGCCACGAGGCGGCCAAACCCTAGGGCGGCGCGGCCCCTGCCCTGGCCGCGCGGCCCTATGGTGTGGGCCCCTCGTGACGCCCCTTGACCTATCTCTTCCGCCTACTTAAAGCCTCCGTCGCGAAACCCCCAGTACCGAGAGCCACGATACGGAAAACCTTCCAGAGACGCCGCCGCCGCCAATCCCATCTCGGGGGATTCAGGAGATCGCCTCCGGCACCCTGCCGGAGAGGGGATTCATCTCCCGGAGGACTCTACGCCGCCATGGTCGCCTCCGGAGTGATGTGTGAGTAGTCTACCCCTGGACTATGGGTCCATAGCAGTAGCTAGATGGTTGTCTTCTCCCCATTGTGCTTAAATGTCGGGTCTTGTGAGCTGCCTAACATGATCAAGATCATCTATCTGTAATTCTATATGTTGCGTTTGTTGGGATCCGATGAATAGAGAATACTTGTTATGTTGATTATCAAAGTTATGTCTATGTGTTGTTTATGATCTTGCATGCTCTCCGTTATTAGTAGATGCTCTGGCCAAGTTGATGCTAGTAACTCCAAGAGGGAGTATTTATGCTCGATAGTGGGTTCATGTCTCCGTGAATCTGGAGGAGTGACAAGAACCTCTAAGGTTATGGATGTGCTGTTGCCACTAGGGATAAAACATTGGTGCTATGTTTGAGGATGTAGTCACTGATTACATTACGCGCAATACTTAATGCAATTGTCTGTTGTTAGCAACTTAATACTGGAGGGGGTTCGGATGATAACCTGAAGGTGGACTTTTTAGGCATAGATGCATGCTGGATAGCGGTCTATGTACTTTGTCGTAATGCCCAATTAAATCTCACTATACTCATCATAATATGTATGTGCATGGTCATGCCCTCTTTATTTGTCAATTGCCCAACTGTAATTTGTTCACCCAACATGCTGTTTATCTTATGGAAGAGACACCTCTAGTGAACTGTGGACCCCGGTCCAATTCTCTACACTGAAATACAATCTACTGCAATACTGTTCTACTGTTTTCTGCAAACAATCATCTTCCACACAATACGGTTAATCCTTTGTTACAGCAAGCCGGTGAGATTGACAACCTCACTGTTTCGTTGGGGCAAAGTACTTTGGTTGTGTTGTGCAGGTTCCACGTTGGCGCCGGAATCTCTGGTGTTGCGCCGCACTACATCCCGCCGCCATCAACCTTCAACGTGCTTCTTGACTCCTACTGGTTCGATTAAACCTTGGTTTCTTACTGAGGGAAACTTGCCGCTGTGCGCATCACACCTTCCTCTTGGGGTTCCCAACGGACGTGTCAACCACACGCATCAGGTGCCGGCGGTAAATCTGCCTGGGTGGCCCACCCTGCGTCCCATTACCCCCGGCGCCTACGTGCTGAATTTGCCAACGATAAGGACGTGTATCACCGGCTCCCACGGGCCGCATTCGCCAGTGGTAAAGCGAGACCCAACACGGTGGCCTCGCGACCCAACACATCGCCGGTGTCTACGTGCTCGATTCGCCAACGATAATGTAGGTATCCCCAGCACCTTCGGTGCAAGCTCGCTGGCGGTAAGGGTAGGCGACCATGGATGGCCTTACCGCCTGTTGATGTAGATCAGTATTTTATTTTTATTAGATTATCATGATGTACACTCTATATAGCGCAGTTTCATACAATAGTTATTTATCACTTGGAGTCAATGAGTTTGAGACCGGAGGAGGTTATCTTGGCTCGAGATGCAAATGGCCAGGATGTAGGAACGAAATCCTCTGTAAACACCAATTTGGAAATTGAAGTGGATGTATGTAGTTGCAAGTACAACTTTTTTTTTACAAAGTATTGCAGTACAGTTCCTGAAACATTTTCAGTTTTGCGTAATTAAACAAACAAATAAATACACTCATTCAACATTGATGCACCTATCATAAGTTTGAGACATGGCCAGAATGCAAGTTATGCGATTACAACACAATGATAATTTCTTGGCGGGAATCTAATCCTGATCACTATCTACATTCATTTCGCCATAACTACAATTGTCATTGTAGTACTCACCATTGGTAGTGACGAAAAAAGGGAACACCTTTTTAGCATGCATAGCTAGAACTAAAATATCATCCTTGGTCCATCGACTTCTTGCAGGTGTGTTTTTCGAAGATCTGTAATTTTTAGAGCAGTTTTCTCCTATGGTGTAAGCCATGCACATCTAAAAAAACCACAGACCTGTAAGGCTGTAACCATGGTACCGTAACATAATAATCTCTTTTAGGGTTCCATGGCAAGAAATCAGTTCTTTATCTTTGTCATATGTGCTTCCTATCATGATTCCACCGTTTTCTCGCTTCTTATTCGCACCCCTTACAGTCGTGCAAAATCGAACCCCATTCACTATACATGCTGAGTATTTCGTGATTCTTTGATCAGGACCACATGCCAACACGAAGAGATCATCATGTACCAGATCGCCATTCTTAATCTTTAGTATCTGCCAAAACATAAGAAAAGAAATATATCACCATCTGCTGATAAAACCTCTGTTCCAAGATTTCGTACAACGTGAGAATGAAAACTAACATAGCATCTGAACCATGTAGCCATCATTTTCTGAATGTCTGGCACCCTTCCTTGCTCCAACTCTTGTCCGAACATTCTGCGAAAATTTGAAAATAAGTCAATAGGTAGATAAGCATGTTCGAAGGTACACAAGTAATAGATGTGAATAACATACTCTATGTATTGATCAACTTCATCACAGTTGTTCAACACAAACTACACTATTTCATCAATTTCACCTTTAAAATATCCATAGTCGTATCCAGAAGTACAACTAACTCCATGCCCAAAAAGGTCTATACTTTTCCTCACACTATGCTTTGTAGCATACAACCACTTCGCGGCTAGGAACATCCACCTATATTGGAGAGGAGCTTGGAGCATCGCCTCTTCTTCCGGTAAATGTAGAGCTAACTCGATTATTGCTGCAATTTGGTCTTTTGGATGATTTGAAACACCATTCTTGTCACATTGTACAAAAGAAGCATATCCTCTTGTTGTACGCCCTGAATGATTACTCAGAGTTGGGTAGACGTTAATGCAGTATAGATTATGTCCCTGATAGACAGTTGCAGTTTGTAGGTCTGCAAAAAACGCATCACACCGATCAACATGATTGACAGGCACCTCGGCAGTATGTTCCATAACATCAGCAAAAATTCCTCTGCATGATTCACCCCTCCACTATCAGCATCATTGGCAGGCACGTCGAGAGGATGTTCAATGACATCAGCAGCAAATCCCTCTGTATGATTCACCTCTCCATGATAAGCATCATTGTTGACAGGCACCTCAGTAGGATGCTCAACCGCATTTGCATCAAAGTCCTTTGCATGATTCACCAATTCATGATTAGGACTGTTGTCAGGTAGCTCGATAGGATACTCAGTAATTTCTGTATCAAATTTTAGTGCATGATTCACACTTCCATCACCGGGCACCACATGATGTTCTATAACACCTGCATCGAAGTCCTCTAAAATATTCACCTCTTCGTGATTTTCAGGCAACTCGTTACCATGTACAATAACAACTACATCAGAGGGCTCTCCGTGATGTACCCACCTCTGGTAAGTAGGATCCATGCCCCTTACGAACAAGTGACACTGCACGGGAATTTGAGTACTATACTTAAGATTCAAACACTCCGTACATGGGCAGAGTATTTTATCATTCTCACGGAATCTATCTCGAACAAAGTTCATAAATCCAATAAGACCTTCCACGTATTCTTTCGAAAAACACAAACCATGCCTCACCCATGTTGTATCCATCAAGTGACACTGATCTAGACAATATTCGGAGGCTTCAAATTTCAGAAAATTGTCCAAAAAATACTTCCAGGGCATTCTAAAATTGCACATTACTCGGAGACAACTATTTTAGGACGGATGTACTAGTAATATATGGATGATACTTTTGTAGATTTTTTTAATAAAGGGAATATATTAAAATTAGAAGATACCAACTACACATAGCCTCTCCAACAACGCAACATCCTAATGGCCGTACATATGCACACAAAAAAGAGAAAGAGGCCAGAGCCTTACCGTGGCTGCAACCTGCCGGCATGAAAAAGTGGTTATTCGGAGCAGGCTGGATGTTGGAGAATGTGGTGAGGTGCAAGCAATGAATAATGACGATGATGGATCCGCTCGGGTGCCGGTGGCGGCAATATACGGGACGGAGGGGAGACCCACAAACGTCATGGAGGAGTACAGAGAAGTTGTACGGGGCACAGTGGCAATGATCTAGCTTGCGTCGCCGTGCTAGCTAGCTAGTTGTCGGCGGCGTTGCAGGTCGCGCAACCTCGGCCCTGGCCCGCCTGAATTTGGTAATTCAAAAATTTGGGGGAAAGCCCTCCCGCCGAATACAGTTTGCAGGGCGCGAACACTGCTTTATTTTTAGACAAGACCAAAGCCTACCGAGTCGTTGTGAGAAGAACTAGAATCTAGCTGAATAGATCTGGGCCGGGATTTAACTTTCCAGGAATCATCCTTGGGCCCATTATTTGGCTTTGAATATATTCTGGGCTCTTCTGTGTGTCCTATTTCAACCAGAATAAATTGGAATTGGGCCAAGTAATTTAGGGCCAGTAATTTCCTCTGCGTGTCTTGTTTCGACCTGAATAAATTGGCCTTGGACCTTTAGTCACCCAATCTGGCCCAAGGACACCTCCACACGTACCCGACAGGTGGGACACCTAGTGAATCAAGTAGGTCCCATGGCTACATGTGGGCCCGACGAGAATGGGACCAGGGACCCACCAAGCTCTGACATAATGGCCCCACAAGTTTGACATATTGGGTCCACACTCTGACATATTGGGCCCACCAAGCTCTGGCATGCTAGGACCCACCAGGCTCTGACATGCGGACCCCACAGATTTCTGGCATGTCGGACCCACTAAAACTATCATACATGGGTCCCACCAGGCTCTGACATGCAGGCCCCACAGATCTCTAGCATGCTGGACCCACAAAAACTCTTTGAGAAGGGTCCCACCTTGCTCTGACCTGCGGGGCCATGCATCCATAATTGACGGTAGGCAAACACTTGTGCTCGCACGTGCGCAAAACAAATTGGCATGACAACTGACTTGTGGAACACATGTTGTCGGAACGGGTGGCCCCATGCAGGTGGGTCGTGTCGGTACCTGAAATGCGGGCCCGAGTGCTGCAGGCTAGGTACATGTGTGCATACAGTGGTTGTCTCCCCTTACAAATATGGGTCCTAGTGCTGCAGGCCTTAGACTGTTGTGAGGGCAGACATAAAAATACGTGAACAGAAGCATGCAGAGCGTGTCCACCAGCCCGAAGCCCAGTTGTTGTGACGACCCACCCTGCTGACTTCACAATTCCGGCTGCCCACCACCCGCGACACTCATTTCTGCACAATCGTTGACATTTCGAACTCGCACATCACTAATTTTTCGGGGCGAGCAGCCCAAAACGCCGTATCGTCATAGAAAAAACAATCGCTGACAGATTTCTCAAACGTCAGCCGCAGACCGTCATTGAAGCCCATCTTACTAGTGGGTGCTGGCGCTCAAGCCGCGGCTCCGTATTCTGAGACATCTCCTCCTGAAGGCGACTATTGTGACGATTCATCTTTGCAACAGTCTCCTACTAGAGATCGTGCCACTGGGCGATCTCCCGCCGAAGCTTGTCGCGTTCGCCGAGAAGATCGGTTACCTTATCCTCCAGCAGCTGCTGGTTCGATGGGGAATTCTTCTCTGTGAGACTTGAGATGTGGGTACTGAACTGCAATAAACACAGAAAATCAAGAGCAAGCGGATAGCTAATATAAAAATAACAACATCTAGAGGCAATATTGAATTACTGACATCGTCCCTCCTTAAGCTGGGGTAGATCTCCTCGGTCGGCCCTAGAACTGATGTGTCCATATCGGTGACATCGTCCCTCCTTAGGCTGGGGGAGATCTCCTTGGTCGGCCCTAGATCTTCCGTGGCCATATCGGTAGCAAGTCCTTGTACGGGGGAGGGCTCACCCGAGCCATTGATCCTTGAGAAAATATAGATCAGAATCATAATATGGGCTAGAAATTAACGCGGAAGAAAAAGAATGCAACAAGTACTTTATTCGTCCACAAAATGCATCCAGGAATTTGAAGCTAGACTTAACCTGACATCGAGATCCCACGGCGGCCACGTCGGCCTGCTGAGGACCAGCCCTCGACACGCGTAAGACGCTCCCTCAAAGAAAGGACCGACATGGAGGCCTGTAGAGAAGGGTTGTTTGCCGCCGGCAAGGAACATACCAAGAAAGGATAAGAAACTTTTCCATGTCTTGCACAAATTTCATGTAGTCATACTCATCGTAATCGACATGGATTTCAAGATATTAACAACTGAATCTTAACTTAACACTTGAATTAGATCATATAGTCGCACCAATAATTCGTGCTAGTTTTATGGGTATCACTGATGCCAAATCATTGTTTCACTACAACAAGTAAACATTTATTGGAAGCAAAAATATGTGTACTATTTATGCATATACTATCTTACAAGATTGATTTGTGTTAAGATGCAGGAGTCACTCTCTCACCACCCTGACACCTCTCTGTTGACCACCGCTCCTCGGTCATCGGAGGTCTCACCGGCGGCAACGGCGAACATCCCCATCGACCCTCAGCCATTCGTCCCACACGGCTTTCAGATTTGCATATCAAGGGAAGGGTGGGGGTCAAGCGCGTCGTCGTCGCTCAGAAGCCGTGTCTGCATGAGCAGTATGCCATTGCCACCATCAATCCTTTCCCCCAAGGTCAAGTACACTTCGGTAATGTTCGAAATGTGCTCGAGGAGTATCTCAATGAAGTTGCTGAGGTGGGATTTCAGAGTATCCAAGAATTCCCCTTTGGTGTCGCATATGTACAGTTTACTAATGTCAGTGATAGAGAAAGATTAATCCACTCTAGTCCTAATGCTTTTGGTGATGTTGATATCTCTTTCTGTAAACATGATGAAGGAGTTAATTGGCGTGCTGCTAATTTTAATAGAGATGCTTGGGTAATGTTGGTAGTCCCACCCTTGGATCACATGAACACAAAGGACCTCAATGCTTGTTTTCATGACATTGGCACTTTACTTCTTTGGGAAAGGGATCCTAACAAGAAAGGAAGAGTGATGACCAAGGTTAGAGTTACTGACCTGGCAGAAATTCCCAAAAGCATCAGGTTTACTGAAGGGAACAGGCCAGAAGCAGAATCTTGGACTTTTTCAGTAGAGGTACTGCAACATAATTTGCTCGGAGGGGCCCACCAGATGAGGACCCACTTCCAGGTGATGGAGTGGACCCACATCCCATGCCTGCTGACTTGGCACCACCTACTGCTCCCCTGCTGCCAGTACTGCCTGCTGAAGAGATAATGAAGTGGAAGAGAATGATGGATGAGGGCATTGGTCCATGGGACATAATATTCTACAAGATGTGGATAATGAGATGGAAGTTGATCTAGCTCCATATGTTTTCAGGGGCTCCTTGATGCAATCCATGCTGAAGAAATGAATATTGATAATCCTCCACCTGCTGACTCAAGCAGTGATATTACTTACTCCTCTCGTAGTTCCAACTCCAACTCTTCTGATAATGTTGCAAATCAACAAATAATTATTCATGCTGGACTTGAAATGGGCTTGCTGCCAAAAAATCAGATGGGGGAAGGTTTATTGAACATTGCCTAGGCCTATCTGGATGAAGAAGAAGAGGAGCTAGTGGGAAATGATTTCCTGGAAGAATATACCCAACAAGTACATGGAGAGGAACACCTTGGAGAAAACAATGATGATGACTTTCAGCTGTTGGAGGATGTGAATATGGTTCCCCCACAGGAAGCACATCTTATCATTGGGAAAATAGAAACACATTTCTTTTCTGTACGTGAAGAACATGACCTGACAAAAAGGTTCTCTAAGCAGGGAATGCAAATCTGCAAGAATTTCTTTGCTCCACACCTGCACTCTTCTTCTGGAAGTGAATCTACTTGTGAAATCCCTGTAAGTTGGTTTAACTTTGTCACTCTCATGCTCATGACTCCTGATAAATTTGATTGGGACAAAGATTTCTTGTATTCTCAACTATGGAATATTATCAAGGAACCTATTGAATCAGAACATACTATTTCCTTTGTCATACCTGATGAATGTACTGTGAACCAGGCTCCTGTTTGCAAGCTGCTAGAGGAAACACATGAGATAAGTAAGGACATCACTAAGGCTGATGATTTGGTTCCTCTCTCTCCTAAAAGGAAGAGGCGAGATGGAAAAGTGCCTCAGGTTGAATCAGAGATAAGAAGAAGTCCTAGACTGGTTCTTCTGAATGATATTTAAAAAAATCATGATAATTGTGTGGACAAAAACTGTTTGACTTGCAATGTTGCCCCTCCTTTGATTAATTCTAAAGGTGTAAATTTTTTGGCTGCCTCATTCTGTAAGGTGGAGGAAGAGGGTCTGGAGAAGAGGCTGCAGAAGAGGAACAAATTAGAAGCAAACAAGAAAGCTCCAGGTCCAGCTCAAGACATTGCTGCTACAGCAAACAAGACAACAAGAGGTAAAGTTCAAACAAGCACTAGTGGGAGCAGCAAGGAAAAAGGGATAGGTGCTACTGTTGGAGTGGCATCACAGGCCAAAAAAGGACTTCCAAATAGAGTTTCCCAATGATAGTCCGAAAAATAGCTTTTATGGAAAGGGATTAAGTACTTTCAGATATTTGTAAAGATTGGGTCATAAACCAAAACTTGTTATGGTTGCTTTTTTGGATCTTATGCTGGTCATGGACACATGTAATGCTGAACATTATGAGATGTGACTTGTGCTTATGTTTATCATGTTGTCCTCTGCATTCTTTCTGTTTCTTCAACTGCACACAGTTCACTTACACATGGAGCACTAGTTGTCTTCATGAGAAAATCAAATACACACATAGTTTCCCATGGATCAAAACAGATTGGAAAATTCTAAATTGGAACTTGAAGGGTATTAACTGTGAGAAGAAATGGGTTTCTCTTGCCAGTAAAATTGATGAATAAAATTGTGACATTATATGCTTACAGGAGACAAAAAGAGATTCCTTTGATATGGATTATATTAAAAGGTTTTGCCCAAAAAGATTTAATAAGTTTGAATTTCTGCCATGAATTGGGGCATCTGGGGGAATTATTATTAGCTGGGATAGCTCCCTCTTTACTGGTACTCTTGCTTTCCACAATGAATTCTCCATATTTGTGCAATTCACCTGCAATCTTTCAAACAACACATGTATTTTAACAAATGTATATGGCCCAACTCAAACAGAAAGGAAAACTGATTTCATTGAGTGGTTCACCAATATTGATATGCTTGGTAATATGGACTGGTTAATTCTGGGAGACTTCAATTTTATCAGAAAACCATCAGATAGAAATAAACCAGGTGGAGACATAAATGGGATGCTTGTTTTTAATGAGGCTATCAGTAATCTTGGTTTGGTGGAATTACCACTAAAAGGAAGAAAATATACTTGGAGCAATATGCAGCAAGCTCCACTCCTTGAAAGATTAGACTGGTTCTTTACTTCTTCCTCTTGGACCAATACTTATCCTTCCACTTTGGTATTCCCACTTGTTAACCCTACTTCTGATCATGTGCCTTGTGTCATATCTATTGGAACAAATATCCATACGAAAAGTACATCTGGATCTCGAGCTCCAGTGCTCTCGCTATTTTTAAAAAAATTAAAAAATATTTATTAGTTATCAAAAAATCTGAAAAATAATTATGTACATTGTTAGCGATACATCGCACAATCATGGAAAACCTCAACCCAAAATTCTTTTTTACTTTGAGCTAGACAAAAATAACAAAATCTGACATATTTTTGTAGATTTGAAAATTACTACTCAGATCTACACTTTGTCTTTTTTGTGTAGGTTAAAATTTAAAGTATTTGAAACTGATATTTTACACCTTTGTGGGATACATTATTGGCTATATGAATATATTTTTTTCAGATTTTTTTGAAAATTAAAAATATGATTTTTAATTTATTTTAAAAACGAGATCACTGGTGCCCATGTGCACCAAATCTCTGTCCATATCCCTAAGGCAAAAATCTTCAGATTGAAAATTATTGGTTGCAGCACAGTAACTTCAAGCAAATTCTTGAAAACTGTTGGAATATTCCAGTAGGGCATTCTGATCCTGCCAAGAGAATTACTGCCAAATTAAAAAATCTGAGAAAAAGTATTAAGCTTTGGGCCAAAAATCTGCCTTGTTTAAGGAGTTTAATTGATAAAGTCAACTCAGTCATCACCCTCTTGGATAATTTGGAAGAATTTAGAACTCTTTCTCTTGAAGAATGGAATGTCAGAGACATCCTTAAATATGATGTGACCACTTTGCTACAAAATCAAAAAGCTTACTGGAAACAAAGAGGGAAAATAAAACACGTGAAACTTGGAGATGCAAATACAAGATTCTTCCACAACAAAGCAACAATCAGCTATAGACATAATTATATCTCAGTGCTAGTGAATGAAAATTTGGCTCAAATTACTGATCATGATGGAAAAGCAGATATTTTGTTGAAAGCCTTTATAGAAAGAATGGGGAAGACTAACAGCCCAAACATGCAGTTTGATTTGCAAGATATCTATGGTGAGGGGATGGATTCTGAAACTAGTGCACAGTTGGAAGCACCTTTTACTAATAAAGAAATTGATGACATTATAAAGGATCCGCCAAATGATAAATCTCCAGGACCTGAGTGTTTCAACAATGAATTCTTTAAAAGTTGTTGGCAAATCATTGGAAAACATGTCAAAAATTTGATTAAGAAATTGAATGTTCTAGGACGTCGCCTAGAGGGGGGGGGGGGGGTGAATAGGCGGTGTATAAAAACTTCTACTTGAGAGCTAAACTAGGCGGAATAAAACTACACATGTGTTTACTAGTTTAGCTCAAGGCCTATCAACTAGGGGTTTGCCTAAGAGCACCAACAACCTATGCTAGCATGATGAGCACAATGTGATAACAAGCTAGGTAAAGCACATCAAGCAAGATACATATAACAATGTAAAGCGCATAGGTTAAGGAGCTCGGGTTGAGAAGTAACCGGTGCACGAGGAGACGACGATGTATCCCGAAGTTCACACACTAAGGTGCTACGTCTCCGTCTGGAGCGGTGTGGAGGCACGTGACACTCCAATGAGCCACTAGGGCCACCGTATTCTCCTCGAGCCTTTCCACCAAAGGAAAGGCCTTGATCCACTAAAGGACCCTTGGGGTGGTCACCGAACCCTTACACGCTTGGGCAAACGCCAAGTATCGGCTTGAAGCAACTCCACAACAAGGAGGCTCTCAAGTACACGGCCACAAGAGGGTACAACACACCACCAAGCCACCAAGATGCTAATGTGCCACAAGAGGCTAACACACTCCACAAAGGCCACTACGCCACTAAGACCACCACGCCACTAAGACGATAAGATCACTAAGGCTACAAGGCCACAAAGGAGACACGTCGCCACAAGAGGCAACACGGCCACTAAAAGCAAGATGGCCACTTAGGGAAGATGGCCACTAAGGCAAGAACACCACTAAGGACGAACACACACTCTACGAGATCGAAACCCCGGAGAGAACTCAAACCGATGCACTTGATGCAATGGCTAAGAACACCACTAAGATGCCCAAGTTCTTCTCTCCCAAATTCCAAAAAAGCTGGAAAAGCTATTGGGGGAATAAGGGAGGAAGAACAAAGAGTGGAGAAACACCAAGAAACTCCAAGATCTAGATCTAGCAAGATCCCCTCACTTGGAGAGGGATTCAATTGGTGAAGCACTAGATCTAGATCTCCTCTCTCCTTTCCCCCAAAAATATGCAACAAATAGTGGGGGGATCAAGAGGAGGAAGAAAGAACCCAAGGTCAACAATGGAGGAGAGAGAATGGAGGGGAAGGGTTAGTTGGGTCGGAGGTGGAAGAGAGGTATATATAGGGGACCCAGAAATATAGTTGTTGGGCTGGGAAAACGGTCAGATTCGCGCCCAAGCGGTACTACCGCTTGTCAAAGCGGTATTACCGCGCGCGCGAACTATGCAGAAAACAGCTAAAAATCGGGCCAAACCGGTAGTACCACTCTACCGCTTGTGCAAATCTAAGCAGAACCAAATCAAATAGTATGCATGAGAGAGAGAGGAGGGACGGCAGCAACAGCGAGGTGGGGCCAGCAAATGGAGCAGCGGGGCAGCAACGGCAGCAGCATGCATGCGGGGCGTGCGCAGCGGCAGCAGCAGGTGGGACCGAGGAGCAGGAGCAGCGAGCGGCAGCAGGCGATCTCCCGCGCGAGCCTCGGGCAAAGCGAGCGAGCGGGGTCAACGCCCGCATCGAGCGCGTGCGTGCGCTCCCGCGCAGAAGCGAGCTGGCGGCGGGCGTGGAGCGTGGGCGCGGTCAGCGAGCGAGGCAGCGTGGTGCGTGCGGCTGGGCCAAGGCGGGAGGCGAGCCGGTAGTACCGGGCCCGGTACCGGCCTGGTATCGTAATTGGGTTACGGTACTACCGGCCTGGTACCGGCCCGGTACTGCTCCGGATCCAGTAAGGAAAACCGCGCGTGCGGTATTTAGCCCGGTACCGCCCGCAGTAGTACCCCGCCCGGCCCATATGTGCTTTTTCTTTTTCAAATAATATGCAACACGGAAAACGCAATAACTTGAGCTAGGAAGATCGGAATGACATGAAACCAATTTCGTTGGAAAGAGGGCGACAAGAGCTACATCTTTACAAGGTGAAACCATGCAAAAGAGTGAGTGATGATTTTCACATGGTCATAGTGGTGTAACCTCTCAATACGGTATATCGGGAAAATCATCACCCTCGCACATGCAACATGCTATGCAACCGGAATCCGTTTCATGCATAAGAACCAAGAAACACGATGCAATGCATGCAAGGTTTGAGCTCTCTCTGATGATGCGACCCGCTAACCTATCGAGTACAAACCTTGTCTTCGTGCGTTCCTCTTGAGTCGACGAGCTTCATCTTCACACTCTTCATGATTTTACATGCCACCGTCTTCCTTCAATATACACGCCACCGTCTTCTTCCATCTTGTACGCACGCCACCATCTTCATCCATCTTCAACGCCATCTTCTCTCTTCATCTTCTACACCGTCTTCTCTCTTCATCTTCAACACCGTCTTCGTCTCTCTTCGACACCATCTTCATCATTGTACTCCGTCTTCTCCATCTAACAGCCTTGAGTCCAACACATAGCTATGGACTTGACCTAAGATTGATTCTCAATGCAACCGTTAGTCCATAGGGATTGTCATCAATTACCAAAACCACACATGGGGTAAAGGACATGTTCTTTCAATCTCCCCCATTTTGGTAATTGATGACAATCTCTTCGAGAGGTTTTAGATATGGAATTTAGCGAACAACCCAAGTTGAATATTTAGAACAAACTCCCCCATAATATATGCATGTGTGAATGAACTTGAATTTCATTGCATATACCGGCAATTAAAGACTAGCGGAGTATCCTCTAAATATTCAACCATGCAAAGCAACGAATGCAAGGCATGAAAGGCAAATGCTTAAGAACCAACAAAAGAAATTCCCTTAAACCCTCCAAACTTCTCCCCCATTGGCATCGATTGCCAAAATGGACGAAAGGTTTGGAAGGCCAATATAGTGAGTGTTCCTCCATAAGTTGTGCATTTCTCAGAATTGTGAGTGAAATCAAATGCACATATTCAATGAAGAATATTCGGAGGAAATCAAACTATATTGTGGATCAAAGATTGCAAGAGGATATGAAGGTGAGAAAGCTTCGACAAATGAAGCAAGCAATCCAATGACCCAAAAAGAAACACAAGCTTAATAAGGGGGAAGTAAAAAACGAAGCTTGTGCAATCATGATCAAGATCTTTGTGGAGTCATTAACAAGTCAAATAAGAATAAAGGAATGGACTCGAACAAAGAGGGATATCAAAAGATATGCACCATATCTTGTGTGTATAAGTTTCTCTAAGTGGACAACATCACGAAGACGTTTATCCACAAAGAAACATGCACACACAAGATAGGTACAAGAGAGATGGAACAAGATATCCAAAACAAGCATGCTCAAAGACTTATCTCATTATAGAAAAGTAAAACCAAAAATCAAGTAATGAGATAACCAACTCCCAAAGAAAGCAAGGTTCCAAATAAACCAAACCCTCAACACTTTTCATGATTGCACAAAAGTACCGAAAAGAGAAGGTTTGTCTTCCAAGGTCAAATTCTTGAAAGAAGGAAGTGTTTTAGCAAACATAGGAGAGCTCCCCCAAGATTTGTGCACTATTTAGAATTTTGCATTTGAATACAAAATGAACAAATGCGGGATTATTGCTCAACCATGTTTATCAAAACACTAACAAGGTTCAAGTGAAATAAGGAGATACAAAAGAAGCAAGGAAGACAAATAGGAGTCTAACCCACAAGGACAAAATCTTGGCAAGAAACAAGCAATTGAGCACATGAGCCAAGTGTGAGGATGATCCGGAACAATACCACACAATTTATTACCAATTGTCCACGGACAAGAGGTGTTTAGGAAATGTCCATATGGTAGTTTGTGAGTATATCCAAGATCATATTCACAACTAAGAAAGAATATAGTAAAGTGGGATTTGTTTGAGCACAAATGTCACATAGGAACAAGATAAACTATAACATCAAACCTATGTGACACAACCTCAAATATTCACATTTTCTAGGCTTGTAGAATGCAAAAAGCATAATACTCCCCCATAATGTGATAATAGTATTTTTCATGCAAGAGGCAAATAAGAACCACATGAGATAATTAATGGACATTATAGAATTTTAATTCATCATGTCGCACATTTTAGGATTGTGAAATGCACAAGCTTATCACTCCCCTAAAATGGGATAGTCCATTAATTTCTCACACGAGCCAACAACTAAGATATGAACAAGATGCAATAGGCTCAACAAAGAACAATTGTACATGATGTGCCACCCAACATATATAAGAAGCAAGCAAGATAAGCAAGTAGGAGACACAACATACACAACCACATGCAAGGTACAAAACCAACACATGTTAAAGGGGAGCGAGTAACTTTCAATGTAAAAGAGTTGAGGACTCGTTACCGCACGGAGGAGCATGGGTAAAGGATGAATGGAATAGTACTTGACTTGAGGAAGTGAGAATGATGAAGATCCCCCAAGTCTTCATGAACTAGTGAAGCCTCCATGCCCTCCACATGTACCTATTGATAAAATTTTGGCTTGTTGGTCCCCAACCAAGTTGGGTCCTAAGAAGTTTGTCACAATAGGCTTGGCAACCCAAATGGTTCTTTTTACGAAGCCACTTTGAGTGCCAACATATTTGGCAAACACATCACCAACCTTATCCTTATGTAGAGAATAAGCACCATGGATCAAGATAGGGTTGGATGAGTTACCACTAGTGCAAAAGGAGGAGATGTGGCCCTTCTCACGGCATATGTATCATCTTCTTCTCCTCCCCTTCTTCTCACTTGATTTCTCCACAACGGGAGCCTTGGCTTGATCCTTCTTGGGTAGCAGCCCTTCTTCAAGTCGAAGTAGACCTTGAGCTTGGCCTTGAGGTAGACCATGAGCTCCATCTTGAGGCCGCTTCGCTTGTTTCTTCACGCCAAGTGGCTTTTCCTTCAAGGGGCACAATCTAACATGATGTCCCTCAATCTTGCACTTGAAGCACACAATCTTGGCGGGGTCCTTCACATGACCTTGGCCCTTCTTCCGCTTGTGCGAGGTGGACTTGTTCTTGTTGTTGGAGTTGAATCCAAGTCCACTCTTGTCATTGGGGAATTGCTTCCCTTCATGACCCTTTACCAAGTCCTTCTTCAAAGAAGAGACTTGGGCCTCGAGCTCTTCGATTTCCCTTACATGGTTAGTAACAACACAAGTACTAGAGGAAGTGGAAGCTTTATTGTTAGAGCAACAAGGCAAGGTATGTAATTCACCACAAGATATAGCAATAGCATGGGTGGGTGAATTACTAGCACTAGCGCATGGAATTGTAGAACAAGGCATAGAAGGTAGTTCACCATAAGATAAGTCCATAGCATGAGTGGGTGAAGTAAAAGCACTAGCACATGGCAAAATAGCATTTTGAGAGGTAGTGCTAGTACTCACATGAGGCTCACAAGATTTTACCTTTGACACGATAGCCTCATGGGCTAACTTTAGCAAATCATGAGAGACTAGAAGATCATCATGGGAGCTAGAAATCTTTCCATAATTTTCTTCCAATTTCTCATAATTGCTTGTTAGCAAAGCAAGTTGAGCCCTTAGCTCAACATTCTCCTTCAAGATGGGGGCTTCACAACAGGTAGAGTTAGTAGCACAAGCATTATCAATTATAACACAAGGAGAAGGCAACTTAGCAAGCTCTAATAGGTTGAGAGCCTTAAATTGCTCATGTGACTCGGTGAGTTTGATGAGCTCACTCTCCATAGCCCTAGAGCTACTTTTGAGAAGCTCAAAATCCTCAAGGAGTTTAGCACGAGCACTTACTAGCTCAACATTTTTAGTTCGAAAATCATGTGCCACCTCTAAAGCTCTATCACGAGATTCCTCTACCATAAGTAGCGCTAGAGGAAAGTTCTCCTCAAGAGTTTCATTGGTGGTTTGTTGTTCTTTACGAGCTTCACTAAGAGTTGCAATCTCGTTTGCATACTCGCGCTCATGCTCTTCCATTTTCTCAATACGTTTTGTGCTTTCAATGGCAAAATCGAAGATTTTCATGAAGTTAGAGCAAGCAAATTTCTTCTTATGAAGAGCATGAAAAACCGACTCTCCCAACTTGTTTAAGGAAGCAACATTAAGTCCTTCCATATCATCATCCTCATCATCATTAGATCGATAGGGTTCCAAGGAAGGAGGTACCTTAGAAGCCTTAGCCATAAGGCAAGTGTAGGGACCGTGCGATGATGAAGACGATGAACTACTTGAAGCTCCATCCAAGATCATGTCTTGGCCCATAGTATCTTCGGTTTCCTCTACATTGTTAGTCACACAAGTACTAGAGGAAAGCGAAGCATCTTCATTGTGGCAACAAGACAAGGCAAGCATATCAACATGGAATGAAGATATGCAAGGACTATTAACACTAGCATGTAAAGCATTTATAGTGCTACAAGTGTTAAAGTCCAAATATGAGACATTGCAATGGGATAGGGATGAAGAATCATCAAGAGAAAGCTCACCATCAACAATGCAATGTTCATCACCACTCACCATACCATTACCTTGTGTCTCACCACACATTGGTGAAGTGGAAGGAGTGTGATCATCCTTAATGGTCTTGGATTCACCATATGTATCTTGAAGCTTTGTCCACAACTCATGAGCACTCCGGAAAGGCGCGATAGAGGAAATCACTACATGACTCACAACATGACAAAGCACTTTAGTAACTTGAGCATCTAGATAAGAGTTTTTCTTCTCCTCAAAAGTTGGATTTTGTGGATCCTTAGGAGGAGAAAAACCCATATCAAGAATTCGCTCCACATGTGGGTGCATGCCCCTAAAATAATTAAGCATGTAGAATTTCCAAGCATCATAATTAGTGCCATCAAATGTAAAGGTGGAAATGTGAACTAATCATCTAGCCAACGTCATACTCTCTAGGCGGTGAAGCCCAAGAAGATAAGAGAGCCCTAGCTCTGATACCAATTGAATGTTCTAGGACGTCGCCTAGAGGGGGGGGGGGGGTGAATAGGCGGTGTATAAAAACTTCTACTTGAGAGCTAAACTAGGCGGAATAAAACTACACATGTGTTTACTAGTTTAGCTCAAGGCCTGTCAACTAGGGGTTTGCCTAAGAGCACCAACAACCTATGCTAGCATGATGATCACAATGTGATAACAAGCTAGGTAAAGCACATCAAGCAAGATAGATATAACAAGGTAAAGCACATAGGTTAAGGAGCTCGGGTTGAGAAGTAACCGGTGCACGAGGAGACGACGATGTATCCCGAAGTTCACACACTAAGGTGCTACGTCTCCGTCTGGAGCGGTGTGGAGGCACGTGGCACTCCAATGAGCCACTAGGGCCACTGTATTCTCCTCGAGCCTTTCCACCAAAGGAAAGGCCTTGATCCACTAAAGGATCCTTGGGGTGGTCACCGAACCCTTACACGCTTGGGCAAACGCCAAGTATCGCCTTGAGGCAACTCCACAACAAGGAGGCTCTCAAGTACACGGCCACAAGAGGCTACAACACACCACCAAGCCACCAAGATGCTAATGTGCCACAAGAGGCTAACACACTCCACAAAGGCCACTACGCCACTAAGACCACCACGCCACTAAGACGATAAGATCACTAAGGCTACAAGGCCACAAAGGAGACACGGCGCCACAAGAGGCAACACGGCCACTAAAGGCAAGATAGCCACTTAGGCAAGATGGCCACTAAGGCAAGAACACCACTAAGGACGAACACACACTCTACGAGATCGAAACCCCGGAGAGAACTCAAACCGATGCACTTGATGCAATGGCTAAGAACACCACTAAGATGCACAAGTTCTTCTCTCCCAAATTCCAACAAAGATAGAAAAGCTATTGGGGGAATAAGGGAGGAAGAACAAAGAGTGGAGAAACACCAAGAAACTCCAAGATCTAGATCTAGCAAGATCCCCTCACTTGGAGAGGGATTCAATTGGTGAAGCACTAGATCTAGATCTCCTCTCTCCTTTCCCCAAAAAATATGCAACAAATAGTGGGGGGATCAAGAGGAGGAAGCTAGAACCAAAGGTCAACAATGGAGGAGAGAGAATGGAGGGGAAGGGTGAAAGTGCATGGAGCCCCCATGTGTGGTTTTGGTAATTAATGACAATCCCTATGGACTAATGTTTGCATTGAGTTATATTTGTAGGAGTTGTCCATAGGCAATTCTTGAACCATTTGTTGGCTTCAAGGTTGCAATAAGAAGAATTTGATGAAGGATATCAAGTGTCAAGTATGTCTTGAAGATGAAGATGAAGTGAGCCCTCAAGTTACTTCAAGACATCAACATGATGAAGAATGAAGAATGAAGTGCAAGTTCAAGATGAGCCAACTCGAAGAGTTCATAAGCTTGAAGCTTGCCATGGAGAAATGAAGTGCAAGTTCAAGATGAGCCATCTCGAAGAGATCCTTTGCTTGAGTCTTGCCATCCATATGGTGATCATGGATATGTGAAGATGCGCCGAAGAAGAAGCTCTCCCATGGTGGATTATGGGGGAGCAATCCACATGGTGGTCATGGTTATGTGAAGATGCGCCGAAGAAGAAGCTCTCCCATGGTGGATTATGGGGGAGCAATCTACAAGACTTCGTCAAGCAAGCACAAGCAAGAAGGCGTTCCATCTTATTGAGGTCAAGATCGTCGTCATCAAGCTCAAGTGGAATGTGCAAGTATAAGGTTTGCTCTTGATAGGGTTTCTTTCTCACCGGTCTCATAGTGTAGTTGGAGACCGGTTTATAGGTTAGTTGCCGTACTATCAAGAGGGCTCTCGAGTGAGTAACTCGATCGTATCGTTCGGAGAGAGCTCAAACCTTTGCATCATTGCATCATCTTTCTTGGTTGTTATTTGGACCTTATCCATGTGATGTTTTAGAGCTTGTGCTTATTCTCATGACAAGCTCTAGTTCATCGAAAACGGATTTCGCATAGATTACTTGTTGCGTTTTCGAGTTTGGTTCATCATCTTTCTTGGTTTTATTTGGATCTTATCCATGTTATGTTTTAGAGCTTGTTCTTATTCTCATGACAAGCTCTTGTTCATCGAAAATGGTTTTTGCATGGGCAACTTGTTGCACTTTCAAGATTGGAGGTTTTACCGGTATGTCTTTTTTAGATAGGTCAAACCTTTCATCATTTGTTTCTATCCTAACTTACTGGACTATGATGGTTCCCTGCATGATCTTGTATAGCTTGTTACTAGCTTCGAAACAAGCCCAAGATCATCAAAATCGGAGTCCGGATGCAAAAGTTATTCAAGTTTCCGTGAAGCAGTTTTTTGGCCAGAAGTTTGCCGGAAGTTCCGGTGGCCGGAACTTCCGCCCTACTTCCGCCGAACTTCCGGAAATGGCGATTCTGCACGCAGAAAACATACTGTAAGCTTTCCGGGGATGCCCTACTTCACCCGGAAGTTGGCCGGTACTTCCGGGGGGCGGAAGTTCCGCCCCAAATGACCAGAAGTTCCGGTTTTGACGAGTTTTGTGCATAACGGGCAGATTTCTCTTGCCCTATTTAAGGGGGTCTTCTTCCCCAAAGTTCCAAAACCGTTTGAGCTCGTTTTTGCCTCCATTGTTGACCTTCTTTGAGCTTGCTATCTCCCTCTCCCTCCCATGAATCTTGCATCTATTTGAGAGAAAGATAGAGGAGATCTAGATCTACATCTTCACCAATCAAATCCCTCTCTTTGTGAGGGGAATCCACTAGATCTAGATCTTGGAGAAATTTGGTGTTCCTCCTCCTATTTGTTCTTCCTCTCTTATTCTCCCAATAGCTTTTGTAGCTTTGTTGGAATTTGAGAGAGAAGTACTTGAGCATCTTTGTGGTGTTCTTGCCATTGCATTTGGTGCATCGGTTTGAGTTCTCCACGGTGATTCGTGGAAGTGAAAGCAAGAAAGTTGTTACTCTTGGGTTCTCGGAACCCTAGACGGATTTGAGGCCTTTGTGGCGATTTCTTGGGAGCCTCCAATTAAGTTTTGGATTCGTGCCCCAAGCTTTGTGTAAGGCTCGGTTTCCGCCTCGAAGGAAATCCCTTAGTGGAACCGTGACCTAGGCCTTTGTGGCGAGGGTCACCGGAGATTTAGGTGAGGCGCCTTCGTGGCGTTCGGTGTGTGGTGTGAGTACCGCATCTTGGGGTGAGGCCTTTGTGGCGTTGGTGTGCATCGAGCAACCACACCTCAAGGTGAGCCTCTTGTGGCGTTCGGGAGCACTAAGCCACCGCACCTCTCCAACGGAGATAAGCACTCGCAAGAGTGTGAACTTCGGGATAAATCTTCGTCTCCCGCGTGCCTCGGTTATCTCTATACCCGAGCTCTTTACTTATGCACTTTACCTTGTGATAGCCATCGTGCTTGAAGTTATATATATCTTGCTATCACATAAGTTGCTTGTATTACTTAGCATAAGTTGTTGGTGCACATAGGGGAACCCTTGCTTAGAATAAGTTGTTGGTGCACATAGGTGAACCATAGTATATAGGCTTTGGGCTTGACAAAGTAAACGCTAGTTTTATTCCACATTTGTTAAGCCCATCTCGTAAAAGTTTTAAATCACCTATTCACCCCCCTCTAGGCGACATCCGTGTCCTTTCAATTGGTATCAGAGCAAGGTCTCTCATTCTTAGGCTTCACCGCCTTGAGAGTAAAGATGTCGGTTAGGGGATTAGCGCACAATAACTTGTTTATATTTGATGGCACAAATTATGATCTATGGAAAATTTATGTGCTTAAAATCTTACGGGGTATGTCCCCGGACATGGAGCGATTTCTTGGCATGGGTTTTTCTTCTCCTAAGGATCCTCAAAATTTATCTCTTGAGGAGGAGAAAAACTCTTGCCTCGATGCTCTTGCTTCTCATGTGTTTTCCATTGTTGTGAGCAATGTAGTTACTTCGTCAATCATGCCTTTTGGGAGCTCTCATGAATTATGGACAAAGCTTCAAGACAAATATGACGTGTCCAATATTATTAAGGATGATTGTATTGCTTCCACTTCCGGCCGTGATGAGTTCTCATCTTCATCCACTTCACCAAAGTGTGTCAAGACACAAGGTAATGATATGGTGAGTGGTGATGAAAATTGCAATGTTGATATTGAGCTTTCTATTGATGATACTTCATCTCTATCTCATTGCAATGCTTCATCTTCGGACTTAAACACATCTATCTCTATAAATGATTTACATGCTTGTGTTGATAGTCCTTGCATATCATGTGTAAGTTGCTTGAATAAATCTCATGATGATATGCTTGATTTGTCTTGTGGCCATGATAAAAATGCTTCTATTTCCTCTAGTTGTTGTGTGGCTAACAATGTAGAGAAAACCAAAGATTCTATTGGTCAAGACAAGATCTTGAAAGGAGCCTCAAGTAACTCCTCATCTTTATCTCACGGTTCTCATATATGCCTTATGGCCAAGGGTTCCACGGTACCTCCTACCATGGAACCTAATATTTCTCGTGGGGATAAGGATGAGGATGAATATGAAGAAGATGATTGGGTTGTCTCTCTACGCGATAAGGGTAAGAGTGTATTCAAGGTTCTTTGCAAAGATAAAATTGCTAGCTCTCACTTCTTTGAAATCTTGACTACCGCTATTGAGAGCCAAAAACTTATTTGGTTGCATGAGAACACCATTGATAAAATGGGTGATCTTGAACGAGAGTATGCCAATGATGTGGCATCTCTAAAGGATGAACTTGAAGAAGAACAAACCACCAAGGAAGCTCTTGAGGAAACCTTCGCTCTAGAATTGTCTAGAGAAAAGGAAAACCATGATAGAGCTCTTGAGGTGGCAAATGAACTAAAGATAAAAAATGATAAGCTTGTGTTTGTTAATGCTAAACTACTTGAGGATTTTGAGCAACTCAAAAAGGGCTCAAGGGCTATTGAGAGTGCGCTCACCAAACTCACCGAGTCGCATGAGCAACTTAAAGCTTCTTATCTAAAAGAGCATGACAACTTGACTTCTCCCATTTCTATTAATAATGATGCTTGTGCTACTAACTCTACTTGTGAAACATCTATCTTGAAGGAGAATGTTGAGCTAAGGGCTCAACTTAAATTGCTGACTAGCAATTATGGGAAATTGGAAGAAAATCATGGAAAGCTTTCTAGCTCCTATGAGCATCTTCTAGCCTCTCATGATAGGATAAAGTTAGCTCATGAGGATATCATATCAAAGGCAACACCTTGTGAGCCTCATGTGGATACTAGCACTACTACCCAAAATGCTATATTGCAATGTGCTAGTCCTAGTAATTCATCCACTCATAATATTTCTAAATCTTGTGATGAATTATCTTCCTTGCCTTGTTGCTCTAACAATGAAGGTTCTACTTCCTCTAGTACTTGTGTTGTTACTAACCATGTAGAGGAAATGAAAGAGCTCAAGGCCCAAGTCTCTTCTTTGAAGAACGACTTGGTAAAGAGTCATGAAGGGAAATGCAAACTTGACAAGATGTTGAGTGTGCAACAATCCCCCAATGACAAGAGTGGACTTGGATTCAACTCCAACAACAAGAACAAGTCCAAGAACAACAATAAGAAAAAGGGCCAAGTACAAGTCAAAGACCCGGCCAATATTGTTTGCTTCAAGTGCAAGATTGAAGGGCGTCATGTTAGATCTTGCCCTTTGAAGAAGAAGCAAAAAGGGAAGCTGTGGTGACCCTGCATACCACTGCATGTTGTGGTATGCCAGTCATTGATATAACATTCACGAAGTACCATTCCGCAAATATTACATCCCTCAGAGTAGTACAACAGAACATAGCAGGTCCATAACTCATTCACATATTATTACAATTAACATACACATGTCATCTCGGAGCTCCTCTTGGGTCCTAAGAGGAATACTCCTGGGTTCGAGGCGAACCCAACTTAGTTTACAATATAAGAGTCTCATTAAGTGATACATTTATTTCCTCGAGCAGCTAAGTATTAAGAGTTCGTGCTGCTCGGCTACAACTACTACTAGGTTCTTCTAGGCTTGATCTCCACCGGAAGCCTCCCCGGTTCCGTAGACTATGAGATAGTCTACGCCTTCTACACCTCCTGAGAGGTCTGGTTCCTCGTAGCCGATGATCTCGGCTCCTTCATTGTTGTCGTAGTCCTCCTCCAGACGATTCAGACAATCTAAGCATGGGATTTAAGAGTGGTATGAGTACGAGCGTACTCAACAAGTTCATTATAGATAAGAGGTGTTTAATGCACTAACTACGATATTAGACCAGAAAGTCTAATACCAATGCAAGTTTTGCTAAACATTTCTTCAAGAGATGGCTTTTATTTCAAAGAGCTATGTCCGTCAGCCTTCACCGGTTTACTAGAACTTCATGGAGCTCCTTTCTGGCCGCGTTCGCAGTTCCTCATCCCGGAACAGGGAGTGACAGGTCACAGTTCTTTACACTCTGCAGAGGTGTGTTGCTTTACCCATAAGAGATCTTAACCTTGGTGCCAACCGGGCAGCTTTCCCGTCCACACTTCCTTTGGTGTGAGGCCCGGTATAAGGTCTAGCCAATCATGTTCCTCCGCTACCTCGAACACCCACCCTTTGTTGCATGCCCCGACCCTGGGTCCACGCCGGTCCCATTATTCCCGTAATTTCAGGGTGGACCCCGACCACGGCAGCAGTCTTGGGCTCTACCATACACTCCTACGCCGGTAGCTGCAACCCATCATAGACCGCATTACCGTGGGGAATTAGAATGGGATCCCCACCCTCCGGTTGTTCCGCAAGATACAACTGCTACGGCAAGCAATGCTTTACCGTGGGGAATTAGAATGGGATCCCCACCCTCCGGTTGTTCCGCCAGATACAACTGCTACGGTAAGCGCATCCGTTGATGAACGAGAGGTGGAAACACTTTTGACTACTCCGTCCCACTCCGGATCTTATGGTTAACACGGGTATTACGGCACAAGAATCACTGGCGACATTTGTTGTTTAATCCTAGATGGATATAAGCCCGTGCAATGGAACCTCCACCATATCAACACAATCCATGGTTCCATTGCCCACCACATAGTCATATTCATAGTTATGAAAGTAGTGGTTTTGATTTTTGTGCAATAGTGATAACCATAATACTTTGCAAGTAATTTGATAAAAATACTCAAATGTCATGAGCAAGTGATGAACTTGCCTGAACACTGCAAAGTTTTGCAGTTGGAAGGTGTGGACTGACCCTTGTCCTCTGTCTCTGAAAAATAGCATCATTGTCCGATAAGGGCAACGGTTAAAGAAGCAGTTATGCATGATTCCAGTTTTAGGGTTTGTTCCCCCCTTCCGATGTCGTTATTATTTCATGTAAGAGGTTGATACTAAGAATAATTTGGGGATACTTGATTTAAAGTAAAATACAACCTTGAAATATTGACAAGGTGTTTTGAAAGTCCAATTGCATTGATGGACTTATTTTTATTATTGAAAATAATATGTGATTTAAATCATTATTTAAATCCTTAAAATAGGACTTATTCTTAATTGTCTTCAAAAATTCTCTTTGATATTTTATTTAAATAGAGAATTTTATGCTGATCCTATTTCATATTTTTAATTTATTTTTAAGAGCTTTTAATAATTTTCTGTTGAATTTCAAAGTTTCATGTTTTTATTGAATTGTGAAAAGTCCTTTTTGCCCCTGGGCCCACCTGTCAGGGTGGCCCAGTGGGTTGGGCTAAACCAGCACGGGTCCAACCGACCCGAGCGGTCGCTCGCTCACTCTCTCACCTCGCGCCGCTCGACCTAACCCTAATCCCCTCCGCTCTCACTGGCGACCTGCGTCGCCCGCACCGTCGCCGGCCGATTCCGGCGGTCTCCGGCCGCCATGGCTTACGCCATGGGGCGCAATCGAACCGCCAGACGACGGCGATTCGTTCTTTCCGCGTCGATTTGGAGCTGACGCCGTCCCTCGCTCATCATCGACCCTCGCCGCCATGCCTAGGGTTCGGGATCCGCTTGATCCCGTGGCTCCCCAAGCTCCGGGCGAGATGGTGCTGTAGCCGCCATGATGGGGTGGTGCTGTGGCGCCGCCATGGCCTGGCTTGGCCTGGCGCCGCCGCGCCCTGGCGTGTGCCGCCGTGGCCGCCATGGTGGTTGGCCTGCTCGACCCTGGTACGTCCTCCACCTCTACTTCTCCCTTATGTGCCTGTTCTTCTTCCTCTCTCAGTAGCTCTAGCTAAGGCTTTCCTCCAAATGGAGGGCCTGCCGTGCTGTTGCCGCTGCTCTGTTGCGCCTAGCTTGCTGTGTGGTGTGTGCTGCTGCTGCTTGAGCTACTGCCATGAATCCTAGCTATGGTGTTGCCCTATTCTGCCTATTAGCTGGGCTTAATTCTTGCTATCTTGATTGTGCACAGTTCTGTGCATGTTCCAGAGCCACATGCTTGTTGAATCTTGCATATCTGGCTTGGAATCTTCCCTGTGCCTCTGTTCTATTTACTATTCTTGCTAGACATTCATGTGTATTCAATTTGGCTACCTTGACTTGATTACCATGTGTAATCCTTGCAATTTGCAAGTTCCAGGGCACTGATATGCTGTCCCTTGTGCTCAATTTCTTGTGTAAGCTTGATTGAGCATTACTGCTGGTTAACTGCATGATTCAGTGATGAGCACCAAGTGCTTTACTTATTTATCTTGATCTAGGGTTCATCCTGCCTTGGATGTGCTTCTGGATACAATCATTTAATTATCTATTTGGTTGTCTGTGCAACACTTGTTGATTATCTGTGGCCAATTAAATACCTGGTCCATGCTCTGTTGCTTAATGATGCTCTAGCATACCCTAGCATGCTATGGCAAGCTCTGATGATCATGTGATCATCAACAGCTGATAATTGGTTTGCTTACCTGTGCCTGTGTATTGCTGTTACCTATTTATGTGTAAGTGTGTGGCACAGATCAGTACTGGTGCTTACTCAAGCATCAGCTGATGCTTGCAGTGATCCTCTGGATCATTAGCAATTGTTTATTCCAAGTTTTGCTTGTTAACATCAATTATCTGTGTTGCTTTAATTGATGGAGTGGATAATTGATGTGAACTGTGATACAGTGATGATCATCACACATGATTGGCTTAGGCTAGATGGATGCCCACAGTGGTTGGGAACCCTAGCCCTTCTTTGAACCCAACCAGGGTGATGATATTTGTATCAGGCTAGTTGGTTTGGCTGTTCTAGGGTTTGAGGTGACCCTGGCAGTATTCAGATGCTGCCCTAGGGTAGCTCCCCTATTTGGTGGCTTTCTGTGATGGATAGATGCTCACTGGCTAGTCACTTAGTGAACTTCCAGTAGCCTTGATGTTGATAAACAGGATAGGCACATGTTGCCTGTCAATCTGATGGTTTAGCTAGGCTAATAGGTGCTTTGCAAATTTGGATGGCTACAAGGGGTAAGCCATGCTGGATTTCTCTGGTTTTGACACTGTGTTGTCACAACCAGTGTTCCCTGGTTTAGTTTCCTTCTAGCCCTGATTATACTTGCTGGCACCATTTGGTTTAGTAACCAAATGATGATACATCCAGGGTTTTCCTACCCTTCAGTGCTCATGTGATGCAAGCATGCTTAAGTATGAGCAAGGTATGATCTTGCTCAGGCTCTTGTGTGGTATACCTCACTCCAGCTCCTAGATTAAAGTGTTGTTGTAGAGGATTTGCTTCTGGTGGTTTGCTTGACTTGCCCTGCTCCTCCTTGTGGCTTGTGATTCTTGGTTTGGTTCAGTGGTGAGGTTGAACAGGTTGAACAAAGACTGTTGTTCTTCTTGTTCTAACTATTCTTGGTGTTCTTGGTGACTTACCCTGTTGCTTGTCGATGGATGAAGCAAATGACTAGGGTTTGGCTCGAAAAGTTTATATATGGTGCTTTCTTGCTCTCCCTGGTCGATGACTTGGCCTGGCCACCCTTGGTGACTCTTCTCTGGCTTGTGTGTTGTACATCATGCACACATGCAGTGTGTGCTGCCTGTGTGTGTGTGTGTGCACCTGATACTTTGCACTTGGCTGAGAGATGATCAGCTCGGCAGAGCTGATCCATATCCCCTCATTTTTCATTATTCTTCTAACCTGCCAAGTGGCTATGCCACTTGGCATAACTTCTTTTTTGTTTTGATTATGTGCAGGGATCAACAATTGATCAAAATGGATATGGAGTTCATCAAATCCAAGATTAAGTGAAGATGGTCTTGTAGTATTTAGACTAGGATACATCCCTGTACTTTTCTTTTTTTGTTTTCTTTTATTTTTTTCAATTTCTCCAATTCTTGTAATGTAATGTAATATTCATTTATTTCCATTATGAATATTGTAAAGACAATGTATCTTGTGGGTTAATCAATAAAGCTCAAGGTTTTCTCTAATGAGCTTGTCTTAATGTTTAACTTATTCATAATATGTGTTATATATTATTTACTTAATGAATTTCCTCACAATTCAAATATTCAGGGTAATTATTTAATGTTTGAATTTGAAATTCAAATGCAACTTTGGTTTGAATTCAACCATACCACTTGATTTAGAATTCAATCATGCAACTTAAGTTTGATGCAAACTCTCCCCTCTCTTCACAAAACCCTAAACTATTTAGATGAGAAACAAGTTTGTCGCACTCTCGAAACCCTAACCCTGTAAGGTGTCGAGAGAGAAACTTGTCCCCCTTCGATGCAGTTTTTGTTTAAAAGCGCGAAATTTCCCCAGAATTTACCATGCAATGCACATCCCTTTCTAAAATCTACCCCTCGATCGTCTCTAAACCTGGGACATTACAGCCTTTCCCCCTTAAAGAAAACTTCGTCCCGAAGTTGTGGTTGTAATACCTGAACAGCTCGGGGTATGTTTTCCTCAGGTCTTCCTCTTTTCCCCAGGTGGCTTCCCTCTCGGGGTGATGCTTCCATTGTATTTTGCAATACTTGATGGCTTTATTTCTGAGTTGTTTCCAGCTCTCCTCGAGAATCTTGGCTGGCTTCTCGATGTACGTCAAGTCTGGTTGTAACTCGAGCTCATCATGTGATATTGGTTCATCTGGGGTCTTTAAGCATTTCCGGAGTTGTGACACATGGAATACATTGTGAACTTGAGCTAACCTTCCCGGTAGATCCAATTCAAAGGCTAAACCTCGGTTCTGACTCAGTATCTTGAAAGGTCCTATGTATCTAGGGCTGAGTTTTCCTTTTACTCCAAACCTCTGGAGTCCTTTCATCGGGCTTACCTTAAGATAAACCATGTCTCCAACTCGTGGCTCCCATGTTCTCCTCTTCTGACCGGCATAACTCTTTTGCCGACTTTGGGCTATCTTGAGCCTATCTCTGATAATGTCAATGATTTGTTGTTTTTCCTTGACATAATTAGGGTTGAACTCCTTGCTTGCTCCGGCTTCATACCAACATATCGGTGATCTACACTTCCTTCCATACAGAGCTTCAAATGGTGCCATCTTGATGCTGCTTTGATAACTATTGTTATATGAAAACTCTGCTAGTGGTAAGTGCTCTTCCCATGATCCTCCGAAGTCTAGGGCACAAGCCCTAAGCATATCCTCTAAGATCTGGTTGGTTCTCTCTGTTTGTCCACCTGTCTGGGGATGATAAGCGGTACTATAGTCCAACTTGGATCCTAAAGCTTCGTGTAGTTGCTTCCAGAATGCTGATGTGAACACGGATCCTCGATCCGACACGATCTTCTTAGGCACTCCATGCTTACTCACGATCTCTTTGATGTAAAGATCGATGAGTTTCTCTCCTTTATCCTGCTGGTTTACTGCTAAGAAGTGGGCGCTCTTCGTCAACCGGTCCACGATTACCCATATCATGTCCTTCTTTTTATTGGTCATGGGTAGTCCGGTGATGAAATCCATCCCTATTTCCTCCCATTTCCACTCTGGAATAGGTAAAGGTTGTAACTTTCCTGCCGGACTCTGGTGTTCAGCCTTCACTCTCTGGCAGGTATGGCATTCTGCCACATATTGTGCTATCTCCCTCTTCATGTTATTCCACCAGAATAGTTCCTTTAGGTCCATGTACATCTTTGTACTTCCCGGATGTATGGAATATGGTGTTTGATGAGCTTCCCGGAGTATTACTTCCTTAATTTCAGCAATATCCGGAACGCAAATTCTTTTCTGGAACCATAAAGATCCAGATTCTCCTCGGTGAAATTCTGATGGTCTTCCCTCATCTATTCTTCTCATCTCCTCCATGATGAATGGATCGTCCAGCTGACCCATCATTATTTCATTCTTCAAGTTGACATTCAACTCATCGGCTACTTGCAACGCCGATAATCCTTCATGGGCTTCCTACTCCCAAAGTTGTATTTGGGCTTGACTTATTTCCTTCCTCAACTCCGGTGATATTTCTTGTTCCACTCCTCCGGTGCTCTTCCTACTCAGGGCATCTGCTACAACATTAGCCTTCCCTGGTGTGTAATTGATTGTCAGGTCATAATCCTTGATCAATTCTAGCCATCTTTTCTGCCTCATGTTAAGTTCCTTCTAAGTGAAGAAATATTTGAGGCTTTTATGGTCTGTATAGAGCTCACACCTAGCTTCATAGAGAAAATGTCTCCAAGTTTTAAGTGCAAATACGACTGCTGCTAATTCCAAATCATGGGTTGGATAATTCACTTCATGAGGTCTGAGTTGCCTCGATCCATAAGATATCACTTTCCGATCTTGCATGAGTACGCAACCCAATCCATGCTTGGATGCGTCGCAGTACACGGTGTAATCCTTGCCAACTTCAGGAACCGCTAACACCGGTGCCGTGGTGAGTTTCTCTTTTAGAGTTTGAAAGCTCTTCTCACACTCCTCTGACCACACGAATGGTGTGTTCTTCCTTAACAGCTTTGTCATTGGTCCTGCTATCTTAGAGAATCCTTCAATGAATCTCCGATAATATCCTGCCATTCCTAGGAATCCTCGGATTTCCTTGACAGTCTTGGGTGCTTCCCATTCTAGAACTGCTGCTACCTTACTCGGGTTAACAGCTATTCCATCTTTACTAATGACATGACCAAGAAATTCCACTTGATCTAGCCAAAATTCACACTTACTAAGTTTGGCATAGAGTTGATGTTCCCTTAGTGTTTGCAACACTAACCTCAAATGTTCAGCATGTTCGGCCTTGTTCTTGGAATATATCAAGATATCATCGATAAATACGATGACAAACTTGTCCAGATATGGCATGAAGATTTTATTCATGAGATTCATGAATATTGCTGGGGCATTGGTCAATCCAAAAGGTACTACAAGGTATTCATGGTGTCCATACCTTGAGACAAAGGCAGTTTTCGGAACGTCTTCCTTCTTGATCTTTATCTGGTGATAACCGGATCTTAGATCAATCTTGGAAAAGACTCCCGCGCCTCTCACTTGATCAAATAGATCTTGTATTCTTGGAAGTGGGTACTTGTTCTTGATTGTGACGTTGTTCAGATTCCTGTAGTCTCCGCACATCCTTCTTCCTCCATCTCTTTTATCCACGAAGATCACAGGTGATCCCCATGGTGAAACACTCTCTTGAATGAATCCCTTTTGTTCCAAATCATCCAGTTGCTCCTTAAGTTCTTTCAACTCCTTGGGCCCCATCTTATATGGTGCCTTAGCAATCGGAGCTGTTCCTGGAATTAGGTCGATAGTGAACTCTATCTCCCTATCTGGTGGCATACCAGGTAATTCCGCAGGAAACACATCCTGAAATTCATTTACTACAGGTATATCTTCTAACTTCACCTCCTTCATGCTGTTCAGCTGTAGCTCAACTTCAATATGTGTATGTTTGTCGCCTTGGTAGATCATTCTACTTCCATCGGGGCTTTTCAAAGACACCGTTTTGTTCACACAGTCGATCAATGCTCCATTAGCTTCTAACCAGTTCATACCAAGAATGACATCAATGTCCTTCATTGGTAAAATGAACAGGTCCGCGTCAAACGCGCACTTATTGATCATGATGACTTGTTTTTGTTTGGTATGGGTTACTACTATCGTTCCCCCCGCAGAAAGTATAGTTATGGGTGTATCTAACTTAGTGCAACTAATCCCATGTTTGGTGATGAATTGTTGAGAAATGAATGATGTAGTTGCACCAGTATCAAAAAGTACTTTGCCAGGATGAGTGAGTATCTGGAGCGTACCTATCACCGCCTGGTCAGAGTTGACCACCTCCTCCAGACTGGTACAGTTCAGCTTGCCGAAGGGCTTCTTACTCTTCCAGTTGCCTCCGGTGTTTCCTCCTTGGTTTCCTCCTCCTCCTGACTGACCTCCTCCACTATTCTTCTTGGGGCAGTCCTTCAGCATGTGCCCCTCCTGGCGACAACCAAAGCATATAATCTTTGGCTTCTTACAGTCCTTGGCAAAATGCCCTGTGAATCCACAGCTTCTGCAAACTATTTGATTTGCAGTCTGGAACGCTTGGTTCTTCCTACTACCGTAGTAGTTGCTGTTGTTGTTGTTGTTGTTGTTGTTGTTGCTGTATCTGGGCTTGAAACTCAAGCTGGTGTTGGGCTTGTTATTGGCAAATCTTTTAGGCTCAAACTTGGCCTTCTTCCTCTTTTCCTCCTGCAGTTGTTTGAAATCATCTTCCAGAGTGATGGCAGCATCCACCAACTCTTGAAACTCCGTAGCTCTCATCATACGGAGCTGTACCTTGAACTGGGGACTTAACCCCCTCAGAAACCTCTTCTTCTTCTTGTCCTCGGTGTTGACTTCTTCAACAGCATACCGGGACAGTTTAGAAAATTCCCTGACATAAGTCAGGATTGCCTTGTCCTTCTGCTCGAGACTTTCAAATTCTCGACGCTTCAGTTCCACAATACTTTCAGGGACATTGGATTCCCTGAACTTCCTCGTGAATTCCTCCCAGGTAAATACCTTTCCAGCCGGATAAACGGCTACAATATTGTCCCACCATGATGCGGCAGGTCCACACAGCAGATGGGTAGCGTAACGGACCTTCTCTTGGTCGTTACATCCAAGAGTATTGAGCTTTCGCTCAGTATCCATAAGCCAATCTTCCGCGTCCATTGGCTCGGGCGCGTATGCGAAAGATATAGGCTTGGTGTTTTGGAAGTCTGCTAATGTGACTCCCGGGTTCTCAGGTCTCTCCACCCTGTTTTGCTGCAACAAATCCTGAAAGAATTTGTTCTGCTGCTCCAGTGTTACACGCTGTCGCTCCTCCACCAGCTGCATGTACTGGATAAAATTTTGTTGCGTCATGGGTGGTGGTGGTGGTGGAAACTGATCTCTGGCTGCACCCTCAGCCTCTTCCTTTTGTTTTGCTTCGCGCTCCATGCGCTGTGCTTCGGTCTCCTCTCCTAGCGTTCCTGACATAACCCCCTAGTTCTGCAACACAAGATGATACTCATAATTACTCCATGCGCAAGTTTTCTGAGCTCAACTTTGTGCACAGAACTAGTCACGCAATGGAAATCAAGAAGCAAATCCAAATCATACAAAACATATACCCTGTATATACATACTTAAGTGGTCTTATTACAATACTCAAGTCGATCTGAGTATGCAAACTCACTTATTAAAGTATATGTACAAATTTATACAAATATTACATACTATAATACACGTGGTACTTGTGTATTATAGCCTCACCTCCCTTGGTGGACTCTAGTCGATCTTCACTCCCGGTACATTCCAGGCTTCCATCCGGTCGAACGTGTCGTCCTCCTGATAGACCCTGGAACATAAGGTCTCCCCGTTGGCTGGTAATCCGAATCCGATGATGATCCTAAGGAGAAATCAGTGTTCACAAACTGATCGTTGAGTGCATCATAGTCCACCCATCGGGTGTACTCCCCTGTAGCCCCACCATAAGGGTTACCAAAACTCATACCCGACTCAACCTGTGTCGGATACCCTCCATCCACTCCTTTATTACTAGGATAGCTCTGGTTCTGGGTTGTTGCGTCATCATTCATCTCCCCATCATAATACACAGAAGTACTATGGGTTCCAGTATCAGATCCCCAACGCCAACCCGTGGAATTCTCGATAGGAGTCTCGGAACGCTGATTGTTTCCGGATTCCTCTCCGCCCTCGTATCCCCCATAGGAACTACCCAGGTAGTTCCCAGGTGTAACAGGTGTAGGTTCACGCTCAAGTGGATCAATACTGATGTAATCACCAGCTGAATAAACTGGTGTGTGCACCACATTCTCCATAGGTTCTTTCCCCCTACTCTCCTCCTTGGGTTCAGTAAATTCCTCAAGCATCGTATCAATTGCTCCTATCAGATGATGGTTCAACTGAAAGAGTAATGATATGAAGTTGCGGCTATTATCCATATATTTAGCCGCTGCTATGGGTTTGCGTTTGGCATATTTGTAGTGGTTGAGCATGGGATCTTCTTCCTCCTGATTATGAGGAATATGGGAGAACTCGGAATCCATAAGCTCCTTCGTCTTATGTTCCCGTATGTCGGTTATGGCTCTCATAACAGCTATATGATAGGCTGTGTTGGTTGTCCTAGCTTCTCCTGCTGGCATGACTACGCTCATTCCCAAAGATTCGGGAAGTCGCAGTCCTACCCTGCACTTGGCCAATACCGGACCATCATAGAACATGTATTTCTTTACTGGAATTTGGGGATCGCACCCAAATTCAAGTAACATGGCTCGTAAGATGTCTGCCAGTCCTCCTTGGTATTCACTTAGTGTGGAATCCATTACTTTCACGTTTCTTCCCGGTCGTGAACTTGCCATGTTGGCTGTAGAAATAGAAAGATTATAAGATTAGTAATAATGCATCATAATAGAGATAATAAAGAATTATCGCACTAAAAGATATGATTGTTGTATTCTCAATTGAATATACACCATATTTTTAGAGAATTCTTTACTAGTCCTATTTGACTCCTAACGTTTGGTCCCATTTACTAGGTTCCAACCTAAGGTCAAAGCTTTTGCTCTGATACCAACTGTGGTGACCCTGCATACCACTGCATGTTGTAGTATGCCAGTCGTTGATATAACATTCACGAAGTACCATTCCGCAAATATTACATCCCTCAGAGTAGTACAACAGAACATAGCAGGTCCATAACTCATTCACATATTATTACAATTAACATACACATGTCATCTCGGAGCTCCTCTTGGGTCCTAAGAGGAATACTCCTGGGTTCGAGGCGAACCCAACTTAGTTTACAATATAAGAGTCTCATTAAGTGATACATTTATTTCCTCGAGCAGCTAAGTATTAAGAGTTCGTGCTGCTCGGCTACAACTACTACTAGGTTCTTCTAGGCTTGATCTCCACCGGAAGCCTCCCCGGTTCCGTAGACTATGAGATAGTCTACGCCTTCTACACCTCCTGAGAGGTCTGGTTCCTCGTAGCCGATGATCTCGGCTCCTTCATTGTTGTCGTAGTCCTCCTCCAGACGATTCAGACAATCTAAGCATGGGATTTAAGAGTGGTATGAGTACGAGCGTACTCAACAAGTTCATTATAGATAAGAGGTGTTTAATGCACTAACTACGATATTAGACCAGAAAGTCTAATACCAATGCAAGTTTTGCTAAACATTTCTTCAAGAGATGGCTTTTATTTCAAAGAGCTATGTCCGTCAGCCTTCACCGGTTTACTAGAACTTCATGGAGCTCCTTTCCGGCCGCGTTCGCAGTTCCTCATCTCGGAACAGGGAGTGACAGGTCACAGTTCTTTACACTCTGCAGAGGTGTGTTGCTTTACCCATAAGAGATCTTAACCTTGGTGCCAACCGGGCAGCTTTCCCGTCCACACTTCCTTTGGTGTGAGGCCCGGTATAAGGTCTAGCCAATCATGTTCCTCCGCTACCTCGAACACCCACCCTTTGTTGCATGCCCCGACCCTGGGTCCACGCCGGTCCCATTATTCCCGTAATTTCAGGGTGGACCCCGACCACGACGACAGTGCTGGGCTCTACCATACACTCCTACGCCGGTAGCTGCAACCCATCATAGACCGCATTACCGTGGGGAATTAGAATGGGATCCCCACCCTCCGGTTGTTCCGCAAGATACAACTGCTACGGCAAGCAATGCTTTACCGTGGGGAATTAGAATGGGATCCCCACCCTCCGGTTGTTCCGCCAGATACAACTGCTACGGTAAGCGCATCCGTTGATGAACGAGAGGTGGAAACACTTTTGACTACTCCGTCCCACTCCGGATCTTATGGTTAACACGGGTATTACGGCACAAGAATCACTTGCGACATTTGTTGTTTAATCCTAGATGGATATAAGCCCGTGCAATGGAACCTCCACCATATCAACACAATCCATGGTTCCATTGCCCACCACATAGTCATATTCATAGTTATGAAAGTAGTGGTTTTGATTTTTGTGCAATAGTGATAACCATAATACTTTGCAAGTAATTTGATAAAAATACTCAAATGTCATGAGCAAGTGATGAACTTGCCTGAACACTGCAAAGTTTTGCAGTTGGAAGGTGTGGACTGACCCTTGTCCTCTGTCTCTGAAAAATAGCATCATTGTCCGATAAGGGCAACGGTTAAAGAAGCAGTTATGCATGATTCCAGTTTTAGGGTTTGTTCCCCCCTTCCGATGTCGTTATTATTTCATGTAAGAGGTTGATACTAAGAATAATTTGGGGATACTTGATTTAAAGTAAAATACAACCTTGAAATATTGACAAGGTGTTTTGAAAGTCCAATTGCATTGATGGACTTATTTTTATTATTGAAAATAATATGTGATTTAAATCATTATTTAAATCCTTAAAATAGGACTTATTCTTAATTGTCTTCAAAAATTCTCTTTGATATTTTATTTAAATAGAGAATTTTATGCTGATCCTATTTCATATTTTTAATTTATTTTTAAGAGCTTTTAATAATTTTCTGTTGAATTTCAAAGTTTCATGTTTTTATTGAATTGTGAAAAGTCCTTTTTGCCCCTGGGCCCACCCGTCGGGGGTGGCCCAGTGGGTTGGGCTAAACCAGCACGGGTCCAACCGACCCGAGCGGTCGCTCGCTCACTCTCTCACCTCGCGCCGCTCGACCTAACCCTAATCCCCTCCGCTCTCACTGGCGACCTGCGTCGCCCGCACCGTCGTCGGCCGATTCCGGCGGTCTCCGGCAGCCATGGCTTACGCCATGGGGTGCAATCGAACCGCCAGATGACGGCGATTCGTTCTTTCCGCGTCGATTTGGAGCTGACGCCGTCCCTCGCTCGTCATCGACCCTCGCCGCCATGCCTAGGGTTCGGGATCCGCTTGATCCCGTGGCTCCCCAAGCTCCGGGCGAGATGGTGCTGTAGCCGCCATGATGGGGTGGTGCTGTGGCGCCGCCATGGCCTGGCTTGGCCTGGCGCCGCCGCGCCCTGGCGTGTGCCGCCGTGGCCGCCATGGTGGTTGGCCTGCTCGACCCTGGTACGTCCTCCACCTCTACTTCTCCCTTATGTGCATGTTCTTCTTCCTCTCTCAGTAGCTCTAGCTAAGGCTTTCCTCCAAATGGAGGGCCTGCCGTCTTTGTTCGCTACTACATTGCGCCTAGCTTGCTGTGTGGTGTGTGCTGCTGCTGCTTGAGCTACTGCCATGAATCCTAGCTATGGTGTTGCCCTATTCTGCCTATTAGCTGGGCTTAATTCTTGCTATCTTGATTGTGCACAGTTCTGTGCATGTTCCAGAGCCACATGCTTGTTGAATCTTGCATATCTGGCTTGGAATCTTCCCTGTGCCTCTGTTCTATTTACTATTCTTGCTAGACATTCATGTGTATTCAATTTGGCTGCCCTGACTTGATTACCATGTGTAATCCTTGCAATTTGCAAGTTCCAGGGCACTGATATGCTGTCCCTTGTGCTCAATTTCTTGTGTAAGCTTGATTGAGCATTACTGCTGGTTAACTGCATGATTCAGTGATGAGCACCAAGTGCTTTACTTATTTATCTTGATCTAGGGTTCATCCTGCCTTGGATGTGCTTCTGGATACAATCATTTAATTATCTATTTGGTTGTCTGTGCAACACTTGTTGATTATCTGTGGCCAATTAAATACCTGGTCCATGCTCTGTTGCTTAATGATGCTCTAGCATACCCTAGCATGCTATGGCAAGCTCTGATGATCATGTGATCATCAACAGCTGATAATTGGTTTGCTTACCTGCTCGTGTATTGCTGTTACCTATTTATGTGTAAGTGTGTGGCACAGATCAGTACTGGTGCTTACTCAAGCATCAGCTGATGCTTGCAGTGATCCTCTGGATCATTAGCAATTGTTTATTCCAAGTTTTGCTTGTTAACATCAATTATCTGTGTTGCTTTAATTGATGGAGTGGATAATTGATGTGAACTGTGATACAGTGATGATCATCACACATGATTGGCTTAGGCTAGATGGATGCCCACAGTGGTTGGGAACCCTAGCCCTTCTTTGAACCCAACCAGGGTGATGATATTTGTATCAGGCTAGTTGGTTTGGCTGTTCTAGGGTTTGAGGTGACCCTGGCAGTATTCAGATGCTGCCCTAGGGTAGCTCCCCTATTTGGTGGCTTTCTGTGATGGATAGATGCTCACTGGCTAGTCACTTAGTGAACTTCCAGTAGCCTTGATGTTGATAAACAGGATAGGCACATGTTGCCTGTCAATCTGATGGTTTAGCTAGGCTAATAGGTGCTTTGCAAATTTGGATGGCTACAAGGGGTAAGCCATGCTGGATTTCTCTGGTTTTGACCTTTGTGTTGACACAACCAGTGTTCCCTGGTTTAGTTTCCTTCTAGCCCTGATTATACTTGCTGGCACCATTTGGTTTAGTAACCAAATGATGATACATCCAGGGTTTTCCTACCCTTCAGTGCTCATGTGATGCAAGCATGCTTAAGTATGAGCAAGGTATGATCTTGCTCAGGCTCTTGTGTGGTATACCTCACTCCAGCTCCTAGATTAAAGTGTTGTTGTAGAGGATTTGCTTCTGGTGGTTTGCTTGACTTGCCCTGCTCCTCCTTGTGGCTTGTGATTCTTGGTTTGGTTCAGTGGTGAGGTTGAACAGGTTGAACAGCACTGGCTGTTCTTCTTGTTCTAACTATTCTTGGTGTTCTTGGTGACTTACCCTGTTGCTTGTCGATGGATGAAGCAAATGACTAGGGTTTGGCTCTGAAAAGTTTATATATGGTGCTTTCTTGCTCTCCCTGGTCGACAGCTTGGCCTGGCCACCCTTGGTGACTCTTCTCTGGCTTGTGTGTTGTACATCATGCACACATGCAGTGTGTGCTGCCTGTGTGTGTGTGTGTGCACCTGATACTTTGCACTTGGCTGAGAGATGATCAGCTCGGCAGAGCTGATCCATATCCCCTCATTTTTCATTATTCTTCTAACCTGCCAAGTGGCTATGCCACTTGGCATAACTTCTTTTTGTTTTGATTATGTGCAGGGATCAACAATTGATCAAAATGGATATGGAGTTCATCAAATCCAAGATTAAGTGAAGATGGTCTTGTAGTATTTAGACTAGGATACATCCCTGTACTTTTCTTTTTTTGTTTTCTTTTATTTTTTTCAATTTCTCCAATTCTTGTAATGTAATGTAATATTCATTTATTTCCATTATGAATATTGTAAAGACAATGTATCTTGTGGGTTAATCAATAAAGCTCAAGGTTTTCTCTAATGAGCTTGTCTTAATGTTTAACTTATTCATAATATGTGTTATATATTATTTACTTAATGAATTTCCTCACAATTCAAATATTCAGGGTAATTATTTAATGTTTGAATTTGAAATTCAAATGCAACTTTGGTTTGAATTCAACCATACAACTTGATTTAGAATTCAATCATGCAACTTAAGTTTGATGCAAACTCTCCCCTCTCTTCACAAAACCCTAAACTATTTAGATGAGAAACAAGTTTGTCGCACTCTCGAAACCCTAACCCTGTAAGGTGTCGAGAGAGAAACTTGTCCCCCTTCGATGCAGTTTTTGTTTAAAAGCGCGAAATTTCCCCAGAATTTACCATGCAATGCACATCCCTTTCTAAAATCTACCCCTCGATCGTCTCTAAACCTGGGACATTACAGAAGCGGCCTCAAGCTCAAACTCATATTCAACCTCAAGTTGAAGAAATGCCACTTCCCAAGAAGAATCAAGCCAATGCTCCCATTGTGGAGAAATCTAGTGAGAAGAAGGAGAAGAAAAGAACTTGCTACATATGCCGAGAGAAGGGCCACATCTCCTCCTTTTGCACTATTGGTACCTTATCCAACTCTATCACCATTGATGATGTTTATTCTCTTCGTAAGGATGGGGGTGGCAATGTGTTTGCCAAATTTGTTGGTGCTCAAAGTGGTGTCAAGAAAAGAACCATTTGGGTTGCCAAGCCTATTGTGACTAACCTCTTAGGACCCAACTTAGTTGGGGACCAACAATCCAAAATTTGATCAATAGGTGCTTGTTGGAGGGCATTGGAGACTTGGCTACATCATGAAGAATTAAGGGATCTTCATCATTTATATTATCTCAAGCCAAGTCTTGGTTATCTTGCTTCTATCATATATTCAATGTTCCTCCTTGCGGTAACATGTGCTCAACTCATTTATATTGAAAGTTAATCGCCCCTTTGCATGTGTTAGTTTTGTTCCTAACATATGTTTGTATATGTTGTGCTTCCTAATTGTTTTGCTTGAGAAATCAAGTCTATGCATGTTGGGTTGCACACCATGTATTTGTGTTTGTGTTGGAGCCTCTTTGCATCTTGTTGTATCTTATATGGCTCTTATGAGCGATTAATGGACAATCCCATTTTGGGGGAGTGATATTCCTTTGGGAATTTCATGATCCTAAACAATGTGTGTACATGAGGAATATCACTTAGAATTGATATTGCGAGATTATCTAGTCGCTATGTGGTATGCCATCTTCATGAGAAATTCAAATTCTAATGTCCATTAATATCTCTACTTGGATCTTATTTGCCTCTTGTGAAAATAATTTCCTTATCACATTATGGGGGAGTAATAAGCTTTGTGCATATTACAAGCCTAGAAAATGTGAACATTTGAGGTTGTGTCACATAGAATTGATACCGTAAATTATCTCTCCCCTATGTGGCATGTTTGCTCAAACAAGCTCCAATTTGCTTAAATGGCTTCATTGCTAATATCTTTGTGGATCTTATTTGTGAAAGTTTTTCTTGGCATGGTTTTTCACAACGTGTCCCTCAATACATTTTTGGAAAACCATGTGCTTCAAGTCATACTATTAATTGCTTTGCATGTTGGTATGAATACTATTAATTGCTTTGCATGTTGGTATGAATACTATTAATTGCCTTGCATGTTGGTATGACTAAATGAAGCTTTCAAGAAACTATGTTTGCATGGTGGTTAACTCTTATCTTTTACCATATGCTTTGTTCGTTGTAAATATGATCTTATGTATACTTACAAACTACCACCGGGAAATATTTCCTAATACCTCTTGTCCTAGGACAAGTGGTAATCAATGATGAGGTAGATATTTATTGATCATATCTACATTGGCTCTTGTGTTTAAAATTGCCTTATTTATTGCCATGAATTTGTTGTGCTTTGACTCCCATGTGTCTTCCTTGCATCTCATGGATCTAATTTGTCTATTCAAACTTTCTTAGCATTTTAGTAGATATAGGTAGCGTGATGATCCTAGTTTTGTGCATTTTGTATTCATATGAAAAATCCTAGATAATGCACTAATCTTGGGGGAGCTCTTATATATTTGTTAGAATGTTTAAACTTCTCTTGATCATTATCAAAAATTTGGTTTTGGGAGACATAAATTTTCTTTTTGGTACTTTGTGCCATCATAAAAAGTGTCGAGGGTTTGGTTTATTTATTGGAACCTTGCTCTCTTGGGAGTTGGTTATCTCATTCCTTTGTGCTTAGGCTTAATTAGCTTCTTATAATGAGATAAGTCTTTGGAGTCAATCTTGTGTTGATTTGATTCTTTGATATAATTTGGGCAACCATTGTCTCTTGATTTATTTGGTGTTTTGTCCAAATTGTATCTTCCTTTGGTTCTTGAAAGTATTGTGCATGCATATTTAATATATGTATATCTTATGGCATGTGTCACTTTCTTTGATCCAATATATAGGGTAAACTCCATCAAATCCTAATTTGGCTAAGATGTGCATGAAATTCAATTTCATATCTATATGCACATCGAATTGTGGAGTTTGTCCTATATGTTGTAGTGTGTCTAACTACTTCGGACCCAATTAGTTTGGGGACCATTTTGTACTTACCTTTGTGTTAGGTACAATGGATATGCATTGGATGCTTGTCTCACTCTTGCAAAGAAGTGGTGACTCAATGGTAACTTGAGGCAAGCTAGGATGGTCAACGAACACATATCTACTACATCCACACCAATGCTATCTTGGTAACAAGTATCTTCTCATGCATACTTTTCTTGTATCCAACCTTATGGTTGCATCTTGGCATGAATCTCTTGATTTGCAAATGTTGTGCTTCTTGCAAAAGTCTTAATGAAACCTCTTTTTTGTGAATGTGAGTAATTTGAGATGAGTGCATTTGTTGGGAAGTATTTTAAATCATGCTCATGATTCATCCATCCCAACTATGCCTATCTAGCAATTTTATTGCATATCAATTCCTCAAGGCTCTCACATGTGCAATATAGATGAAAGTGCAAATTTATTTACTTCTTTTGGTATCCTCGTTTGTGATACTTGTTGCCTTTCTCAATGCATCCCAACTATCTTCTATCCCTTGTTGATATTTGTGATGTATTTTAGTTGTTTGTGGTTGAAGTTCATGAATGTACAATAAGATAAAATTGAGCCTTTGGCCATGCTATTAAGCAAAAATTCTTATTGGTATATTGCATGACTTCGTCTTGGATATCATGCTATATGTCTTGTGTGTCTATTTTGTGTGTGCATGTTTCTTTGTGGATAAATATCTTAGTGATTTTGTCCACTTAGAGAAACTTATACACATAAGAGATGATACATCTCCATTTGATATTTTTTTTGCATGTTGATTGGTCATGCTAAGCAATATAATTCATTGAAGACTATGATGATGCTTTTTGCTCATCCATATAATAGTCTTATAATATGCTTTGTCATGCCTTTCACATATTCTCTTGGTTGAGCCTTTTATTATGGTGCCTCTTACTTGATTGCTCAACCATTTGTTTGTTGCAAGTGTTAAGATTAATTTTCTATCTATGATCTATTGCAAATGTTTGTGTTTTAAATGGTAATGAGGGAGTGAGGATTCCATGTTATGCATATTGTATTCAAATGCAACATTTTATTTTATGCATGTACCTTGGGGAGCGTCCTCATTTGATTTAGAGCACTATATTTTGGTGATCATTAGAGTTTGATTCACTTGGTATCTTTTGTTTCTTGAATGATATTATGGGAGTGATGATTCCATGTTTGTGCACTTTATACTCCAATGCAAATTGTCTAGTTTTGTGCACAAACCTTGGGGAGCTTCCTCATATTATTTAGAGCAATCTTCTTGATCTTATCATAATATCTATCTTTCTTTTGGTATCTTCTTTGCGGTTCATTTGGTTGCTTGCTTCATTTGTTGAAGCTTCTAGTCTTTGTTATCTTTTTGCAATCTTTGATCCTATCTATAGTGTGATTCTTTCCGAATATTCGTCATTGGATACGTGCATTTGATTCCACTCAAATTATGAGAAATGCACACGCTATGGAGGAACTCTCACTATATTGGCCTTCTAAAATTTTCACCCATTTCGGCAATTGGTGCCAATGGGGGAGAAGTTTGGAGGGTTTAAGGGAATTTGGTTATGTCTTTGCTTTGTGCTTAAGCATGTGCCTTTATTGCATTGCATCTTGTTGCTTTGCATAGTTGAATAGTTAGAGGAAACTCCACTAGGCTTTGAATGCCAATATATGCAATGAAAGTAAAGATCATTCACACATGCATATATTATGGGGGAGTTTGCTCTATATATTCAACTTATTTGTTACTTAAATTCCTTATATAAACCCTCTCAAAGAGATTGTCATCAATTACCAAAATGGGGGAGATTGAAAGTGCATGGAGCCCCCATGTGTGGTTTTGGTAATTAATGACAATCCCTATGGACTAATGTTTGCATAGAGTTATATTTGTAGGAGTTGTCCATAGGCAATTCTTGAACCATTTGTTGGCTTCAAGGTTGCAATAAGAAGAATTTGATGAAGGATATCAAGTGTCAAGTATGTCTTGAAGATGAAGATGAAGTGAGCCCTCAAGTTACTTCAAGACATCAACATGATGAAGAATGAAGAATGAAGTGCAAGTTCAAGATGAGCCAACTCGAAGAGTTCGTAAGCTTGAAGCTTTCCATGGAGAAATGAAGTGCAAGTTCAAGATGAGCCATCTCGAAGAGATCCTTTGCTTGAGTCTTGCCATCCATATGGTGATCATGGATATGTGAAGATGCGCCGAAGAAGAAGCTCTCCCATGGTGGATTATGGGGGAGCAATCCACATGGTGGTCATGGTTATGTGAAGATGCGCCGAAGAAGAAGCTCTCCCATGGTGGATTATGGGGGAGCAATCTACAAGACTTCGTCAAGCAAGCACAAGCAAGAAAGGTGTTCCATCTTATTGAGGTCAAGATCGTCGTCATCAAGCTCAAGTGGAATGCGCAAGTATAAGGTTTGCTCTTGATAGGGTTTCTTTCTCACCGGTCTCATAGTGTAGTTGGAGACCGGTTTATAGGTTATTTGCCGTACTATCAAGAGAGCTCTCGAGTGAGTAACTCGATCGTATCGTTCGGAGAGAGCTCAAACCTTTGCATCCTTGCATCATCTTTCTTGGTTGTTATTTGGACCTTATCCATGTGATGTTTTAGAGCTTGTGCTTATTCTCATGACAAGCTCTAGTTCATCGAAAACGGATTTCGCATAGATCACTTGTTGCGTTTTCGAGTTTGGTTCATCATCTTTCTTGGTTTTATTTGGATCTTATCCATGTTATGTTTTAGAGCTTGTTCTTATTCTCATGACAAGCTCTTGTTCATCGAAAATGGTTTTTGCATGGGCAACTTGTTGCACTTTCAAGATTGGAGGTTTTACCGGTATGTCTTTTTTAGATAGGTCAAACCTTTCATCATTTGTTTCTATCCTAACTTACTGGACTATGATGGTTCCCTGCATGATCTTGTAGAGCTTGTTACTAGCTTCGAAACGAGCCCAAGATCATCAAAATCGGAGTCCGGATGCAAAAGTTATTCAAGTTTCCGTGAAGCAGTTTTTTGGCCGGAAGTTGGCCGGAAGTTCCGGTGGCCGGAACTTCCGCCCTACTTCCGCCGAACTTCCGGAAATGGCGATTCTGCACGCAGAAAACATACTGTAAGCTTTCCGGGGACGCCCTACTTCACCCGAAAGTTGGCCGGTACTTCCGGGGGGCGGAAGTTCCGCCCCAAATGACCGGAAGTTCCGGTTTTGACGAGTTTTGTGCATAACGGGCAGATTTCTCTTGCCCTATTTAAGGGGGTCTTCTTCCCCAAAGTTCCAAAACCGTTTGAGCTCGTTTTTGCCTCCATTGTTGACCTTCTTTGAGCTTGCTATCTCCCTCTCCCTCCCATGAATCTTGCATCTATTTGAGAGAAAGATAGAGGAGATCTAGATCTACATCTTCACCAATCAAATCCCTCTCTTTGTAAGGAGAATCCACTAGATCTAGATCTTGGAGAAATTTGGTGTTCCTCCTCCTATTTGTTCTTCCTCTCTTATTCTCCCAATAGCTTTTGTAGCTTTGTTGGAATTTGAGAGAGAAGTACTTGAGCATCTTTGTGGTGTTCTTGCCATTGCATTTGGTGCATCGGTTTGAGTTCTCCACGGTGATTCGTCGAAGTGAAAGCAAGAAAGTTGTTACTCTTGGGTTCTTGGAACCCTAGACGGATTTGAGGCCTTTGTGGCGATTTCTTGGGAGCCTCCAATTAAGTTTTGGATTCGTGCCCCAAGCTTTGTGTAAGGCTCGGTTTCCGCCTCGAAGGAAATCCCTTAGTGGAACCGTGACCTAGGCCTTTGTGGCGAGGGTCACCGGAGATTTAGGTGAGGCGCCTTCGTGGCGTTCGGTGTGTGGTGTGAGTACCGCATCTTGGGGTGAGGCCTTTGTGGCGTTGGTGTGCATCGAGCAACCACACCTCAAGGTGAGCCTCTTGTGGCGTTCGGGAGCACTAAGCCACCGCACCTTTCCAACGGAGATTAGCACTCGCAAGAGTGTGAACTTCGGGATAAATCTTCGTCTCCCGCGTGCCTCGGTTATCTCTATACCCGAGCTCTTTACTTATGCACTTTACCTTGTGATAGCCATCGTGCTTAAAGTTATATATATCTTGCTATCACATAAGTTGCTTGTATTCCTTAGCATAAGTTGTTGGTGCACATAGGGGAACCCTTGCTTAGAATAAGTTGTTGGTGCACATAGGTGAACCATAGTATATAGGCTTTGGGCTTGACAAAGTAAACGCTAGTTTTATTCCGCATTTGTTAAGCCCATCTCGTAAAAGTTTTAAATCGCCTATTCACCCCCCCTCTAGGCGACATCTGTGTCCTTTCAAAGGGTTAGTTGGGTCGGAGGTGGAAGAGAGGTATATATAGGGGACCCAGAAATATAGCTGTTGGGCTGGGAAAACGGTCAGATTCGCGCCCAAGCGGTACTACCGCTTGTCAAAGCGGTATTACCGCGCGCGCGCGAACTGTGCAGAAAACAGCTGAAAATCGGGCCAAACCGGTAGTACCGCTCCGTAGAGCGGTACTACCGCTTGTGCAAATCTGAGCAGAACGAAATCAAATCGTATGCAGGAGAGAGAGAGGAGGGACAGCAGCAGCAGCGAGGTGGGGCCAGCAAATGGAGCAGCCGGGCAGCAACAGCAGTAGCATGCATGCGGGGCGTGCGCAGCGGCAGTAGCAGGTGGGACCGAGGAGCAGGCGCAGCGAGCGGCAGCAGGCTATCTCCCGGGCGAGCCTCGGGCGAAGCGAGCGAGCGGGGTCAACGCCCGCATCGAGCGTGTGCGTGCGCTCCCGCGCAGAAGCGAGCTGGCGGCGGGCGTGGAGCGTGGGCGCGGTCAGCGAGCGAGGCAGCGTGGTGCGTGCGGCTGGGCCAAGGCGGGAGGCGGGCCGGTAGTACCGGGCCCGGTACCGGCCTGGTACCGTAATTGGGTTACGGTACTATCGGCCTGGTACCGGCCCGGTACCGCTCCGGATCCAGTAAGGAAAACCGCGCCTGCGGTATTTAGCCCGGTACCGCCCGCGGTAGTACCGCCCGGCCCATATGTGCTTTTTCTTTTTCAAATAATATGCAACACGGAAAACGTAATAACTTGAGCTAGGAAGATCAGAATGACATGAAACCAATTTCGTTGGAAAGAGGGTGACAAGAGCTACATCTTTACAAGGTGAAACCATGCAAAAGAGTGAGTGATGATTTTCACATGGTCATAGAGGTGTAACCTCTCAATACGGTATATCGGGAAAATCATCACCCTCGCACATGCAACATGCTATGCAACCGGAATCCGTTTCATGCATAAGAACCAAGAAACACGATGCAATGCATGCAAGGTTTGAGCTCTCTCCGATGATGCGACCCGCTAACCTATCGAGCACAAACCTTGTCTTCGCGCATTCCTCTCGAGTCAGCGAGCTTCATCTTCACACTCTTCATGATTGTACATGCCACCGTCTTCCTTCAACATACACGCCACCGTCTTCTTCCATCTTGTACGAACAACCTTGAGTCCAACACATAGCTATGGACTTGACCTAAGATTGATTCTCAATGCAACAGTTAGTCAATAGGGATTGTCATCAATTACCAAAACCACACATGGGGTAAAGGACATGTTCTTTCAGAAATTATATCAAGGAAATTTCAACATGGAAAATATAAATTCTTCCTTCATTACTCTCATACCAAAGGTTGACTCTCCCATTCTTCCAAGTGACTTCAGACCAATATCCTTGCTCAATACAGTTCTTAAGATTATTACCAAACAGCTGGCTAACAGATGACAGAAAATAATCCTTCAACTAGTTCACAAGAATCAATATGGTTTTCTGAAACAAAGATCAATTCAATGTTTGGGCAAGGAATTCAAATATCTTTTCCAATGTCATAAATCAAAAGAAGAGAATGTTATTCTCAAGCTTGACTTTGAAAAAGCTTTCGATAAAATTGAGCATAGTACAATATTGGATATTCTAAGAGCAAGGGGATTTGGTGAAAGATGGATAAAATGGATTAATTTGATTCCTGGCACTGGAACATCGACTATCCTTCTAAATGTACACATGGGAAGAAATTCTATTGCAAAAGAGGGGTCAGGCAAGGTAATCCTCTCCCACCTTTGCTTTTTTTTTGTGTTAGCAGCTGATCTACTTCAATAAATTTTAAACAAGGCTATGGCACAAGGCATTATTGATAGAACAATTCCTTGTACAGCTTGTCCTGGCTTCCCCATTGTGCAATATGTTGATGATACCTTTGTTATGATGAAAGCAGATGCAAGAAGTTTTATTTTCCTTAAAGCTCTGTTACAAACATTTGCTGAATCTACTGGTCTGAGAGTGAATTATAACAAATCAAATATGATACCCATAAACTTAAGTGAAGAAAGGCTCAATCACTTCTCAGAAACAATAAATTGCAAGAAAGGAACCCTCCCTTTTACATACCTTGAATTGCCACTATGTATTATTAAATCCTCCATGGAACATTTCCTTCCCATTGTGCAAAGAACACAATCAAGACTAGGAGGGATTGTTGATTTTCTAAACTATGGAGGTAAACTACAATTGGTCAAATCGGTGCTTTCTTCCATGCCAATTTTCTTCATGTGTTGTTTTGATGTCCATGTCACAATAAAAGAACAACTTGTAAAATATATAAGACACTGCCTGTCGTTGCCTATTCGATGGTACCTCGGAGGAGGGATCCTCACGAGGGGGAGAAGAATTAGGGGCCATCGGGCAGAGAGTCCTCGAGACGGTGGTACGCGATTTACCCAGCTTCAGAACACCTGCACGATGACAGGGCCTACTACTGCTTGTCCGGAATTATCTGGGCGCTTTCACAATGTTACGATGAGTTGTGGTTGTGCATCTAGGGCTCCTAGGATGCGGCTTATAAAGGCGCCAGGATCTAGGGTTTACACGGAGAGTCCTAGCCGGAATAAAAGTTTCCTAACTATGGAATATTACATTGCCGTGCATGTCAAAGATCCACATTTCCTTAAACGCCGTACTGGATCCATCTACCCCTGATGGGCTAGGCTGGATCCGACTTCCAGAGTTGGTCGGTGGATCCGGCTCCTCTATCCTGGGCTGGACTTCATCCATCTTGATCTACAGCAATTGGGCCGCCCGATGGGCTATACGCCACCATCACCGTCGATGGGCCACCCTGGCTTGCCGGATCTAGCCATCGTCGATGGTACACCCATGAAGTATACCCACAATAGTAGCCCCAGAGTTCTCTGAGATTCACCTCTTATTTCCACCTTGCTCGAACCATCTTCATGTCTGACAAACTTCTTGGAAATATGGGGAAACTTGAAGAACTCCGACTTCTTGAAACTTCCCTTTCTAGCCTGTATGCCGGAAAGATCCTTCATCCCGTGGGACTGCATGCATCGATCTCATCATTACAACGATTTTCCAGGTTACTACCCTGCAGAGATAATGGCTTGTAATTTAAAATTGTTACCCGGAAACTTGAAAAGGTTCAAACGGTTCCACCAATCTTGGCGCCATTTTCGGGTAATTTGAACGGTAACTCGATCATTTGCCATTTTTACCGCTAGGGTTTTCGACACGTGTCCATCATCCAACGGCGAGACGCTTGCGTTCCGACCACAAGATGCGGAGCATGAATCTCATCCCGCGCCTATAAATATCCTCACCGCACACTCTAATCACCCCATTCTCCTCATTTCACCTCTCACTCGAGCGCCGCCACCGAGCTCCTGCTTCCGCCGCGCCGGAGTCTGACGGAGTTTCGCCGGAGTTAGCGCCGCCGCGTCGAGTTCTTAACCTCGGCGAGCCACCATAGCAAAAACCTCATCGCCGGCGTCTCCGACCACCGTAGCAGCCATCTCTGGTAAGCTTTCTGACCTCGAGCTTTTTCATCAGCATCGGTAGGGATGACTAGTATGAAGTGATAGTTCCGACTAAGTTAGTTTACCCTTTAATGTAGATGTCTTCTTCCACTCCGCCTCCAACGCAGTCGGAGCCGATCGCGGCTACGCCAATCTCATCCGCCCCTCCGCTATTCATCCCCGTCCAGCTGGATCCTACCAAATGATCCAGCAAGACCATTGAGGGAGCCACTTCTAATCCGGTGGATTTTGCTGGAAAGAAGCAAATGGAGAAGAAAGTGCAGGAAGCCGCCGCCAAGAAATCCAAAGCCCGGATGCGCGACGGTGAAGTCAAAGGGCAATGGTGGCCCTGCACCACCACAGAGGATGAACTCCGCAGCTTCTAGGTGAAGGAATTTTTGCAACCCGGATCCTGGAGAGCGGTTCCGGGTGCCCTGAACCTGGCGCCCGAAGCCAGAGAATGGGTGCTGACCAGGGCGTTGGTAGAGTGTGGATTCTCCTTGCCCCCGAGCTATTTCTTCTCAGAAATCCTAGAAGCATACAAGCTGCAACCCCACAACATCTCCCCCAACAACGTCCTAGCCATCGCCAACCATGTCGCTCTGTGCGAGGGTCATCTCCGGGTAACACCTGACTTGCCTCTCTTTCAATATTTTTTCTCCGTCAAGAAGGGGACGGTCCCGCAGACTTCGTCGCTCGCCACCTGCGGGAGCATAACTTTCAAGATCCACCTCGACCGCGTGTACCCTTACACGGATTGTCATGAATCCGTGAGGTATTGGTCTGGGGGTTCTTCTATGTGAAGGACATCTCGGATCCGGCCAGCCCGAAGACATTGCCGACGTTCAAGGATGGGCCCGCCAGCGAGACCCCCGCCTGGACTAACTGCCCGCACATCTCCGAGTCACCTACACTGAACAGGATGGTAAGGCGGATCTGGAAGCTGGCAGAGTCCGGCTTGTCGGGAAAGGACCTGATGCTCTCATGGTTCACCAAGCGGATCCAACCTCTCCAACATCGTTATGTTATGATGTATGCGTACAGCGGCCATGATGACACCATGAGCGCCACCAAGGACAACCTTTCCTCCGACGCCCTGGACAAGCGGCTCCGGGTTATGATCAAAATTCCGTGTGACGTTCATTCTCACGTGTGTCATTTTGACATATTCACGGATGGTGCAGGCACCGCGGTAAGTCTATCAACTAATCATCATTTCCTTTTTATGCCTGCGAATTTGTCTAAGGACTTTATCTTGTGTACACAGCTCGAAGCCCTCGAGGAAAAGGATCTTGGGAACCTGACCCGGGTCCCGCACACTAGCACCACGAACCCGGAAGCCACGTCTGACGCGGAAATTCCTGAGGGCCCTCCTCCCGCAAAGCGGACGAGAGGCGCAGACTCAGGGTCGGCGCCCAAACGTGCGCGTGAGTCTGCTAGCGTCGCGACCACCAAAAAGCTCGAAAAGGAGAAACAACGCCTCAAGGATATCGACACCGGCAAAGGCTCGCAGACCAGCCTCGAGTGGTTCTTCACCAAGCCTGGGTAATAACTCAAATTCCGACTTACTCCTTGCGCAAATCATCTCAAAATCTGCTAAGTGTCATGCTCTTTTCATCATGCAGCAAAGTTTCCGGAAGCAAGCCCCAGAAGAAGAAGATCAAGCCCTCGCCTGCCTCTATGCCAGTTCCCCCGGAAGTAGAGGTTCCGCCTAAGCCCTCCTCCTCTGCCGCTCCAGATCTGAAGAATGTCATCAATCTTGATTATATTCCGGAGCCTACTGCAGATTCCGGCAAAGATGCCTCCTCGTCCAAACCTTCGCCTGAAGAGCCCAAAACCACCTCGGCTGAAGCTACGACTAATGATGCCACAAAGAAATTGTTGCTAAGTGGTGCCACTGGTACGCCCGAAATGCACCCACATTTTTTCCGGTACTTCGAAAAGCTCCCTCCCATCAGCGTCATTCGGAAATGACCAACTTGATGAATGAAGTGTGGGGGTCGGCGGAGACGGAGCAACAAGACCTAGCAACCCTCGAGGACAATCTCCAGGTCTTCTTTGCCAAGCACAAAGCCGTGCGCAAGGTAACACTAGCCCCCAAGCATCGTTTAGATATTCTCCGAGTGAAATTTGTGAACCGATGCTTCAACTGTATTATCTTGGTTGGATCTTGGCGGAAACTTAAAATTTCCTAGCACAAGAAGAACTTTAACTTCGCATCCAGCCCCCTAGATTTTAAATTTCCGGCTAACCATTCCAACTTGCTTCACAGAACACCCGTCAACTACACGAGGATCTGCGGACGCTAGTGCTGGAGCAGAAGGCGGAGATCGAGCGGCTGAACAAGAAGGAGGCAGAGGACCGGCAGGCCATCATACTCCTTGAAACTCGTTTGAAAAACAACGAGGGTATGTTTTCCTCCTTACTAGAGGTTCCTCAACGCGCTCTTTTGTTATTTGAATATATCTATGATGAGGACATCCCTACCACACTACTACCTCCGTCATTGCAAGATGAAGATGAAGCTGTTGTGAAGCTCAAGTCCAATGAAGTTAGGATTGGACCTATTCAAGGGCTCGTGCGAAGCTACTTAAGAAACAAGTGAATTTGTTCCTAAATGATACTTTGATTGATGAGAACTTTATACTGCCTAAGTCCTGTTACTTATGTATGATCAGGTATGAAGAGGGAGCAAGCATCGCACGAGGAGAAGAGGAGCATCTGGACGTGAAGATGGACGTGAAGCTGGACATGGAGCTGGACATGAAGATACCCCATGGACGCACGAGGAATGAGCGGGAGGAATGCGCGAGAGGAGACATCACAGTCCAGGCCGGCCCAGCATCTTGTCAGACCGGCCACCACGCCGGCGCGCCCGGTCTCTGGCCCGGTCCAACCGGGCGGTACGCCGGATCCGTCCCGGCGCTGACCGGGCGCTACGGTGATGCCAACCGGGGGGTTACTGCAGGACACTTCCCTCACCCGGTCAGCACCCGGTCCCAGGCCCGGTTTGAACCGGCCTGACCCGGTCCCAGGCCCGGTCGACCGACCCCCAGGCCGGCCGAGTCCGAGTCTGTCTCGACCAGATCTATTCTGGTTGGTTATTTTTGTATCTTTTCGACCTGAGGTCGTCCCGAACGCCTATATAATTGCCCAGGACGCCCCCATAATAGCTTTAGACCACGTTTAAGATAAACCCTAGTTCATAGTTGTTTGCTACGCAAAACTATTGATTCCCAACTCTCCAATTCATTTCGATCTGGATTTTTATGCTACTGAAAGTTTGTGTGATCTGCTGTTCCATTGGGGATAAGAAGATTGCAATCTACCGCTTCGTGGTCGGTGGCTACGTGCGCAAGTGTGTGGAGTTGCGAATATCTTGCAGGGTTGAGAGCTGTTGCATTGGCGATAGGAATCAATCGAGAGACTTCGTCGGTGTCATACAAGTTATCCTCCTCATATCATCGATTCCATCCGTTGTGTTCATCGTGCGTTCATCACAACCCCATCGCTTAGTGAGAAGATCGGGCAACCCCTTATCATCTTGGTATCAGTTTTCAGTGTTTCCTCGGTAAGCCATCCACAATCCACCCCATAGTTGAGTTGTGAGTGTTTCCTATCCAGAAAAAGCCATAAAAAGTTAGGGTTAGGGTTTGCCATAGCCCTAGATTGCACTAATTTCGAGTTTTAGTTGCTTTTCGTAGTTGTTTTTGCGTATCTTTTTCTTCCATCTAGTATTGTTAGGGTTTGTGTTTCCGCTATCATCTAGTTTTCGTATTTGTTTCTCCAAGTCCACATAGCGTACAGTGTGCTTGTTCCCAACCATAGACACAGCCTTTCGATATACGTGACTAGGAACTTTCCCGAAAGAGACTAGTTTTACCGCTCGACAGGTTGCTCGTTAAGTTTTCGGTGCTTTGCAATTTCTGTTGGCCGTGTTCCAAGGAGAAGAGTCGTAAAATAAAAAAAATAGTTGAAAAAAACAAAGAAAAGTGTAGTGTTAGTAGAATCAAGTGAAGGCCTAAGTTTTTCTTTAACTGCACCCGTAGTTGAGCAATCTTGTGCCTATCTCATTGAGCTTTGCTAGCGTCTCTCGAGTGCATTGCAACCTTTCATCCATATAGTTGCATTGCCACATTTATCGCCTTGTGTGAGTATCTTTGGTTGTCTACGGTCAGCACTAGAGCTTGTTATTGGTGCAAATAGGTAGCCTACCTACAGCCCCACATATATCCTACTTTGTCGTGTGATTGTTCTTATACCCTTGATATTCGCTTCGCTACATCCGTGCACTAGTCCGTCAATCCAAGTTGGTAAGCAATACTAATTCACTTTGGAGCAGTAAGATTTACCTTTCTTATCAGTTTTGAGTGAGTTGTGAGAGTACCACCAAAGATTTTTGTTTAGTGCACTAACCTACTAATCATGTCTTCTTCTAAGGATGTTGATGTGTGATACGCGTGAAGCACACGTCCGTTGGGAACCCCAAGAGGAAGGTGTGATGCGTACAGCAGCAAGTTTTCCCTCAGTAAGAAACCAAGGTTATCGAACCAGTAGGAGTCAAGAAGCACGTGAAGGTTAATGGTGACGAAGTGTAGTGCGGCGCAACACCAGGGATTCCGGCGCCAACGTGGAACCTGCACAACACAATCAAAGTACTTTGCCCCAACGTAAGAGTGAGGTTGTCAATCTCACCGGCTTGCTGTAAACAAATGATTAAATGTATAGTGTGGAAGATGATGTTTGCGAAGAACAGTAAGAACAAGTATTGCAGTAGATTGTATTCAGATGTAAAAGAATGGACTGGGGTCCACAGTTCACTAGTGGTGTCTCTCCAATAAGAAATAGCATGTTGGGTGAACAAATTACAGTTGGGCAATTGACAAATAGAGAGGGCATAACAATGCACATACATATCACGATGACTACTATGAGATTTAATCAGGGCATTACGACAAAGTACATAGACCGCTATCCAGCATGCATCTATGCCTAAAAAGTCCACCTTTGGGTTAGCATCCGCACCCCTTCTAGTATTAAGTTGCAAACAACAGACAATTGCATTAAGTATGGTGCGTAATGTAATCAACACAAATATCCTTAGACAAAGCATTGATGTTTTATCCCTAGTGGCAACAGCACATCCACAACCTTAGAACTTTCTGTCACTATCCCAGATTCAATGGAGGCATGAACCCACTATCGAGCATAAATACTCCCTCTTGGAGTCACAAGTATCAACTTGGCCAGAGCCTCTACTAGCAACGGAGAGCATGCAAGAACATAAACAACACATATATGATAGACTGATAATCAACTTGACATAGTATTCCATATTCATCGGATCCCAACAAACACAACATGTAGCATTACAAATAGATGATCTTGATCATGATAGGCAGCTCACAAGATCTAACATGATAGCACAATGAGGAGAAGACAACCATCTAGCTACTGCTATGGACCCATAGTCCAATGAGGAACTACTCACACATCAATCCGGAGGCGATCATGGTGATGAAGAGTCCTCCGGGAGATGATTCCCCTCTCCGGCAGGGTGCCAGAGGCGATCTCCTGAATCCCCCGAGATGGGATTGGCGGCGGCGGCGTCTCTGGAAGGTTTTCCGTATCGTGGCTCTCGGTACAGGTGTTTTCGCGATGAAGGCTTTAAGTAGGCGGAAGGGTAGGGTTGGAGGCGGCACGAGGGCCCCACACGCTAGGGCGGCACGGGGCCCACCCTGGCCGCGCGGCCCTAGCGTGGCGGCGCCTCGTCGCCCCACTTCGTAACTCCTTCGGTCTTCTGGAAGCTCCGTGGAAAAATAAGACTCTGGGTGTTGATTTCGTCCAATTCCGAGAATATTTCCTTTGGAGGATTTCTGAAACCAAAAACAGCAGAAAATAGCAACTGGCTCTTCGGCATCTCGTCAATAGGTTAGTGCCGGAAAATGCATAATAATGACATAAAGTGTCTATAAAACATGTGAGTATCATCATAAAAGTAGCATGGAACATAAGAAATTATAGATACGTTTGAGACGTATCAAGCATCCCAAAGCTTAGTTCCTACTCATCCTCGAGTAGGTAAACGATAACAAAGATAATTTCTGAAGTGACATGCTATCATAATTTTGATCAATACTATTGTAAATCATATGAGATGAATGCAGCGATTCGAAGCAATGGTAGAGACAATGAGTAAACAACTGAACCATATAGCAAAGACTTTTCATGAATAGTACTTTCAAGACAAGCATCAATAAGTCTTGCATAAGAGTTAACTCATAAAGCAATAAATTTTTAGTAGAAAGCTTTGAAGCAACACAAAGGAAGATATAAGTTTCAGCAGTTACTTTCAACTTCAACATGTATATCTCATGGATAATTGTCAACACAAAGTAATATGATGAATGCAAATAAGCAAGTATGTAGGAATCAATGCACACAGTTGACACAAGTTTGCTTCTAAGATAGAAAGAAGTAGGTAACTGACTCAACATAAAGTAAAAGAATGGCCCTTCGCAGAGGGAAGCATGGATTACTATTTTTGTGCTATAGCTTTTATTTTGAAAACATAGAAACAATTTTGTCAACGGTAGTAATAAAGCATATGTGTTATGCATAAGACATCTTATAAGTTGCAAGCCTCATGCATAGATTACCAATAGTGCTCGCACCTTGTCCTAATTAGCTTGGATTTACATGGATTATCATTGCATACCATATGTTTCAACCAAGTGTCACAAAGGGGTACCTCTATGCCGCCTGTACAAAGGTCTAAGGAGAAAGTTCGCATTGGATTTCTCGCTTTTGATTGTTCTCAACTTAGACATCCATACCGGGACAACATAGACTACAGATAATGGACTCCTCTTTAATGCATAAGCATTCAACAGCAGATAATATTCTCATAAGAGATTGAGGATTAGTGTCCAAACTGAAACTTCCACCATGATTCATGGCTTTAGTTAGCGGCCCAATGTTCTTCTCTAACGATATGCATACTCAAACCATTGGATCATGATAAATCACCCTTACCTCAGACAAGACGAACATGCATAGCAACTCACATGATATTCAACAAAGTGTAATAGTTGATGGCGTCCCCAGAAACATGGTTACCGCTCAACAAGCAACTTATGAGAAATAAGATACATAAGTACATATTCAATACCACAATAGTTTTTAAGCTATTTTCCCATGAGCTATATATTGCAAAGACAAAGAATAGAATTTTAAACGTAGCACTCAAGTAATTTACTTTGGAATTGCAGAAAAATACCATGTAGTAGGTAGGTATGGTGGACACAAATGGCATAGTTTTTGGCTCAAGGATTTTGGATGCACGAAAAGTATTCCCTCTCAATACAAGGCTTAGGCTAGCAAGGTTGTTTGAAGCAAACACAAGTATGAACCGGTACAGCAAAACTTACATAAGAACATATTGCAATTATTATAAGACTCTACATTGTCTTCCTTGTTGTTCAAACACCTCACCAGAAAATATCTAGACTCTAGAGAGACCAATCATGCAAACCAAATTTTAACAAGTGATACGTCTCCGACGTATCGAAAATTTCTTATGTTCCATGCCACATTATTGATGATATCTACATGTTTTATGCACACTTTATGTCATATTCGTGCATTTTCTGGAACTAACCTATTAACAAGATGCCGAAGTGCCAGTTGCTGTTTTCTGCTGTTTTTGGTTTCAGAAATCCTAGTAAGGAAATATTCTCGGAATTGGACGAAATCAACGCCCAGGGTCCTATTTTGCCACGAAGCTTCCAGAAGACCGAAGAGTCAACAGAGTAGGGCCACGAGGTGGCCAGGAGGGCAGGCGGCGCGGCCCCACCCTTGGCCGCGCCGCCCTGTCTCCTGGGCCCCTCGCGTCGCCCCCTGACCTACCCTTCCGCCTACTTAAAGCCTTCGTCGCGAAACCCCCAGTACCGAGAGCCACGATACGGAAAACCTTCCAGAGACGCCGCCGCCGCCAATCCCATCTCGGGGGATTCAGGAGATCGCCTCCGGCACCCTGCCGGAGAGGGGAATCATCTCCCGGAGGACTCTACGCTGCCATGGTCGCCTCCGGAGTGATGTGTGAGTAGTCTACCCCTGGACTATGGGTCCATAGCAGTAGCTAGATGGTTGTCTTCTCCTCATTGTGCTTAATTGTCGGGTCTTGTGAGCTGCCGAACATGATCAAGATCATCTATCTGTAATTCTATATGTTGTGTTTGTTGGGATCCGATGAATAGAGAATACCATGTTATGTTGATTATCAATTCATGTCTATGTGTTGTTTATGATCTTGCATGATCTCCGTTATTAGTAGAGGCTCTGGCCAAGTTTTTGCTAGTAACTCCAAGAGGGGGTATTTATGCTTGATAGTGGGTTCATGTCTCCGTGAATCTGGTGGAGTGACAGAAACCTCTAAGATTATGGATGTGCTGTTGCCACTAGGGATAAAACATTGATGCTATGTCCGAGGATGTAGTTATTGATTACATTACGCGCAATACTTAATGCAATTGTCTGTTGTTAGCAACTTAATACTGGAGGGGGTTCGGATGATAACCTGAAGGTGGACTTTTTAGGCATAGATGCATGCTGGATAGCGGTCTATGTACTTTGTCGTAATGCCCAATTAAATCTCACTATACTCATCATAATATGTATGTGCATGGTCATGCCCTCTTTATTTGTCAATTGCCTAACTGTAATTTGTTCACCCAACATGCTGTTTATCTTATGGGAGAGACACCTCTAGTGAACTGTGGACCCCGGTCCAATTCTCTATACTGAAATATAATCTACTGCAATACTGTTCTACTGTTTTCTGCAAACAATCATCTTCCACACTATACATCTAATCCTTTGTTACAGCAAGCCGGTGAGATTGACAACCTCGCTGTTTCGTTGGGGCAAAGTACTTGGTTTGTGTTGTGCAGGTTCCACGTTGGCGCCGGAATCCCTGGTGTTGTGCCGCACTACATCTCGCCGCCATCAACCTTCAACGTGCTTCTTGGCTCCTACTGGTTCGATTAAACCTTGGTTTCATACTGAGGTAAAACTTGCCGCTGTACGCATCACACCTTCCTCTTGGGGTTCCCAACGGTCGCGTGCTGTACGCGTATCAACAAGCTCTATGTAGTTCTTCATTAATAGGTGCAAAGTACATGATGAAAGAGCTTAAACATGATCTAAATGAGCACAACAATTGCCAAGTATCAAATTATTCAAGACATTATACCAATTACCACATGAAGCATTTTCCGTTTCCAACCATAATAATGATGAACGAAGCAGTTTCATCCTTCGCCATGAACATTAAAAGTAATGCTAAGAACACATGTGTTCATATCCAACAGCGGAGCGTGTCTCTCTTCCACACAAAGAATGCTAGGATCCGATTTTATTCAAACAAAAACAAAAATAAAAACAAACAGACGCTCCAAGTAAGCACATAAGATGTGACGGAATAAAAATATAGTTTCACTAGAGGTGACCTGATAAGTTGTCGATGAAGAAGGGATGCCTTGGGCATCCCCAAGCTTAGATGCTTGAGTCTTCTTAAAATATGCAGGGATGAACCACAGGGGCATCCCCAAGCTTAGACTTTTCACTCTTCTTGATCATATTGTATCATTCTCCTCTCTTGACCCTTGAAAACTTCCTCCACACCAAACTCAAAACAAACTCATTAGAGGGTTAGTGCATAATAGAAAATTCATATATTCAGAGGTGACATAATCAGTCTTAACACTTCTGGACATTTCACAAAGCTACTGAAAGTTAATGGAATAAAGAAATCCATCAAACATAGCAAAACAGGCAATGCGAAATAAAAGGCAGAATCTGTCAAAACAGAACAGTCCGTAAAGACGAATTTTTATGGGGCACTTAACTTGCTCATATGAAAATGCTCAAATTGAATGAAAGTTGCGTACATATCTGAGGATCACGCACGTAAATTGGAAGATTTTTCTGAGTTACCTACAGACAGGTCGGCTCAATTTCGTGACAGTAAGTATTCTTTTTCTGTGCAGTAATCCAAATCTAGTATCATCTTTACTATCAAAGACTTTACTTGGCACAACAATGCAATAAAATAAAGATAAGGAGAGGTTACTACAGTAATAACAACTTCCAAGACTCAAATATAAAACAAAAGTGCAGAAGTAAAATAATGGGTTGTCTCCCATAAGCGCTTTTCTTTAACGCCTTTCAGCTAGGCGCAAAAAGTGTGAATCAAGTATTATCAAGAGATGAAGCATTAACATTATAATTTGTTCTAATAATAGAATCATAAGGTAACTTCATTCTCTTAATAGGGAAGTGTTCCATACTTTTCTTGAGAGGAAATTGATACTTAATATTACCTTCCTTCATATCAATAATAGCACCAACAGTTCGAAGAAAAGGTCTTCCCAATATAATGGGACAAGATGCATTGCATTCAATATCCAAGAAAACAAAATCAACGGGGACAAGGTTATTGTTAACCATAATGTGAATATTATCAATCCTCCCCAAAGGTTTCTTCACAACATTATCAGCAAGATTAACATCCAAATAACAGTTTTTCAATGGTGGCAAGTCAAGCATATCATAGATTTTCTTAGGCATAACAGAAATACTTGCACCAAGATCACATAAAGCATTACAATTAAAATCATTGACCTTCATCTTAATGATGGGCTCCCAACCATCTTCTAACTTCCTAGGAATAGAAGTTTCAAGTTTTAGTTTCTCTTCTCTAGCTTTTATGAGAGCATTTGTAATATGTTTTGTAAAGGCCAAATTTATAGCACTAGCATTGGGACTTTTAGCAAGTTTTTGTAAGAACTTTATAACTTCAGAGATGTGACAATCATCAAAATCTAAACCATTATGATCTACAGCAATGGGATCATTGTCCACAATATTTTGAAAAATTTCAGCAGTTTTATCACAAGCAGTTTCAGCAGTTTTAGCAATTTCAGCAATTTTAGGCAGTTTTGCACGCTTTGCATTAGGAGTAGAAACATTGCTAACACCAATTATTTTACCATTGATAGTAGGAGGTTTAGCAACATGTGGAGCATCAACATTACTAGTGGTGGTAATAGTCCAAACTTTAGCTACATTATTCTCTTTCGCAAATTTTTCCTCTTTTTCCCACCTAGCATGCAATTCAGCCATCAATCTAATATTCTCATTAACTCTAACTTGGATAGCGTTTGCTGTAGCAAATGACTTAATATCTTTATTTTCATTAGGCATAACTTTCAATTTTAAAATATCAACATCAGCAGCAAGACTATCAACCTTAGAAGCAAGAATATCAATTTTACCCAGCTTTTCTTCAACAGATTTGTTAAAAGCAGTTTGTGTACTAATAAATTCTCTAAGCATGGCTTCAAGACCAGGGGGCACACTCCTATTATTGTTGTAAGAATTACCATAAGAATTATTATAACCGTTACCATTATTAGAAGGATATGGCCTACAGTTGTTACCAAAATTATTCCGATAAGCATTGTTGTTGAAATTGTTATTTTTAATGAAGTTCACATCAACATGCTCTTCTTGAGCAACCAATGAAGCTAAAGGAACATTATTAGGATCAACATTAGATCTACCATTCACAAGCATAGACATAATAGCATCAATCTTATCACTCAAGGAGGAGGTTTCTTCAACAGAATTTACCTTCTTACCTTGTGGAGCTCTTTCTATGTGCCATTCAGAGTAGTTGGTCATTGCTGCGCGTGGTTGACGTATGTCTTTTCCGTTCAACACGCGTCCGTTGGGAAACCCAAGAGGAAGGTGTGATGCGTACAGCAGTAAGTTTTCCCTCAGTAAGAAACCAAGGTTTATCGAACCAGTAGGAGTCAAGAAGCTCGTCGAAGGTTGATGGCGGCGGAGTGTAGTGCGGCGCAACACCAGGGATTCCGGCGCCAATGTGGAACCTGCACAACACAACCAAATTACTTTGCCCCAACGTGACAGTGAGGTTGTCAATCTCACCGGCTTGCTGTAACAAAGGATTAGATGTATAGTGTGGATGATGATGTTTGCAGAGAACAGTAGAGCGAGTATTGCAGTAGATTGTATTCGATGTAAAAGAATGTACCGGGGTCCATAGTTCACTAGTGGTGTCTCTCCCATAAGATAAATAGCATGTTGGGTGAACAAATTACAGTTGGGCAATTGACAAATAAAGAGGGCATGACCATGCACATACATGTTATGATGAGTATTGTGAAATTCAATTGGGCATTACGACAAAGTAAATAGACCGCTATCCAGCATGCATCTATGCCTAAAAAGTCCACCTTCAGGTTATCATCCGAACCCCCTCCAGTATTAAGTTGCAAACAACAGACAATTGCATTAAGTATGGTGCGTAATGTAATCAACAAATACATCCTTAGACATAGCATTGATGTTTTATCCCTAGTGGCAACAGCACATCCACAACCTTAGGGGTTCTTGTCACTCCCAGATTTAATGGAGACATGAACCCACTATCGAGCATAAATACTCCCTCTTGGAGTTACAAGTATCAACTTGGCCAGAGCCTCTACTAATAACGGAGAGCATGCAAGATCATAAACAACACATAGATAGATTGATAATCAACATAGCATAGTATTCCATATTCATCGGATCCCAACAAACGCAACATGTAGCATTACAGATAGATGATCTTGATCATGTTAGGCAGCTCACAAGATCTAACAATGATAGCATAATTAGGAGAAGACGACCATCTAGCTACTGCTATGGACCCATAGTCCAGGGGTGAACTACTCACACATCACTCCGGAGGCGACCATGGCGGTGAAGAGTCCTCCGGGAGATGATTCCCCTCTCCGGCAGGGTGCCGGAGGCGATCTCCTGAATCCCCCGAGATGGGATTGGCGGCGGCGGCGTATCTGGAAGGTTTTTCGTATCGTGGCTCTCGGTACTGGGGTATTCGCGACGAAGACTTTAAGTAGGCGAAAGGGCGGAGTCGGAGGGCTGACGGGGGCCCCACATGCTAGGGCCGCACGGGCCCCTCCTGGGCCGCGCCACCCTAGTGTGGCGGCGCCTCGTCGCCCCACTTCGGTTCCCTTTCGGTGTTCTGGAAGCTTCGTGGAAAAATAGGCCCCTGGGCGTTGATTTCGTCCAATTCCGAGAATATTTCCTTACTAGGATTTCTGAAACCAAAAACAGCAGAAAACAAAGAATCGGCTCTTCGGCATCTCGTTAATAGGTTAGTGCCGGAAAATGCATAAATATGACATAAAGTATGTATAAAACATGTGAGTATCATCATAAAAGTAGCATGGAACATAAGAAATTATCGATACGTTGGAGACGTATCAGCATCCCCAAGCTTAGTTCCTACTCGTCCCGAGTAGGTAAACGATAACAAAGATAATTTCTGAAGTGACATGCCATCATAATCTTGATCAATACTATTGTAAGCACATGTAATGAATGCAGCGATTCGAAGCAATGTAAATGCAATGAGTAAACAATTGAATCATATAGCAAAGACTTTTCATGAATAGTACTTTCAAGACAAGCATCAATAAGTCTTGCATAAGAGTTAACTCATAAAGCAATAAATTCATAGAAAAGGCATTGAAGCAACACAAAGGAAGATTAAGTTTCAGCGGTTGCTTTCAACTTGTAACATGTATATCTCATGGATATTGTCAACATAAAGTAATATAACAAGTGCAATATGCAAGTATGTAGGAATCAATGCACAGTTAATACAAGTGTTTGCTTCTTGAGATAGAAAGAAGTGGGTAAACTGACTCAACATAAAAGTAGAAGAAAGGCCCTTTGCAGAGGGAAGCATTGATTGCTATATTTGTGCTAGAGCTTTTATTTTGAAAACAAGAAACAATTTTGTCAACGGTAGTAATAAAGCATATGTATCATGTAAATAATATCCTACAAGTTGCAAGCCTCATGCATAGTATACCAATAGTGCCCGCACCTTGTCCTAATTAGCTCGGATTACCTGGATTATCATCGCAATACATATGTTTTAACCAAGTGTCACAAAGGGGTACCTCTATGCCGCCTGTACAAAGGTCTAAGGAGAAAACTCGCATTGGATTTCTCGCTTTTGATTATTCTCAACTTAGACATCCATACCGGGACAACATAGACAACAGATAATGGACTCCTCTTTAATGCATAAGCATTTAGCAACAATTAATATTCTCATATGAGGTTGAGGATTGTTGTCCAAAACTGAAACTTCCACCATGAATCATGGCTTTAGTTAGCGGCCAAATGTTCTTCTCTAACAATATGCATACTCAAACCATTCAACTCATGGTAAATCGCCCTTACTTCAGACAAGACGAACATGCATAGAAACTCACATGATATTCAACAAAGTGTTGATGGCGTCCCCAGGAACATGGTTATCGCTCAACAAGCAACTTAATAAGAAATAAGATGCATAAGTACATATTCAATACCACAATAGTTTTTAGGCTATTTGTCCCATGAGCTATATATTGCAAAGGTGAAGAATGGAAATTTTAAAGGTAGCACTCAAGCAATTTACTTTGGAATGGCGGAGAAATACCATGTAGTAGGTAGGTATGGTGGACACAAGTGGCATAGTGTTTGGCTCAAGGATTTTGGATGCATGAGAAGTATTCCCTCTCGATACAAGGTTTAGGCTAGCAAGGTTGTTTAAAGCAAACACAAGTATGAACCGGTACAGAAAAACTCACATAAAAGACATATTGTAAGTATTATAAGACTCTACACCGTCTTCCTTGTTGTTCGACTCTTACTAGAAAATATCTAGACCTTAGAGAGACCAATCATGCAAACCAAATTTTAACAAGCTCTATGTATTTCTTCATTAATAGGTGCAAGGTATATGATGCAAGAGCTTAAACATGAGCACAACAATTGCCAAGTATCACATTATTCAAGTTATTATACCAATTAACACATGTAGCATTTCCCGTTTCCAACCATATAACAATTTAACGAAGCAGTTCAACCTTTGTCATGAATATTATGAGTAAAGCCTAAGGACATATTTGTCCATATGCAACAGCGGAGCGTGTCTCTCTCCCACACAATGAATGCTAGGATCCAACTTTATTCAAACAAAACAAAAATAAAAACATACAGACGCTCCAAGTAAAGCACATAAGATGTGATGGAATAAAAATATAGTTTCATTAGAGGAACCTGATAATGTTGTCGATGAAGAAGGGGATGCCTTGGGCACCCCCAAGCTTAGACGCTTGAGTCTTCTTGAAATATGCAGGGATGAACCATCGGGGCATCCCCATGCTTAGAGCTTTCACTCTCCTTGATCATATTGTATCATCCTCCTCTCTTGACCCTTGAAAACTTCCTCCACACCAAACTCAAAACAACTCATTAGAGGGTTAGTGCATAATCAAAATTCACATGTTCAGAGGTGACATAATCATTCTTAACACTTCTGGACATTGCACAAAGCTACTGAAAGTTAATGGAATAAAGAAATCCATCAAGCATAGCAAAACAGGCAATGCGAAATAAAAGGCAGAATATGTCAAAACAGAACAGTCCGTAAAGACGAATTTTATAGGTGCACCAGCCTTGCTCAGATGAAAATGCTCAAATTGAATGAAAGTTGCGTACATATCTGAGGATCACTCACGTAAATTGGCAGAATTTTCTGAGTTACCTACAGAAACTATTGCTCAAATTCGTGACAGCAAGAAATCTGTTTCTGCGCAGCAATCCAAATCTAGTATGAACCTTACTATGAAAGACTTTACTTGGCACAACAATGCAACAAAATTAAGATAAGGAGAGGTTGCTACAGTAGTAACAACTTCCAAGACTCAAATATAAAACAAAAGTGCTGTAGTAAAATCATGGGTTGTCTCCCATAAGCGCTTTTCTTTAATGCCTTTCAGCTAGGCGTAGAAAGTGTGTATCAAGTGTTATCAAGAGACGAAGCATTAGCATTCTTACCAGGGGCGCTGCACTTACCCTTCATACTCTTATTTCTACTCTTTGGTTTAGGGAATACATGACCGCATCCGGGTGTAGAGGCAAAATTTAGAGTGCCTTTCCCCATATCTATGATTGCTCCCATGAGTTTCAGCAGGGACCTTCCAAGTGTAATTTGTCCTGTCCATACACATTCAACAACGAGATAATCAGTGGATACCGTTCTTCCAAGAAAGGTTGTGAACACACCTTCAGCTATACCCTTAGGATTTATAACAGAGTTATCAGTAAGAGTTATTCCTTCTCCTCCTTCAGTAAGTTCCCAAAGTGTCCAAGATTCATAAATACTTTTAGGCATAAGGCAAAACTCAGACATAATATCACAACGAGCATGAAAAGTTTCACCACAAATAGAAACTTCAACGGTAGGCACCCACATTGAAGGTTCAAAGCTTAATGGAACATAATCATAATATTCGCGGATCTGGTTGTACCCTTCTTTTAAACAGGATATATTTGTTTCGAGAGTGTTTAATCTATTATGAATGCTGGCAAGAGATGAATCAAAATTATTATCGGAGCAAGATGATGTAATCAATTTTCTTATGGCATTAAAAGCTTGATCCCCATCACAATGAAGGAAATCTCCTCCCACTACAACATCTAAGGCATATCTATAACGAAGAATAAGCCCAAAATAAAAATTACTAAGAAGCAAACTTAGCGTTATTTTAGGTTCAGTTTTACTATAAGAATCAAAAATTCTCGACCAGGCTTCTTTAAAACTCTCCTCACCCCCTTGTTTAAAAGTAAAGATCGATTCCTCAGGTGATAGAGTAACAACTACGGGACTAGTCATAATAACAATAATAAGGTAAATGCAAATAACTAATTTTTGTGTGTTTTTAATATGGAGAACAAGACAGTAAATAAAGTAAAGCTAGCAACTAATTTTTTTGTGTTTTGTTTTAGTGCAGCAAACAAAGTAGTAAATAAAAGTAAAGCAAGACAAAAACAAAGTAAAGAGATTGGAAGTGGAGACTCCCCTTGCAGCGTGTCTTGATCTCCTCGGCAACGGCGCCAGAAAATCTTTGCTGGCTTGTAGTTGACGTGGGAGTTAGAAATCTCTGTGGTGTAATTTCCTTCACGTCCCCGGCAACGGCGCCAGAAAATCTTCTTGCTGCGCGTGGTTGACGTATGTCTTTTCCGTTCAACACGCGTCCGTTGGGAACCCCAAGAGGAAGGTGTGATGCGTACAGCAGTAAGTTTTCCCTCAGTAAGAAACCAAGGTTTATCGAACCAGTAGGAGTCAAGAAGCTCGTCGAAGGTTGATGGCGGCGGAGTGTAGTGCGGCGCAACACCAGGGATTCCGGCGCCAACGTGGAACCTGCACAACACAACCAAATTACTTTGCCCCAACGTGACAGTGAGGTTGTCAATCTCACCGGCTTGCTGTAACAAAGGATTAGATGTATAGTGTGGATGATGATGTTTGCAGAGAACAGTAGAACGAGTATTGCAGTAGATTGTATTCGATGTAAAAGAATGGACCGGGGTCCACAGTTCACTAGTGGTGTCTCTCCCATAAGATAAATAGCATGTTGGGTGAACAAATTACAGTTGGGCAATTGACAAATAAAGAGGGCATGACCATGCACATACATGTTATGATGAGTATTGTGAAATTCAATTGGGCATTACGACAAAGTACATAGACCGCTATCCAGCATGCATATATACCTAAAAAGTCCACCTTCAGGTTATCATCCGAACCCCCTCCAGTATTAAGTTGCAAACAACAGACAATTGCATTAAGTATGGTGCGTAATGTAATCAACAAATACATCCTTAGACATAGCATTGATGTTTTATCCCTAGTGGCAACAGCACATCCACAACCTTAGGGGTTGCTGTCACTCCCCCAGATTTAATGGAGACATGAACCCACTATCGAGCATAAATACTCCCTCTTGGAGTTATAAGTATCAACTTGGCCAGAGCCTCTACTAATAACGGAGAGCATGCAAGATCATAAACAACACATAGATAGATTGATAATCAACATAGCATAGTATTCCATATTCATCGGATCCCAACAAACGCAACATGTAGCATTACAGATAGATGATCTTGATCATGTTAGGCAGCTCACAAGATCTAACAATGATAGCATAATTAGGAGAAGATGACCATCTAGCTACTGCTATGGACCCATAGTCCAGGGGTGAACTACTCACACATCACTCCGGAGGCGACCATGGCGGTGAAGAGTCCTCCGGGAGATGATTCCCCTCTCCGGCAGGATGCCGGAGGCGATCTCCTGAATCCCCCGAGATGGGATTGGCGGCAGCGGAGTCTCTGGAAGGTTTTCCGTATCGTGGCTCTCGGTACTGGGGTATTCGCGACGAAGACTTTAAGTAGGCGGAAGGGCGGAGTCGGAGGGCTGACGGGGGCCCCACACGCTAGGGCCACGCGGGCCCCTCCTAGGCTGCGCCGCCCTAGTGTGGCGGCGCCTCGTCGCCCCACTTCGGTTCCCTTTCGGTGTTCTGGAAGCTTCATGGAAAAATAGGCCCCTGGGCGTTGATTTCGTCCAATTCCAAGAATATTTCCTTACTAAGATTTCTGAAACCAAAAACAGCAGAAAACAACAACTGGCTCTTCGGCATCTCGTTAATAGGTTAGTGCCGGAAAATGCATAAATATGACATAAAGTATGTATAAAATATGTGAGTATCATCATAAAAGTAGCATGGAACATAAGAAATTATCGATACGTTGGAGACGTATCAGTCATCATATCATCAAGAAGCTTTGTTACGGCGCCTAAGGTGATGGACATAAAAGTACCTCCAGCAGCTGAATCCAATAGGTTTCGCGAAGAAAAATTCAATCCTGCATAAAAGGTTTGGATGATCATCCAAGTAGTCAGTCCATGGGTTGGGCAATTCTTGACCAAAGATTTCATTCTTTCCCATGCTTGGGCAACATGCTCATTATCCAATTGCTTAAAATTCATTATTCTACTTCTCAAAGATATAATTTTAGCAGGAGGATAATATCTACCAATGAAAGCATCCTTACATTTAGTCCATGAATCAATACTATTCTTAGGCAAAGATAGCAACCAATCTTTAGCTCTTCCTCTTAATGAGAAAGGAAACAATTTTAATTTTATAATGTCACCATCTACATCTTTATACTTTTGCATTTCACATAGTTCAACAAAATTATTAAGATGTGCAGCAGCATCATCAGAACTAACACCAGAAAATTGCTCTCTCATAACAAGATTTAGTACAGCAGGTTTAATTTCAAAAAATTCTGCTGTAGTAGCAGGTGGTGCAATAGGTGTGCATAGGAAATCATTATTATTTGTGCTAGTGAAGTCACACAACTTAGTATTCTCAGGATTACCCATTTTAGCAATAGTAAATAAAGCAAACTAAATAAAATAAATGCAAGTAACTAATTTTTTGTATGTTTAATATGGAGAACGCAAGAAAGATAGTAAATAATGTAAAACAAGTAACTATTTTTTTTGTATTTTTGATATAATGAGCAAACAAAGTAGTAAATAAAATAAAGTAAAGCAAGACAAAAACAAAGTAAAGAGATTGGAAGTGGGAGACTCCCCTTGCAGCGTGTCTTGATCTCCCCGGCAACGGCGCCAGAAAAAGAGCTTGATACGCGTGAAGCACATGTCCGTTGGGAACCCCAAGAGGAAGGTGTGATGCGTACAGTAGCAAGTTTTCCCTCAGTAAGAAACCAAGGTTATCGAACCAGTAGGAGTCAAGAAGCACGTGAAGGTTGATGGTGACGGAGTGTAGTGCGGAGCAACACCAGGGATTCCGGCGCCAACGTGGAACCTGCACAACACAATCAAAGTACTTTGCCCCAACGTAACAGTGAGGTTGTCAATCTCACCGGCTTGCTGTAAACAAAGGATTAAATGTATAGTGTGGAAGATGATGTTTGTGAAGAACAGTAAGAACAAGTATTGCAGTAGATTAAGTTGCAAACAACAGACAATTGCATTAAGTATGATGCGTAATGTAATCAACACAAATATCCTTAGACAAAGTATTGATGTTTTATCCCTAGTGGCAACAGCACATCCACAACCCTAGAACTTTCTGTCACTATCCCAGATTCAATGGAGGCATGAACACACTATCGAGCATAAATACTTCCTCTTGGAGTCACAAGTATCAACTTGGCCAGAGCCTCTACTAGCAACGGAGAGCATGCAAGAACATAAACAACACATATATGATAGACTGATAATCAACTTGACATAGTATTCCATATTCATCGGATCCCAACAAACACAACATGTAGCATTACAAATAGATGATCTTGATCATGATAGGCAGCTCACAAGATCAAACATGATAGCACAATGAGGAGAAGACAACCATCTAGCTACTGCTATGGACCCATAGTCCAATGAGGAACTACTCACACATCAACCCGGAGGCAATCATGGTGATGAAGTGTCCTTCGGGAGATGATTCCCCTCTCCAGCAGGGTGCCAGAGGCGATCTCCTGAATCCCCCGAGATGGGATTGGCGGCGGCGGCGTCTCTGGAAGTTTTTCCGTATCGTGGCTCTCGGTACAGGTGTTTTCGCGACGAAGGCTTTAAGTAGGCGGAAGGGTAGGGTTGGAGGCGGCACGAGGGCCCCACACGCTTGGGCGGCGCGGGGCCCACCCTGGCCGCGTGGCCCTAGCGTGGCGGCGCCTCGTCGCCCCACTTCGTAACACCTTCGGTCTTCTAGAAGCTCCGTGGAAAAATAAGACTCTGGGCGTTGATTTCGTCCAATTCCGAGAATATTTCCTTTGTAGGATTTCTGAAACCAAAAACAGCAGAAAATAGCAACTGGCTCTTCGGCATCTCATCAATAGGTTAGTGTCGGAAAATGCATAATAATGACATAAAGTGTGTATAAAACATGTGAGTATCATCATAAAAGTAGCATGGAACATAAGAAATTATAGATACGTTTGAGACGTATCAATGTGATGCAGAAAAAGGATCCAACTTCAACAGTTACTTAGCTAGAATATGAAGCACTTCGTGATCATCTACAACATGAAATCCGTGGTGCTACTGAAGCACTGTACAAGGATATTCAGGGTGTCCACTTGAAGGTCGATGAGGCTACTACGGCTGTTACCATCGTTCAAACATCAATGACGACTCTGCAAGCATCTATACAAAATTTGACTCAAGCCGTTGGTGAGATACGTACAATGGTACAACCACAACAACCACCACCTGATGAAGATGGCAGTGTGCAAGGTGACAATGCGGAAGCTGCTGCTACTCAAGGACGTGGTATTGGTCGTGGTCTTGGACGTGGCGTTGGTGATGGTCTACGTGGGCATGGTTTTGTCGAACTTGGAGCCCGCCGTGTTCCTCCACAGCCGCAAGACGATGGTTTGGGTAAGCCCAAGTTCTCAATTCCCAGATTTGAAGGAGGTACTGATGTTGAAGAATATCTCATATGGGAGCTGAAAATTGAGAGATTATGGCGTGTACATGACTATACTGAAGATAGGAAGATCAATCTTGCTTCCTCTGAATTTGATGGCTATGCATTGCGTTGGTGGGATGGACTTGTTCATGCTCGAGAAGATGATGGTGAGCTGCCTGATGTCTACTCACGCTTCTTTTCCTGTAGACAGTGTTGGGCCTCCAAGAGCAGAGGTTTGTAGAACAGCAGCAAGTTTTCCCTTAAGTGGATCACCCAAGGTTTATCGAACTCAGGGAGGAAGAGGTCAAAGATATCCCTCTCAAGCAACCCTGCAACCACAAAGCAAGAAGTCTCTTGTGTCCCCAACACACCTAATACACTTGTCAGATGTATAGGTGCACTAGTTCGGCGAAGAGATAGTGAAATACAGGTGGTATGAATGAATATGAGCAGTAGTAACGGCGCCAGAAAATACTTGATGCTACAACTGGCGTGTGGTTGATGGTGGTAATATTGCAGGCAGTAGAGATGCAGTAAAACAGTAAACAAGCAGTGATAGCAGTATTTGGAAACAAGGCCTAGGGATTATACTTTCACTAGTGGACTCTCTCAACATTGATCACATAACATAATAAATAGATAAATGCTATACTCTACACTCTCTTGTTGGATGATGAACACCACTAATTGTGTAGGGTTACACGAACCCTCAATGCCGGAGTTAACAAGCTCCACAACATTCGATGTTCATATTTAAATAACCTTAGAGTGCATGATAGATCATTGCAATTACACCAAGTACTAACATAGCATGCACACTGTCACCATCACACTATGAAGGAGGCATAGATCACATCAATACTATCATAGCAATAGTTAACTTCATAATCTACAAGAGATTACAATCATAACCTACGCCAAGTACTACACGATGCACACATTGTCACCATTACACCGTGGAGGAGGAATAGAGTACTTTAATAACATCACTAGAGTAACACATAGATGAATAGTGATACAAAACTCATATGAATCTCAATCATGTAAGGCAGCTCATGAGATCATTGTATTGAAGTACATAGGGAGAGAGATTAACCACATAGCTACCGGTACAGCCCTTAGCCTCGAGGGAGAACTACTCCCTCCTCATGGGAGACAGCAGCGGTGATGAAGATGGCGGTGGTGTCGATGGAGGAGCCTTCCGGGGGCACTTCCCCGTCCCGGCGGCGTGCCGGAACAGAGACTCCTGTCCCCTAGATCTTGGCTTCGCGATGGCGGCGGCTCTGGAAGGTTTCTCGTACCGTGGCTTTTCCGTATCGAAGATTTAGGCCAGGGACCTTTAAATAGGCGAAGAGGCGGAGTCGGAAGGTCGACGAGGCGATGACACACTAGGGGGGCGCGGCCCACCCCTGGCCGCGCCAGCCTATCATCTGGGGCCCACAGGGCCCTCCTCTGGTGGCTCTCGGGTGTTCTGGAAGCTTCGTGTGATTCTAAGATGCTGGGCGTTGATTTCGTCCAATTCCGAGAATATTTCCTTACTAGGATTTCTGAAACCAAAAACAGCAGAAAACAGGAACTGGCACTTTGGCATCTCGTCAATAGGTTAGTTCCGGAAAACGCATAAAATCATCATAAAGTGTGAACAAAACATGTAGGTATTGTCATAAAACAAGCATGGAACATAAGAAATTATCGATACGTCGGAGACGTATCAGCATCCCCAAGCTTAGTTCCTACTCGTCCCGAGTAGGTAAACGATAACAAAGATAATTTCTGAAGTGACATGCTACCAACATGATCTTAATCATACTATTGTAAAGCATATGAGATGAATGCAGCGATTCAAAGCAATGGTAAAGACAATGAGTAAACAATTGAATCATATAGCAAAGACTTTTCATGAATAGTACTTTCAAGACAAGCATCAATAATTCTTGCACAAGAGTTAACTCATAAAGCAATAAATTCTTAGTAAAGGCAATGAAGCAACACAAAGGAAGATTAAGTTTCAGCGGTTGCTTTCAACTTGTAACATGTATATCTCATGGATATTGTCAACATAAAGTAATATAATGAATGCAAATATGCAAATATGTAAGAATCAATGCACAGTTAGCACAAGTGTTTGCTTCTAAGATGGAAGGAAATAGGTAGACTGACTCAACATTAAAGTAAAAGAGTGGCCCTTCGAAGAGGGAAGCATGGATTGCTATATTTGTTCTAGAGCTTTGATTTTGAAAACATAAAGAGAGCATAAAAGTAAAGTTTTGAGAGGTGTTTGTTGTTGTCAATGAATGTTAATGGGCACTCTAACCCCCTTGCCAGACAAACCTTCAAAGAGCGGCTCCCATGAAACATTTTTATTTTTGGGTGGCACTCCTTCCAACCTTTACTTTCACAAACCATGGCTAACCGAATCCTCGGGTGCCTGCCAACAATCTCATACCATGAAGGAGTGCCCTTTTATTCTAGTTTTATTTAGATGACACTCCTCCCCACCTTTGCTTTCTCAAGCCACGGCTAATCGAATCCTCGGGTGCCGTCCAACAATCACATACCATGGAGGAGTGTCTATTTTTTGTAAAATCATGAAAGTTAATTAGTTTGGGGCTGGGAACCCCATTGCCAGCTCTTTTTGCAAAATTATTGGATAAGCGGATGAAGCCACTAGTCCATTGGTGAAAGTGTAATAACCCAGAACATAGGAACAATGAAGGGTAGATTTAGAAATGGGATGTGCATTTCATCGCAAAACGGGGGAAATTTTCGCGCCTTATTGCAACTAAACCTAAGAGGGATCGAGGTTCTCTCTCATTTTGCACTTAGGGTTAGGCAATATGAGTTAGGGAAATTTCGACATGATCTCTTTTGTATCTTATTGATTTGGGGAATGATTTCATTTGACAAGTGTTAATACATTTAACAATAAGCATTAAACAATATAAATATGGAATTCACAATTCAAACACAACTTATGAAATCAAATGACTTTGAATTTCACATTGAATATTAAATACAATATTTAATTCAGAATATAAACATTACATAAAGCAAAAGCTCATAAACAAAAACTTGAGCTTTATTGATAATCAACACAGAATACATTGTCTTTACAATATTCTTGATACAAGAATTGATAAATAATAAACAGAAATGAAAAAGGAAAATTACAAGGTTGTTCTAAACTAAAACCTAGACTAAATGTCTTGAAGAATATCTTCTGGTCATATTCATCTTCAAAACCTGCAAAATAAAACACCAACACTAGACAAGGGTTATGTATTACACAGATATTCAGTTTGGATAGACACCAAGTGTCATGCACACTTGTGCTTGTCCAAAACCAAGGACAACACCAGGATAAGAAGGAGCAGACCAAAACTGAGCATCCATCAGGGGCTCAAGTTTCAGCATATGAGAGCACACAGCTCATGTGTGCTGGGCAAGCCACAGCAAGGCCATGCATCAGCTTAGTCACAAAGCAAGCCATGCTTGTGTGTCATGGCAGGAACAAAAGTAGAGCTCATATAAAAGGGGCATAAACCCTAGCAGTAGTAACCAGTCGACCAGATGGGATTCACGGGATAAGGTAAGGTGAAGTTAACACAGCATAGTTCATCCAGTTCTTGCACAAGGACAGAACCAACACACACAACCACTCCTCCACCAGAAATCATGGTGACCTGAGAAGATCATCTAAGACCTGGAGGTGAAGGGTTGTGATACAAACCACAAGTCTGCATCAACAAAACATTTCTTTCTAGGAGCTGGAACAAGGTATACCTAGTTCGTGGAAAAGATCGAATGGATCTAATCCATAAATCATGCATGACATGGTCATGGGTTGAGCAGATGCTCAAAGGGTTAGTCATCACTTGGTTTCACCAAGGATTACTGTCAGTCTAGAAGCCACTAAGATAGAAAACATCCAGATACAGATCTCGTGCACAGAAGCTAGAAATCATGCACAGATGCACACACTAGCAAGATCTCATGCACAGATAGCACCAGTAGATTTATTGCAAGGATTAGCAGCTAACCAAGACTACACAGAATATCCTAAGCAAGTAACCATCAGATTCAACCCATTTTTCATCAAAAGCATCCACAGGGCATTCACCTTAGTGATTCCCAACTGTGGAGTTTGTTTTATTTTCACAAAGCCAACCAAATAGCCAAATAGGATGCAACCAGATGCAGTAGAAAACTACTGAGGTCACAAACCATCTCAGTATGCAAGCAAGGCCACACAGGCAATTTGAAATCATCACCACACAGGTTCAGTCAGAGATTCATATTCCAAAATGATTTTGGAATTAATTTAGGTAACAGCTGAAGCACTGAATCATAACCAAACATGGTTCATCAAGTATAACTGACTGAAATTAAAACTTGGTAATAGCATGACTTGCACAGAAGGATTACTGAAGCAGATGCTTCAGTAATGCCTATCTGGCTACCAAAACTATTGAACAAGTAATAATATAAGAATCAGCATATCAATTCATTCATAATTAATCCAACCAAGCATGAATTTATAACAAATCCATGCAGTAATTATACAGTAGCACGCTGTGAGGCAACACAAGCATGTATCAAGGCATCATAGCTTCCGGATTAAATCCAGAAGGCTATGGGGAGCCGCAGGCCACACATACAGGATCATAAGCATGCTTGAGTAGCAGTAATAGAAGCAACCCATCCATTTAGCAAAAGAAGCCACAAATAACCAAGCATATCTGATGATCCCAGAGATCAATTGGATCATGCATGTGCACGAGCACACCACCAAAGAAGACAAAGCCTAGTTATACACCTAGACAAGCATGGATAGCATGCCAGTAAGCACGAGCAGGCTCATAAGCATGAACAGCATGGCATAGTAAGATCCTAGCATGATAGGGGCAGTAGGAAAGCAACACATGGCATGCACAATAAGCAAAGCAACACTGGCCAGTACCCTTGAATGGTAAATTGGTCAGAGCTTGCAGAAAGGGGAAGCACATGCATGGTGTAGAGAAGGAGGAGGAGCAGAAGACCTTACCCGCGCCTGGAGGCAGAAGCTATGGCATGGCGAGGCAGTGCCCGCGCGGCCATAGCAGCTGCAAAGCCAGGGAAGTCGCCGGCGTTACGCCGACGAACACCACCAGCAGCACCACAGCATGGAGATGACGGCATAGGCGCTGCGAGCAGCACCCGTGCCAGGTCGGTCTCGGAGGCGCACGCGTCGTCGGCGAGGACGAGAGCTCGTCGGAGATCCCCAATCGCCCAAGGCGATTCTCCACGAGATCCAGAGGGGAGGCGATTCACCAGGAGAGGAAGCAATCGAGGAAACCACGCGGACAGATCGATAGATCATCACGCGGCGGTTCCGAATCAGTAGGTGGCTACGGCGAAGGAGCACGGCGATGGCCGGAGCGAGGCGGCGGCCATGGCGGCGACGCCATCGCCAGGGCGTCGCGAGAGAGGCTAGGGTTAGAGACGAAAAGCGAGAGAGGGCCGAGTGAGTGAGAGCGGTGGGCCGTTCGGCTCCACCGAGCCGCTATGGGGCAAGCCTTAGTGGGCTGTCCCATGGGCTTAGGTTATTGGGCTGGGCCCAATAAGGTCCAGGGGGTATTTTGGTCTTTTAACATTTAATAAAAGGCCAGAACTTTACCAAATTTTAATAAATCAAATACAACTCTAAAAATCCATTAAAAATTGGATTAACGAATGAAAAATAAATCTTAACAAGAATAAAATATGAAATGGAATTTATGAAACAAATTCAAAATTATGAATTTTAAGAATTCAAATAATAACTTGGAATTTAAAATATTATTTACTTGTATTTAAAATTCAAGGAAGAATCTCAAATAAGTTCAAATACTTATTTTCAAACATTTCAAAATGAAATTCTATTATTCCAAGTCATTTCTTTTGGAAAAGGGTATTTTCCCAGAAAAATACTATAGTCCTTTTTATTCCAAAAACTATAGAGGTAACTCTATAATTTTCAATTATTTTTGGAATGATTAAGGGAATCAACAAGTAAATAGTTTTACTTTGAATTGTTGTACTTTGTGTGAATTAAAAATGGTTTATACTTTTAAATCAATTGTAAATTACTGTCAAAGACATAAATCTTAAACGCAACCCTAAATTGATATGACTCAGCGGGGTAAAGGGATTCAACATAAAATAATACATCCATGATTGCATTATTTGGATTTTATAACATTGTCCTTACCGGACAATGATGCTTCTTACAGAACCCGAGGTCCAGGTTCCATCAACTGCATCGAACTGCACTATCTCGCAGTCCACAGGCAAGTTCACCCTTGCTCATGTCAACTTGAGTATTTTCTACTACTTTAATGCAAAGCTATATACTTATCATTCCTGCATCGCAAATGAAATGTTACTTTCCAACTATGAATATGACTATGTGGCTGGCAATGGAACCATGGTATGTGTTGATATGGTGGAGGTTCCATTGCAATGAGTTATATCACCCTTGGATTAAATTACCAATGCCGTCCAGTGATTCTAGCGCCGTACAAATCGCGTTGACCATGAGATCTATAATGGCTCTGGGGAAGCCAGTCGTATCTTTTCCCTTCTGCACGCCAACGGATTGGTAGAGCCGGCGGGGTGTTGGAGGCACTGCCGTAGGTTGGGATAGCCTTTTAAATCCCCATCCATTAGTGATGATGGCTCTACGATCTATGAAGGATTGTCCGGAGTACACCATGAGTAAAGCCGTATTATCGGGGGAAGTCTACTGGAGGTGTACGGTTGGACAAAAGGGTGGGTTTGCAGTCGCGGAGAAGGCGGTGTGGGCTTGGATCTTTATACCTGGCCTCACACCAAAGGAAGTGTGAACGGGGGCAAGTCCCTGCGGATGGCAAAAAGGGTGAGATCTCTTGTGGGAAAAGTAACGCACCTCTGCAGAGTGTATCAAATTGTGGCTGTCACTCCTTGTTCCGGGAAGGGAACTGCGAACGCGGCATGAAAGGAACTCCACGAAGTTCTAGTCAACCTGTGAAGACTGACGGGCATAGTTTTCATAATAAAAGCAACCTTTTGAAGAAATGATTTCAAAACATGCATTGAGCTGCGATTTCCTGATCAATGGTCGTTGCTAGTGCATCAAACACCTTTTTACTCTTTTAGAACTTGCTGAGTACCCCTGTACTCACTTTCGTTCGACACCCTTGCTAGACTGTGATCCGGAAGTGGAGGCCATCAACGATGGAGCACCAGAAGGAAGTTACGAGCTGGTCTACGAAGAACCTGATCTTACCGGCGGAGTGGAAGGCGTAGACTATGGGATAGTCTACGGACCAGATGACACGGAGGTGGAGGAGTAGTGACATATCCTAGCATCATAGAGCCGAGCAACGTAGAACTTACCTAAATAAGTTGTTGAGCTCTCTTTATATTTGTTATGAGTTGTAATCGTACTTAAGTAGTATCTTAGGGTGTTCTCGTAGGACCTGTGAGAATACCAACTTGTTAAGACAATGTTTGTAATAAAGTATGGAGTGTTATGACCTGCAATGTTTCTGTTGTACCACTCTGAGGGATATGGCAAATTGTGAAGAGGTCCCTTCGCAAAGATCATATCAACGACTTGTATACTACAACATGCAGTGGTATGCTGGGTCACCGCAGCTGGTATCAGAGCAAATGTTGCGACCTTAGGTTGGAAAAACCTAGTATAGGGAAGAAACCTGTAGGAGTCTAGTAGAAATAGTAAAGGATTCTCTAGAAATATGGTGATTATTCACTTGAGAATAGCAAAACCATATATTTTAGTGCGATAATTCTTTATTATAGCTATTATAATGCATTATCACTACTAATATTCTGCTTTTGTATACAGCCGTAATGGCGAACACTTTTCCTAAGAGGACTTTGAGGAAGGTTGAGGGATGGCTTGGTGATTATGATGGACCAATAACAGCTCTCCTGTGTGGGATGCTGAAGGAACTTCATTGTGATCCACGAATACCTGTTATCAAGTATACCTACTATGATGGGGAAATCCTAGCCAAGTGCAGAGTATCGGTCCAACTACCGGAAAAACTGCTGATGAGTCGCATAATGCCATACGGAGAAGCCAAAACTATCACCACAGCCTACCACATGGGTCTATTCAAGGCAATCCTTGAGATAAGGCAGCACAAGTCAGTAGAACTGCTATGTTCAGAGTTTTCTCATATACCTCATGCCGAGGAAGATGAGGATCCCACTCTGAATCATTTGGTGTTAGCACACAGAAGTCCTGAAGCTGCAGCACAGCACATGGATAGCTGTAAGTCTTTATTGACCACGATGTACCTTTTACACATGAAGATGAGAGGTGAGATTGACCACATGCTAGCTGAGTTCACGGACCCTGATAAAGTCCAGACTCGGATGCGTGATTTGAGAGCACAACCACAACATACTACACCTTTCTTTAGCCTAGACAGCTATGTAGATTTGAGTGACCAGTTATCCCATAAAGTTCAACTTACACCCAACTTTGTTCCACATTATCCACATGTGTCAGCATCATATGAATCTGGATATGGGAGAGATGATTCCAGGAACCTAAACTGCTCGGAGTCACCAATCGAGAATTCGACTGGTTGGCGTTTCGGGGAACCATTTGGAGATGAAGGAGAACCCATCACTTGTGAGTCAGAGGATGAAGGAGGCGCGGTTAACCAGAATGTTAACCAAAGCTTTGGGCAGGAAGAGAAAGACACCAACTCCATTTCTTTAGATTTGGAGATGGGGTTACCCAAAACATCCCAGTACGTCGTAGGTGAGAGTTCTGGAACCAAGAAAAAGAAGAAGAAGAAGATGAGGGGTCAAGTGAATAGGAATCCTCCATGGATGACAGGAGAAGATGAGCTGTATTCCACTGGGGATATGTATGAGTCTTTATCTAGTTACTTTGGCATGACAGATCTCTGTCTCGGCACTTCGTCCGATTCAGACTACATACCTACGGGAAGAACCTTCATTCCGGACGGTGTTCGGAGGACAAACCGCTGTACCGGATGGACCCCAGGGATGTACGCGGAGGCGAGCTATGATGACGAGGAGTAGAGCTCCGAGGAAGAATAAAGTAATCTAGGTGGTATTGTAATTGAGCGTATTTTAAATTCCCGTTGGCTTGGGCTTTGAGCCAAATAAGTGGTTTATATGTACCACATGTAATATAAGTTTGTGAGTGTGTTATGTATTATACAAAGTATATGCATAATAAATGTTTGTTTTGTATTTGCTTCTTGATTTCATTGTGTGACTAGTTCTGGGCATTGAGTTGAGCTCAGAAAGCATTTGCATGGTGTAATTATGAGTAATCGCTCTTTGTTACAGGACTAGGGGGAAATGGCGTTAGTAGAAACCGAAGAGGCTCGCAGAGAGCGGGAAGCAAGAGAGAAAGAGGAGGCAGATGCAGCAGCTAGAGCAGAGAACGCACCACCACCACCACACCCAATGATGCACCCAGACTTCCAACAGTATATGAGGTCAATGGAGGAAGATAGGAGGCGTTACCAGGAAAGCCAGAGCAAGAACATGCAAGATTTCTTTACCCACGTCATCAATGATAGGGGTAATGAAGGCAAGGGAGTAACACTATCGGACTTCCAAAATGCAAGACCACTACCATTTACATCAGCTCCAGAACCAATGGACGCTGAAGATTGGCTTATGGACACGGAACGGAAGCTGAAGACCGTTGGTTGCAACGATGAGGAGAAGATCAGATATACCACTTATCTGTTGTCAGGACCAGCAACGTCATGGTGGGAGAACCTTGTAGCAGTACACCCTCCAGATAAGGTATTCACCTGGGAGGAGTTCAAGAAGAAGTTTCGGGATGCTCATGTTCCGGACAGCGTGGTGGAGCTGAAGAAGAGGGAGTTTGAAGAACTAAGACAGAATACTGCACCCATCATGCAGTATGTTCGGGATTTCAACAGGTTATCCAGGTATGCACCTGAGGATGTAGATACAGAGGAGAAGCGGAAAAAGCGGTTCATGAAAGGCATGAATCCATACATGAAGATGCAACTGAGGTTTGCATGGACTGCTGAATTCCAGGAACTGATTGACTCGGCAATCACTTTCGAGGATGATTATAGGCAAGTCCAGGAGGACAGAAGGAAGAGGGCTCGTATAGAGCCAAGGAAGTACCCAATCAGTAAACCAACACCTGATCGGAGTTTCAAACCCCGATACAGACCTACTACTGGTAATCAATACAACCGGGGAGGTCAGAATCAGAATCCAATCAGCCAAATCATCTGCAACAATTGTGGCCTAAAGGGTCATTTGCAGAAGGATTGTCAGAAACCCAGAATCATTTGTTATGGTTGTGGGAATGAAGGACACATCAAGCCGGAGTGTCCAAACAAGGCGTCTTGGAGCGGACAGAGCTCTGGAGGACGAGGTGGAAACAACAACAACAACCGCAACAACAACAACAACAACAACCGCAACTACAACTACAACAACAAGAGGGGAAAGCCTTATGGAAAGCTGAATTGCACATCTTTGGAACAAGCAGAAGAGTCGGATCAAACAGTCTTAGGTACGCTAAGCATTCTTACTCATCCTGGCAAAGTATTATTTGATACTGGAGCAACCACATCGTTTCTTGCATTGGAGTTTGTGGAAAAATTCGGGCTTAGATGTTCTAAGTTAGAAACCCCTATAACTGTTCTATCTGCGGGGGGGGGGGGCGATCTTAGTAACCCACGTGAAAGAAGCACAAGTCCTAACCATATGTGACTGTGTGTATTTCGCGGACCTATTCATCATACCCATGAAGGACATATCAGTCATCCTAGGGATGGATTGGTTGACAGAAAATGGAGCGGTGATTAACTGTGGAGACAAAACAGTATCACTTCGCAACTCCATCGGAGGTCGAATAGTGTTCCAAGGAGATAATTATAGTGAGTTGGAGATCGGATTGGAACTAAATAGCTTGAAGGAAGTGAGAATTGAAGATATTCCTGTAGTGAATGAGTTTAAGGATGTATTTCCTAAGGAACTACCGAGAATGCCACCCGATAGAGAGATAGAATTCACAATCGATCTGATTCCAGGCACAGCACCAATAGCACAACCACCATATAAGATGGGGCCAAAGGAATTAGTGGAACTGAAAGCTCAGATTGATGAGTTAGAACAGAAAGGATTCATTCAAGAAAGTGTATCACCATGGGGTACACCAGTTATTTTTGTGGATAAAAGAGATGGAGGAAAGAGAATGTGTGGAGATTACAGAAATTTGAACAATGTAACTATCAAGAACAAGTATCCTTTACCTAGAATCCAAGACCTTTTTGATCAAGTTCAAGGAGCGGGAGTCTTCTCGAAGATAGATTTAAGGTCAGGATACCATCAAATCAAGATCAAGAAGGAGGATGTACCAAAAACAGCATTCGTATCAAGGTATGGACACCATGAATACTTGGTTGTACCATTTGGACTAACAAATGCACCAGCAATTTTCATGAATTTGATGAACAAGATATTCATGAAGTACTTGGACAAGTTTGTGATAGTGTTCATAGATGATATTCTAATCTATTCCAAAGATAAAGAAGAACATGCCAAGCATTTGAAGATAGTTCTGCAAACTTTGAGGGAACATCAGCTATATGCAAAGTTTAGCAAGTGCAAATTTTGGTTGGATAGTGTTGAGTTTCTTGGACATGTCATAACCAAAGAAGGCATAGCGGTGAATCCAAGCAAGGTTCAGTCCGTATTGGAATGGAAATCACCTAAAAATGCTAAGGAGATACGAGGATTTCTTGGTATGGCAGGCTATTATCGGAGATTCATAGAGGGATTTTCGAAGATTGCAGGACCAATGACCAAGTTACTCAAGAAAAATACTCCATTTGTGTGGACTGATGAGTGTGAAGCCAGCTTCCAAACACTCAAAGATAAGTTAACCACAGCACCGGTGTTAGCAGTTCCTGAACCTGGAAATGATTACACGGTGTATTGTGATGCTTCCAAGAATGGACTTGGATGTGTTCTTATGCAAGATCGGAAGGTAATAGCTTATGGATCAAGGCAGTTGAAACCACATGAACACAACTATCCAGTACATGATCTAGAGTTAGCGGCAGTTGTGTATGCTCTGAAGAGTTGGAGACAATTTCTATATGGATCCAAGTGTGAGTTATACACCGATCACAAAAGTTTGAAGTATTTCTTCACCCAGAAGGAATTAAACATGAGACAGAAGAGATGGTTAGAGTTGATTAAGGATTACGACCTTAAGATCAACTATACACCAGGCAAAGCTAATGTAGTAGCAGATGCCCTAAGTAGGAAGAGTACGGAGAATCAACCTACGGAATGGGAGATTCCAAATGAACTTCGGAAAGAGTTAGAGGATGCTCAGATTTTGTTTATTCAAGGTGATGATAAGGAAGTATAGCAACCATGAGGATTATGGATGAGATGTACGCAGACTTGAAATATGAGATTATCCGAAAGCAAGCGGATGATTTGTTCATCCAAGAGGAAATCAAGAGGATTGGAGAAGGAAGAACATCGGAATTTCATCTAGGGGATTTTGATTCATTATACTTCCAGAAAAGGATCTGTGTACCGGATGATCCAGAAGTGAAGTCAATCATATTAAAGGAAGCACATGAAACCCCTTATTCAATACATCCGGGAAGTACTAAGATGTATATGGATTTGAAGGAGATGTTCTGGTGGAACAACATGAAAAGAGAAATAGCACAATATGTCTCGGAATGTCATACATGTCAACGAGTGAAGGCAGAGCATCAGAGTCCTGCGGGATTACTCAAACCACTAGAGATACCGGAATGGAAATGGGATGAAATCGGAATGGATTTTGTTACTGGTTTACCAATGACTAGTAAGAAGAAGGATATGATATGGGTAATAGTGGACAGACTTACCAAGAGTGCTCATTTCATAGCCGTAAACACTAAAGATACTGCAGAAAAGCTGGTGGATATATATGTGAAGGAGATTGTGAGTAAGCATGGAGTACCAAAGAAGATAGTTTCAGATAGAGGTTCAATTTTTACATCAGCATTCTGGAAACGACTACAAGAAGCTTTGGGATCCAAATTGGATTTCAGTACAGCATATCATCCACAAACCGGAGGACAAACCGAAAGAACCAATCAGATACTTGAGGACATGCTTAGAGCTTGTGCTCTGAACTTTGGAGGCTCATGGGAGGACCATTTACCTTTAGCGGAGTTCTCATATAACAATAGTTATCAGAGTAGCATCCAGATGGCACCGTACGAAGCATTGTACGGAAGAAAGTGTCGATCACCAATTTGTTGGTTTGAAACCGGAGAAAACAAGGAGTTTACACCGGACTACATCAAGGAGAGACAAGAAGTCATCGAGGTGATCCGGGATAGACTCAAAATAGCTCAGAGTCGTCAGAAGAGTTACGCCGACTTAAAGAGAAGAGATTGGGAACCGAAAGTGGGAGACATGGTTTATTTAAAGGTTAGCCCAATGAAAGGACTTAAGAGGTTCGGAGTGAAAGGAAAGTTAAGTCCTCGATATATTGGACCATTTAAGATACTCAGTCAGAATCGAGGAACAGCTTTTGAGTTGGAGTTACCGGCACAATTAAGTCAAGTTCATAATGTGTTTCATGTTTCACAACTCAGGAAGTGTTTGAAGGCAACGGATGATCCCATCACATATGAAGAAATAGAATTGCAATCTGACCTAACTTATGTGGAAAGACCGGAAAAGATCTTAGAAGTACAGTGGAAGAAGTTAAGAAACAGAGCAATCAAATACTGCAAAGTTCAATGGCAATATCATCCTGAGCGAGAAGCAACTTGGGAGATGGAAGAAGAATTAAGGAAGTCTTACCCCGAGATGTTCAGGTACCAATCTTAACTTCGGGACGAAGTTTCTGTTAAGGGGGAGAGGCTGTAATAACCCAGAACATAGGAACAACGAAGGGTAGATATAGAAATGGGATGTGCATTTCATCGCAAAACGGGGGAAATTTTCGCGCCTTATTGCAACTAAACCTAAGAGGGATCGAGGTTCTCTCTCATTTTGCACTTAGGGTTAGGCAATATGAGTTAGGGAAATTTGACATGATCTCTTTTGTATCTTATTGATTTGGGGAATGATTTCATTTGACAAGTGTTAATACATTTAACAATAAGCATTAAACAATATAAATATGGAATTCACAATTCAAACACAACTTATGAAATCAAATGACTTTGAATTTCACATTGAATATTAAATACAATATTTAATTCAGAATATAAACATTACATAAAGCAAAAGCTCATAAACAAAAACTTGAGCTTTATTGATAATCAACACAGAATACATTGTCTTTACAATATTCTTGATACAAGAATTGATAAATAATAAACAGAAATGAAAAAGGAAAATTACAAGGTTGTTCTAAACTAAAACCTAGACTAAATGCCTTGAAGAATATCTTCTGGTCATATTTATCTTCAAAACCTGCAAAATAAAACACCAACACTAGACAAGGGTTATGTATTACACAGATATTCAGTTTGGATAGACACCAAGTGTCATGCACACTTGTGCTTGTCCAAAACCAAGGACAACACCAGGATAAGAAGGAGCAGACCAAAACTGAACATCCATCAGGGGCTCAAGTTTCAGCATATGAGAGCACACAGCTCATGTGTGCTGGGCAAGCCACAGCAAGGCCATGCATCAGCTTAGTCACAAAGCAAGCCATGCTTGTGTGTCATGGCAGGAACAAAAGTAGAGCTCATATAAAAGGGGCATAAACCCTAGCAGTAGTAACCAGTCGACCAGATGGGATTCACGGGATAAGGTAAGGTGAAGTTAACACAGCATAGTTCATCCAGTTCTTGCACAAGGACAGAACCAACACACACAACCACTCCTCCACCAGAAATCATGGTGACCTGAGAAGATCATCTAAGACCTGGAGGTGAAGGGTTGTGATACAAACCACAAGTCTGCATCAACAAAACATTTCTTTCTAGGAGCTGGAACAAGGTATACCTAGTTCCTGGAAAAGATCCAATGGATCTAATCCATAAATCATGCATGACATGGTCATGGGTTGAGCAGATGCTCAAAGGGTTAGTCATCACTTGGTTTCACCAAGGATTACTGTCAGTCTAGAAGCCACTAAGATAGAAAACATCCAGATACAGATCTTGTGCACAGAAGCTAGAAATCATGCACAGATGCACACACTAGCAAGATCTCATGCACAGATAGCACCAGTAGATTTATTGCAAGGATTAGCAGCTAACCAAGACTACATAGAATATCCTAAGCAAGTAACCATCAGATTCAACCCATTTTTAATCAAAAGCATCCACATGGCATTCACCTTAGTGATTCCCAACTGTGGAGTTTGTTTTATTTTCACAAAGCCAACCAAATAGCCAAATAGGATGCAACCAGATGCAGTAGAAAACTACAGAGGTCACAAACCATCTCAGTATGCAAGCAAGGCCACACAGGCAATTTGAAATCATCACCACACAGGTTCAGTCAGAGATTCATATTCCAAAATGATTTTGGAATTAATTTAGGCAACAGCTGAAGCACTGAATCATAACCAAACATGGTTCATCAAGTATAACTGACTGAATTTAAAACTTGGTAATAGCATGACTTGCACAGAAGGATTACTGAAGTGCCTATCTGGCTACCAAAACTATTGAACAAGTAATAATATAAGAATCAGCATATCAATTCATTCATAATTAATCCAACCAAGCATGAATTTATAACAAATCCATGCAGTAATTATACAGTAGCACGCTGTGAGGCAACACAAGCATGTATCAAGGCGTCATAGCTTCTGGATTAAATCCAGAAGGCTATGGGGAGCCGCAGGCCACATATACAGGATCATAAGCATGCTTGAGTAGCAGTAATAGAAGCAACCCATCCATTTAGCAAAAGAAGCCACAAATAACCAAGCATATCTGATGATCCCAGAGATCAATTGGATCATGCACAGGCTACTGAGCACACCACCACAAAGACAAAGCCTAGTTATACACCTAGACAAGCATGGATAGCATGCCAGTAAGCACGAGCAGGCTCATAAGCATGAACAACATGGCATAGTAAGATCCTAGCATGATAGGGGCAGTAGGAAAGCAACACATGGCATGCACAATAAGCAAAGCAACACTGGCCAGTACCCTTGAATGGTAAATTGGTCAGAGCTTGCAGAAAGGGGAATCACATGCATGGTGTAGAGAAGGAGGAGGAGCAGAAGACCTTACCCGCGCCTGGAGGCAGAAGCTATGGCATGGCGAGGCAGTGCCCGCGCGGCCATAGCAGCTGCAAAGCCAGGGAAGTCGCCGGCGTTACGCCGACGAACACCACCAGCAGCACCACAACATGGAGATGACGGCACAGGCGCTGCGAGCAGCACCCGCGCCTGGTCGGTCTCGGAGGCGCACGCGTCGTCGGCGAGGACGAGAGCTCGTCGGAGATCCCCAATCGCCCAAGGCGATTCTCCACGAGATCCAGAGGGGAGGCGATTCGCCGGGAGAGGAAGCAATCGAGGAAACCACGCGGACAGATCGATAGATCGTCACGCGGCGGTTCCGAATCAGTAGGTGGCTACGGCGGAGGAGCACGACGATGGCCGGAGCGAGGCGGCGGCCATGGCGGCGACGCCATCGCCAGGGCGTCGCGAGAGAGGCTAGGGTTAGAGATGAAAAGCGAGAGAGGGCCGAGTGAGTGAGAGCGGTGGGCCGTTCGGCTCCACCGAGCCGCTATGGGGCAAGCCTTAGTGGGCTGTCCCATGGGCTTAGGTTATTGGGCTGGGCCCAATAAGGTCCAGGGGGTATTTTGGTCTTTTAACATTTAATAAAAGGCCAGAACTTTACCAAATTTTAATAAATCAAATACAACTCTAAAAATCCATTAAAAATTGGATTAACGAATGAAAAATAAATCTTAACAAGAATAAAATATGAAATGGAATTTATGAAACAAATTCAAAATTATGAATTTTAAGAATTCAAATAATAACTTGGAATTTAAAATTATTATTTACTTGTATTTAAAATTCAAGGAAGAATCTCAAATAAGTTCAAATACTTATTTTCAAACATTTCAAAATGAAATTCTATTATTCCAAGTCATTTCTTTTGGAAAAGGGTATTTTTCCCAGAAAAATACTATACTCCTTTTTATTCCAAAAACTATAGAGGTAACTCTATAATTTTCAATTATTTTTGGAATGATTAAGGGAATCAACAAGTAAATAGTTTTACTTTGAATTGTTGTACTTTGTGTGAATTAAAAATGGTTTATACTTTTAAATCAATTGTAAATTACTGTCAAAGACATAAATCTTAAACGCAACCCTAAATTGATATGACTCAGCGGGGTAAAGGGATTCAACATAAAATAATACATCCATGATTGCATTATTTGGATTTTATAACATTGTCCTTACCGGACAATGATGCTTCTTACAGAACCCGAGGTCCAGGTTCCATCAACTGCATCGAACTGCATGATGGCGTGTAACTCACACGTTCGTTGGGAACCCCAAGAGGAAGGTATGATGCGCACAGCAGCAAGTTTTCCCTCAGAAAGAAACCAAGGTTTATCGAACCAGGAGGAGCCAAGAAGCACGTTGAAGGTTGATGGCGGCGGGATGTAGTGCGGCGCAACACCAGGGATTCCGGCGCCAACGTGGAATCTGCACAACACAACCAAAGTACTTTGCCCCAACGAAACAGTGAGGTTGTCAATCTCACCGGCTTGCTGTAACAAAGGATTAACCGTATTGTGTGGAAGATGATTGTTTGCAGAAAACAGAGAACAAGTATTGCAAAGAGATTGTATTTCAGTATAGAGAATTGGACCGGGGTCCACAGTTCACTAGAGGTGTCTCTCCCATAAGATAAACAGCATGTTGGGTGAACAAATTACAGTTGGGCAATTGACAAATAAAGAGAGCATGACCATGCACATACATATCATGATGAGTATAGTGAGATTTAATTGGGCATTACGACAAAGTACATAGACCGCCATCCAACTGCATCTATGCCTAAAAAGTCCACCTTCAGGTTATCATCCGAACCCCCTCCAGTATTAAGTTGCTAACAACAGACAATTGCATTAAGTATTGCGCGTAATGTAACTAGTGACTACATCCTTGAACATAGCACTAATGTTTTATCCCTAGTGGCAACAGCACATCCGTAACCTTAGAGGTTCTTGTCACCCCTCCAGATTCACGGAGACATGAACCCACTATCGAGCATAAATACTCCCTCTTGGAGTTACTAGCATCAACTTGGCCAGAGCATCTACTAATAACGGAGAGCATGCAAGATCATAAACAACACATAGATATAACTTTGATAATCAACATAACAAGTATTCTCTATTCATCGGATCCCAACAAACGCAACATATAGAATTACAGATAGATGATCTTGATCATGTTAGGCAGCTCACAAGATCCGACAATGATAGCACAATGGTGAGAAGACAACCATCTAGCTACTGCTATGGACCCATAGTCCAGGGGTAGACTACTCACACATCACACCGGAGGCGACCATGGCGGCGTAGAGTCCTCTGGGAGATGATTCCCCTCTCCGGCAGGGTGCCGGAGGCGATCTCCTGGATCCCCCGAGATGGGATCGGCGTTGGCGGCGTCTCTGGAAGCTTTTCCGTATCGTGGCTCCTGCATCGGGGGTTTCGTCACGGAGGCTTTAAGTAGGCGGAAGGGCAAGTCAGAGGGGGCACAGGGGCCCCAGATGACAGGGCGGCGCGGCCAAGGGGGGCCGCGCCGCCTAGGGTTTGGGCACCACTGTGGCCCCACTTCGCTTCGTCTTCGGACTTCCGGAAGCTTCGTGGAAAAATAGGCCCCCGGGCTTTGATTTCGTCCAATTCCGAGAATATTTCCTTACTAGGATTTCTGAAACCAAAAACAGAAAAACAAAGAATCGGCACTTCGGCATCTTGTTAATAGGTTAGTTCCAGAAAATGCACGAATATGACATAAAGTGTGCATAAAACATGTAGATAACATCAATAATGTGGCATGGAACATAAGAAATTATCGATACGTTGGAGACGTATCAGCATCCCCAAGCTTAGTTCTGCTCGTCCCGAGCGAGGTAAAACGATAACACGTATAATTTCGGAGTGACATGCCATCATAATCTTGATCATACTATTTGTAAAGCATATGTAGTGAATGCAGCGATCAAAACAATGTATATGACATGAGTAAACAAGTGAATCATAAAGCAAAGACTTTTCATGAATAGCACTTCAAGACAAGCATCAATAAGTCTTGTATAAGAGTTAACTCATAAAGCAATAATTCAAAGTAAAGGCATTGAAGCAACACAAAAGAAGATTAAGTTTCAGCGGTTGCTTTCAACTTGTAACATGTATATCTCATGGATATTGTCAACATAGAGTAATATAATAAGTGCAATAAGCAAGTATGTAGGAATCAATGCACAGTTCACACAAGTGTTTGCTTCTTGAGGTGGAGAGAAATAGGTGAACTGACTCAACATTGAAAGTAAAAGAATGGTCCTCCATAGAGGAAAAGCATCGATTGCTATATTTGTGCTAGAGCTTTGATTTTGAAAACATGAAACAATTTTGTCAACGGTAGTAATAAAGCATATGCATCATGTAAATTATATCTTATAAGTTGCAAGCCTCATGCATAGTGTACTAATAGTGCCCGCACCTTGTCCTAATTAGCTTGGACTACCTGGATTATCACCGCAATACATATGCTTTAACCAAGTATCACAAAGGGGTACCTCTATGTCGCCTGTACAAAGGTCTAAGGAGAAAGCTCGCATTTGGATTTCTCGCTTTTGATTATTCTCAACTTAGACATCCATACCGGGACAACATAGACAACAGATAATGGACTCCTCTTTTAATGCTTAAGCATTCAACAACAATTAATTCTTTTCTCATTAGAGATTTGAGGATGTTTGTCCAAAACTGAAACTTCCACCATGGATCATGGCTTTAGTTAGCGGCCCAATGTTCTTCTCTAACAATATGCATGCTCAATCCATTCAACTCAGTGTAGATCGCCCTTACTTCAGACAAGACGAACATGCATAGCAACTCACATGAAATTCAACAATGAAAAGTTGATGGCGTCCCCAGTAAACATGGTTATCGCACAACAAGCAACTTAATAAGAGATAAAGTGCATAATTACATATTCAATACCACAATAGTTTTTAAGCTATTTGTCCCATGAGCTATATATTGCAAAGGTGAATGATGGAATTTTAAAGGTAGCACTCAAGCAATTTACTTTGGAATGGCGGAAAATACCATGTAGTAGGTAGGTATGGTGGACACAAATGGCATAGTGGTTGGCTCAAGTATTTTGGATGCATGAGAAGTATTCCCTCTCGATACAAGGTTTAGGCTAACAAGGCTTATTTGAAACAAACACAAGGATGAACCGGTGCAGCAAAACTCACATAAAAGACATATTGAAAACATTATAAGACTCTACACCGTCTTCCTTGTTGTTCAAACTCAATACTAGAAATTATCTAGACCTTAGAGAAACCAAATATGCAAACCAAATTTTAGCATGCTCTATGTATTTCTTCATTAATGGGTGCAAAGCATATGATGCAAGAGCTTAATCATGAGCACAACAATTGCCAAGTATCACATTACCCAAGACATTTATAGCAATTACTACATGTATCATTTTCAAATTCCAACCATATAACAATTTAACGAAGGAGAAACTTCGCCATGAATACTATGAGTAGAAACCAAGGACATACTTGTCCATATGCTACAGCGGAGCATGTCTCTCTCCCATAAAGTGAATGCTAGGATCCATTTTATTCAAACAAAACAAAAACAAAAACAAACCGACGCTCCAAGAAAAAGCACATAAGATGTGATGGAATAAAAATATAGTTTCAGGGGAGGAACCTGATAATGTTGTCGATGAAGAAGGGGATGCCTTGGGCATCCCCAAGCTTAGACGCTTGTGTCTTCTTAATATATGCAGGGGTGAACCACCGGGGCATCCCCAAGCTTAGAGCTTTCACTCTCCTTGATCATGTTGCATCATACTCCTCTCTTGATCCTTGAAAACTTCCTCCACACCAAACTCGAAACAACTCATTAGAGGGTTAGTGCACAATATAAATTGACATATTCAGAGGTGACACAATCATTCTTAACACTTCTGGACATTGCATAATGCTACTGGACATTAGTGGATCAAAAAAATTCATCCAACATAGCAAAAGAGGCAATGCGAAATAAAAGGCAGAATCTGTCAAAACAGAACAGTTCGTATTGACGAATTTTAAAATGGCACCAGACTTGCTCAAATGAAAATGCTCAAATTGAATGAAAGTTGCGTACATATCTGAGGATCATGCACGTAAATTGGCTTAATGTTCTGAGCTACCTACAGGGAGGTGGACCCAGATTCGTGACAGCAAAGAAATCTGGAACTGCGCAGTAATCCAAATCTAGTACTTACTTTTCTATCAACGGCTTAACTTGGCACAACAAAACACAAAACTAAGATAAGGAGAGGTTGCTACAGTAGTAAACAACTTCCAAGACACAAAATAAAAACAAAGTACTGTAGGTAAAAACATGGGTTGTCTCCCATAAGCGCTTTTCTTTAACGCCTTTCAGCTAGGCGCAGAAAGTGTGTATCAAGTATTATCAAGAGACGAAGTGTCAACATCATAATTTGTTCTCATAATAGAATCAAAAGGGTACTTCATTCTCTTTCTAGGGAAGTGTTCCATACCTTTCTTGAGAGGAAATTGATATTTTATATTACCTTCCTTCATATCAATGATAGCACTAACAGTTCGAAGAAAAGGTCTTCCCAATATAATGGGACAAGATGCATTGCATTCAATATCCAAGACAACAAAATCAACGGGAACAAGGTTATTGTTAACGGTAATGCGAACATTATCAACTTTACCCAAAGGTTTCTTTGTAGAATGATCAGCAAGATTAACATCCAAATAACAATTTTTCAGCGGTGGCAAGTCAAGCATATTATAAATTTTCTTAGGCATAACAGAAATACTTGCACCAAGATCACATAAAGCATTACAATCAAAATCTTTAACCTTCATCTTAATGATGGGCTCCCAACCATCCTCTAGCTTTTTAGGAATAGAGGCTTCGCGCTCTAGTTTCTCTTCTCTAGCTTTTATGAGAGCATTTGTAATATGATGTGTAAAAGCCAAATTTATAGCACTAGCATTAGGACTTTTAGCAAGTTTTTGCAAGAACTTTATAACTTCAGAGATGTGGAATCATCAAAATTCAAACCATTATAATCTAAAGCAATGGGATCATCATCCCCAATGTTGGAAAAAATTTCAGCAGCTTTATCACAGGCAATTTCAGCAGTTTTAGCAGTTTCAGGCAGTTTTTCGCGCTTTGCATTAGAAGTGGAAACATTGCTAACACCAATTCTTTTATTATTAGTAGTAGGAGGTGCAGCAACATGTGTAGCATTAGCATTACTAGTGGTGGTAATAGTCCAAACTTTAGCTACATTCTTCTCTTTAGCTAGTTTTTCATTTTCTTCTCTATCCCAGCTAGCACGCAGTTCAGCCATTAATCTTATATTCTCATTAATTCTAACTTGAATGGCATTTGCTGTAGTAACAATTTTATTATGATGATTTGCATTAAGCAAAACTTTTGATTTCAAAAGATCAACATCAGCAGAAAGACTATCGACTTTAGAAGCAAGTATATCAATTTTCCCAAGCTTTTCTTCAACAGATTTGTTAAAAGCAGTTTGTGTACTAATAAATTCTTTGAGCATGGCTTCAAGTCCAGGGGGTGAACTCCTATTATTGTTGTAAGAATTCCCATATAAATTACCATAGCCGTTGCCATTATTATAAGGATATGGCCTATAGTTGTTACTAGAATTGTTCCGGTAAGCATTGTTGTTGAAATTATTATTTTTAATGAAGTTTACATCAACATGTTCTTCTTGTGCAACCAATGAAGCTAATGGAACATTATTAGGATCAATATTAGTCCTATCATTCACAAGCATAGACATAATAGCATCAATCTTATCACTCAAGGAAGAGGTTTCTTCGACAGAATTTACCTTCTTACCTTGTGGAGCTCTTTCCGTGTGCCATTCAGAGTAGTTGATCATCATATTATCAAGAAGCTTTGTTGCTTCACCAAGAGTGATGGACATAAAGGTACCTCCAGCAGCTGAATCCAATAAATTCCGTGAAGAAAAATTTAGTCCTGCATAGAAGGTTTGGATGATCATCCAAGTAGTCAGTCCATGGGTTGGGCAATTTTTAACCAGAGATTTCATTCTTTCCCAAGCTTGAGCAACATGTTCAGTATCTAATTGTTTAAAATTCATTATGCTACTCCTCAAAGATATAATTTTAGCAGGGGGATAATATCTACCAATAAAAGCATCCTTGCATTTAGTCCATGAATCAATACTATTCTTAGGCAGAGATAGCAACCAATCTTTAGCTCTTCCTCTTAATGAGAAAGGGAACAATTTTAGTTTAATAATATCACCATCTACATCTTTATATTTTTGCATTTCACATAGTTCAACAAAATTATTAAGATGGGCAGCAGCATCATCAGAACTAACACCAGAAAATTGCTCTCGCATAACAAGATTCAAGAAAGCAGGTTTAATTTCAAAGAATTCTGCTGTAGTAGCAGGTGGAGCAATAGGTGTGCATAAGAAATCATTATTATTTGTGGTTGTGAAGTCACACAACTTAGTATTTTCAGCGTTGGCCATTTTAGCAACAGTAAATAAAGCAAACTAGATAAAGTAAATGCAAGTAAACTAATTTTTTTTGTGTTTTTGATATAGCAAACAAGATAGCAAATAAAGTAAAACTAGCAACTAATTTTTTTATATTTTGATTTAGTGCAGCAAACAAAGTAGTAAATAAAACTAAGCAAGACAAAAACAAAGTAAAGAGATTGAGAAGTGGAGACTCCCCTTGCAGCGTGTCTTGATCTCCCGGCAACGGCGCCTTAAAAAGAGCTTGATGGCGTGTAACTCACACGTTCGTTGGGAACCCCAAGAGGAAGGTATGATGCGCACAGCAGCAAGTTTTCCCTCGTAAAGAAACCAAGGTTTATCGAACCAGGAGGAGCCAAGAAGCACGTTGAAGGTTGATGGCGGCGGGATGTAGTGCGGCGCAACACCAGGGATTCCGGCGCCAACGTGGAACCCGCACAACACAACCAAAGTACTTTGCCCCAACGAAACAGTGGAGGTTGTCAATCTCACCGGCTTGCTGTAACAAAGGATTAACCGTATTGTGTGGAAGATGATTGTTTGCAGAAAACAAGAGAACAAAGATTGCAGTAGATTGTATTTCAGTATAGAGAATTGGACCGGGGTCCACAGTTCACTAGAGGTGTCTCTCCCATAAGATAAACAGCATGTTGGGTGAACAAATTACAGTTGGGCAATTGACAAATAAAGAGAGCATGACCATGCACATACATATCATGATGAGTATAGTGAAATTTAATTGGGCATTACGACAAAGTACATAGACCGCCATCCAACTGCATCTATGCCTAAAAAGTCCACCTTCAAAGTTATCATCCGAACCCCCTCCAGTATTAAGTTGCTAACAACAGACAATTGCATTAAGTATTGCGCGTAATGTAACTAGTGACTACATCCTTGAACATAGCACTAATGTTTTATCCCTAGTGGCAACAGCACATCCGTAACCTTAGAGGTTCTTGTCACCCCTCCAGATTCACGGAGACATGAACCCACTATCGAGCATAAATACTCCCTCTTGGAGTTACTAGCATCAACTTGGCCAGAGCATCTACTAATAACGGAGAGCATGCAAGATCATAAACAACACATAGATATAACTTTGATAATCAACATAACAAGTATTCTTTATTCATCGGATCCCAACAAACGCAACATATAGAATTACAGATAGATGATCTTGATCATGTTAGGCAGCTCACAAGATCCGACAATGATAGCACAATGGGGAGAAGACAACCATCTAGCTACTGCTATGGACCCATAGTCCAGGGGTAGACTACTCACACATCACACCGGAGGCGACCATGGCGGCGTAGAGTCCTCCGGGAGATGATTCCCCCCTCCGGCAGGGTGCCGGAGGCAATCTCCTGGATCCCCCGAGATGGGATCGGCGTTGGCGGCGTCTCTGGAAGCTTTTCCGTATCGTGGCTCTCGGTACTGGGGGTTTCGTCACGGAGGCTTTAAGTAGGCGGAAGGGCAAGTCAGGAGGGGGCACAGGGGCCCCAGATGACAGGGCGGCGCGGCCAAGGGGGGGGCCGCGCCGCCCTAGGGTTTGGGCACCCTGTGGCCCCACTTCGTTTCATCTTCGGACTTTTGGAAGCTTCGTGGAAAAATAGGCCCCTGGGCTTTGATTTCGTCCAATTCCGAGAATATTTCCTTACTAGGATTTCTGAAACCAAAAACAGCAGAAACAAAGAATCGGCACTTCGGCATCTTGTTAATAGGTTAGTTCCAGAAAATGCACGAATATGACATAAAGTGTGCATAAAACATGTAGATAACATCAATAATGTGGCATGGAACATAAGAAATTATCGATACGTTGGAGACGTATCACTGCACTATCTCGCAGTCCACAGGCAAGTTCACCCTTGCTCATGTCAACTTGAGTATTTTCTACTACTTTAATGCAAAGCTATATACTTATCATTCCTGCATCGCAAATGAAATGTTACTTTCCAACTATGAATATGACTATGTGGCTGGCAATGGAACCATGGTATGTGTTGATATGGTGGAGGTTCCATTGCAATGGGTTATATCACCCTAGGATTAAATTACCAATGCCGTCCAGTGATTCTAGCGCTGTACAAATCGCGTTGACCATGAGATCTATAATGGCTCTGGGGAAGCCAGTCGTATCTTTTCCCTTCTGCACGCCAACGGATTGGTAGAGCCAGCGGGGTGTTGGAGGCACTGCCGTAGGTTGGGATAGCCTTTTAAATCCCCATCCATTAGTGATGATGGCTCTACGATCTATGAAGGATTGTCCGGAGTACACCATGAGTAAAGCCGTATTATCGGGGGAAGTCTACTGGAGGTGTACGGTTGGACAAAAGGGTGGGTTTGCAGTCGCGGAGAAGGCGGTGTGGGCTTGGATCTTTATACCTGGCCTCACACCAAAGGAAGTGTGAACGGGGGCAAGTCCCTGCGGATGGCAAAAAGGGTGAGATCTCTTGTGGGAAAAGTAACGCACCTCTGCAGAGTGTATCAAATTGTGGCTGTCACTCCTTGTTCCGGGAAGGGAACTGCGAACGCGGCAGGAAAGGAACTCCACGAAGTTCTAGTCAACCTGTGAAGACTGACGGACATAGTTTTCATAATAAAAGCAACCTTTTGAAGAAATGATTTCAAAACATGCATTGACCTGCGATTTCCTGATCAATGGTCGTAGCTAGTGCATCAAACACCTTTTTACTCTTTTAGAACTTGCTGAGTACCCCTGTACTCACTTTCTTTCGACACCCTTGCTAGACTGTGATCCGGAAGTGGAGGCCATCAACGATGGAGCACCAGAAGGAAGTTACGAGCTGGTCTACGAAGAACCTGATCTTACCGGCGGAGTGGAAGGCGTAGACTATGGGATAGTCTACGGACCAGATGACACAGAGGTGGAGGAGTAGTGACATATCCTAGCATCATAGAGCCGAGCAACGTAGAACTTACCTAAATAAGTTGTTGAGCTCTCTTTATATTTGTTATGAGTTGTAATCGTACTTAAGTAGTATCTTAGGGTGTTCTCATAGGACCTGTGAGAATACCAACTTGTTAAGACAATGTTTGTAATAAAGTATGGAGTGTTATGACCTGCAATGTTTCTGTTGTATCACTCTGAGGGATATGGCAAATTGTGAAGAGGTCCCTTCGCAAAGATCATATCAACGACTTGTATACTACAACATGCAGTGGTATGCTGGGTCACCGCAGAAAGTTGCCCAACAAGATTGAAAGATAAACACCACATACTTCCTCATGAGCTATAAAACATTGACACAAATAAGAGGTAATAACTTTTGAAGTGTTTAAAGATAGCACTAAAGCAATTTACTTTGGAATGGCGGAGAAATACCATGTAGTAGGTAGGTATGGTGGACACAAATGGCATAGTGTTTGGCTCAAGGATTTGGATGCACGAGAAGTATTCCCTCTCAATACAAATGACATATTGCAAGCATTATAAGACTCTACATTGTCTTCCTTGTTGTTCAAACACCTTACTAGAAAATATCTAGACTCTAGAGAGACCACTCATGCAAACCAAATTTTAACAAGCTCTATGTATTTCTTCACTAATAGGTGCAAAGTATATGATGCAAGAGCTTAATCATGAGCACAATAATTTCCAAGTATCACATTATTCAAGACATCATACCAATTACTACATGTAGCATTTCCCGTTTCCAACCATATAACAATTAACGAAGCAGTTTCAACCTTCGCCATGAAAATTAAAAGCTAAGAACACATGTGTTCATACGAACCAGTGGAGCGTGTCTCTCTCCCACACAAGCATTTATTCAAACAAAAACAAAAATAGAAACACACAGATGCTCCAAGCAAAGTGCATAAGATGTGACCGAATAAAAATATAGTTTCAAGGGAGGAACCTGATAATTTGTCGATGAAGAAGGGGATGCCTTGGGCATCCCCAAGCTTAGATGCTTGAGTCTTGTTGAAATATGCAGGGATGAACCACCGGGGCATCCCCAAGCTTAGACTTTTCACTCTTCTTGATCACATTGTATCATCCTCCTCTCTTGACCCTTGAAAACTTCCTCCACACCAAACTCAAAACAACTCATTAGAGGGTTAGTGCATAATCAAAATTTACATGTTCAGAGGTGACACAATCATTCTTAACACTTCTAGACATTGCCCAAAGCTACTGGAAGTTAATGGAACAAAGAAATCCATCCAACACAGAAAAACAGGCAATGCGAAATAAAAGGCAGAATCTGTCAAAACAGAACAGTCCGTAAAGACGAATTTTTACGAGGCACCAGACTTGCTCAGATGAGAAAACTCAAAACTAATGAAAGTTGCATACATATCTGAGGATCCCGCACGTAAGTTGGCATATTTTTCTGTGTTACCTACCGAGAACACTGCCCAAATTCGTGACAGCAAGAAATCTGTTTCTGCGCAGTAATCCAAATCTAGTACTATCCTTCTATTAGAGACTTTACTTGGCACAACAATGCAATAAAATAAAGATAAGGAGAGTTTGCTACAGTAGTAACAACTTCCAAGACTCAAATATAAAACAAAATTACTGTAGCAAAATAAACACATGGGTTATCTCCCAAGAAGTGCTTTCTTTATAGCCATTAAGATGGGCTCAGCAGTTTTAATGATGCTCTCATGAAAATAGCAAATGAAGCAAAAGGAGCATCAAGAAGCAATTATGAAACACATTTAAGTCTAACCCACTTTCTATGCATAGGCATCTTGTAAATAAACAATTTCATGAAGCATAATGCAACAAGCATAGAAAGACTAGACAAGCGCAGCTTCAAGATTTTCAGCAAAAAGAGAGGTGTTTTAGTAACATGAAAACTTCTACAACCATATTGTCCTCTCTCATAAAGATTTTCAGTAGCATCATGAGCAAACTCAACAATATAACTATCACATAAAACATTCTTATCGTGAGTCTCATGCATAAAATTATTACTCTCCACATAAGCATAGTCATTCTTATTAATTGTAGTGGGAGAAAATTCAACAAAGTAGCTATCATTATTATTACCATAATCATCAAATGTAGGAGGCATATTATAATCATAATAGAATTTATCCTCCATAGTAAGTGGCACCAAAAGACCACTATCATTATAATCATCATAAATAGGAGGCAAAGTATCATCAAAGAAAATTTTCTCCTCCATGCTTGGGGGACTAAAAATGTCATGCTCATCAAAACCAGCTTCCCCAAGCTTAGAATTTTCCATATCATTAGCAACAATGGTGTTCAAAGCGTTCATACTAATATCATTGCTACTAGCATGCAAATAAGGTTCCATAGGTTTTTTAATTTTCGCATTAAACCATTCATGTCTTGACTCAGGAAATAGTATAAAAAGCTCACAGATGTTTTCCATTAAGCCTTACTAGTGTAAAACGAGAAACAAAAAGATGCAATTGTAGGATCTAAAGGAATTAGCTTCGAGCACACACACAACGGCAACAGAAAAGTACTTAGTTACTTGGGACCGGAGTATGAGTGCCTTTTACCTTTCCTCCCCGGCAACGGCGCCAGAAAAGTGCTTGATGTCTACTCACGCTTCTTTTCCTGTAGACAGTGTTGGGCCTCCAAGAGCAGAGGTTTGTAGAACAACAGCAAGTTTTCCCTTAAGTGGATCACCCAAGGTTTATCGAACTCAGGGAGGAAGAGGTCAAAGATATCCCTCTCAAGCAACCCTGCAACCACAAAGCAAGAAGTCTCTTGTGTCCCCAACACACCTAATACACTTGTCAGATGTATAGGTGCACTAGTTCGGCAAAGAGATAGTGAAATACAGGTGGTATGAATGAATATGAGCAGTAGTAACGGCGCCAAAAAATACTTGATGCTACAACTGGCGTGTGGTTGATGGTGGTAATATTGCAAGCAGTAGAGATGCAGTAAAACAGTAAACAAGCAGTGATAGCAGTATTTGGAAAAAAGGCCTAGGGATTATACTTTCACTAGTGGACTCTCTCAACATTGATCACATAACAGAATAAATAGATAAATGCTATACTCTACACTCTCTTGTTGGATGATGAACACCACTAATTGTGTAGGGTTACACGAACCCTCAATGCCGGAGTTAACAAGCTCCACAACATTCGATGTTCATATTTAAATAACCTTAGAGTGCATGATAGATCATTGCAATTACACCAAGTACTAACATAGCATGCACACTGTCACCATCACACTATGAAGGAGGCATAGATCACATCAATACTATCATAGCAATAGTTAACTTCATAATCTACAAGAGATTACAATCATAACCTACGCCAAGTACTACACGATGCACACACTGTCACCATTACACCGTGGAGGAGGAATAGAATACTTTAATAACATCACTAGAGTAACACATAGATGAATAGTGATACAAAACTCATATGAATCTCAATCATGTAAGGCAGCTCATGAGATCATTGTATTGAAGTACATAGGGAGAGAGATTAACCACATAGCTACAGGTACAGCCCTTAGCCTCGAGGGAGAACTACTCCCTCCTCATGGGAGACAGCAGCGGTGATGAAGATGGCGGTGGTGTCGATGGAGGAGCCTTCCGGGGGCACTTCCCCGTCCCGGCGGCGTGCCGGAACAGAGACTCCTGTCCCCCAGATCTTGGCTTCGTGATGGCGGCGGCTCTGGAAGGTTTCTCGTACCGTGGCTTTTCCGTATCGAAGATTTAGGTCAGGGACCTTTAAATAGGCGAAGAGGCGGAGTCGGAAGGTCGACGAGGCGATGACACACTAGGGGGGCGCGGCCCACCCCCTGGCCGCGCCAGCCTATCATCTGGGGCCCACAGGGCCCTCCTCTGGTGGCTCTTGGGTGTTCTGGAAGCTTCGTGTGATTCTAAGATGCTGGGCGTTGATTTCGTCCAATTCCGAGAATATTTCCTTACTAGGATTTCTGAAACCAAAAACAGCAGAAAACAGGAACTGGCACTTCGGCATCTCGTCAATAGGTTAGTTTCGGAAAACGCATAAAATCATCATAAAGTGTGAACAAAACATGTAGGTATTGTCATAAAACAAGCATGGAACATAAGAAATTATCGATACGTCGGAGACGTATCAGCATCCCCAAGCTTAGTTCCTACTCGTCCCGAGTAGGTAAACGATAACAAAGATAATTTCTGATGTGACATGCTACCAACATGATCTTAATCATACTATTGTAAAGCATATGAGATGAATGCAGCGATTCAAAGCAATGGTAAAGACAATGAGTAAACAATTGAATCATATAGCAAAGACTTTTCATGAATAGTACTTTCAAGACAAGCATCAATAAGTCTTGCACAAGAGTTAACTCATAAAGCAATAAATTCTTAGTAAAGGCATTGAAGCAACACAAAGGAAGATTAAGTTTCAGCGGTTGCTTTCAACTTGTAACATGTATATCTCATGGATATTGTCAACATAAAGTAATATAATGAATGCAAATATGCAAATATGTAAGAATCAATGCATAGTTAGCATAAGTGTTTGCTTCTAAGATGGAAGGAAATAGGTAGACTGACTCAACATTAAAGTAAAAGAATGGCCCTTCGAAGAGGGAAACATGGATTGCTATATTTGTTCTAGAGCTTTGATTTTGAAAACATAAAGAGAGCATAAAAGTAAAGTTTTGAGAGGTGTTTGTTGTTGTCAATGAATGGTAATGGGCACTCTAACCCCCTTGCCAGACAAACCTTCAAAGAGCGGCTCCCATGAAACATTTTTATTTTTGGGTGGCACTCCTTCCAACCTTTACTTTCACAAACCATGGCTAACCGAATCCTCGGGTGCCTGCCAACAATCTCATACCATGAAGGAGTGCCCTTTTATTTTAGTTTTATTTAGATGACACTCCTCCCCACCTTTGCTTTCTCAAGCCATGGCTAACCGAATCCTCGGGTGCCGTCCAACAATCACATACCATGGAGGAGTGTCTATTTTTTGTAAAATCATGAAAGTTAATTAGTTTGGGGCTGGGAACCCCATTGCCAGCTCTTTTTGCAAAATTATTGGATAAGCGGATGAAGCCACTAGTCCATTGGTGAAAGTTGCCCAACAAGATTGAAAGATAAACACCACATACTTCCTCATGAGCTATAAAACATTGACACAAATAAGAGGTAATAACTTTTGAAGTGTTTAAAGATAGCACTCAAGCAATTTACTTTGGAATGGCGGAGAAATACCATGTAGTAGGTAGGTATGGTGGACACAAATGGCATAGTGTTTGGCTCAAGGATTTGGATGCACGAGAAGTATTCCCTCTCAATACAAGGTTTAGGCTAGCAAGGCTATTTGAAACAAACACAAGTATCAACCGGTACAGCAAAACTCACATAAAAGACATATTGCAAGCATTATAAGACTCTACATTGTCTTCCTTGTTGTTCAAACACCTTACTAGAAAATATCTAGACTCTAGAGAGACCACTCATGCAAACCAAATTTTAACAAGCTCTATGTATTTCTTCACTAATAGGTGCAAAGTATATGATGCAAGAGCTTAATCATGAGCACAATAATTTCCAAGTATCACATTATTCAAGACATCATACCAATTACTACATGTAGCATTTCCCGTTTCCAACCATATAACAATTAACGAAGCAGTTTCAACCTTCGCCATGAAAATTAAAAGCTAAGAACACATGTGTTCATACGAACTAGCGGAGCATGTCTCTCTCCCACACAAGCATTTATTCAAACAAAAACAAAAATAGAAACACACAGACGCTCCAAGCAAACTGCATAAGATGTGACCGAATAAAAATATAGTTTCAAGGGAGGAACCTGATAATTTGTCGATGAAGAAGGGGATGCCTTGGGCATCCCCAAGCTTAGATGCTTGAGTCTTGTTGAAATATGCAGGGATGAACCACCGGGGCATCCCCAAGCTTAGACTTTTCACTCTTCTTGATCACATTGTATCATCCTCCTCTCTTGACCCTTGAAAATTTCCTCCACACCAAACTCAAAACAACTCATTAGAGGGTTAGTGCATAATCAAAATTCACATGTTCAGAGGTGACACAATCATTCTTAACACTTCTGGACATTTCCCAAAGCTACTGGAAGTTAACGGAACAAAGAAATCCATCCAACACAGCAAAACAGACAATGCGAAATAAAAGGCAGAATCTGTCAAAACAGAACAGTCCGTAAAGACGAATTTTTACGAGGCACCAGACTTGCTCAGATGAGAAAACTCAAAACTAATGAAAGTTGCGTACATATCTGAGGATCCCGCACGTAAATTGGCATATTTTTCTGTGTTACCTACAGAGAACACTGCCCAAATTCGTGACAGCAAGAAATCTGTTTCTGCGCAGTAATCCAAATCTAGTACTATCCTTCTATTAGAGACTTTACTTGGCACAACAATGCAATAAAATAAAGATAAGGAGAGGTTGCTACAGTAGTAACAACTTCCAAGACTCAAATATAAAACGAAATTATTGTAGCAAAATAAACACATGGGTTATCTCCCAAGAAGTGCTTTCTTTATAGCCATTAAGATGGGCTCAGCAGTTTTAATGATGCTCTCATGAAAATAGCAAATGAAGCAAAAGGAGCATCAAGAAGCAATTATGAAACACATTTAAGTCTAACCCACTTCCTCTGCATAGGCATCTTGTAAATAAACAATTTCATGAAGCATAATGCAACAAGCATAGAAAGACTAGACAAGCGCAGCTTCAAGATTTTCAACAAAAAGAGAGGTGTTTTTGTAACATGAAAACTTCTACAACCATATTGTCCTCTCTCATAAAGATTTTCAGTAGCATCATGAGCAAACTCAACAATATAACTATCACATAAAACATTCTTATCATGAGTCTCATGCATAAAATTATTACTCTCCACATAAGCATAGTCATTCTTATTAATTGTAGTGGGAGAAAATTCAACAAAGTAGCTATCATTATTATTACCATAATCATCAAATGTAGGAGGCATATTATAATCATAATAGAATTTATCCTCCATAGTAAGTGGCACCAAAAGACCACTATCATTATAATCATCATAAATAGGAGGCAAAGTATCATCAAAGAAAATTTTCTCCTCCATGCTTGGGGGACTAAAAATGTCATGCTCATCAAAACCAGCTTCCCCAAGCTTAGAATTTTCCATATCATTAGCATCAATGGTGTTCAAAGCGTTCATACTAATATCATTGCTACTAGCATGCAAATAAGGTTCCATAGGTTTTTTAATTTTCGCATTAAACCATTCGTGTCTTGACTCAGGAAATAGTATAAAAAGCTCACAGATGTTTTCCATTATGCCTTACTAGTGTAAAACAAGAAACAAAAAGATGCAATTGCAGGATCTAAAGGAAATAGCTTCGACCACACACACAATGGCAACAGAAAAGTACTTAGTTACCTGGGACCGGAGTATGAGTGCCTTTTACCTTTCCTCCCCGGCAACGGTGCCAGAAAAGTGCTTGATGTCTACTCACGCTTCTTTTCCTGTAGACAGTGTTGGGCCTCCAAGAGCAGAGGTTTGTAGAACAGCAGCAAGTTTTCCCTTAAGTGGATCACCCAAGGTTTATCGAACTCAGGGAGGAAGAGGTCAAAGATATTCCTCTCAAGCAACCCTGCAACCACAAAGCAAGAAGTCTCTTGTGTCCCCAACACACCTAATACACTTGTCAGATGTATAGGTGCACTAGTTCGGCGAAGAGATAGTGAAATACAGGTGGTATGAATGAATATGAGCAGTAGTAACGGCGCCAAAAAATACTTGATGCTACAACTGGCGTGTGGTTGATGGTGGTAATATTGCAGGCAGTAGAGATGCAGTAAAACAGTAAACAAGCAGTGATAGCAGTATTTGGAAACAAGGCCTAGGGATTATACTTTCACTAGTGGACTCTCTCAACATTGATCACATAACAGAATAAATAGATAAATGCTATACTCTACACTCTCTTGTTGGATGATGAACACCACTAATTGTGTAGGGTTACACGAACCCTCAATGCCGGAGTTAACAAGCTCCACAACATTCGATGTTCATATTTAAATAACCTTAGAGTGCATGATAGATCATTGCAATTACACCAAGTACTAACATAGCATGCACACTGTCACCATCACACTATGAAGGAGGCATAGATCACATCAATACTATCATAGCAATAGTTATCTTCATAATCTACAAGAGATTACAATCATAACCTACGCCAAGTACTACACGATGCACACACTGTCACCATTACACCGTGGAGGAGGAATAGAGTACTTTAATAACATCACTAGAGTAACACATAGATGAATAGTGATACAAAACTCATATGAATCTCAATCATGTAAGGCAGCTCATGAGATCATTGTATTGAAGTACATAGGGAGAGAGATTAACCACATAGCTACCGGTACAGCCCTTAGCCTCGAGGGAGAACTACTCCCTCCTCATGGGAGACAGCAGCGGTGATGAAGATGGCGGTGGTGTCGATGGAGGAGCCTTCCGGGGGCACTTCCCCGTCCCGGCGGCGTGCCGGAACAGAGACTCCTGTCCCCTAGATCTTGGCTTCGCGATGGCGGCGGCTCTGGAAGGTTTCTCGTACCGTGGCTTTTCCGTATCGAAGATTTAGGTCAGGGACCTTTAAATAGGCGAAGAGGCGGAGTCGGAAGGTCGACGAGGCGATTACACACTAGGGGGGCGCGGCCCACCCCTGGCCGCGCCAGCCTATCATCTGGGGCCCACAGGGCCCTCCTCTGGTGGCTCTCGGGTGTTCTGGAAGCTTCGTGTGATTCTAAGATGTTGGGCGTTGATTTCGTCCAATCCCGAGAATATTTCCTTTCTAGGATTTCTGAAACCAAAAACAGCAGAAAACAGGAACTGGCACTTCGGCATCTCGTCAATAGGTTAGTTCCGGAAAACGCATAAAATCATCATAAAGTGTGAACAAAACATGTAGGTATTGTCATACAACAAGCATGGAACATAAGAAATTATCGATACGTCGGAGACGTATCACTACCTATTATCACATGGCGTGCTATGAAGGCAGCAATGAGAGCTCGTTTTGTTCCTACCAATTACTTGCGTTCAGTTTTTGACAAATTGACCCAATTAAAGCAAGGTGTTATGACGGTTGATGTTTACTACATGGAGATAGAGATGCTTATGTAGCGTGCCCGTGTCCGTGAGTCTCTTGAGATGACACTACAGCGTTTTCTGAATGGCCTCAAGTTTAACATCAAAAGCATTGTGCGTCATCACAATTACACTACAATGAATGAGCTACTACATCATGCAAGAGAAGATGAGTGACAGTTGGTTGAAGAAGCGCAAATGAGGGGTCGTGCTATAGGAGCTGGGCGCTACACGCCTAGGACGCCACCCTCCACGGCGCCATCTTCGCGCCCTGCGGATGTTTCTACTTCGTCTAATAAGCCGGTCTCCAATGTGTCCAACACAAAGAAGCCCGTTCCTGCAGCAAGTGGAACTAGTTCTAACATGTCAACGGCTCGCAACCGCGATATGGCTTGTCATACATGTGGTGGCAAGGGTCACTTCAAGAGAGATTGTCCTAACCGCAAAGTTATGATTATTAATGAGGACAATGAGTATGAAACTGGAGATGATGTTGATCCAAATGCTCCGGAAGATGATGATTATGATAGTGATGGTTTCGATGCTTATCCTTCTGAAGCTCAAACTATTGTCGTGTCACAGAGTGTTCTCAATGTGCAGTCTAGTGCATCTATGCAGCGCTGCAATTTGTTCCAGACAAAGACACTTGTTGGTCCTGATAAAGCTTGCAAGGTCATTATTGATGGCGGGAGTTGTCGCAATTTAGCAAGCAAAGAGTTATGTGCCAAGCTGAAACTGAAGTATCTACCACACCCGCATCCATATTATATTCAGTGGTTGAGCAATAATGGTGAGATGAAGGTGAGCCACATGGTGCGTGTTGATTTTGAGATTGGACCGTATAAGGATTCCATTGATTTTGATGTGTTTCCTATGACTGTGTGTCACCTATTGTTGGGCCGGCCATGGCTCTATGATCGTTCTGTACAACACAATGGCCGTGCCAATACATATCACTTGGAGTTCAAGGGCAAGAAAATCAACTTACAGCCTATGTCCCCACAGCAAATTGTCAATGAATCTCGTTAGAAAGTTGAAGTAAACTTGGAGGATGCACCTATAGATAGGCGAGAGAATTGTAATGTCGTGAGTGATATAACGAAAAGTGAGAGAGTGAATTCCTTCGTGCTTTTAGCCACCAAAGAAGATATGAGAGGATTTAGTGAGGATCCTACAGCCATGCCTCTTGTGCTCATGTGTAGGGGTACGGTTTTGGTTTCTAACGACATGACCCCTATTCCTCTTGGTGTTTCTAATGTGTTGCATGAATTCAGCGATGTGTTTCCGGAGGAGGTGCCCGCAGGATTGCCACCATTGTGTGGTGATACGCGTACAGCACGCGTCCGTTGGGAACCCCAAGAGGAAGGTGTGATGCGTACAGCAGCAAGTTTTCCCTCAGTAAGAAACCAAGGTCTATCGAACCAGTAGGAGCCAAGAAGCACGTTGAAGGTTGATGGCGGCGAAGTGTAGTGCGGCACAACACCAGGGATTCCGGCGCCAACGTGGAACCTGCACAACACAACCAAAGTACTTTGTCCCAACGTAACAGTGAGGTTGTCAATCTCACCGGCTTGCTGTAACAAAGGATTAGATGTATAGTGTGGATGATGATTGTTTGCAGAGAACAGTAGAACGAGTATTGCAGTTGATTGTATTCGATGTAAAAGAATGGACCGGGGTCCACAGTTCACTAGAGGTGTCTCTCCGATAAGAATAAGCATGTTGGGTGCACAAATTACAGTTGGGCAATTGACAAATAAAGAGGGCATGACCATGCACATACATGTTATGATGAGTATTGTGAGATTTAATTGGGCATTACGACAAAGTACATAGACCGCTATCCAGCATGCATCTATGCCTAAAAAGTCCACCTTCAGGTTATCATCCGAACCCCCTCTAGTATTAAGTTGCAAACAATAGACAATTGCATTAAGTATGGTGCGTAATGTAATCAACAAATATATCCTTAGACATAGCATTGATGTTTTATCCCTAGTGGCAATAACACATCCACAACCTTAGAGGTTTCTGTCACTCCCCCAGATTTAATGGAGACATGAACCCACTATCGAGCATAAATACTCCCTCTTGGAGTTACAAGCAAAAACTTGGCCAGAGCCTCTACTAGTAACGGAGAGCATGCAAGATCATAAACAACACATAATAGATTGATAATCAACATAGCATAGTATTCCATATTCATCATATCCCAACAAACACAACATGTAGCATTACAGATAGATGATCTTGATCATGTTAGGCAGCTCACAAGATCCAACAATGATAGCACAATTAGGAGAAGACGACCATCTAGCTACTGCTATGGACCCATAGTCCAGGGGTGAACTACTCACTCATCACTCCGGAGGCGACCATGGCGGTGAAGAGTCCTCCGGGAGATGATTCCCCCCTCCGGCAGGGTGCCGGAGGCGATCTCCTGAATCCCCCGAGATGGGATCGGCGGCGGCGGCGTCTCTGGAAGGTTTTCCGTATCGTGGCTCTCGGTACTGGAGTTATTATCGACGAAGGCTTAAGTAGGCGGAGGAGGTAGGTTTAGGGGTACCACGAGGGGCCCACACGCTAGGCCGGCGCGGCCAGGGCCTGGGCCGTGCCGCCCTGGTGTGTGGCTGCCTCGTCGCCCCACTTCGTATCTCCCCCGGTGTTCTGGAAGCTTCGTGGAAAAATAAGATCCTGGGCGTTGATTTCGTCCAATTCCGATAATATTTCCTTACTAGGATTTCTGAAACCAAAAATAGCAGAAAACAGCAACTGGCTCTTCGGCATCTTGTTAATAGGTTAGTGCCGGAAAATGCATAAATATGACATAAAGTATGCATAAAACATGTAGGTATCATCAATAAAGTAGCATGGAACATAAGATATTATCGATACGTTGGAGACGTATCAGCATCCCCAAGCTTAGTTCCTACTCGTCCCGAGTAGGTAAACGATAACAAAGATAATTTCTGAAGTGACATGCCATCATAATCTTGATCATACTATTGTAAGCACATGTAATGAATGCAGCGATTCGAAACAATGTAAATGCAATGAGTAAACAAATGAATCGTATAGCAAAGACTTTTCATGAATAGTACTTTCAAGACAAGCATCAATAAGTCTTGCATAAGAGTTAACTCATAAAGCAATAAATTCATAATAGAGGTATTGAAGCGACACAAAGGAAGATTAAGTTTCAGAGGTTTCTTTCAACATGTAACATGTATATCTCATGGATATTGTCAATGCAAAGTAATATAACAAGTGCAATATGCAAGTATGTAGGAATCAATGCACAATTCACACAAGTGTTTGCTTTTTGAGGTGGAGAGAAATAGGTGAACTGACTCAACATAAAAGTATAAGAAAGGCCCTTCGCAGAGGGAAGCATTGATTGCTATGTTTGTGCTAGAGCTTTGGTTTTGAAAACAAGAAACAATTTTGTCAACGGTAGTAATAAAGTATATGCATTATGTAAATTATATCCTACAAGTTGCAAGCCTCATGCATAGTATACCAATAGTTCCCGCACCTTGTCCTAATTAGCTCGGATTACCTGGATTATCATCGCAATACATATGTTTTAACCAAGTGTCACAAAGGGGTACCTCTATGCCGCCTGTACAAAGGTCTAAGGAGAAAGCTCGCATTGGATTTCTCGCTTTTGATTATTCTCAACTTAGACATCCATACCGGGACAACATAGACAACAGATAATGGACTCCTCTTTAATGCATAAGCATTTAACAATAATTAATATTCTCATATGAGATTGAGGATATTTGTCCAAAACTGAAACTTCCACCATGGATCATGGCTTTAGTTAGCGGCCCAATGTTCTTCTCTAACAATATGCATGCTCTAACCATTCAACTCATGGTAAATCGCCCTTACTTCAGACAAGACGGACATGCATAGCAACTCACATGATATTCAACAAAGTGTTGATGGCGTCCCCAGGAACATGGTTATCGCACAACAAGCAACTTAATAAGAGATAAAGTGCATAAGTACATATTCAATACCACAATAGTTTTTAGGCTATTTGTCCCATGAGCTATATATTGCAAAGATGAAGAATGGAAATTTTAAAGGTAGCACTCAAGCAATTTACTTTGGAATGGCGGAGAAATACCATGTAGTAGGTAGGTATGGTGGACACAAATGGCATAGTGTTTGGCTCAAGGATTTTGGATGCATGAGAAGTATTCCCTCTCGATACAAGGTTTAGGCTAGCAAGGTTATTTGAAACAAACACAAGTACGAACCGGTGCAGCAAAACTCACATAAAAGACATTTTAAGCATTATAAGACTCTACACCGTCTTCCTTGTTGTTCGACCCTTACTAGAAATTATCTATTCCTTAGAGAGACCAATTATGCAAACCAAATTTTAGCAAGCTCTATGTATTTCTTCATTAATAGGTGCAAAGTATATGATGCAAGAGCTTAAACATGAGCACAACAATTGCCAAGTATCACATTATCCAAGACATTTTACCAATTACTACATGTAGCATTTCCCGTTTCCAACCATATAACAATTTAACGAAGCATGTTCAACCTTCGCCATGAACATTATGAGTAAAGCCTAAGGACATATTTGTCCATATGCAACAGCAGAGTGTGTCTCTCTCCCACACAATGAATGCTAGGATCCAGTTTTATTCAAACAAAACAAAAACAAAAGCATACAGACGCTCCAAGCAGAGTACATAAGATGTGATGGAATAAAAATATAGTTTCACTAGAGGAACCTGATAATGTTGTCGATGAAGAAGGGGATGCCTTGGGCATCCCCAAGCTTAGACGCTTGAGTCTTCTTGAAATATGCAGGGGTGAACCACCGGGGCATCCCCAAGCTTAGAGCTTTCACTCTCCTTGATCATATTGTATCATCCTCCTCTCTTGATCCTTGAAAACTTCCTCCACACCAAACTCAAAACAACTCATTAGAGGGTTAGTGCATAATCAAAATTCACATGTTCAGAGGTGACATAGTCATTCTTAACACTTCTGGACATTGCACAAAGCTACTGAAAGTTAATGGAATAGAAAAATCCATCAAGCATAGCGAAACAGGCAATGCGAAATAAAAGGCAGAATCTGTCAAAACAGAACAGTTCGTAAAGATGAATTTCTAAGAGGCACCAGACTTGCTCAAATGAAAATGCTCAAATTGAATGAAATTTGCGCACATATCTGAGGATCACTCACGTAAATTTTCAGAATTTTCTGAGTTATCTACAGAGAATTCTGCCCAGATTCGTGATAGCAAAGAAATCTGTTTCTGCGCAGTAATCCAAATCTAGTATGAACCTTACTATCAAAGACTTTACTTGGCACAACAATGCAACAAAACTAAGATAAGGAGAGGTTGCTACAGTAGTAACAACTTCCAAGACTCAAATATAAAACAAAAGTGCAGTAGTAAAATCATGGGTTGTCTCCCATAAGCGCTTTTCTTTAACGCCTTTCAGCTAGGCGCAGAAAGTGTGCATCAAGTATTATCAAGAGACGGTGCATCTACAGCGGGGTTTGGAGTTTTCTTAACCATGCATTGTATTTTGTATACATAAGTTTCAGAGGCTCCCTTTTCATTAGTCTTAGGCTTGCTATTCTCATCAAACAAATTTTCAGGGACAAGCCAAGCATAATTATTATCTAGAGCTTCATGCATTCCTAGGAGCTTGCAAGGTATTGGTGCTTTAATCTCCCCACCATTATTAACATTATTAGTATACCTTATTCTATCCATGTCCATCTTTTCAAGTGTTCTTTTAAAATCGGTGAACATACCAAGCCTCTTATGCTTAATAAAAACTTTTCTAGCTTCTTTAGCTATATCCTCAAATTCTCTAACAAGAACTTTTAAAACAAAATCTCTCTTCTCTCCCCTCTCCATATCAGAAAGTGTAAGAAACATGTGTTGTATCATGGGGTTGAGACTAATAAATCTAGTTTCCATCATGCGTACCAAACAGACAGAGGCATCTTCATAAATAGGGACAGCTTTTGCCAGGGGTATATCTTCAAGATCTTCATGCATACTGACATGGGTGAAAAATCTTCTATATTATCTCTTCCAATTATAGACCCTATCCTACCGGTATATCTTTTAAAGTAAAATTAGGAGGTAACATGATGAAATAAGTAAAGCAAATGCAAGTAACTAATTTTTTTGTGTTTTTTTAATATGGCAAACAAGATAGCAAATAAAGTAAAGCTAGCAACTAATTTTTTTTGTGTTTTGTTTTAGTGCAGCAAACAAGAAAGTAAATAAAAGTAAAGCAAGACAAAAACAATGTAAAGAGATTGGAGGTGGAGACTCCCCTTGCAGCGTGTCTTGATCTCCCCGGCAACGGCGCCAGAAAACAGTCTTGATACGCGTACAGCACGCGTCCGTTGGGAACCCCAAGAGGAAGGTGTGATGCGTACAGAAGCAAGTTTTTTCTCAGTAAGAAACCAAGGTTTATCGAACCAGTAGGAGCCAAGAAGCACGTTGAAGGTTGATGGCGGCGAAGTGTAGTGCGGCGCAACACCAGGGATTCCGGCGCCAACGTGCAACCTGCACAACACAACCAAAGTACTTTGTCCCAACGTAACAGTGAGGTTGTCAATCTCACCGGCTTGCTGTAACAAAGGATTAGATGTATAGTGTGGATGATGATTGTTTGCAGAGAATAGTAGAACGAGTATTGCAGTTGATTGTATTCGATGTAAAAGAATGGACCGGGGTCCACAGTTCACTAGAGGTGTCTCTCCGATAAGAATAAGCATGTTGGGTGAACAAATTACAGTTGGGCAATTGACAAATAAAGAGGGCATGACCATGCACATACATGTTATGATGAGAATTGTGAGATTTAATTGGGTATTACGACAAAGTACATAGACCGCTATCCAGCATGCATCTATGCCTAAAAAGTCCACCTTCAGGTTATCATCCGAACCCCCTCCAGTATTAAGTTGCAAACAACAGACAATTGCATTAAGTATGGTGCGTAATGTAATCAACAAATATATCCTTAGACATAGCATTGATGTTTTATCCCTAGTGGCAACAGCACATCCACAACCTTAGAGGTTTCTGTCACTCCCCCAGATTTAATGGAGACATGAACCCACTATCGAGCATAAATACTCCCTCTTGGAGTTACAAGCAAAAACTTGGCTAGAGCCTCTACTAGTAACGGAGAGCATGCAAGATCATAAACAACACATAATAGATTGATAATCAACATAGCATAGTATTCCATATTCATCAGATCCCAACAAACACAACATGTAGCATTACAGATAGATGATCTTGATCATGTTAGGCAGCTCACAAGATCCAACAATGATAGCACAATTAGGAGAAGATAACCATCTAGCTACTGCTATGGACCCATAGTCCAGGGGTGAACTACTCACTCATAACTCCGGAGGCGACCATGGCGGTGAAGAGTCCTCCGGAAGATGATTCCCCTCTCCGGCAGGGTGCCGGAGGCGATCTCCTGAATTCCCCGAGATGGGATTGGCGGCGGCGGCGTCTCTGGAAGGTTTTCCGTATCGTGGCTCTCGGTACTGGAGTTATTATCGACGAAGGCTTAAGTAGGCGGAGGAGGTAGGTTTAGGGGTGCCACGAGGGGCCCACACGCTAGGCCGGCGCGGCCAGGGCCTGGGCCGCGCCGCCCTGGTGTGTGGCTGCCTCGTCGCCCCACTTTGTATCTCCCCCGGTGTTCTGGAAGCTTCGTGGAAAAATAAGATCCTGGGCGTTGATTTCGTCCAATTCTGAGAATATTTCCTTACTAGGATTTCTGAAACCAAAAACAGCAGAAAATAGCAACTGGCTCTTCAGCATCTTGTTAATAGGTTAGTGCCGGAAAATGCATAAATATGACATAAAGTATGCATAAAACATGTAGGTATCATCAATAAAGTATCATGGAACATAAGAAATTATCGATACGTTGGAGACGTATCATGTGGTATTGAGCATCAAATAGACTTGATCCGCGGCGCCTCGCTTCCCAATAGGGCGCCATATAGGACGAATCCCGAAGAGACGAAGGGGATACAGAAGCAAGTACAAGCGCTACTCGACAAAGGTTATATCCGCATAAGCCTTAGTCCTTGTGATGTTCCTATTATTTTAGTTCCTAAGAAAGATGGTACTTGGCGCATGTGTGTAGATTGTAGAGCGATAAAAAACATTACTATTCAATATCGTCATCCTATTCCCCGTTTAGAGGATATGCTAGATGAATTGAGTGGTGCTGCTATTTTCTCTAAAATTGATTTGCGTAGTGGTTATCATCAAATTAGGATGAAAGAAGGGGATGAGTGGAAAACAGCTTTTAAAAAAAATTGGTTTATATGAGTGGTTAGTAATGCCTTTTGGTTTAACTAATGCACCTAGCACTTTCATGAGACTAATGAACCATGTTTTGCGTGAATTTATTGGCATGTTTGTGGTTGTGTACTTTGATGACATCTTAATCTACAGCCACAATGAATCTGATCATACTATACATATTCGACATGTTTTGCAAGTGTTGCATGATAATACACTCTATGGTAATCTTGAGAAGTGCACATTTTGCAAAGATAAGGTCATATTTCTGGGTTATGTTGTCTCTAAGCATGGAGTAGAAGTAGATGTGTCTAAAATTGAAGCAATTAAAAATTGGCCTACTCCCATGAATGTGAGTCAAGTACGAAGTTTTCATGGTCTTGCTGGGTTCTATAGAAGATTTGTGCCCAATTTTAGTACTATTGCTGCACCTTTGAATGAATTGACTAAAAAAGGTGTTGCATTTGAGTGGGGCGTCACCCAAGATCATGCTTTTGATGAACTGCAGAGATTGTTAACTTTTGCACCGTTGCTTGCACTTCCTGATTTCAATAAGCAATTTGAGATTGAATGTGATGCTAGTGGTATTGGAATTGGTGGTGTGTTGATGCAAGAGGGTCGCCCAATTGCATATTTTTCTGAGAAACTTTCTGGTGCTAAGTTGAACTATCCTATATATGATAAAGAATTATATGCTTTAATTAGAGTTCTTGAGGTTTGGCAACATTATTTGTGGCCAAAAGAATTTGTCATACATTCTGATCATGAAGCTTTGAAATATCTGAAAGCCCAATCTACTTTGCATAGGCGTCTTGCTAAGTGGCTTGAGTTCATTGAGTCTTTTCCATACATTATTAAGCATAAGAAGGGAAAAGATAATATTGTTGCTGATGGTCTATCTAGGAAACCTATGCTATTAACTCATCTTGATGTTAAAATTCCTGGATTGGAAGTGCTATGTGATTTGTATGCCACTGATCATGATTTTGTTGAACCATATCGCTTGTGTGCTATTGGTAAAGCATGGGAAAAATATCACATACATGATGGGTTCTTGTTTAGAGCTAACAAACTATGTGTTCCAGAATCGTCTGTGCGTTTGCTCTTATTACAGGAATCACATGCTGGAGGTTTGATGGGTCACTTTGGGCGTGAGAAGACGCTACTCATGCTCGCTGATCACTTCTATTGGCCAAAGATGAGGCGGGATGTGGACATGTATGTGAAGAGGTGCATTACTTGCAACAAGTCCATGTCCAAGTTGAAGCATCACTGTTCAGTCGAGCAGATCACCCGATGACCATACCAAAACCAGGACACGCTGCCCTAGTAGTCGAGGTGCAGGTCGGAGGATTCAAGATGAGCAAATGATATGGGGTGGCCCGATCTTCTTAGTAAGTAACGGTGGTGATGATGATCACGGGGTGATGGCAGCGGAGAAATACGACGATGTAGTGGATGATAACTTGTATGACGCAACGAGATCTCTCGATCGGTCCCTGTCGCCAATGCAACAGCTCTCAACCCTGCAAGATATTCGCAACTCCACACACTTGCGCACGTAGCCGCCGACCACGAAGCAGTAAGTTGCAACCGTCTAATTCCCAATGGAACAGCAGATCACACAAGACTTTTTCAGGATCTACACAATATCAAGCAATATGGTGTAGGGATTCAATAGTTTTGCTAGAGCAAACAACTAAGAACTAGGGTTTATCTTAAACGTGGTCTAAATTAGCTAGGGGGCGTCCTGGGCACTTATATAGGCGTCCGGGATGAGTTCTGGTCGAAAAGATACAAAAATAACCGACCCAGAATAGATCTGGTCGAGACAGACTCGGACGAATCCGGTCTGGAATCCGGTCAACCGGGCTAGGGACCGGATCGGCCGGTCTGGCGTCCGGTCAACCGGGCGGCAACCGAAAACTTCGCAACTTTCCGGTTTTGGCCTGGTACGATGCATCCCATCCGGTTGGCGCCCGGTCAACCGGGCCAGGGACCGGGCTGGCCGGTCTGGAGGCCGGTCTAACCAGGTGCTGGACCGGCCTGGACGTCGACTTCTCCTCTCGCGCATGCCTCCCGCTCCTCCCTCGCGCGTCCATGAGATATCTTCATCTCCAGCTCCATGTCCAGCTTCACGTCCATCTTGACGTCCGTGTTCATGTCCAGCTGCTCCTCTACTCCTCGTGTGATGCTCGTCTCCTCTTGATACCTGATGATACATAAGTAATAGGACTTAGGCAGTATAAAGTTCTCATCAATCGAAGTACCGTTTAGAAAAAAGTTCACCTATTGTTTAAGTAGCTTCGCACGAGCCCTTGTAATTGGTCCAATCCGAACTTCATTGGACTTGAGCTTCACAGCAGGTTCATCTTCATTTATCAATGACGGAGGTAGTGGTGTAGTAGGGATGTCCTCATCATCTCGCCCCTTCAAAAGGCGTCGACCTCGACGCTCCAAGGTCTTCTCCGTCATATGGTGTCAAATCAGCAACATTGAAAGAATTACTGACACCAAACTCATCAACTGGAAGATCTATCGAGTATGCATTATCATTGATCTTGGCAAGCACTTTGTAATTAAGGACCAGCACCACGAGGCTTCAACTTAGACTTCCGCAGCTTCGGGAACCTATCCTTGCGAAAATGTACCTAGACCATATCACCAGGCTTGAACAACATCTCTTTGCGCTTCTTATTCATCCTTGCAGCATTGCTTTTGCCTTTCTTCTCTATCAACTCTTTAGTCTTCACATGGATTTTTCGCACAAAATCTGCCCTCTTGGATGCCTCCATATTAACTCTCTCATGTATGGGCAAAGGCAACAAGTCAAGTGGAGTAATGGGTTTGAAACCATACACCACCTCAAAAGGACATAGCTCCGTGGTAGAATGTACCGCCCTGTTGTAAGCAAAGTCTACATGCGGCAAACACTCTTCCCACTCCTTCAGGTTCTTCTTGATCATGGATCTCAACAGTTGTGACAAGGTTCGATTCACCACCTCAGTTTGACCATCAGTTTGGGGATGACAAGTAGTACTGAATAGTAGCTTTGTCCCTAGCTTTCCCCAAATTGTCTTCCAGAAGTAGCTCATGAACTTCACATCACGATCAGAAACAATATTCTTCGGGACTCGATCCATGTAGTCGAACAATCTCCCTGAAAAACAGGGTAGCAATATGCGACGCATCGTCGCTTTTGTGGCAGGCAATAAAGTTTGACATTTTAGAAAATTTGTCCACTACCACAAATATATAATCATGGCCTCTTTTAGTACGCGGCAAACCCAATACAAAATCCATACTAATATCTTCCCTAGGTGTAGTAGGTGCCGGTAATGGAGTATACAAACCGTGAGGCTTCAGCTTGGACTTGGCCTTGTTGCAAGTAATGCATCTCTTCACATACCTGTCCACATCCCGCCTCATCTTTGGCCAATAAAAATGATCAGCGAGCATGAGTAGCGTCTTCTCACGCCCAAAGTGACCCATCAAACCTCCAGCATGTGATTCCTGCAATAAGAGCAAACGCACAGACGATTTTGGAACACATAGTTTGTTAGCTCGAAACAAGAACCCATCATGTATGTGATATTTTTCCCATGCTTTACCAAGAGCACATAAGCGATATGGTTCAGCAAAATCATGATCCGTAGCATACAAATCACATAGCACTTCTAATCCAGGAATTTTAACATCAAGTTGAGTTAATAGCATATTCTTCCTAGATAGAGCATCAGCAACAATATTATATTTTCCCTTCTTATGCTTAATAATGTATGGAAAAGACTCAATGAATTCAACCCACTTAGCAAGACGCCTATGCAAAGTAGATTGGGTTTTCAGATATTTCAAAGCTTCATGATCAGAATGTATGATAAATTCTTTTGGCCACAAATAATGTTGCCAAACCTCAAGAACTCTAATTAAAGCATACAATTCTTTATCATATATTGGATAGTTCAACTTAGCACGGAAAGTTTCTCAGAAAAATATGCAATTGGGCGACCCTCTTGCATCAACACACCACCAATTCCAATACCACTAGCATCACATTCAATCTCAAATTGCTTACTGAAATCAGGAAGTGCAAGCAACGGTGCAGAAGTTAACAATCGTTTCAGTTCATCAAAAGCATGATCTTGGGCAATGCCCCACTCAAATGCAACACCCTTTTTAGTCAATTCATTCAAAGGTGCAGCAATAGTAAAAAAATTGGGCACAAAACGGCGATAAAACCCAGCTAGACCATGAAAACTTCTTACTTGACTCACATTCATGGGAGTAGGCCAATTTTGAATAGCTTCAATTTTAGACACATCTACTTCTACTCCATGCTTAGAGACAACATAACCCAGAAATATGACCTTATCTTTGCAAAATGTGCACTTCTCAAGATTACCATAGAGTTTACTATCACGCAACACTTGCAAAACATGTCGAATATGTATAATATGATCAGATTCATTGCGGCTGTAAATTAATATGTCATCAAAATACACAACCACAAATTTGCCAATAAATTCACGCAAAACATGGTTCATCAGTCTCATGAAAGTGCTAGGTGCATTAGTCAAACCAAAAGGCATTACTAACCACTCATATAAACCAAATTTTGTTTTAAAGGCGGTTTTCCACTCATCCCCTTCTTTCATCCTAATTTGATGATAACCACTACGCAAATCAATTTTAGTGAAAACAAGAAAGACCACTCAATTCATCTAGCATATCCTCTAAACGGGGAATAGGATGACAATATCGAATAGTAATGTTATTTATCGCTCTACAATCTACGCACATACGCCATGTACCATCTTTCTTAGGAACAAGAATAACAGGAACAGCACAAGGACTAATGTGACGCCCCAAAACCGGTACCATGAGGATCCCAGCAAACCCGCCGAAATCCGCACGATATCGATTCTAGGAGACGCACCACCAAGCGCCTCGTACACGCCGAAGCATGCACGCGATGCGGGTGGAATCAATCACGAGCAGTAACATTACAACAGGATTACAATAGAGCCCACAAGATACAGATATATTACAACAACGACTCCAACGAGTCAAGATACAAATATACAATACAAAGATCCAAATCATACAGAAGATCAAATACGTCCGAGTACGGACAAGATACAAATTTGGACTAAGAGTCCCGAAGATAACCAGTGGCGTCCATAACCCCGCCTGTGCCAAGCGGAAGGGTAACCTTGCTAGCGTCGCCTTCATCGAACATATCTTCATACCTGCCCGGTTATATCCCGTAGAAGCAGCAATAAGTACGGGTTCGTACTTAACAAGACTTCAAGACGTATAAGCAATCGTCAACCAGTCGTCCTTTGTACTTGAGGCACGCAGGGGACTTAGAGGACGCAAGAGGAACGTCATAGGCAATATGGTGGGGTTAAGCGGCAGCGCGCAAGCACTAAAAACCTATAGAGACACTCTACAACATTCGTCTAAACAGAGAAGGTGAGAGAGCGCATAAACTAACAGTTCTATACTCTGCAAACATAACACAGCCGATGCGTTCCCCCCTCGCAAGGAAGTACTTACAAGGGTACTCACACGGTTGTCAAGTTTTAACCATTTATTATTGAAGTTGTGCTAACTTACTACGCAAGTTATTATTAATGAACAACAGGTGTAAGTTGTCTATGGTCGAGTCATACAGCTCCAAGTCGTCCATAACCGCGGACGCGGCTTATCGATAAGATTTAACCCTGCAGGGGTGCCCAAATGTGCCCACACGCACGATCAACCCACTTGCGACAGGTGGATATAACGACTCGCACTCTCCTTCACGACAACAATGTCCAGGAAGCCACCTAACCAAGTTGAACCCGTATCGAAGTAGTAGTATCTCCGAAGCGGACCTAGGCTTTGCGACAGCGTACTAGGTGGTTTAAACACACACTGGGGCGATAAACCACTTCGCAGCGGCTCCGCGACCTATACGTGCATACCAGAAACAAGGGATACAAGGCACCCAGGGGCTTCCCAAAGTAAATAAGTAACAGGCTGGCATGCACGCAAACAACAAATGGTAAAACATTACAAACTAGTTGTGGCCACTGGACAAAGCTGTAGATTTCGGCAGTGGTCGAGGGGAGACCCAGAAACATACCCACGTGTGGTTAGAGCGCTCAATCTCGGAACAGATAACAAGAACTCGGGGTCCTAAGATATTTAGGAAACACAAGTGAGCCGTCACAAAACGATCAGCTGACCCACCGATGCCTCCGCTAACAACTATTAACAAGTAACCATGATATCCTCAACATATATAACCATAAACCATGTGTCATGATTCCCCAACAGATAACCCGATAAGATAGCATAACGGTAACACGATATAAACAGCACTAGCATGCACTACGACTCGCAAGGCAGACCCGATAACCAAACAATAGTTGTAGGAGGTGGTGGTGGCAATATGGGCTGCTTGGGGTAACAAGTGGAAGGGACACGTGACCAGAACGCAACTTAAAGCTAGCATGAGGGAGAAGGCAAAATAAAATAGGTGAGCGACTTCTGCAGGGGCAGGAGTATAGGGGAAATGCTTGCCTGTTAAAGCTTGCCGAAGATCAGCCGAAGAACTTGTCGTATCTCACAGCACCACTTCGCGATCCTATCCGAGAAGAAGCAAATGCTACAACAAACATCGGATGCAAATCTTATAACTACGAAAGAAGAATCGGCATGCTCAAGATATGGTATGCATGCATGACATGGAAAACATGATGCGGCGATGCAACTTATATCCAATTTAAACGGAATCGGAATTCCGACAAACAATTATTAGATTCAAGTTATTTTTCTATCGGCAAATTTAATTGTTGATTAGCATGGCAAGACTTGCCATGGCATGGTGCGCTACTTCAAAATTAATCGGAGGAGGACCGTAGCCGGTAATTCCCAAATACTCCATGTTTAATTATTAGGTGCGATGCAAACTATAACGTAACAACATGATGCGGGATGCAAACAATTATAGGATGGCATATTCAGATTCATTGGATTTTTCTGATCGAAAATCATATAAAATACTTTTTTAATCCAAGTTACCATTTGAAAGATATAGATTTTACAAGTTTGTATCATTTTCTGGAATTTTGAAGAAGTTGGAGAAGCAGGTAAACGGACACAGAGATGGTTCTCACCAAAGGAGCATCGTCTGGGTTGCTAGGAGTTGATTGCCTAAGTGGCAGGAAGATGCTGACTGTGTTGTAGTACCAAAGACCAAAGTGGCCGGCCTGTCATTGATGATCCAGAGGAAACACATGAGGATTAAAGAAAAAGAGCTTTGCTCAAGATGGAATTTGATCTCACAACCAGAATTACTGGAGCGAGCAAGGCGCACGCACCAACTAGGCTGCTGTGACTGCTGGTAGCAAAGAAAGTGGTTCGCTTGCTTTCGAACCAACCCAAAACGGGAATGGGTGCATGGCGTACGCACGGAGAGATGATGGCGCTGCTGTTTGTCAACGGGGCTGTGGCCTGGAGCGATGCTAGGCTGAAGACTGGACGCGCGCCGGACGGAGGTGGCCATGATTTTGCACAGGATCTGGAGGAAGAACAGTTAACTGAATGAACTGAAGAAAGGAGACAGTGTCGCAAGACTGGCAAGCTGTGGCAACGATCGGCGGCAGTGACCATCAGCGGTTGTGCTGCGTGTTCTATCGGCAACGAGTCTAGTTAGCTGAATTTGCTGCTAACCGGGAAAACAAAGGAACTGGCAAACGGATCGAGATGGCCAGGAAACCAGGACGTCCACTCGTGTCTGCCTAGAACAGTGAACACACGGACGGCACAAGGACCGGGATGGCGGAGCGCGTGGAGTCAAGCAGAGTCGGAGCAGAGGAACTAGAAGAGGGAGATACGGAGCGGGTGCTCACCTTGGTTCATCGGAGACGAATTCCGCGCCCAGCGATGGAGAGGAAGATGAAGAAGACGCCGCTGCTGACGCTGACGAGCACGGACGGCAGCGGGGTGAAGACCTTGATGGCGACGACGACCTGAGGCGGCTTCGGTCATGATTCTTCATCGAGGAGGTCGAGGATGATGCAGGGACTCCATCCCCGTACTCAGACAGGCGCGGCGGCATCCAGAGCGACGACCAGGTCCACCGGAAACAGTGTCGAGCTCTCTGAATTTTTCTGAAACTGTCTCTGATTTTTCACGAGAGGGGAAATTTAGCGGCGGCGCAAGTAGGGGAAGATGGAGGATGCTAGGTTTTCTGGAGGCCCCTGATGGATTGGCGTGCGCGGATATGCTTGCTCCAAAGAAATATCCAGATGAGAGGAGGGCATCAGTGAAGTTGACCACGACTCCACGAGTGCCTCACGCTTGTTGCGTGAGCTGAAGCCAAGCTACATGAGTCCTTTCCTGGAAATGTTAAGAGGGCCACCAGTGTTGTTGGGCTGAACGTCAAGGAAGGTTAGATAGAAGAAAAGGTCCAAGAAAAGAATTGTGGCCTTTACCAAAATCTGATATTAGCATTTGATTTTTGCAGGAAAGGATTATGGGAGAAACAAGAGGCATCATAGAAAAGGAAATGAAGTAAACGGGAAGAAACCAAGTACATTTTGAAAAGCTTTATTACCGAAACAAAACAAATTGCAAAGTTTTAGAAATTTAGTTTCGGGTTTTGTTAAATGAATAGACAAGGGGAGGCTTTATATATAAACCATATGAGAGGGCAAAATAAAATAAGAAGGGTTTATAAAAATAATTTTATTTAGTAAAACATGGATGTTATGATGCATGATGCCATGATGATGCATAAACGAGAAAGAACAATCAAATCTAATTAGAGGTATTTTCCTGGGTCGCTACAATCGACACCACTAACAAGGAACCTCGCCCCGAGGTTCCACGTCAACCTAAGGGGGAGTTGGTTAAACTATCGGATCTTCATGCGCTGTGTAGATCGTCGCGACACCACTAACAAGAGTTCTTGCTCCATGTTGTTCAGGTCGACACCACTAACAAGAGTTGTTGCTCCGTTGATTATGATGTGCTTCTGTCGGGATCCTCCGAAGATCGGACCTATTAGGATTAGGCAAAGATCGTCCAACCCGCGTAAAGACCTAAGACTCGAAAAACTCAGATAAGAGAGAAGACTCAAAACTCGCAAGGTAAGAGGAGAAATAATAGAGGTAAGAAGATCTATCCAACGATTTTTAGAAAATAGTTTGGACACTCTAAACTCAACGACCGTTGGCAAGGTTATCCTACAGGCTGGACTAGTGGGGTACCGTCAACCTGATGCTCTGATACCAACTTGTGACGCCCCAAAACCGGTACCATGAGGATCCCAGCAAACCCGCCGAAATCCGCACGATATCGATTCTAGGAGACGCACCACCAAGCGCCTCGTACACGCCGAAGCATGCACGCGATGCGGGTGGAATCAATCACGAGCAGTAACATTACAACAGGATTACAATAGAGCCCACAAGATACAGATATATTACAACAACGACTCCAACGAGTCAAGATACAAATATACAATACAAAGATCCAAATCATACAGAAGATCAAATACGTCCGAGTACGGACAAGATACAAATTTGGACTAAGAGTCCCGAAGATAACCAGTGGCGTCCATAACCCTGCCCAGGCCAAGCCGGAAGGGTAACCTTGCTAGCGTCGCCTTCATCGAACATATCTTCATACCTGCCCGGTTATATCCCGTAGAAGCAGCAATAAGTACGGGTTCGTACTTAACAAGACTTCAAGACGTATAAGCAATCGTCAACCAGTCGTCCTTTGTACTTGAGGCACGCAGGGGACTTAGAGGACGCAAGAGGAACGTCATAGGCAATATGGTGGGGTTAAGCGGCAGCGCGCAAGCACTAAAAACCTATAGAGACACTCTACAACATTCGTCTAAACAGAGAAGGTGAGAGAGCGCATAAACTAACAGTTCTATACTCTGCAAACATAACACAGCCGATGCGTTCCCCCCTCGCAAGGAAGTACTTACAAGGGTACTCACACGGTTGTCAAGTTTTAACCATTTATTATTGAAGTTGTGCTAACTTACTACGCAAGTTATTATTAATGAACAACAGGTGTAAGTTGTCTATGGTCGAGTCATACAGCTCCAAGTCGTCCATAATCATGACGCGGCTTATCGATAAGATTTAACCTGCAGGGTGCCCAAATGTGCCCACACGCACGATCAACCCACTTGCGACGGTGGATATAACGACTCGCACTCTCCTTCACGACAACAATGTCCAGGAAGCCACCTAACCAAGTTGAACCCGTATCGAAGTCCGTAGTATCTCCGAAGCGGACCTAGGCTGTTTGCGACGGCGTACTAGGTGGTTTAAACACACACTGGGCGATAAACCACTTCGCAATGGCTCCGCGACCTATACGTGCATACCGAAACAAGGGATACAAGGCACCCAGGGGCTTCCCAAAGTAAATAAGTAACAGTGGCATGCACGCAAACAACAAATGGTAAAACATTACAAACTAGTTGTGGCCTTTGGACAAAGCTGTAGATTTCGGCGGTGGTCGAGGGAGACCTTAAACATACCCACGTGTGGTTAGAGCGCTCAATCTCGGAGCAGATAACAAGAACTCGGGGTCCTAAGATATTTAGGAAACACAAGTGAGCCGTCACAAAACGATCAGCTGACCCACCGATGCCTCCGCTAACAACTATTAACAAGTAACCATGATATCCTCAACATATATAACCATAAACCATGTGTCATGATTCCCCAACAGATAACCCGATAAGATAGCATAACGGTAACACGATATAAACAGCACTAGCATGCACTACGACTCGCAAGGCAGACCCGATAACCAAACAATAGTTGTAGGAGGTGGTGGTGGCAATATGGGCTGCTTGGGGTAACAAGTGGAAGGGACACGTGACCAGAACGCAACTTAAAGCTAGCATGAGGGAGAAGGCAAAATAAAATAGGTGAGCGACTTCTGCAGGGGCAGGAGTATAGGGGAAATGCTTGCCTGTTAAAGCTTGCCGAAGATCAGCCGAAGAACTTGTCGTATCTCACAGCACCACTTCGCGATCCTATCCGAGAAGAAGCAAATGCTACAACAAACATCGGATGCAAATCTTATAACTACGAAAGAAGAATCGGCATGCTCAAGATATGGTATGCATGCATGACATGGAAAACATGATGCGGCGATGCAACTTATATCCAATTTAAACGGAATCGGAATTCCGACAAACAATTATTAGATTCAAGTTATTTTTCTATCGGCAAATTTAATTGTTGATTAGCATGGCAAGACTTGCCATGGCATGGTGCGCTACTTCAAAATTAATCGGAGGAGGACCGTAGCCGGTAATTCCCAAATACTCCATGTTTAATTATTAGGTGCGATGCAAACTATAACGTAACAACATGATGCGGGATGCAAACAATTATAGGGATGTCATATTCATATTCAATGTATTTTTCTGATCGAAAATCATATAACATACTTTTTAATCCAAGTTACCATTTGAAAGATATAGATTTTACAAGTTTGTATCATTTTCTGGAATTTTGAAGAAGTTGGAGAAGCAGGTAAACGGACACAGAGATGGTTCTCACCAAAGGAGCATCGTCTGGGTTGCTAGGAGTTGATTGCCTAAGTGGCAGGAAGATGCTGACTGTGTTGTAGTACCAAAGACCAAAGTGGCCGGCCTGTCATTGATGATCCAGAGGAAACACATGAGGATTAAAGAAAAAGAGCTTTGCTCAAGATGGAATTTGATCTCACAACCAGAATTACTGGAGCGAGCAAGGCGCACGCACCAACTAGGCTGCTGTGACTGCTGGTAGCAAAGAAAGTGGTTCGCTTGCTTTCGAACCAACCCAAAACGGGAATGGGTGCATGGCGTACGCACGGAGAGATGATGGCGCTGCTGTTTGTCAACGGGGCTGTGGCCTGGAGCGATGCTAGGCTGAAGACTGGACGCGCGCCGGACGGAGGTGGCCATGATTTTGCACAGGATCTGGAGGAAGAACAGTTAACTGAATGAACTGAAGAAAGGAGACAGTGTCGCAAGACTGGCAAGCTGTGGCAACGATCGGCGGCAGTGACCATCAGCGGTTGTGCTGCGTGTTCTATCGGCAACGAGTCTAGTTAGCTGAATTTGCTGCTAACCGGGAAAACAAAGGAACTGGCAAACGGATCGAGATGGCCAGGAAACCAGGACGTCCACTCGTGTCTGCCTAGAACAGTGAACACACGGACGGCACAAGGACCGGGATGGCGGAGCGCGTGGAGTCAAGCAGAGTCGGAGCAGAGGAACTAGAAGAGGGAGATACGGAGCGGGTGCTCACCTTGGTTCATCGGAGACGAATTCCGCGCCCAGCGATGGAGAGGAAGATGAAGAAGACGCCGCTGCTGACGCTGACGAGCACGGACGGCAGCGGGGTGAAGACCTTGATGGCGACGACGACCTGAGGCGGCTTCGGTCACGATTCTTCATCGAGGAGGTCGAGGATGATGCAGGGACTCCATCCCCGTACTCAGACAGGCGCGGCGGCATCCAGAGCGACGACCAGGTCCACCGGAAACAGTGTCGAGCTCTCTGAATTTTTCTGAAACTGTCTCTGATTTTTCATGAGAGGGGAAATTTAGCGGCGGCGCAAGTAGGGGAAGATGGAGGATGCTAGGTTTTCTGGAGGCCCCTGATGGATTGGCGTGCGCGGATATGCTTGCTCCAAAGAAATATCCAGATGAGAGGAGGGCATCAGTGAAGTTGACCACGACTCCACGAGTGCCTCACGCTTGTTGCGTGAGCTGAAGCCAAGCTACATGAGTCCTTTCCTGGAAATGTTAAGAGGGCCACCAGTGTTGTTGGGCTGAACGTCAAGGAAGGTTAGATAGAAGAAAAGGTCCAAGAAAAGAATTGTGGCCTTTACCAAAATCTGATATTAGCATTTGATTTTTGCAGGAAAGGATTATGGGAGAAACAAGAGGCATCATAGAAAAGGAAATGAAGTAAACGGGAAGAAACCAAGTACATTTTGAAAAGCTTTATTACCGAAACAAAACAAATTGCAAAGTTTTAGAAATTTAGTTTCGGGTTTTGTTAAATGAATAGACAAGGGGAGGCTTTATATATAAACCATATGAGAGGGCAAAATAAAATAAGAAGGGTTTATAAAAATAATTTTATTTAGTAAAACATGGATGTTATGATGCATGATGCCATGATGATGCATAAACGAGAAAGAACAATCAAATCTAATTAGAGGTATTTTCCTGGGTCGCTACAACTAAGGCTTATGCGGATATAACCTTTGTCGAGTAGCGCTTGTACTTGCTTCTGTATCTCCTTCGTCTCTTCGGGGTTCGTTCTATATGGTGCCCGATTGGGTAGCGAAGCTCCGGGAATCAAGTCGATTTGATGCTCAATACCTCGCAATGGTGGAAGTCCTGCGGGTACCTCATCCGGAAACACGTCGCCAAATTCCTGCAAAACATTAGAAACACCAAGAGGAAGAGGGGTCATGTCGTTAGAAACCAAAACTGTACCCCTGTACAAGAGCACAAGAGGCATGGCTGTAGGATCCTCACTAAATTCCCTCATGTCTTCTTTGGTGGCTAATGAGACTAAGGAATTCACTCTCTCACTTTTAGTTATATCACTCACAACATTACAATTCTCTCGCCTATCTAAAGAAGCATCCTCCAAGTTGACTTCAACTTTCTGACGAGACTCATTGACAATTTGCTGTGGTGTCATAGGCTGTAAATTAATTTTCTTTCCCTTGAACTCCAAGTGATATGTATTGGCACGGCCATTGTGTTGCACAGAACGGTCATAGAGCTAAGGCCGACCCAATAGTAGGTGACACACCGTCATAGGAACGACATCAAAATCAATGCAATCCTTATACGGTCCAATAGCAAACTCAACACGCATCATGTGGTTTACCTTCATCTCACCATTGTCGCTCAACCACTGAATATAGTATGGATGCGGGTGCGGTAGATACTTCAACTTCAGCTTGGTACACAGCTCCTTGCTTGCTAAATTGCGGCAACTCCCGCCATCAATAATGACCTTACAAGCCTTGTCAGGACCAACTAACGCCTTTGTTTGGAACAAATTGCAGCGCTGAGTAGATGCACTAGGCAACACATTAAGAGCATGCTGCGACACAACAATGGTGCGAGCATCAGACGGATATGCATCTTCACCATCAGTGTCATAGTCATCATCTTCTGGAGCATTAGGATCAACATCATCTCCAGTCTCGTACTCATCGTCCTCATTGATAATCATGACTTTGCGGTTAGGACAATCTCTCTTGAAGTGACCCTTGCCACCACATGTATGACAAACCATATCACGGTTACACGCAGTAGACACATTAGAGCCACTCGTACTTGCAGCAGATTCGGACTTCTTTGTGTTAGACACATTGGAGACTGGCTTACTAGGCGGAGTAGAGTAAGGTGCGGAGCGCGTCGAAGGCGCCGGCGCCGTAGATGGGGCCACGCGGGGTGTGAAACGCCCAGCTCCTGCAGCTCGACCTTTGATCTTTGCTTCGTCAGCCAACTGTGATTCAGCCTCTCTTGCATGATGTAACAATTGATTCATATTGGTGTCAGCTTATCATATATATTCCGCAAGTAATTTGTAGGCACAAAACGAGAAGTCATCGCCTCCTTCATAGCACGCCATGTGCATATAGGTTGCTCATGATCCTCTTCGCGGTTACGAACAAAAGCATCCCACCAACGCAAAGCATAGCCATCAAATTCAGAAGAAGCAAGCTTGATCTTCCGATCTTCAGTATAATGTGGATGTAAGCTCCATAACTTCTCAATCTTGAGCTCCCAAGTGAGGTATTCTTCAACATCAGCTCCTCCTTCAAACTTGGGTATCGAAAACTTGGGCTTACCCAAACCATCTTCTTCATCTTGTCCACGACCATTGCGGCCAAGTGGAGCCCAACCGCGAGGACGATTACCACGTGGCGCATCACGAGCATTGTGTGCGTCATCTTGAAGCTCAGGATCATCGTCATCTTCTTGTTGATGTTGCGCGGTCAAATTCTCAACAGCTAAGCGCAAATCAGCAAGATTGCATTGTACATCCGTCATTTGATCTTGCATTGTAGTGATGGTCACATGAGTAGCATCCAGCTTTTGGGAGATCTCGTCAATCTTCCCATTAAGCACATCGTCCTGAGCGCGGAATTCACGTCGCATCTCATTACGAAGAGCCTCATACTCCCTCCATGTGATGATATCTGCAACACTCTTGTTTTCCTGGTTAACAATTTTATGATCACCAGCAGACATCGTTAGTAGGTTAGTGCACTAAATCAAAAATATATGGTGGTACCCTCACAACTCACTCAAAACTGATAAGAAAAGGAGATCTTACCGTTCCAAAGTAAATTAGTGTTGCTTACCACTTGTAGTAACAACTAGTGCACGGATGTGGCGAAGCGAATATCAAGGGTATAAGAACAAATCACACGACAAAGCAGGGTATATGTGGGGCTGTAGGTAGGCTACCTATTTGCACCAATAACAAGCTCTAGCACTGACCGTAGACAACCAATGATACTCACACAAGGCGATATAATGGGGCAATGCAACTATATGTGAGAAAGGTTGCAATGCACACGAGAGACGCTAGCAAAGCTCAACGAGACAGGCACAAGATTGCTCAACTACAGGTGCAGTAAAGTAAACTTAGGCCTTCACTTGATTCAACTAGCACTACACTTTTCTTTTTGGATTTTTCTTTTTGTATAACACACGCAGCTATGTAGCTCTTTTTGCTTCTTTTCAATTTTCTCTTTTTTTTTTGATTTTCTGACACAACTCCTTGATAACACGGCCAACAGAAATATGCAAAGCACTGATAACCTAACGAGCAGCCTGTCGAGCGGTAAAACTAGTCTCTTCTGGGGAAGTTCCTAGTCACTTTATATCGAAAGGCTGTGTCTATGGTTGGGAACAAGCACACTGTACGCTATGTGGACTCGGAGTAACAAAAACTGACACTAGACAACAAAGTAAGACAAGATGAGAGAGTAAACTCAAACCCTAAAAGACTAGATGGAAAGAAAAGATACGCAAAAACAACTACGAAAAGCAACTAAAACTTGAAATTAGTGCAATCTAAGGCTATGGCAAACCCTAACCCTAACTTTTTATGGCCTTTTCTGGATAGGAAAACACTCACAACTCAACTATGGGGTGGATTGTGGATGGCTTACCGAGGAAAACTGGAAATCTGATACCAAGATGATATGGGGTGGCCCGATCTTCTCAGTAAGCAACGGTGGTGATGATGATCACGGAGTGATGGTAGCGGAAAAACACGACGATGTAGTGGATGATAACTTGTATGACGCAACGAGATCTCTCGATTGGTCCTTGTCGCCAATGCAACAGCTCTCAACCCTGCAAGATATTCGCAACTCCACACACTTGCGCACGCAGCCGCCGACCACGAAGCGGTAAGTTGCAACCGTCTAATTCCCAATGGAACAGCAGATCACACAAGACTTTTTCAGGATCTACACAATATCAAGCAATATGGTGTAGGGATTCAATAGTTTTGCTAGAGCAAACAACTAAGAACTAGGGTTTATCTTAAACGTGGTCTAAAGCAGCTAGGGGGGCGTCCTGGGCACTTATATAGGCGTCCGGGACGACTTCTGGTCGAAAAGATACAAAAATAACCGACCCAGAATAGATCTGGTCGAGACAGACTCGGACGAATCCGGTCTGGAATCCGGTCAACCGGGCCAGGGACCGGATCGGCCGGTTTGGGGTCCGGTCAACCGGGCGGCAACCGGAAACTTCGCAACGTTCCGGTTTTGGCCCGGTACGATGCATCCCATCCGGTTGGCGCCCGGTCAACCGGGCCAGGGACCGGGCTGGCCGGTCTAACCGGGTGCTGGACCGGCCTGGATGTCGACTTCTCCTCTCACGCATGCCTCCCGCTCCTCCCTCGCGCGTCCATGAGATATCTTCATGTCCAGCTCCATGTCCAGCTTCACGTCCATCTTGACGTCCGTGTTCATGTCCAGCTGCTCCTCTACTCCTCGTGCGATGCTCGTCTCCTCTTGATACCTGATGATACATAAGTAATAGGACTTAGGCAGTATAAAGTTCTCATCAATCGAAGTACCGTTTAGAAACAAGTTCACCTGTTGTTTAAGTAGCTTCGCACGAGCCCTTGTAATTGGTCCAATCCGAACTTCATTGGACTTGAGCTTCACAGCAGGTTCATCTTCATTTATCAATGACAGAGGTAGTGGTGTAGTAGGGATGTCCTCATCAGCAAAGTCTTCATGGATGGTGGAAGTGGACTAAATCTGATATTTCTCGACACAATTAAGAGTATGGGGATCACCATGAGAATGCTAGAAGAATCAGACACCTGCTTTCATGGGATCCTCCCCACTTCACCGGCGTACTCTCTTGGCAAAATTTACCTGAACGTCGTCTTTGGCAAACCCGACAATTTCAGGAAGGAAAAGATCGAGTTCGAAGTCATGAACTGGGAGTCGCAGTATCACGCTATACTCGGGAGACCAGCTTATGCCAAGTTCATGGCTGTACCGCACTACGCATACCTCAAGTTGGAAATGCCTGGGAACAACGGGACAAACATTACAGTCTATGGAAGTTTCTCACGCTCGGACAATTGTGATCGGGACTTTCAGAGGATTGCTGCTAAGTTTGGTCTGAGGCAGGAAATTACTGACCTTCCATCAAAGACATCGTCACGCAGTAATAAGGAAGAAGAACGCGCCAGAGGAGCAAAGAAGAAGTTAGCCGACCTTGCCCTTGAAGCTTCGGCAGCACAAACTTCGGCAGCTCAAGCTTCGGCAGCAAAAGCTTCGGCAGTTGATGGTGCAAAATACATAGGGGGCAGCAAGACACTGACAATCACTGCCCAGGCCTCTGACGAAATCAACGACGCTTCGAAAAACACCAACACGGTGAACAAGCCAGAAGATGAGAAGAACCCCTTCAACACTTAAGCAACCTACTAGTGTTTAGCTTCCCTTTCCTTTTCAAACAGGGCTCTCTCTTTTTTCGCCCTTTAGTCCCGTGTTTTTTATTATTAATAAGAACTTAAGTTTTGATTCCTTGAAAAGCATTGCAGTTGACCGGAGCACCTAAACCGCATCATTGTAAACCTTGCCCACGTCCCGTGGTGAACTATGGTACAACATAGTGCGCGGCAAAAGGATCGTGCTCCGAAAAAAGCCTCTACGAGTGCTACAGGATGCAAAACAAACAAGGACATTAACTCTTCCCTCTGCTATAGATGCCTCTACGAGCGCCGTAAATAGCAAGAGTTTGGAAATACACATAAACACAACCCACGTTCGATATTTTACTTATGGAAATATCAAAGAACAACGGGCTCAACGACAGACTCATTGCACCCGAAATATTCAGGAATGACCGTCGAAACATACATCGGTTGAAAGCAAAGTTGCGCATACAACGGGCTTAGCAAAACCCGCAACACGAGCTGATCACTCAAATGATTTGCTGACCAACGAATATACATACATCTAAACGGGCAATTAAGATTTGCTCCTTCAAAATTTGCCAACGGCACCAACACGGTAAAAGTACATACACATGTATCTACCGAATAAAAAGTTTCGGCTGAACAATCCTAGCACTTGGATAAAGTAGCCAAAATACTTATTTACAAAATAACCTTAACCCCTGGAATCACCCTTGTGGAGTTTCTTTTTCCTCAGGTACCTTTGAATCCTTTTCAAGCTTGTCGACAATCATATTGGCAGGCAACAATACCTTCGGATACAGTGTCTCCAAATCACCAGTTGCGTTGGCGATAGACAGCAAACTCGCTGAGGGATAACGTGCAAGGACAAGGGCAAGTGTAAACCTGGCCCCTGCAAAGACCTGAGCTCGCACCAAGTCGTGAATCTTCTTGGTATTTCCAAACTCCGACATCAGAGTTAGCAGCGTAGGAGGAACCCTGTTCAAGGGAAACATTGTCCTCCAAACTACCCTCAGGGCTTTGTAGCACTTGTCGAAGAAATGGTGGACCTGTTGGACCCGATCCTGAAATTGTGCAACAGCCGAAGCCTTCGACTGCTCCCGCCAGAAAATTTCTTCGGCTGATGATAACTGGGTCAATGCGTGTACACACTCGTGAACCCGCTTATTCTCTTCCGCACGGTTCAAAGATATGACTAGCAGAGCAATTAACGGAAGATCGGGCAATACGTTCTTGGCGGAAGAACAATGAATGCAAGGACCAGGGAACTTACAGTTTAAACTTTCAGTGGCTTTATGGAGTTCAGTAAGGGCATAGCGTTCTACTTCAACCGCAATCTCGCCCTTCTTCTTGATGATAGCAGCCAAGGCATAGGTGCTTCGCAGATCCTTGTCCAACTGCGTGATCCGATCCTTCATACGTTGGATCCGATCATCTTCAGGAAGAGCACTCGAAGAATCTTCGACAGATGCAGGCACGGGGAACACCTGCAAGAAACAGCGTCAAAAGCATGACAAACCGATTCACACTAGCATCGGAAGGTACTCCCATCGGGAGAATGCAAGCAACAATATTTTTGGCTTCCAAAATCCAAAAGCCAAAAAAGCACCTATTCAAGTGCTTTTTTTTGGCTTTTGCCAAAGCCAAAAAGCCAAAAAAAGCCACAACAAAAGGGCCCTCAGCTTCAGACCTGGGATTTCGTAGGCTAGGGTTCCACAGTTTTCCACCAACCAGTAATAATTTCAACTCTGCCCCAAAATTCCCGCCGAAATCCCCCCCGCTTCGAAAATTCAAAGCGATGTGAAATAAGTACAGTGCCGATCTTATCCCCCCGGACCGCTCAATTCAGACCTATCACCGGCGGCTCCGAACCCCGCATCTCTCTCTCACGCTTCCACCTTGCATGACCCACCGGATCATCTCACACGCTGGCGCCGGTGCCGGCCCACTGTCCCACTCCCACACCAGCACTACTGCCTTCTCATCGGCCACCGTAGTAACCGACGACGTTCCACCGTCTCCCTTGCTTTTTAGCAAGCCGGAGTAGCTTCCACCTCCCCCAACCCCCACTGACGACCACTGTACCATACGAGCTCCTCCGTAGCCGACTTCCACCGCCGCCTTGTCAGCGACATTCACCATCGCCGGGTTCTCGTATCTTAATCCCCAACTCCTTCCGTCCACCGGACTGGAGAGATGGGTACACAAAGCGCCTCCATGGTCCACGGCAGGAAACCAAAGCGTACACGCGCCCACTCCCAAGAAGGTTGATATGGCCGCTTTCGTTATGCAGGTGATTTCGAAAAGTATTTTTTTGCTTACTTGCACCGCCATCTCATTAGCATTTTTTTTGTAATGCATGCTAGATATTATTGCACTACAGAATGAATTAAAAGAGGAACGGAGACGGAAGATATGTAGCAGATATGCAAGCCGTGTGGGCACAAACATCTGTAACGCTATTGCCTCTAGTGCAAACCTGAACAAAATGGGAGAAGAACCCTTTCCCCTCCCCAAAGATAAATAACAATGTTATGATTCACAATTTGATCCTGCTGAGCCTCTTGGAGAGCTGACTCAGGAAGATGCCTTGCCTGACCATTCTCCTCAACCCCACCAGGTGATTTCTGTTTTTTTACTTTGAGATATCTGTTGCAACTTCCATGTGTTGTATACTTGTATCCTGAATCCCACCAAACATGTTCACATGCCACCTCTAGGTCTCCTTAATGCATCATATATATGTTTCAGCATGCACGTCATCCTTTACTGTTCTTCATTCTATTCCATTTGCATATCATCATATATGGCACTTCTGTAGACTGAAATATCGTTTATGTGTGCTAGGAATCTGCAGCTTCAAGTAAGAATTTCGCAGGAACCACCAATGAGAGGAAGACCATTCAACAGCCTGAATCGGTGATAGAACAACTGCAACCAAAAAAGAAATCTGCTTCTGCTACTAGACAGTCTCAGCGATTCATGGCACTAGTTGAAGAAAATAACGCAAATGCTAAGAGTACTGAAATAAAAAAAATGTGGTGAACACCCCAAGCGGTTGAATCAGCCACCTGTTACCAATCCAGTCAACCAGCGACAATCGGTAGCAGAACCAGTTTCCACAGCAACTTCTCAGCCACAATTGGCAGCAGAACCAGTTTCCACAACAACTTCTCAGCCACAATTGGCAGCAGAACCAGTTTCCACAGCAACTTCTCAGCCACAATTGGCAGCAGAACCAGTTTCCACAGCAACTTCTCAACCACAATTGGCAGCAGAACCAGTTTCCACGGCTACTTCTCAGCGACAATTGGGATCGGCGAGAGGCTGTGGTAGGAAATATCGCCCAAGGACACACCGTACCGGTCGGTGACACAACCACAACTGGACAAACACTGCTAGCACAACATGAACAAACTGTTGATGATCTCCCACTGACCCATATTAGTCCTGCCATAGACAACTCCCCTGAGGATGAGCCCCACACCGAAGAAGGTACATTTTCCAATGCTTATAGTTTCATTCTCCGTTATAAAGTTATACTTTATAGATAAATATATATATATATATATATCTACCTTGATAGCTTGATGTAATGCTTAACTTTGTAGTTGCACCACGATCAAGAAAAACGAGGGGCCCAACAGTAGGGAAAATGTTCGTAGCTAAGCTTGCTGGGATGGAATCAAGATTTCGCCTTTCATCTATCGTAGGTGGCAGAAGGCCACTGGACCCAGAAGAATCTTGTAAATTAGCATCGGATGTAGGAATTTTCGTCAGGAATGAAATTCCTATCTTCCCAACATGGAAAGAGCACGTAGACACCTCTGCGCATTTTGAAAAATTAGTGCACAGGTTACACGTAAGTCATCTTTCTCTTGGTAATGTTACTCATACCACATTGGCTCGTCCCGTTCCTTCTAGCTTGTTGTTGGCTCTATGTATATCGCACCAACGGTTTATATTGTTGTGAATAGTTAAGGTTCGAGTTCGATGATGACCAAGAGGAAGTAAAGCATGTTCTCAACAGTCTATTCTCAGACTGTCTGCGCCAGTATCGCAGCAGGCTAAATAAGAAATACTTCACTGGAAAGATTACTGAGAGTGTTCCAACTCGATCTCCTCTTAAGCAAATGACTGACAAACAGTGGGGAGATCTTGTGAAGCACTGGTCTGATCCAAAGAATATGGTATGATTTGTAAGACTGAGACCAGATCGCATCTTGGATTCTTATTTATAGCAGTGTCTCACTAGTCTCCTTTTTGCAGAATTTGGCTAAACAGAATCAGATAAACCGCGGTAAACTACTTTTACCTAGCCGTACGGGATCTCGTAACCTTATAGTGCATATTCGGCAAAAAGTAAGGACATGTTGTTTTATACTGCTATTTAGAAATATTTTAGTAAAAGATCATGCAGAGTATATACACCAATGTGCAGCATATATTATGATCCTCCATTTCAACCGCGTTATTCGATTTATAAATGGTAGTACTAAAATGAAGATGTTACATAATGCAAGTAAAAGGGAACCAAACAAAGAGATGACTCTGCCAGAGATTTTTGAAGCATGCCAGAAGAACAAACTTGAAGTGATTGGATAAGTCGCACAGAGTGTTCTTGTAAGTCTTCCCTAAGATTGAAATTTTGTGACGACTCACATCCCAACTTGTAGGAGTAGTAAAGTACATGTCAATATGATATTATAGATGTTTATTAAAATTCATGTGATGTGAATCAGACATGTCAAACTGTAGGAATAAAAGTAGGTCATACACATGATAAATCTACTATCAGCAAGTTTCTCTGTAGTAACTATCATGTTTACACATGTGTACGAACTGAATTTTTTGCAGGAAGATATGAAATTAGAGATGGCAAAACCCGGTAAAAACGGTCTGGAAAAAACCGATGAAGAATGTGTGAAGGCATTTTCCATGGCAATAAAAAAGAAAGGCATTGCCAAAAACACTTTCTTACGGAATGCTGGACTGGTGAAGTGCAAGTCCATCCAAGTCAAAGTATTTGCATGCTCAAGTTCTAGAGGAGCAACTCCAAGTAGAACGAGATGCATCAGCTGCGCTAAGACTAGAAGTCGGCAATTTAAGAACGATAGCAGCACAGAAGGAGGCCCTACTGGAGCAGGTTAGGAATGCTAGTAAGTAGTAAGAAGAGTATCTGGTAGATAATTGGAGATGAACGGGGACAGTGACAGGTCAGTATCTTGGTCTTGTAAAATGGTTCCTTAGTCTGAGCATACTTCGTAGGTGCATTTATCTGCAATTGCTATGATCTTGGTGGTCGTTTCCTTGTTGTGATGTGGATTTTTTTTTGAACCGGAACCCTACTGATTGTTAATATTATAAGTGGATTACCTTGCCCTTTCCATCAGTTCTGACTTGTGGTTCCGTTGGCTTGTGGATGAAGCTTTGACATGGTATCAGAGCCCATAGTCTCAAGTTCGAGTCATCGCTTTCGCAAACCTTTTCTTCTCTTCTCCCGGTCTAGCCCTTTCTGTCAGTTTGGACTTTTTGTTGCGTTGGCTATGTTGAGATGTATAAAGTGGATTGCCTAGCCCTTTCCATCAGTTCGGACTTTTGGTCGCGTTGGCTAATGCATTAAAGCTTGACACTGATGATTTTCTGTGATCCATTGATTTCCAGCTTTCTACATATAGCCCAGGTCTAGAAGCTTGTCAACTGGTCTGGTTCATTCATCGCTGTATTGAGTGCAATGAACGGAACAGTGGCTTCTCCTTTGTGTTGTGCTTCAACTCAACAGCTGTTCCTGCTTCTGTAGAGGTGAGTTGTGAACAGAGATACTTATGTATGCTACCAAATTTCGACTCCATATAATCAATAGCTTAACAACCGTCTAATTCAAAATCTCAACACTGTAGCATTTACCTCCCGCCTATCGAATACAATTATTTCACACACTGAAATATTTTGTACGTATTTTGAATTGGAGAACATGGGAACCGACTTTGGTTCTGATTATGACTTGATGTGACCCTAGGCCCTGGATTCCTGAGCAGAACGTATGTGTTAAAACAAAGAGATTACAAAGTGCTAATTCCCTTTTTTTGTAAGTCCTGGTGGCATTGACACTCCTTTCTTACTTGCTAAATTATTTTTTTCATGTTTATATATAATAGAGAATTACCAGCTTATTGTCGAACCCGTTAGATTTTGGGCAATGATTGTTAAGTGGCTGCTTCCTAATTAAAGTTTATGATGTCATGTAGAGGGATTTGTGAAAGATGCAGCGGGTCGTTCTTCAGATCATCTACATGGGATTCCCATCTACATGTATGTTCATGGTTTCATGGAGTACTTCAGCTCATAGGAGCCACATACGATCCTGCAATATTTGCATTTTTTTTGACCTTGCACGATATGCATTCAATGTATCGCCAAGGCGCGTCCGTGAAACATCTTCGTCAGACTCGTTTTAGCGCGCGCAGTTCCCGAGCGAATCAAATGAATTTTGACCTTCTCTTAAAAAAGGGAACTTTGACCGTTGGATCAAGCGTTGGAGAACTGATGTGCCAACGGCCAATAATTGCTTGTGCATCATGGTGATGGCTTATCTGATTTCAAAAACTGAGATTTTTTTATATATAGTGGATAGGTGGACAGATATAGATATAGATGGATAGATACAGATATAGCTTCGACTGTAGCCACACTCAAACTCAAAATCAGTTGAGCTGCAAAACCACTAGCCAATTAACTCCGAAATATTTCAGAGGCATTTTTGAATTGCAGTTCGGAGGACATGGGAGTAACTGATTTTGTTTGTGATAATGGCTTGATATGACCGCTGGGAATAAATGCCTGAGTAGAGCTACTTCGCATGGTCTACCATTTTTATATTAGACTAGTCATAGTGGTAAGTACTACCTCCGTCCCAAGGAATAAGGCCCACGCGTATTCCAAGACGAACTTTGACAATAAAACTTGAGCAACACAATCTTGATTATATTATACTCCGTATGTAATTAGTATCGTTGGATTTGTATTGAAAAGCACTTTCTAATGATGCTAATTTTCAACGTGATGATGACTTGATGTGACATTTGGCCGTACTAGTACGGTCTCATATTTTTGTATTACTTGGATTGTAGCCAAATTCGAAATCTCATTCCAGCGGCAAAACTTCCCGGCCGAAAAATGCAAATATTTCACACGCTTCTAACTTCCCATTCTACCCTCGTAAAGATGACAACAATTTCCATGTATAAGTCGGTTGGTGGGGGGTCTACCCGTCATTTTTTTCGATCACCACCTCCCTAGCCCCGGAAACTAACAGAAAAAATTTCATTTCCCTCAGTCTCTCCTCTGAGACCACACCCACCGGAACTTCCAAGTCCCTCTCTCTCCCACCTCCACGACCACCGCACCGGAACATCCCCGCCGGACTTCCCTGGCCTACCCGAGGCCTCGCGATCCTCGTCATCCGGCTGCCTGCCGGAGCCGCTTCATCGACACCGTCATCAACCGGACCGGATCATCCCCGCCGAACCTCCAAACCATATGCTCATCCAGCAGTCTACCGCAGTCGCTTCAGCTGCGGTATCGTCCACCCCACCGGAGCCGCTTCGCCGGATCCGTCGTCCACCGCATCGGATCTTGCTCACCGACACCGCTGTGCATGAACCGGATCTGCTTCACCGGCGCCGTGCATGATCTAAACTCTTCTACTATCGGTTTTCTATTGCTTGCCTGCAAGTTCTTGTTTAATCTTGGGGGAACCTGTTTGTGCTAACGACGCGCCGTTATGTTTTTTGCAGATGAGATGAGTAACCATGAATTGTAATGGCCGTCTCTCCAACCCCAAGTAGCACATGTAGCGTACTCATCACCAGATCTATCAACCCTAGGAAGATCTGTTGTGACTCCCACAGAGTGCTTCTCCTAATGTAAGTCCCTTGTTTTAGCGCCATGTTCTGGGTTCAGATGCTTGTTTGTCTGAAGCTCTTTTAGTTCATTCCTAGATATGACCGTAACACCTTGCTATTTTCTGGTTCATTGCTAACTTTAAGCGGTTGAACATTTTAGTTTGCATTCCCTGCTCTGTAGATGTAGCCATCATAACTTCTATCTTGCTCAGTCGTCGTTACAAAAATTATAGGCTGCTACTATTTTGTTCATGCCAATCTTGTTCTCCCTGAACATGTTGGTTTGCATTCCCTGTACTACAGGTGATGCCATTGTTATTTCTATCCACTTCGCTGTAAGCTAACAAAGTAACTGCCTGCTATTAGTTCCTGCATGCTATCGCTCTGCCATCCTGCAATACAAATTTATTTGAACTCATCACAGCAGCTACTTCCATCATAATTTTGTCTGCCATATGATTCTACAAGTTTGTGTGCATTCCCTCTTCTACAAGTTCACAGGTGATCCCAATATATTCTGTTTCTGGTCCATCCTAAGCCGTAGCATTAACTATCCTATATGTGTTGCTCATTACAACTTTATATCCCGAAACAAATTGATTTGTTTCCCTTATCTACAAGTTTATGAGTGATGCCATTATAACTCCTATCTGTTTTATTCCTAGCTATTATAGTAACATCCTGCTATTATTTAGTTCATGGCCAATTTTAAGTAATTGCACATGTTGGTTCGCATTCCCTGCTCTATAGATTTTGGCATCGTAACTTCTATATTTGGTTTACATTCCCTGCTCTGTAGATCTAGCCATCATAACTTTATCTTGCTCAGTCGTTGTTACAAAAAATATGGCATGCTACTATGTTATTTGTGCCAATTTTTTACTCCATGAACATGTTGGCTTGCATTCCCTGTACTACAGGTGATGCCATTGTTTTGTATCTAGTTCATTGTAAGCTAACAAAGTAAGGACTTAGTTTGGCATGCTATCACTCTGCTATCTAGCCTGTAGTACAAATAAACTTGTCATACTACTAGATAATAATTTTGCGTGCCATCTTGTTCTTCAAAAGCTGCATTATTGACTTGTTTCTCTGACTTGGCATGACGCTCACATATGGAATGCTGAACATATTGGTTTGCATTCCCTCTTATACAAGTTCACAGGTGATCCCACTATATTCTGTATCTGCTCCATCCTAAGCTCCAGCATTAACTATCCTCTATGTGTTGCTCATTACAAGTTTATATCCCAAAACATCTTGATTTGCATCCCCTTCACTATAAGTTCAGGAGTATTATTTAGTTCACGGACAAAATGAAGTAATTGCACTTGGCACATGTTGGTTCACATTCCCTCCTCTTTAGCTTTTGCCATCGTAACTTCTATTTTTGGTTTACATTCCCTGCTCTGTAGATGTAGCCATCATAACTTCATCTTGCTCAGTCGTTGTTACAAAATTTATAGCCTGCTACTATGTTGTTCATGCCAATCTTGTACTCCCTGAACATGTTGGTTTGCATGGGACTCGACGATAGTAAGTCTCATTGCTTCATTCTAACATGCTCTGTTATATTGGCTATTGGTATGCGGCATGCACTCTTTGTTTGCTTATTGTGCGCATTACAATGATCTCGTTATACCGACGAAATGATGAGTTCCAAATTCTTTGGCAAACAATATTGTAGTGTCTTTGCCTTTCCATTGTTGCTGTCTTAACTTGTAATGTCTTTGTTTCAGATATAGGTGCTGCATGGACAACTTAGAAGATTGCCGGATCGCTTCATTGTATTGCTAGGTTTAATTACCATTCAATTTCTATGGGTTCTGTAATATTTTTTCAAAGCCTTGCAGCTGATGTAATATTTAGTTAGTTTTTATAGTTCTTTCGCGCATTTTTTCTTTGGTGCTTGTGGTAAGTGAGGCTATCCGACAGAAATCATGTGCTGCGTAAATATTCTCAGTATCTAAATCACAAATTCCCATCACTTAAACGGCACAATTAATCGAAATCACATATGTGCCGGCCCGCAAAATCCTAAAGCGCCTATTATGCCGGCATATACACACCAACTAAACGGGCTGGCCCACTTACTTATTGGGCCAGCCCACTTGCTTTAAGGTGGACCCCACCCACTACTGGGCCGGCCCAGTAACAGAAAAGTGGGCCCCACAAGCTTATTGGGCCGGCCCGCTAACTCGTCGGGCCAGCCCACCTGATTTACCGTGGACCCCACATACTAATTGGGCCGGCCCACTAACTTGTTGGGCCAGCCCAAAAGCTTTTGTGGTGGACCCCACACACTAAATGGGCTGGCCCTTTAAAAGGATAGTGGGACCCACCTGCGTTTTTGGCCCAGCCCACCATCTTGTTGGGCCGGCCCACTTGCTATATGGTGGACCCCACATATTAAATGGGCCGGCCTTTTAACAGGAAAGTGGGACCCACCTGTGTTTTTGGCCCGGCCCACTATCTTGTTGGGCCGGCCCACTTGCTATATGGTGGACCCCACATATTAAATGGGCCGGCCCTTTAACAGGAAAGTGGGACCCACCTGTGTTTTTGGCCCGGCCCACTATCTTGTTGGGCCGGCCCACTTGCTATATGGTGGACCCCACATACTAAATGGGCCGGCCCTTTAACAGAAAAGTGGGACCCACCTGTGTTTTTGCCCCGGCCCACTATCTTGTTGGGCCAGCCCACTTGCTATATGGTGGACCCCACATACTAAATGGGCCTGGCCTTTAACAGGAAAGTGGGCCCCACCTGTGTTTTTGGCCCAGCCCACTGGCTTGTTGGGCCAGCCCATTTGATCTATTGAGGACCCCACGTACTAAATGGGCCGGCCCGATAGCAGGAAAGTGGGACCCACATGCTAATTGGGCCGGCCCAATAACTTCTTGGGCCGGCCCACTTGCTTTAAGGTGGACCCCACTTTGTAAATGGGTCGGCCCGATAACAGGAAAGTGGGTCCCACATGTCTTGTGGGCCGGCCCTTTTGCCTGTTGACCGGTCAAACGAGTGCATTCGGCCCGGCCCACATGCTTAGTGGGCCGGCCCATTAAAGTTTTGACCAATCAACCTAAGAGGCTAGGCCCGACCCACGTAACTAATGGACCAGCCCAGCTATATAGTTGACCGGTCAAACTAAGTCAGCTGGCCCGGCCCGCAAACTTAATGGGCCGGCCCGCTTAAGACGTGGCAGGCCTCGTGTGGGCCTACCATCTACCACGGGGTTTAGCCGGTTAACGCCGTTAACCGCGCTTAACGGCGTACGCCACGTGTCGCTTGCATGACGTCAGCAGTCAACGGGCTCCCGGAAACACTTCTGCAACGGTCCGATTTTCCGTGGCGGAAGGGCGCCCAAGCGCGACGGACCGAAAAAAACGTGGTAGGACTTTGCCTGACGCAGTTTCGACAACAGAACCCATATCGTCGGGTTAGGCCCATAGGCGATGAAAAATACCCCTTAGCGGACGATTTTGGGACGTTGGCTATTAGAACTTTTCTTGTAGTGTGATGACAATACCTTTGGCCTGGCCTTTTGCACAATGGGGACTCGACCAAGTTGGTCCACTGCCGAGATCATCGCCAGGAGGGCACACATGCCTATTGGTCGCAGTCGACAAATTCACTAAATGGATTGAAGCCGTACCGGTCAGAGATCAAACAGCTAACACTGTTGTTAAGTTCTTCGAAGGGATAACTTGTCGCTTCGGTATGCCTCATAGCATCATTACAGATGATGGAAGCAATTTTGATTCCAAGGAACTCCGCAAATTCTGCGATGATGGTAATATCAAGCTTAAATTTGCCTCATTTGCACACCCTCAAACCAATGGTCAGGTCAAAAGGATAAATGGCTTCATATGCGACAGCATTAAAAAGCGTCTGACTGGCGCAGCTAAAGCTTGGGTCGAAGAATTACCATCTGTGCTATGGAGCCTACGGACTACACCAAATAGGTCAACCAAGTACACTCCATTTTCCTCGTGTACAGAGCTGAAGCTGTTTTACCAGCCGATGTTCATTTCGAAGCTCCCCGGGTGACTGCGTACACGGAGACAACGTCCAATATCGCGATGCAAGATGCTGTAGACCTTCTTGACGAAGCTCGAGACATTGCTTGAGCCAGGACGGCTGTATACCAACAGGCAATTCGAAATTATCACAGTCGAAGAGTTCGCAACCGTGGTTTTAGCACTGGTGACATGGTGTTACGACTGAAGCAAGAAAGAACTTTGAAACTTGAGTCTCCATGGGAAGGACCGTTCATAGTCACCGAAGTTATACCAGGAGGAGCCTATCGTCTCAGGAATCCTGCTTCGGGCAAGGACATTGACAATCCATGGAACATCGCCCACTTGCGGCGATTCTACGCATAGGACACATCTACTCTTTATTCGCTACATGAAGGCTTCTTAGTCTATCACATATTATGAATAATTTTTTTGATTGGGCTCCTATCTTTATTAATTCATCACTCGAACAATTGTTCGATGTAATATCCCAGGTTTAGAGACGATCGAGGGGTAGATTTTAGAAAGGGATGTGCATTGCATTGTAATTTACAGGGAAATTTCGCGCTTTTAAACAAAAACTGCATCGAAGGGGAACAAGTTTCTCTCTCGACACCTTACAGGGTTAGGGTTTCGAGAGTGCGACAAACCTGTTCCTTATTCAACTAAACTAGGGTTTTGAGAAGAGAGGGGAGAGTTTGCATCACAAACTTAAGTTGCATGATTGAATTACAAGTTAAGTTGTTTGATTAAATTCAAACCAAATTTGAATTTGAATTTCAAATTCAAACATTAAATAATCATCACATAATTCAAATTTGAGATAATTTCACCAACAATTACCATTAAGCAATGATACAAGTAATACAACTATTACATTAAGCTCAATAAGGAAAACTTGGGCTTTATTGATCATCACACACATAATACATTGTCACTTACAATATTCAAAATTGGAACAAATGCATATTACAACATATTACAAGAATTGGACAAAATGGAAAAATGAAAAGAAAAGAAAAGTACAAATTAATGTTCTATCCTAACACTACAAGCTAGTCTTCATCTAGCCTTGTACTTGATGATCTCCATGATCCTTGGAGCATCAGGTTGTTTTCCTGCACACAAACACAAAGCAAATAAAAACAAGTGTTATGTCAAGTGGCATAGCCACTTGGCAGGTTAGCAAACAAATGAAATGAAGTGGATATGCTGAAGTCTCTGCCGAGCAGAGCCATGCCACAGATAGAATCAAGCCCAAGTGCACAGCACTTGCACACACACACACAACCAGGCAGCTCACCAGGCTATGTGCATGTGTAACACACACACACACACACACACACCAGGGTGAGTCACCACAAGCTGCAGGTGGTGTTGTCGACTAGCAAGAGCAAGCCAGCAGCATATAAAAGCTTTTCCCAGCCAAACCCTAGCCATTTGATTCAACCATCGGCAGAACTGAACTGGTAAGCCACCAAGAACACCAAGAACACCAAGAACAGCTAGAACAGATAGAACAACCTCACTGTTCAATCTATTCCAGCACACCACTGAATTAAAATCAAGTTCATCAAGTCACCAGGAGGAGCAGGGCAAGCAAAGCAACCATAAGATCAACACAGAGGCAAACCTCTACACCAACAGCACATTCTAGGAGCTGGAGTAAGGTATACCACACAAGAGCCTGAGCAAGATCATACCTTGCTCATACTTAAGCATGCTTGCATCACAGGAGCACAGAAGGGTAGGAAAACCCTGGGTGTATCATCATTTGGTTACTTAACCAATTGGTGCTAGCAAGTACAACCAAGGCTAAAAGGAAAATAAACCAGGGAACACTGGTTGTGACAACACAGTGTCAAAACCAGAGAAATCCAGCATGGATTTACTCCTTGTAGCCATTCAGATTCACAAAGCACCTATTAGCCTAGCTAAACCATCAGATTGACAGGCAACATGTGCCTATCCTGTTTATCAACATTAAGGCTACTGGAAATTCACTAAGTGACTAGCCAGTGAGCATCTATCCATCACAGAAAGCCACCAAATAGGGGAGCTACCCTAGGGCAGCATATAACTACTGCCAGGGTCACCTCAAACCCTAGAACAGCCAAACCAACAAGCCAAATACAAATATCATCACCCTGATTGGGTTCAAAGAAGGGCTAGGGTTCCCAACCACTGTGGGCATCCATCTAGCCTAAGCCAATCAATTGTGATGATCATCACTGATCACAGTTCACATCAATTATCCACTCCATCAATTAAAGCAACACAGATAATTGATATTAACAAACAAACCTTGGAATAAACATTTGCTAATGATCCAGAGGATCACTGCAAGTATCAGCTGATGCTTGAGCAAGCACCAGCACTGATCTGTGCCACACACATACACATAAATAGATAACAGCAATGCACAGGCACAGGTAAGCAAACCAATTATCAGCTGTTGATGATCACATGATCATCAGAGCTTGTCATAGCATGCTAGGGCATGCTAGAGCATCACTAAGCAACAGAGCATGGACCAGGTATTTAATTGGCCACAGATAATCAACAAGTGTTTCACAGACAACCAAATAGATAATTAAATGATTGTATCCAGAAGCACATCCAAGGCAGGATGAACCACTAGATCAAGATAAATAAGTAAAGCACTTGGTGCTCATCACTGAATCATGCAGTTAGACCAGCAGTAATGCTCAATCAAGCATACACATGAAATTGAGCATAAGGGACAACATACCAGTGCCCTGGAACTTGCAAATTGCAAGGAATACACATGGTAATCAAGCCAGGGCAGCCAAATTGAATACACATGAATGTCTAGCAAGAATAGTAACTAGAACAGAGGCACAGGGAAGGATCCAAGCCAGATATGCAAGATTCAACAAGCATGTGGCTCTGGAACATGCACAGAACTGTGCACAATCAAGATAGCAAGAATTAAGCCCAGCTAATAGGCAGAATAGGGCAGCACCGTAGCTAGGATTGATGGCAGTAGCACAAGCAGCAGTAGCACACGCCACACAGCAAGCTAGGCGCAACAGAGCAACAGCAACAGCACGGCAGGCCCTCCATGAGGAGGAAAGCCTTGGCTAGAGCTACTGAGAGAGGAAGAAGAACAGGACATAAGAGAAAAGAAGAGGTGGAGGACGTACCAGGGTCGAGCAGGCCAACCACCATGGCGGCCACGGCGGCACACGCCAGGGCGCGGCGGCGCCAGGCCAAGCCAGGCCATGGCGGCGCCACAGCACCACCCCATCGTGGCGGCCACAGCACCATCACGCCCGGAGCTTGGGGAGCCACGGGATCAAGCGGATCCCGAACCCTAGGCATGGCGGTGAGAGTCGTTGACGAGCGAGGGACGGCGTCAGCTCCAAATCGACGCGGAGGGAACGAATCGCCGTCGTCTGGCGGTTCGATTGCGCCCCATGGCGTATGCCATGGCGGCCGGAGACCGCCGGAATCGGCCGGCGACGGTGCGGGCGACGCATGTCGCCAGTGAGAGAGGAGGGGATTAGGGTTAGGTCGAGCGGCGCGAGGTGAGGGAGTGAGCGAGCGACCGCTCGGGTCGGTTGGACCCGAGCTGGTTTAGCCCAACCCACTGGGCTCCACTGACAGGTGGGCCCAGGGGCATATATGTCCTTTCACAATTTGATAAAAATCTGAAACTTTGAAATTCAATAGAAAATTGATAAAAGCTCTAAAAAAATAATTAAAAATAGGAAAATAGATCAGCATAAAATTCTCTATTTAAATAAAATACCAAACAGAATTTTTGAAGAAAATTAAGAATAAGTCTTATTTTGATGATTTAAATAAGAATTTAAACCACATATATTATTTTCTGAAATGAAAATAAGTCCATTAATGCAATTGGACTTTAAAAACACCTTGACAATATTTCAAGGTTGTATTTATCCTAAACAAAGTATCCCTGAATTATTCTTAGTATTAACCTCTCACATGAAATTACAACGACATCGGAAGGGGGGAACAAACCCTAAAACTGGAATCATGCATAATTGCTTCTTTAACCATTGCCCTTATCGGACAATGATGCTATTTTTCAGAGACAGAGGACAAGGGTCAGTCCACACCTTCCAACTGCAAAACTTTGCAGTGTTCAGGCAAGTTCATCACTTGCTCATGTCATTTGAGTATTTCTATCAAATTACTTGTAAAGTATTATGGTTATCACTATTGCATAAAAACCAAAACCACTATTTTCATAACTATGAATATGACTATGTGGTGGGCAATGGAACCATGGATTGTGTTGATATGGTGGAGGTTCCATTGCAAGGGTTTATATCCATCTAGGATTAAACAACAAATGTCGCCAGTGATTCTTGTGCCGTAATACCCGTGTTAACCATAAGATCCGGAGTGGGACGGAGTAGTCAAAAGTGTTTCCACCTCTCGTTCATCAACGGATGCGCTTACCGTAGCAGTTGTATCTGGCGGAACAACCGGAGGGTGGGGATCCCATTCTAATTCCCCACGGTAAAGCATTGCTTGCCGTAGCAGTTGTGTCTTGCGGAACAACCGGAGGGTGGGGATCCCATTCTAATTCCCCACGGTAATGCGGTCTATGATGGGTTGCAGCTACCGGCGTAGGAGTGTATGGTAGAGCCCAACACTGTCGTCGTGGTCGGGGTCCACCCTGAAATTACGGGAATAATGGGACCGGCATGGACCCAGGGTTGGGGCATGCAACAAAGGGTGGGTGTTCGAGGTAGCGGAGGAACATGATTGGCTAGACCATATACCGGGCCTCACACCGAAGGAAGTGTGGACGGGAAAGCTGCCCGGTTGGCACCAAGGTTAAGATCTCTTATGGGTAAAGCAACACACCTCTGCAGAGTGTAAAGAACTTTGACCTGTCACTCCCTGTTCCGGGATGAGGAACTGCGAACGCGGCCGGAAAGGAGCTCCACGAAGTTCTAGTAAACCGGTGAAGGCTGACGGACATAGCTCTTTGGAATAAAAGCAATCTCTTGAAGAAATGTTTACCAAAACTTGCATTGGTATTAGACTTTCTGGTCTAATATCGTAGTTAGTGCATTAAACACCTCTTATCTATAATGAACTTGTTGAGTACGCTCGTACTCATACCACTCTTAAATCCCATGCTTAGACTGTCTGAATCGTCTGGAGGAGGACTACGACAACAATGAAGGAGCCGAGATCATCGGCTATGAAGAACCAGACCTCTCAGGAGGTATCGAAGGCGTAGACTACCTCATCGTCTACGGATCCGGGGAGGCTTCCGGAGGAGATCAAGCCTAAACATCTCGAGTAGTAGTAGTAGCCGAGCAGCCCGAACTCTTAGTATTTAGCTGCTCGAGGAAATAAATGTATACCTTAATGAGACTCTTATATTGTAAGTTAAGTTGGGTTCGCCTCGAACCCAGGAGTATTCCTCTTAGGACCCAAGATGAGCTCCGAGATGACATGTGTATGATAGTTGTAATAATAAATGAATGAGTTATGGACCTGCTATGTTCTGTTGTACTACTCTGAGGGATGTAATATTTGCGGAATGGTACTTCGTGAATGTTATATCAACGACTGGCATACTACAACATGCAGTGGTATGCAGGGTCACCACAGTTGGTATCAGAGCAAAAGCTTTGACCTTAGGTTGGAACCTAGTAAATGGGACCAAACGTTAGGATTCGAATAGGATTAGTAAAGAATTCTCTAAAAATATGGTGTATATTCAATTGAGAATACAACAATCATATCTTTTAGTGCGATAATTCTTTATTATCTCTATTATGATGCTTTATTACTAATCTTATAATCTTTATATTTCTACAGCCAACATGGCAAGTTCACATCCCGGACGAAACGTGAAAGTGATGGATTCCACACTGAGTGAATATGAAGGAGGACTTGCAGATATTCTACGAGCCATGTTACTTGAATTTGGGTGTGATCCCCAGATCCAAGTAAAGAAATACATGTACTATGATGGTACTGTATTGGCCAAGTGTAGGGTAGGACTGCGACTTCCCGAATCTTTGGGAATGAGCGTAGTAATGCCAGCAGGTGAAGCCAGAACTATCAACACAGCCTATCATATAGCTGTTATGAGAGCCATCACAGATATTCGGGAGCATAAGACAAAAGAGCTTATGGGTTCCGAATTTGCCCACATTCCTCATAATCAGGAGGAAGAGGATCCCATGCTTAACCACTACAAATATGCAAAATGCAAACCAATAGCAGCTGCAAAATACATGGACAATAGCCGCAACTTCATATCATTACTCTTTCAGTTGAACCATCATCTGACGGGAGCAATTGATACGATGCTAGAGGAGTTTACTGAACCCAAGAAGGAGTTGATGGGGGGTATCCGACCCAGGTTGAGTCGGGTACAAGTGTTGGAAATACCTATGGTGGAGCTACCGGGGAGTACACCCGATGGGTGGACTATGATGCACTTAACGACCAGTTTGTGAACACTGATTTCTCCCTAGGATCATCATCTGATTCTGACTACCAGCCGACGGGGAGACCTTATGTTCCAGGGTCTATCAGGAGGACGACACGTTCGACCGGATGGAAGCCTGGGATGTACCGGGAGTGAAGATCGACTAGAGTCCACCAAGGGAGGCGAGGCTATAATACACAAGTACCACGTGTATTGTAGTGTGTAATATTTGTATAAATTTGTACATATACTTTAATAAGTGAGTTTGCATACTCACATCGACTTGAGTATTGTAATAAGACCACTTAAGTATGTATATACATGGTATATGTTTTGTATGATTTGGATTTGCTTCTTGATTTCCATTGCGTGACTAGTTCTGTGCACAAAGTTGAGCTCAGAAAACTTGCGCATGGAGTAATTATGAGTATCATCTTGTGTTGCAAAACTAGGGGGTTATGTCGGGAGCATTAGGAGAGGAGACCGAAGCGCAGCGCATGGAGCGCGAAGCAAAACAAAAGGAAGAGGCTGAGGGAGCAGCCAGAGATCAGTTTCCACCACCACCACCCATGACGCAGCAGAATTTCGTCCAGTACATGCAGCTGGTGGAGGAAAGACAACGTGTGACGTTGGAGCAGCAGAACAAATTCTTTCAAGAGCTGCTGCAAATGTAACCGGGTAGAGAGACCCGAGAATCCGGGAGTCACCTTAGCAGACTTCCAGAACACCAAGCCTATATCTTTCGCATACGCGCCCGAGCCAATGGACGCGGAAGATTGGCTTATGGATACCGAGCGAAAGCTCAATACCGTTGGATGTAACGACCAAGAGAAGGTCCGTTATGCTACCCATCTGCTATGTGGACCTGCCGCATCATGGTGGGACAATATTGTAGCCGTTTATCCGGCTGGAAAAGTCTTTACCTGGGAGGAGTTTGCAAGGAAATTCAGGGAATCCAATGTCCCTGAAAGTATCGTGGAACTGAAGCGTCGAGAATTTGAAAGTCTCGAGCAGAAGGACAAGGCCATCCTGACCTATGTCAGGGAATTCTCTAAACTATCCCGGTATGCGGTTGAAGAAGTCAACACCGAGGACAAGAAGAAGAAAAGGTTCTTGAGGGGGTTAAGTCCCCAGTTCAAGGTACAGCTCCGTATGATGAGAGCGACGGAGTTTCAAGAGTTGGTGGATGCTGCCATCACTCTGGAAGATGATTTCAAACAACTGCAGGAGGAGAAAAGGAAGAAGGCCAAGTTTGAGCCTAAGAGGTTTGTTAGTAACAAGCCTAATACCAGCTTGAGTTTCAAGCCCAGATACAACAACAACAACAACAACAACAACAACAACAACAACAACAACAACCACAACAACAACAGCAACTACTACGGTAGTAGGAAGAACCAAGCATTCCAGTCTGCAAATCAAATAGTTTGCAGAAGCTGTGGATTCACAGGGCATTTTGCCAAGGATTGCAAGAAGCCAAAGATCATATGCTTTGGTTGTCGCCAGGAGGGGCACATGCTGAAGGACTGCCCCAAGAGGAACACTGGGGGAGGTCAGTCTGGAGGAAGTGGAAGCCGAGGAGGGAACACCGGAGGGAACTGGAAGAATAAGAAGCCCTTCGGCAAGCTGAACTGCACTAGTCTGGAGGAGGTGGTCAACTCCGATCAGGCGGTGATAGGTACGCTCCAGATACTCACTCATCCTGGCAAAGTACTTTTTGATACTGGTGCAACTACATCATTCATTTCTCAACAATTCATCATCAAACATGGGATTAGTTGCACTAAGTTAGATACACCCATAACCATACTTTCTGCGGGGGGAACGATAGTAGTAACCCATACCAAACAAAAACAAGTCATCATGATCAATAAGTGCGCGTTTGACGCGGACCTGTTCATTTTACCGATGAAGGACATTGATGTCATTCTTGGTATGAACTGGTTGGAAGCCAATGGAGCATTGATCGACTGTGTGAACAAGACGATATCTTTGAAAAGCCCGATGGAAGTAGAATGATTTACCAAGGCGACAAACATACACAGATTGAAGTGGAGCTACAGCTGAACAGCATGAAGGAAGTGAAATTGGAAGATATACCTGTAGTGAATGAATTCCAGGATGTGTTTCCTGCGGAATTACCTGGGATGCCACCAGATAGGGAGATAGAATTCACTATCGACCTAATTCCAGGAACAGCTCCGATTGCTAAAGCACCATACAAGATGGGGCCCAAGGAGTTGAAAGAACTTAAGGAGCAACTGGATGACTTGGAACAAAAAGGATTCATACAAGAGAGTGTTTCACCATGGGGATCACCTGTAATCTTCGTGGATAAAAGAGATGGAGGAAGAAGGATGTGCAGAGACTACAGGAATCTAAACAACGTCACAATCAAGAACAAGTATCCACTTCCAAGAATACAAGATTTATTCGATCAAGTTAGGGGCGCGGGAGTCTTTTCCAAAATTGATCTAAGATCCGGTTATCACCAGATAAAGATCAAGAAGGAAGACGTTCCGAAAACTGCCTTTGTCTCAAGGTATGGACATCATGAATACCTTGTAGTACCTTTTGGATTAACCAATGCCCCAGCAATATTCATGAATCTCATGAATAAGATTTTCATGCCATATCTAGACAAGTTTGTCATCGTATTCATCGATGATATTTTGATCTATTCCAAGAACAAGGCCGAACATGCTGAACATTTGAGGTTAGTGTTGCAAACACTAAGAGAACATCAACTCTATGCCAAATTCAGCAAGTGTGAATTTTGGCTAGATCAAGTGGAATTTCTTGGTCATGTCATTACTAAAGATGGAATCGCTGTTAACCCGAGCAAGGTAGCAGCAGTTTTAGAATGGGAAGCACCCAAGACTGTCAAGGAAATCCGAGGATTCCTAGGAATGGTAGGATATTATCGGAGATTCATTGAAGGATTCTCCAAGATAGCAGGACCAATGACGAAGCTGTTAAGAAAGAACACACCATTCGTGTGGTCAGAGGAGTGTGAGAAGAGTTTTCAAACTCTAAAGGAGAAACTCACCACGGCACCGGTGTTAGCAGTTCCGGAAGTTGGCAAGGATTACACCGTGTACTGTGACGCATCCAAGCATGGATTGGGTTGCGTACTCATGCAAGATCGGAAAGTAGTATCTTATGGATCGAGGCAACTCAAACCTCATGAAGTGAATTATCCAACACATGATTTAGAGTTAGCAGCAGTTGTATTTGCACTCAAAACATGGAGACATTTCCTTTATGGAGCCAAGTGTGAGCTCTATACAGATCATAAGAGTCTCAAATATTTCTTCACTCAGAAGGAACTCAACATGAGGCAGAAAAGATGGCTAGAATTGATCAAGGATTATGATTTGACCATCAATTACACTCCAGGGAAGGCCAATGTTGTAGCAGATGCCTTGAGTAGGAAGAGCACTGGCGGAGTGGAACAAGAAATCTCACCGGAGTTGAGGAAGGAAATAAGTCAAGCCCAAATACAACTTTGGGAGAAGGAAACTCATGAAGGACTATCGGCTTTACAAGTAGCCGATGAGCTAAATGTCAACCTGAAGAATGAGATAATGATGGGTCAGCTAGACGATCCATTCATCGTGGAGGAGATGAGAAGAATAGATGAGGGAAGACCATCAGAATTTCACCACGGAGAATCTGGATCATTATTGTTCCAGAAGAGAATTTGTGTTCCGGATATTGCTGAAATCAAGAAAGTAATACTCCGGGAAGCCCATCAAACACCATACTCCATTCATCCGGGAAGTACAAAGATGTACATGGATCTAAAGGAGTTATTCTGGTGGAATAATATGAAGAGAGAGATAGCACAATATGTGGCGGAATGCCATACCTGCCAGAGAGTGAAGGCTGAACACCAAAGTCCGGCAGGAAAGTTACAACCTTTACCTATTCCAGAGTGGAAATGGGAGGAAATAGGGATGGATTTCATCACCGGACTACCCATGACCAATAAAAAGAAGGACATGATATGGGTAATCGTGGACCGGTTGACGAAAACTGCACACTTCTTAGCGGTAAATCAGCAGGATAAAGGAGAGAAACTCATCGATCTTTACATCAAAGAGATCGTGAGTAAGCATGGAGTGCCCAAGAAGATCGTGTCGGATCGAGGATCCGTGTTCACATCAGCATTCTGGAAGCAACTACACGAAGCTTTAGGATCCAAGTTGGACTATAGTACCGCTTATCATCCCCACACCGCTGGACAAACCGAGAGAACCAACCAGATCTTAGAGGATATGCTCAGGGCTTGTGCTCTAGACTTCGGAGGATCATGGGAGGAGCACTTACCACTAGCAGAGTTTTCATATAATAATAGTTACCAAAGCAGCATCAAGATGGCACCATTTGAAGCTCTGTATGGAAGAAAGTGTAGATCACCTATATGTTGGTATGAAGCCGGAGCAAGCAAAGAGTTTAACCCTGATTATTTCAAGGAAAAGCAACAAATCATCGACATTATCAGGGATAGGCTCAAGATAGCCCAGAGCCGACAGAAGAGTTATGCCGATCAAAAGAGAAGAACATGGGAGCCACGAGTTGGAGACATGGTATACCTTAAGGTGAGCCCGATGAAAGGACTCCAGAGGTTTGGAGTAAAAGGAAAGCTTAGCCCTAGGTACATCGGACCTTTCAAGATTTTGAGTCAAAACCGAGGGTTAGCCTTCGAATTGGAACTACCGGGAAGGTTATCACAGGTTCACAACATATTTCATGTGTCGCAACTCACAAAATGTTTAAAGACCCCTGATGAACCAGTATCACATGAAGAGCTTGAGTTACAACCAGATTTGACATACATCGAGAAGCCAGCGAAGATTCTCGAGGAAAACTGGAAACAACTCAGGAATCGAGCGATAAAGTACTGCAAGATACAATGGAAGCACCATCCCGAGAGGGAAGCCACCTGGGAAAAGGAGGAAGACCTGAGGAAAACATACCCCGAACTTTTCAGGTATTACAACCACAACTTCGGGACGAAGTTTTCTTTAAGGGGGAAAGGCTGTAATATCCCAGGTTTAGAGACGATCGAGGGGTAGATTTTAGAAAGGGGTGTGCATTGCATTGTAATTTACGGGGAAATTTCGCGCTTTTAAACAAAAACTGCATCGAAGGGGAACAAGTTTCTCTCTCGACACCTTACAGGGTTAGGGTTTCGAGAGTGCGACAAACCTGTTCCTTATTCAACTAAACTAGGGTTTTGAGAAGAGAGGGGAGAGTTTGCATCACAAACTTAAGTTGCATGATTGAATTACAAGTTAAGTTGTTTGATTAAATTCAAACCAAATTTGAATTTGAATTTCAAATTCAAACATTAAATAATCATCACATAATTCAAATTTGAGATAATTTCACCAACAATTACCATTAAGCAATGATACAAGTAATACAACTATTACATTAAGCTCAATAAGGAAAACTTGGGCTTTATTGATCATCACACACATAATACATTGTCACTTACAATATTCAAAATTGGAACAAATGCATATTACAACATATTACAAGAATTGGACAAAATGGAAAAATGAAAAGAAAAGAAAAGTACAAATTAATGTTCTATCCTAACACTACAAGCTAGTCTTCATCTAGCCTTGTACTTGATGATCTCCATGATCCTTGGAGCATCAGGTTGTTTTCCTGCAAACAAACACAAAGCAAATAAAAACAAGTGTTATGTCAAGTGGCATAGCCACTTGGCAGGTTAGCAAACAAATGAAATGAAGTGGTATGCTCAAGTCTCTGCCGAGCAGAGCCATGCCACGGATAGAATCAAGCCCAAGTGCACAGCACTTGCACACACACACAACCAGGCAGCTCACCAGGCTATGTGCATGTGTAACACACACACACACACACACACACCAGGGTGAGTCACCACAAGCTGCAGGTGGTGCTGTCGACCAGCAAGAGCAAGCCAGCAACATATAAAAGCTTTTCCCAGCCAAACCCTAGCCATTTGATTCAACCATCGGCAGAACTGAACTGGTAAGCCACCAAGAACACCAAGAACACCAAGAACAGCTAGAACAGATAGAACAGCCTCACTGTTCAATCTATTCCAGCACACCACTGAATTAAAATCAAGTTCATCAAGTCACCAGGAGGAGCAGGGCAAGCAAAGCAACCATAAGATCAACACAGAGGCAAACCTCTACACCAACAGCACATTCTAGGAGCTGGAGTGAGGTATACCACACAAGAGCCTGAGCAAGATCATACCTTGCTCAAAATTAAGCATGCTTGCATCACAGGAGCACAGAAGGGTAGGAAAACCCTGGGTGTATCATCATTTGGTTACTAAACCAATTGGTGCCAGCAAGTACAACCAAGGCTAAAAGGAAAATAAACCAGGGAACACTGGTTGTGACAACACAGTGTCAAAACCAGAGAAATCCAGCATGGATTTACTCCTTGTAGCCATTCAGATTCACAAAGCACCTATTAGCCTAGCTAAACCATCAGATTGACAGGCAACATGTGCCTATCCTGTTTATCAACATTAAGGCTACTAGAAATTCACTAAGTGACTAGCCAGTGAGCATCTATCCATCACAGAAAACCACCAAATAGGGGAGCTACCCTAGGGCAGCATATAACTACTGCCAGGGTCACCTCAAACCCTAGAACAGCCAAACCAACAAGCCAAATACAAATATCATCACCCTGATTGGGTTCAAAGAAGGGCTAGGGTTCCCAACCACTGTGGGCATCCATCTAGCCTAAGCCAATCAATTGTGATGATCATCACTGATCACAGTTCACATCAATTATCCACTCCATCAATTAAAGCAACACAGATAATTGATATTAACAAACAAACCTTGGAATAAACATTTGCTAATAATCCAGAGGATCACTGCAAGTATCAGCTGATGCTTGAGCAAGCACCAGCACTGATCTGTGCCACACACATACACATAAATAGATAACAGCAATGCACAGGCACAGGTAAGCAAACCAATTATCAGCTGTTGATGATCACATGATCATCAGAGCTTGTCATAGCATGCTAGGGCATGCTAGAGCATCACTAAGCAACAGAGCATGGACCAGGTATTTAATTGGCCACAGATAATCAACAAGTGTTTCACAGACAACCAAATAGATAATTAAATGATTGTATCCAGAAGCACATCCAAGGCAGGATGAACCACTAGATCAAGATAAATAAGTAAAGCACTTGGTGCTCATCACTGAATCATGCAGTTAGACCAGCAGTAATGCTCAATCAAGCATACACATGAAATTGAGCATAAGGGACAACATACCAGTGCCCTGGAACTTGCAAATTGCAAGGAATACACATGGTAATCAAGCCAGGGCAGCCAAATTGAATACACATGAATGTCTAGCAAGAATAGTAACTAGAACAGAGGCACAGGGAAGGATCCAAGCCAGATATGCAAGATTCAACAAGCATGTGGCTCTGGAACATGCACAGAACTGTGCACAATCAAGATAGCAAGAATTAAGCCCAGCTAATAGGCAGAATAGGGCAGCACCGTAGCTAGGATTGATGGCAGTAGCACAAGCAGCAGCAGCACACGCCACACAGCAAGCTAGGCGCAACAGAGCAACAGCAACAGCACGGCAGGCCCTCCATGAGGAGGAAAGCCTTGGCTAGAGCTACTGAGAGAGGAAGAAGAACAGGACATAAGAGAAAAGAAGAGGTGGAGGACGTACCAGGGTCGAGCAGGCCAACCACCATGGCGGCCACGGCGGCACAAGCCAGGGCGCGGCGGCGCTAGGCCAAGCCAGGCCATGGCGGCGTGATACGTCTCCGACGTATCGATAATTTCTTATGTTCCATGCCACATTATTGATGATATCTACATGTTTTATGCACACTTTATGTCATATTTATGCGTTTTCTGGAACTAACCTATTAACAAGATGCCGAAGTGCCAGTTGTTGTTTTCTGTTGTTTTTGGTTTCAGAAATCCTAGTAAAGAAATATTCTCGGAATCGGACGAAATCAACGCCCAGGTTCCTATTTTGCTCGGAAGCATCCAGAACACACGAGAGCCGCCAGAGAGGGGGCACAGGCCCACCAAACCCTAGGCCGGCGCGGCCAAGGGGGGCCCACGCCCCCCTATAGTGTTGGCGCCCCTTCGACCTTCTGACGCCGCCTCTTCGCCTATTTAAGCCCCCTCGACCTAAAACCTCGAGACGGAAAAGCCACGGTACGAGAAAACTTCCAGAGCCGCCGCCATCGCGAAGCCAAGATCTGGGGGACAGGAGTCTCTGTTCCGGCACGCTGCCGGGACGGGGAAGTGCCCCCGGAAGGCTTCTCCATCGACACCGCTGCCATCTCCACCGCCATCTTCATCAACGCTGCTGTCTCCCATGAGGAGGGAGTAGTTCTCCATCGAGGCTAAGGGCTGTACCGGTAGCTATGTGGTTAATCTCTCTCCTATGTACTTCAATACAATGATCTCATGAGCTGCCTTACATGATTGAGATTCATATGAGTTTTGTATCACAATTCATCTATGTGCTACTCTAGTGATGTTATTAAAGTATTCTATTCCTCCTGCATGGTGTAAAGTGGACAGGGTGTGCATCATGTAGTACTTGGCGTAGTTTATGATCGTGATCTCTTGTAGATTGTGAAGTTAACTATTACTATGATGGTATTGATGTGATCTATTCCTCCTTTCATAGTGTGAAGGTTACGGTGTGCATGCTATGTTAGTACTTGGTTTGGTTCTGTTGATCTATCTTGCACTCTAAGGTTATTTAAATATGAACATTGAATTGTGGAGCTTGTTAACTCCGGCATTGAGGGTTCGTGTAATCCTACGCAATGGTGTTCATCATCCAACAAGAGAGTGTAGAGTATGCATTTATCTATTCTGTTATGTGATCAATGTTGAGAGTGTCCACTAGTGAAAGTATGATCCCTAGGCCTTGTTCCTAAATACTGCTATCGCTGCTTGTTTACTGTTTTACTGCGTTACTACTGCTGCGTTACTCCTGCTTGTTTATCTTGTCTGGGCAAAGCACTTTTAAGTGCCGTTGCTACTGCTTATATATATTCATACCACCTGTATTTCACTATCTCTTCGCCGAACTAGTGCACGTATTAGGTGTGTTGGGGACACAAGAGACTTCTTGCTTTGTGGTTGCAGGGTTGCATGAGAGGGATATCTTTGACCTCTTCCTCCCTGAGTTCGATAAACCTTGGGTGATCCACTTAAGGGAAAACTTGCTGTTGTTCTACAAACCTCTGCTCTTGGAGGCCCAACACTGTCTACAGGAAAAGGAGGGGGCGTAGACATCACGGCGCCACAGCACCACCCCATCGTGGCGGCCACAGCACCATCACGCCCGGAGCTTGGGGAGCCACGGGATCAAGCGGATCCCGAACCCTAGGCATGGCGGTGAGGGTCGATGACGAGCGAGGGACGGCGTCAGCTCCAAATCGACGCGGAGGGAACGAATCGCCATCGTCTGGCGGTTCGATTGCGCCCCGTGGCGTATGCCATGGCGGCCGGAGACCGCCGGAATCGGCCGGCGACGGTGCGGGCGACGCAGGTCGCCAGTGAGAGAGGAGGGGATTAGGGTTAGGTCGAGCGGCGCGAGGTGAGGGAGTGAGCGAGCGACCGCTCGGGTCGGTTGGACCCGAGCTGGTTTAGCCCAACCCACTGGGCTCCACTGACAGGTGGGCCCAGGGGCATATATGTCCTTTCACAATTTGATAAAAATCTGAAACTTTGAAATTCAATAGAAAATTGATAAAAGCTCTAAAAAAATAATTAAAAATAGGAAAATGGATCAGCATAAAATTCTCTATTTAAATAAAATACCAAACAAAAATTTTGAAGACAATTAAGAATAAGTCTTATTTTGATGATTTAAATAAGAATTTAAACCACATATATTATTTTCTAAAATGAAAATAAGTCCATTAATGCAATTGAACTTTAAAAAAACCTTGACAATATTTCAAGGTTGTATTTATCCTAAACAAAGTATCCCTGAATTATTCTTAGTATTAACCTCTCACATGAAATTACAACGACATCGGAAGGGGGGAACAAACCCTAAAACTGGAATCATGCATAATTGCTTCTTTAACCATTGCCCTTATCGGACAATGATGCTATTTTTCAGAGACAGAGGACAAGGGTCAGTCCATACCTTCCAACTGCAAAACTTTGCAGTGTTCAGGCAAGTTCATCACTTGCTCATGTCATTTGAGTATTTCTATCAAATTACTTGTAAAGTATTATGGTTATCACTATTGCATAAAAACCAAAACCACTATTTTCATAACTATGAATATGACTATGTGGTGGGCAATGCAACCATGGATTGTGTTGATATGGTGGAGGTTCCATTGCAAGGGTTTATATCCATCTAGGATTAAACAACAAATGTCGCCAGTGATTCTTGTGCCGTAATACCCGTGTTAACCATAAGATCCGGAGTGGGACGGAGTAGTCAAAAGTGTTTCCACCTCTCGTTCATCAACGGATGCGCTTACCATAGCAGTTGTATCTGGCGTAACAACCGGAGGGTGGGGATCCCATTCTAATTCCCCACGGTAAAGCATTGCTTGCTGTAGCAGTTGTGTCTTGCGGAACAACCGGAGGGTGGGGATCCCATTCTAATTCCCCACGGTAATGCGGTCTATGATGGGTTGCAGCTACCGGCGTAGGAGTGTATGGTAGAGCCCAGCACTATCGTCGTGGTCGGGGTCCACCCTGAAATTACGGGAATAATGGGACCGGCGTGGACCCAGGGTCGGGGCATGCAACAAAGGGTGGGTGTTCGAGGTAGCGGAGGAACATGATTGGCTAGACCTTATACCGGGCCTCACACCGAAGGAAGTGTGGACGGGAAAGCTGCCCGGTTGGCACCAAGGTTAAGATCTCTTATGGGTAAAGCAACACACCTCTGCAGAGTGTAAAGAACTGTGACCTGTCACTCCCTGTTCCGGGATGAGGAACTGCGAACGCGGCCGGAAAGGAGCTCCACGAAGTTCTAGTAAACCGGTGAAGGATGACGGACATAGCTCTTTGGAATAAAAGCAATCTCTTGAAGAAATGTTTACCAAAACTTGCATTGGTATTAGACTTTCTGGTCTAATATCGTAGCTAGTGCATTAAACACCTCTTATCTACAATGAACTTGTTGAGTACGCTCGTACTCATACCACTCTTAAATCCCATGCTTAGACTGTCTGAATCGTCTGGAGGAGGACTACGACAACAATGAAGGAGCCGAGATCATCGGCTATGAAGAACCAGACCTCTCAGGAGGTATCGAAGGCGTAGACTACCTCATCGTCTACGGATCCGGGGAGGCTTCCGGAGGAGATCAAGCCTAAACATCTCGAGTAGTAGTAGTAGCCGAGCAGCCCGAACTCTTAGTATTTAGCTGCTCGAGGAAATAAATGTATACGTTAATGAGACTCTTATATTGTAAGTTAAGTTGGGTTCGCCTCGAACCCAGTAGTATTCCTCTTAGGACCCAAGAGGAGCTCCGAGATGACATGTGTATGATAGTTGTAATAATAAATGAATGAGTTATGGACCTGCTATGTTCTGTTGTACTACTCCGAGGGATGTAATATTTGCGGAATGGTACTTCGTGAATGTTATATCAACGACTGGCATACTACAACATGCAGTGGTATGCAGGGTCACCACATTCGAGTCCTCTTTTATTAGCTAACTACTCCTATCGGGAGCTTCGGCTATAATTGCATGATACATAAGCCAAACTCGATAACACTCGGGGGCTACTTACAGTACCGATAATTAATTAATACTCCCATCGGGAGCTATGGTTATCAATACGAAATAAACCATCCAAGCCTCAAAATAATTCGCGAGTGCTTCAGTCGACGCAAAAATATTACTTACAAAAAGGCTCATACCGGTGCACCGTGTGACGAAGCCAAATACATAAAGAGCCTAAATCCCTCGTTCATTTGATGGGTGCCGCTCTTACGAAACATACAAATCGAATCTGCAAATAATGCAAAATACAACGGAGTCATCGGGTGAGCAGGCTGACTTGATCACTCAGCCGCCCTAACAAAAACTTTTTTATCGAGCTAACAAGTTCAAAAACAAATGATTTATAAAAACACATCAAAGTATACACATGATTACTCCTTGCAGCGCAAGGTTATATATACACAATTTCATGACAGGGCTTCTTGGTCTTCTCGAGCCTTCAAGTCTCTTTCAATTCCTGTCTCCATCCGAGAAATAATAGCATATGCAGGGTGTCTAGCTATGAAATAATACTGATCTAACCTCCTATTGGTGTTTGCTATGACCTCCAAATCTAAGGTCGGGTGGCAGGCTAAAACAGAGGCAAGTGCAAGTTCAGCTCCAGCAAGAAGTTCCTTTCGCACCAGCAGGCGAATTCTCTCAGGATTCTTAAATCGGGTGAACAAAGCAGACAAAGTCTCGGGTGCTGGGTCCAGTGGAAACATGGTTTTCCATACCATCGAGAGATGAGCATGGTACTTATCGAAATTGTAATGCACCTTCTCCACCCGATGCTCAAATTTAGCCACGGCTACAGCCTTTGGTCGATTTGACCACAATTCATGTTTCGGATGAGAGACATCGGTCTTCGCTTCGATCTTTTCGTGAATTCGCCTGTTCTCTTCTGATTCATCGGAAGCCACCACTATTGAAATACAAAAAGTAGTCAGTAGAAGATTACTTAACAAGAAAGTTGATGAAAATTGGAAGGGGATCTGATGCTCACAGCTTAAGCTTTCGGTAGCAGCACGAAGATGGTCCAGAGCATGTTGCTCGATTGCGGTAGCAATCTCGCTTTTCCTTTTCACCAAGGCCGCCATAGCGTGAAGATTCGTTATGTCTTTGTTTAGCCGAGATATTTGATCGTGCAAACGACGGACAAGTTCGGATTCATCGTTAGCCGAAGAATTCAAAAAAGGATCAGCACGGGAAGAAGTTGAGGGAATCTGCAGCACAATTTTCAACTCAGAAAAGCACAAATAAAAACTCCCATCGGGAGCACATATATTACATCCAAAAGATTGTTGGTACTGACAACAGAGCCAGTATAAAGCAGAGCTAGATCAAACTATATCAGGTTTAAATTACAACAATGGAGCAAGAGACATTTCAAGGTTGAGCCGTTGATGAATCAGGTGCAGCCTTAGGCGCAGCTTTGGTCTTCTCTTCATCGACTAGCTTGAGGAGCTGGTTAGCACAAATCACTTCTGACTGTTTGAAAGGCTCAAGATTGACCATGCTATTGTCATCATCTACGGGCAATGCCTTAGACAACTTTTATAAATCTGAGCTTAGCCCGTGCCCCATCAGCAGTTCGAAAGTAAGAACCGCCCCAAACAAACGGGAGCGTCTCTTAAGTACCTCTATAGCCTCAGAAGATTCGACGGAGAAATAGTCTGCCATCTCGCCAAGGGTCTTATTTTGGCTCACCTTCGGGAATATCATCGAGAATAACCTCGACAAAGCCCCTTGTTTTTTTGCAAAAGACCAAGGACTTGAATATTGGAGTCAGTGGCAAGCGAAAGGGCATCAGACATTGAATCCTCCCGAAGCTTGCGAGCATCTGGAAAAGAACGAATAAGCAATACCGAAGATAGTGTTGGAAAGATATCATGCATTGAGCAAAAAGGGACTTACTCAGCAAGTTCGTAATGGATTCACGGAGAGCGCCTTCTTTTTCATCAGCTACAATGGCAGCACGTATGGCCTCTTGCTCGTCCTTCATTTTCTTCTTCAGCTTCTTCAGCTCATCTTTCAGCAGGATGTTTTCATTTTGAGCATCGGCTGAGAGCTTGTTAGCTTCCAGCACTTGATCAGCCGAAACTTTGATGGCCTTTCGAAGTTGAGCATTTTCCGATTCTAGGCGAGCAAATTGATCAGCGAAATCTGCCACAACATCAACTGTGGCGAAAATCGGCTGCAAGACAAGAAGATGAAGAATCTCAGCCAAATTCGGTAACCAATCATAAAAGAATATCGAGTTAAGTGGTTTACTTACATGATCACGGGCAGTTGAAGGAACAGGGGCGCCGGCAGAAGGGTTAACCTTCGACTCGGGAACCTTCGCCACAGTCGTCCTTGAAGAAGGCATTGGATCAGCAGGCAAAGGATTCGACTCCTTAGTTGACTCAGTCCTTTCAGAAATTAACTTGGCCCTCTTTGCGAGAGGGACTTCATCATCGTCGTCAGAACTACGTGGAAACAAGAACATTACACTACAAGAATTGAAGGGAGCTAGTTACAAAGGGAAAAGCGGAGACTCACAGGTCTAAATAATCTTCGACAGCAAAGAAGCCTGTCGAACTCTTTGCAGCTGGAGGAGGCGATGCAGTTTCATCGGCATCATCATCTTGCTCGCTAGGACTTGATTCAGCCGTTGTCATCAAGTCTTCATTGATCCTCCTGCGTCGCATAGCCCTAATACGAGCATCTTCCTCGGGAGCTTCGTCTTCCTGAATGTCGCTATCCTCGAGAGCGTGCTGCGCATCTTCAGTTTCCTCCGAATCATCATCGTCCTCTAGCTCTACCCCGCTTTCAGGTGTAGGAGGGTAGCACTGAGCAATGGTGGAAGCATGTCGACAGATAAAGAAATTATTAAAAGTTCGGGTAAGAAAATAAGAAATAGCACTCGAAACAAATATGAGGAGAATTACTTCGGCTGGAAGATGTTTGAAATCGAATGGGGGCGGGCTGAAGTCAGGACAATATTGTCCTTCTGGCTGAAGCAAGTAAGACGCCGCACCTCGTCACGGAGTTCCTCATCAGCCAGGTCGGCTGAGCAGATCCTCGATTTATCGTCTTTGCCGACGTACAGCCGCAACTGATGAGGCCGAGACATCGATGGTTGCACACGACGTTTTAGAAACACCGAGACCACCTCAGTACCACACATCGTCAGACCCCCTGCATTCTTCAGATCTAAGACCTTTCCGAAAAGTTGGTCGGCTATGGTGCTTTCTTCGATAGTCAAGGTATTCCGCCAGGATTTCTTCGGCGTGGCCACCAGAACATCTTCAAACAAAGGCAAGTTAGAGCGGCGTCCAGCTACTGGAGTATCTCGCAGATAGAACCATTTTTGTCGCCAGCCCTGGACTGATTCCTTCATCGGGAAGTCGAGGTAATCAACCTCCTTTCCGACGACAAAGCCGACGCTGCCAATAACGGGGGGCGTCATTGTCATTGTGGCATTTGACGTAAAAGATTTTCCTCCACAAGCCCCAATGAGGGTCGATGCCTCGTGTCAGCCTACAGGATCCCATCTACCCTAAGCCCCATATGGAGAGCATTGCTGAGGAGTACCCTCGACACCTGGTCCGGATGGGCTGCTGGTGGCCTTCTTTAAGAGATACTGGGATATCCTTCGAGGTCCCATTCTACAGATTTTGAACGATTTCACTCTAGGGAGAGTCGACATTGCCCTCTTGATCTTCGAGACTATCTCCCTTATCCCGAAGGTTAAAGGGGCGGGTGACATCAAGCAGTTTAGGCCTATCGCTCTTATCAATGTTATTTTCAAGGACGATAAACCAAAACCAGACAACGTTCATTAAGGGAAGGTGCTTACACGAGGGAGTCTTGGCACTACACGAGATTGCTCACGAGTTACGGGTCAAGAAACTACGAGGACTATTTCTCAAATTGGACTTCGAAAAGGCCTATGATAGGGTCAACTGGGAGTTCCTGGGGAGGTACTCCTGAGAAAGGGTTTCTCGGCGGTGGTAGTGCACTGGCTAATGCAATTGGTGTCCGGGGGACAGACAGCTAGCAATCTCAATGGGGAGATTGGTACATACTTCTGTAACGCAAGGGGAGTGAGGAAAGGGGACCCATTATCCCCTCTCCTGTTTGACTTCATGGCTGACTCCTTGGCTGCAATTTTGACTCGTGCCAGGGAGGCGGGGCACCTACATGGGGTAGTGACTCACCTGATTCCGGGGGGAGTTACTCATCTCCAATACGCAGATGACACTATGGTTATGATTGAACCGACGCAATTGGGAATGGCGAACTTGAAATTCCTTCTTCTATGCTTTGAGAATATGTCAGGGCTGAAGATAAATTTCAACAAAAGTGAAGTCATTGTGACAGGGATCTCCGATGACGAGCGAGGTAGGGTGGCGGATGCGTTGAACTGTAAGCTAGGGAGCTTCCCCATCTGATACATGGGCATGCCGGTCGGCGATAATACTTTCGGTGGCGGACTGGTTCTTCCTCATCGGGAAGGTTGTCCATAGGGTGGATCCATGGCAGGGGCTCTTCCTGGCGTCAGCGGGGGGGGGGGGCTAGAACTGACTAACTCGTGTCTGTCGAGCCTACCGATATTCGCAATGGGGCTCTACCTCCTATACGACGCGACTCACGGGGATATGAACGCGTCTCGGGCCCCGTGCGTCGCGTCAGTATCACATGGTGGATTGGGCCACCGTGTGTAAGTCGAAAGCGTTTTGGGGATTGGGAATTCTCAACACGAAAGCCATGATCATTGCGTTCATGCTGAAATGGATCTGGAAACTATACAAGGGAGAGGAAGGCCTCTGGGCAGACCTCATTAGGGCTAAGTCTTGGCGACAAAGACTTGTTCTCCCCAGAGGTTCCAACGAGAGGGTCTCAGATCTGGAACGCCATCCAGAAGATGAAATGGCATTTTAAGCTAGGGGCATGACACCATGTCCGAGATGGGAGACGGACGTACTTCTGGTTGGATTGGTGGACAGGGAAGGGACCTCTCCACCTGCTTTTCCCACGGTTGTTCGCCTGCTGTGATAACCACTTTGCCACTGTGGCTGGAGTGAGGACGGCTGAGGGATAGCGCATTAGGTTCAGGAGAACCTTTGGTACTGACGAGGTAGTCGAATGGGAGAACCTTTGCAGAATCTTCGAGCTATAACCCTTCGAAGGGGGGGAGGACCAGGTGTCTTGGGCACTGGAACCTTCCGGGGTTTTCTCCACACACACACTCGACGTACCTCAGACTGTCGCAAGGGGCGTCAGTTACGTACTTCAAGGAAGTTTGGCGAACGAGGGTGCCGCCCAAAATCAGAGTTTTCCTGTGGCAATTGGTCAGGGGGAAGCTACCGTCGGCGGAACAGGTGGCTAAGAGGCGTGGGCCATCTGACGGGAGCTGTGCTATGTGTGGCATGCTTGAGGACTGCGATCATATCTTCTTCACATGTCACCTGGCCAAGTTCATGTGGGCAGGAGTGCGGGAACTCCTCCCATTTAATTGGAATCCGACAGGGGTCGTTGAGTTCATCGTGATAGTCCAAGGTCTCTCCGGACCTCTACGTAGGCTAGCTTGGTTCGCCTTCGCAGCCCTAGGCTAGACGCTTTGGAACAGACGCAACAAGCTAGCTATCGAAGGAAAGGTGATCGGACATCCAGCTAACGTTCTCTTCACCATGTCTATTCACATGAAGAGCTGGAGGGTTCTGGTCAGACAGCGGGACAGGGACCTTCTGGACGAGGCGCTGGGCGAGCTTAGGCGGCTCTATGCGAGGATAAGGACGGAGGGCACTTGACTATTTCTATTATCATGTCGTCTTTATTTTCTTGTTGTGGGCTGCCCACGAGGCACTTGTATGAGACCTTAGTCTAGCGTGTGGATATGCTGGTGATCTCGGACTATCATTGTACCGTTACTATGTTGCCGCTATGGCTTTATTTATAAAGCCGGGCCAATGGCCTTATGTTTAAAGAAGTGGCAGACTTCTTTATCAGAAATTAAACTGCTGATTGAGTGCTGCAACGAAGTTATCTTTCTACTTGATGAAATGGAGGAATATAAAGTGTTGTCCCGGCCTGAATTCAATTTCAGAAAGTTTTTTTTAATGCAATTTCAGAAAGTTAGTTAAGCTTCATCTTCAAAAGCTGCTATCGGCTCAAAGTAAATATTGGAGAAATAGGTGTACTGCTAAATGGATAAAGGTAGGAGAAGAAAATTCAAAGTATTTTTATGCAATTGACAGCCAGCAGTTCAGAAGGAATTCTGTGGCAAATTTAAAACTTGAAGATGGCTCGATCATTTATGATCATCATCAGATGGTATGGAAATTCCTTGATTCTTTTAAATCTAGAATGGTCCGGACTATGGGCACTAATATGGGCTTTAATTTACAAAGGTTGGTTAAACATGTTGATGGGCTAGAAGTTTTGTCTCAGCCATTTACAAAGGAGGAAATGGACTCTGTCATTAAGTATATGCGAGTGCATAGAGCTCCAGGCCCGAATGGATTCAGTGGTATTTTCTTAAAGAAGTGTTGGGACATTATTTGTGATGATTTCTATCAGCTTGCTAAATATTTTCATGATGGAACTACTGGATTACATAATACCAGCAGCTCTTATATTACATTAGTACCCAAGACAGCCTTCCCGGAGAAGGTTAACGATTATCGTCCTATATCTTTGAAAAATGTATGCCTCAAGTTTATCACTAAATTAGCAGAAAATAGGCTTCAAGATCAAATTCTTCAATTATTCATAAAAATCAATATGGGTTTTTAAGAGGCAGAACTATCTAAGATTATCTGGCTTGGACTTCGGAATATTTGCATCTATGTCATATCTCCAAGAAACCTATTATCATTTTGAAGTTGGATTTCGAGAAGGCCTTTGATTCCATCGAGCATGAAGCTTTGTTGCAGATTATGAAGTGTAAGGGCTTTGATGAGATATTTATCAGATGGGTAAGGGAATTACTTTCTTCTGGTACATCTTCTGTCCTTTTGAACGGGGTGCCAGGTAAACAATTCCCTTTTTTTTGCGAAACAATTCCTTCGTAAGAGGGGGGTCAGGCAGGGTGACCCCCTAGCTCCATTGGCATACACTATTGGCTCTGACTTGTTACAATCCGCCGTAAATGATCTGTTTGCCAATGGACATGTTCAGATGCCAATTATTACTTCAGACCCAGACTACCCTATAATCCAATATGCAGAGGATACTTTGCCCATTATGCCAGCGGATGAAAGGCAGCTCCTTGCTCTACAGAATTTGCTACATTGTTTTTCTGAATCTACTGGTTTACACATAAATTACCATAAGTCCTCTATGCTTCCTATTAATGTTGATGACGATCATATGCTGCAATTGGCTAATATTTTTGGCTGTCGGATTGGTACTTTCCTCTTTACTTATCTTGGATTGCCAGTGGGTATCACAAGACTAAAAATTCATGATCTTACTCCTATTGTGTGTAGACTGGAAAGGAGGTTGCGTGTAGACTGCAGTTGATTAATTCGGCCCTACCTCCAGGGATTATCAATCAGTTGAACAGGATTATTCGACAGTGCCTTTGGAGGGATGACACGGACACTCCGAAACAGTCATTGGCTGTGTGGGAAATAACCTGCAAACCTAAGATGAAATGAGGCTTAGGGATGGTTAACTTTGCTGTTAAGAATGAGGCTTTGTTGATTAAACTTCTGCATAAATTTTACAATAAAGATGTCCCATGAGTTAAACTCATTTGGGATGCTTATTATGAGGACAGGATACTGCATGCTTGCAATCTGATAGGCTCCTTTTGGTGGAGAGATATTTGTAAACTAATGGATAAATATAGAGTAGTGGCTAAGCCGATGGTTAAGGCTGGGAACACCATTTTATTTTGGTTTGATGAGTGGGAGATTGGAAATGCTAGAACACCACTTAGAGCACGCTTTGCCAGATTTTTTTCGTTTGCTATTAACGACATGGTGTCGGTCCTTGACATGTGGCAGTCCCATGATAGAGCTGCACAATGTCATCTTCCTCTTTCATCAAGGGAATACGATGAGTTTACCACAATTTCCTCTTGGCTGGATGGTGTCGAGTTGAGTTCAACTGAAAATGATGAATGGAAGTGTCAGTGGAAAGATGGGGCCTATGTTTCTGCCAAATATTACGCTTTGGTTCATGAACCCATTGTTTCTTGTCCTGTTTATCAGTGGATTTGGAGAAGTAAGTGCATCATGAGGATAAAGATGTTTTCATGGCTGTTAATCAGTGATCGTCTAAATACAAGGGACCTTCTAAGAAACCGAAACTGGAGAGTTACGGAAGATAATCATTGTGAGCTTTGCCCAGGTCGTCATTATGAGGATATTTAACATTTGTTTTTTGATTGTACGTTCAGCCAAAGGATTTGTAATTACCTTCAAATTAAGTGGGAATCCGGTGATGATATGTTACAGGTGGCTATAAATGCGAAGGAAAGTTTTAGGAAGCCATTCTTTTCAGAAGTGACATTTATAGCATGTTGGCAAATCTGGAAATTAAGGAATGGGAAGATCTTCAGAAATGAAAGGGCTAAGTTTACAGCTTGGCGTAGTAACTTTATTCATGACATCTCTTTGCACATACATAGGTTTTCTAAGAAAATGGCTGATGTTGTAGAAGTTTGGTTAGACAATCTCCCTTAATTTTTCTTTTCATTGTACAGCTGTAAATATGTTATCCTTTAATAAATTATAAGCTGTGGGGCTTTTGCCTCACAGTAACCGGTCAAAAAAAAAATCCATGATCTAGTTTTGACATGATCCATCGACGGCAACACTTGTGCGTCGTTACCCTTTCTGAAGGTGTTACTTTTCCAACACTCATGGTTCATCTGTTGTCAAAATGGTGGTTGATGTCCTTATTGGTTACTATTGCCTTAGATTTGTTTTCTTAATAAGTTGGCTGTGTGCATCTTCAATGTTTTAAATTGCTCGTGATAAGTTGTGGCAGTGGCGGGACTATATCTTTTGGATATTTATATATCTTCTAGACAGAGATACATAGCAGCCCGTAGCGAAAGCATAAAAGTCAAAACAAGAGTATTTATAATAAAATGCTGATTTTTTTTCTTGGACTAGTTGAACGCTTTCGCCAGATATCGGCTGTGGAAAGGGTCTTTGCGTCAAGCTTACGTATGTATTAGACACTACCAACTGCACCCACACCTATTTGGTTCCAGCTAATGTCCAGTTGCCAATTAAGTTGCACACCTGCCGCAACAACCTTTTCTAATGGACTAGGATTTTCTATATTCCATTTTCGACCTGATTGATTTGGTGTTCACAACAAGGCGTATGTTTCAGGTAAGTCAGTTCAGGAAAAAGAGAGGTACGCTTCAAGGCACGCAATCTCACTGTGACATGAATGTAAGGAATTGCCATGTCAACTATAATGGCTCTGCTCATCTGCTGTAATACTCTATTTTAAACATGTATTTCAGCATCCCGTCCTCTCTTCTTTCAACAGATCCTTATCACATATAATTGGGATACTGTGGCAATATTGCAAAACAATTCGTCGCTTTCTTAGTATATTTTGCTGTAACTCTACATTTTTCATGGGTGGCGCAAAAATGCCACTTCTTAGAGATGTAAGGGGTATCCACATATCCCATGTTTGCATAAGAGAGAAACTTAGAATATGATATCCAATCTGCTGAGCAACACAATGGCCCGGCCTTCACAAAGGATAAAATGGCACCCATATATGCACCTCTTCTTCATCGCTCAAGTTTGCTCAGCAAATCTTCAAGACGTGGCAGTTCCTGCAAAATGCCGTTCCAATTTGGCATACCCTGCATAGAAAAGCACGCACTTAATTATATACATCTACCGCTAATCCAAACTTAGATAGATTACGTTTCATTCATTCTACAAACGAAATTTATTACTTCTATGACACTACATCAGCAATCAATAGGAATAATTCACACAAAATAAGCCCACAGAAGAAGAATTACTCTTCCAGATCTTCTCACACGACCATCAAGACGGAGGATTATGTAGACGTCTTCACCAGGAGTGACACCTTCCGATTCTTGCTGGTCGCGTATCCAACTGAACAACGAGCAAATAGATGTCAAAGCAATTTAAAAGATAACAAATTGGTGGCGCCAAAATTTTAGGAAGTGGACATTTGAGTTCCTACAGCTACAAACAATACTACTCCAATAACATTAGAAAAAGAGTAAACATACTTAAAGTCTTGGGGTATTTTTTAAGAAATAGTTTTAATGTAGGGTACGCAGAGCCAGTGAAGCTAGTAAAATTCGTAAAATTTCTAGCCAACATATCATTTTCTCTTGATTTAATTCCTAGTTTTAAAATCCCTATAAATTCTAGTCAAACTGTGGCTGACTAGATGCGAACAGGGTAATTTTGCTGATATTCTTCTGCGCTCTGGTTAGCTATGTCCATTATAATGCAGAATGGGCACACTATTAGCATATACAGGGTCCCTTCGGGGATGTCCAATAAAAAAATATTAGCATATACAGGTCACACATATTTTAATGCTAATGGTGTGTTCTGTTTGCGGATACATTAGAACTTTTTGACATTGTAGTGTTGTTAAGAAGCTTATTGCTGTGCGCAGCATTTCCATAATGTGCCTCCACAATTCATCTATGCCGGCTATGCTATGTATCTAATTATGTTACTGTGCTATGTTGAAAATGTAAGATCATCTAAAGGAAATAGAGTGTAGTTGCTTCAAAAATATCATTAGAGGAACAAAATTTATATATTGACAGGAGGAAGGAAAAGAAATTTGACCTTTCCCATTGTTCAGGAGAGACAATATCAGCCTTAAATCGAACCTCAGCTCTCAGGCGTGATTTTGCCGCAATAGACTCAGTACGCTTTTCAAAGTCACCCTGCCAAAACAAAATTTGCGTTGTACTATAAGATGTAGGTACCAAGTTTTATGTATGAAACTACAAACTGAGAAACAAGTGATAGCTTTTGGATTAACAGATGTGTAGGACTAGTCTAACCCCAATTGAAGGAGCAGATGCAGCAGATCTTGTAGTACCAAAGCCTTTTGGTTTTATTTGGGCTTTTTGCAAAGCACCAAAGATCACAGGAATTAGAAGAACGCCTCGTTTGAGAAGTTCAGTTCGGTACCTCTCAGCTCTTTGCATTGCTTGAGTAACTGATGCTTTTGAACCTGCCAATATAACCTATAATACTCTTAATCAACAGGACACTAAGTGAAAGTTTAAACGAAATGCAGTACAGTATGAAGATGATAAGAGAATTATACTGACTGGCCTAGTAATGTCTCGGAGTTGCACAAGTTCAGTAATGCGGTTGGTTGATAGACGCACAGGTAACCTTGAAAGGGTTTCATTGCGAGAAATATTGGTAATCTGCTGCTCTTCTTTCTTGTTTTCCCAGAGAAATAAAGCCACAAGCACAACAATACCTGCAGTGGGCTGATTCAAAAGATTAGTTATTTTTAACAAAGCCGAAAAAAACTGTTCAACAGATGAGTCGCTTGTGAAATAGCGAAGAGATGAACAATAATTAAGCCAACGAGTTCTCATCAATATGAACTTCTCCAAGATTCACAACTCAGCAAACTATGACTAAAACTTGTTTGCATTTTCTTTCCAAAAGAAACTTTTGTGGTAGCTAAAAGCTAATGAGCATTGATAAATGTTAATAAATTTAGTTATCAGTAAACAAGTGCAGAATTATGTTGCGCATATTCCTATTGAGGCATCTAAGACAAAAAACAATACTTAAGATGATCCCCAAGTCTTCGGGAAAAATAATATGCATTGGTTTAGGCAACAGTACCAACTACCAACCACATGAAATGAACAAAATGTTTAATCAAACTAATTTGAGTGAATTATATGTTTGGCGCTGGAGGGTATAGCCTCGCTTCAGGTGGGGCACTACAGCAACTCTGATACTATCATTCTTATTTACTGTTATTCTTAATTTTTTCTTCCCTTTTGTTTTTGTGATGAGTCCACAAACTGTAATGAAGTGTTCTGGCATAATTTTAAATTCAACAAAACGATATGTGTTTAAAAAAGGAAACATGTCTGACGTGAATAGTAGCACTTGCTATAGTTTTGAATTTTTACTAGTAAAAATTTATAACCTTTATTACTCATAATGAATTTGTACTTGAAATGGAACACATAGGTACTCCTACTTTAAATTGAGAAGTACTTCTATGCTCAATCTTTTGGATTTTTTCAGGTAGATTTCATACCTTGGCTGACTTGGGTTGAATGATTACACCCTAAAGTCAAATTAGCACAGGATTTTTTTTTATAGATGACGTTTCTTTCTTCATATGCTGCTACGTACTATGCAACATGATGAATTGCTGCCATTTACTGAGGGGACACATTCTGCAGGTGACCAACCGTTTAACTGTTTTGCAACACCTCTTTTAGGACATGCCAGTTTACCTCCAATATTAATGGCAGCATTCCCAGCAGTTTCCAGAAAATCTGGAGCACCATCACCACCTTGAACTGCAAGTATAAGTCTGGGAATGGTAAAGAATGTTGAAATTCCAGCTGCTGCAATGAAAGCCACATAAAAGAACCTCCGGACACCACGAAATGGCGCTTGTACTTCACTAATAAGCTTCAGGTCTCTTCGGAACCCAGAACCAATATCTTCTCCACCACGTAATGCCTGACATGAATTTAGAAGGTGAATTTTTTTTCAGCATCTAGCAGATCACTAAGTTAAGCATAAAGCCCTACCTCTTCTTGAAGTTCCTTAAATTCTGGTGATGCCCTGAATGGCGCCATGTCTGGGTCATTGAGAATTGTGCCAAATTTGAGATTGTAATCTCGCAAAGCTGTCTTCAAGCAATCAGCTGCTTTTTTGCTTTCTTCCCTGATGAAACAGATGCATCATATAAGGGAAATAAAATAAATAAGGAAAGCTCAAAAGAACAAATCCATCAAAGAATTTAACAATCTCATCAGGTAGCCCAAAGAATGCAACATCCATCCTACAAAAAATGTCCTAGAGTCTTGATGGCAATTTGCCGCCTTGATACATTCAAACAAATTTAGAAAAGTGAAGTTTGAACTGAAAAAGTGGTACTGACGGAGAGGCAAAAGTACTGGTCACAAGCCTAAATGAGAACAGTATGTTCGTAAAGAAAAATCCTTGCACAGTAGCCCGGAGGTGCTCTCACCTGTATGCATGGCAGCATGCCTTGTTATAGAGCGCTGCTTGGGCTTCGATGGTATTTGGATCAAGCTCTAGGGCATTATCAAATTGTTCAAGTGCGTCTCTCACCTGTGATATGCACACACAAAAAAACCAAGAGACTGTAGACAATGATGGAAGATACTACATGCATCATGATCATATCTGTTGATTCTCCAATTAATTGATTATTACAGGAGACCCATGTAACAGTTTGTTTATACAATCAACCCATGGAGGAACACACTTCAGAGATGTATTTATGGGATCGTAAAGAGATATAGGTATTGAAGCCGCAGTAATAATCTCCATCATTAGCAGAGTATGAAGTCTAGTTGTATGACTTTTGAAGTCCAATCTACCAAAAAAACAGTGGTAGTTTACAAGGTGACATCTCAAACTAAGAATATTAGTAACTTTTGGTTAACAACAATTATTCCCTTGAAGGTGCTTTCCAAGCATACGTTCAATGGGATATCCCACAGAAACCCAATTTATACACCCAAACCTGGATGAATTCCGCTGAAATTCATCCCAAACTTAATCAAACTAGGCCTAATCCAATGGACAACATGTTCACTAGAGGAGCTCCTGCATCCAAATTCAAAAAAGACACATCCACCTTATCAACTAAATGCCTAATGAATTCCCGTACAATTCCTAGCTCATATTGATAGACATCCTCCGTGCAAACGAGTAAGTATCCCAGGTCACTCGAACGTTGGAAGAAATGCGACTCGGAATCGGCTTGGCTTACCCTGCCCTTGGAGAAGAGCTCGAGCCCGAGATTGACGCACGACTCTGCTGTCGGAACCGCCTCCTTCTCCGGCGAAGGCGGGGGAGACGGAGGCGACGAGGAGGCATTGGAGCGGAGGATGCCGCGGTGGCGGTTGGAGCGAATGTGGAGAAGGAGGGGGGAGACGATGGATAGAGTTCGGAGCGCGGGGTTGGGGATTCCGCCGCCGCCGGAGAGAAGGGCGAGGTGGGGCCGGAGTGCCGCGGCCGCCATTACGGTTTGAAGGAGGGTGAGGTGGTCGTTTCTCTCGTTATCCGGGTGCCAGTAGTTCTCACTTCTCAGTTCTCACTTTTTTTTTAATTCGTCTCTTGACCTCTCTTTTCGACTCCTTGTGCCTAAATTTGTCCGTGACCTCTAAGTTCCCTATAAATTCCGGCAAAAAAAAACAGTATTGGGCGTTCCAGGATCTAATTTTCTAGCCTCCTGATCCCGTGCTGACACGTGTCTTTTTTTTATTGTCGAGTAGTAAACAAAATCATATTTTTCTTCGTTTTAGCAAAAAATGGTTCATTCGTGAAATAAAAGAAAAAGTTTGAGCTCACCAAACAGATCACTGAAGACTCGCCGGAGACCTCGCAGCAAAAGAAATACTATTATATAAAAAATGGATATCGTCGGAGACATTGACGGAAACTCACCGAAGAACTCACCGGAGACTCTAGTAGCAAACATATTTTGCAATTGTAGCAAAACCGTAAAAAAAACTTTTTAGCAAAATAATTATTGATATGTTGCAAATCCTCGGTGACATCAACGGAGACCTCGCCTGCAAACGGCATCAGCGCCGTCCAAGGTTGAATCAACTCCATCTTCCCAAGGCAGCAACACCAGAACCGCCGGTAGCAAAGCCGGCCTCCATCGGTAGCAAAAGCCACCCTCTACCGGTAGCAACGCCAGAGGCCTAGGTAGCAAATCCACCCTCCATCGGTAGCAACGCCGGCCTCCGTCGGTAGCAAACCCCAAGCGCCCAAAGTAGTAGCATCGTGCCCTACACCACACTGGAGCCCGGCCATCGAACATAGTGTGCCCAGCTGCATACTGCATACCCTAACTCCGAGCCAGTCTGTGATCGCATCCCAGCGGCGAAGCAGTCGCCCGCGGCGAACCAGTCTGCTTGGATGGTGCCTGATCCCATCCAACATAGACCGGCAGCGGGAACTAGGACGCGGCAACACAAGAGAGTATTAGCGCGGCGCTCGGCATCCATCTAGCGGCGGCGCGAGCTCCATGGGCGACAGAGAGGGAGAGACGGAGGGGGGAGGAGAGAGGATATGCAGCGCCGGTGCTTTAAAACGACCCGTGTGAGGCTAGCGAGATATGCGGTGCGCAGCACTTGGTGAACCGGTGGCAACGCTGTGGAGACCGGGGAGCATAGCGTTGTGGAGGAGGATGAGCACATCGGCCTTATCCAAGAAGGAAACGAGTGGATGGCATGCAACGGAAGCGGTGGGGCGTACGTGGGCCATGTGGGACGCGTGGCACACATAGAAGCAGGAGGTTGCGAGCTTATCATCCCCCAGGGAGTAGAATCATTTTCCAAAAAAAAGAAGAAGCAAAAGTCTAGTCACTCCCATAATTTTTCGGGCGCGAGGGAGAGCCAACCACCAAGCTGAAATTTTCCATATCTTATCCGCCGCATCTCTCAATGCCACCATCGGGTCACGGACTCCTCACTCGCACCACAAACGCCACTCGTCTAGCCTTAAATTTTGTGGAGAGTCTCCTCCGCAGCCGGATCCAGCACCACATCCACTATGGCTTCCCTAAGCTCGCTCAGGCATGTCTTGTGCCCAATGCCCTCTTGGGCTCATTGCCACCACCGAGAATTCTCGTGAGCTTTACCTCGTCCTACTCGTCCCTGTGAGCTTGACAACGCCATTGACATGGTCCTGTGGACCGAGAATAAGGATAGTGAGCACCTCGGTGGTGTCAGCAATGCCACGAGTTACTTGGATGAGGTAAAATTTTGTAGGGTTAGGTGTTCGATCAATTAGGGCTACGACTGCGTAATTGCGAGCAAACTCATTTCTGTCTCTGCATTGATTAATGCATAGGACCATATACCATCCATTATTTTTAAAAGCTAAGAGCATCTCCACCGGCGGCCCCGATAGTATTTTGAGGGCCGGCAGCGAAAATGGGCTCGCACAGGTGCGCCCCAAATGGCGCCAGCCAATTTTGGAGCCCAATAGAATCGCAGGCAACCCCGTGTCGGCCCCATCGCCAAGGGCGCGAATCGGGCGCGCCGACACCTCGCGGTACGTCTGAAAACCCCCTCAACCGGCGGCCGCTGTTTCGCCCGGAACAGAGCTCGCCGCCACCGCGATAGCATCGCCTCGCCCGCAAGGTGTTCGTCCGATTGCCGCGATGGACAGCGACGACGAGATGATGGTGCAGCTGTTCACGGAGGAGCAGGACGCTCAGGCTGTTCGGCGGCAACAGCAGCAGCTGATTTCTAACGAACATGTTGCGCGTTCGCCAGCCTTTCTTCGTCGTGCCTCGGTGCGGCGGCTTAAATCCAGTCAAGTGGAGGAACATCAACCGGCATCGCGAAGCCGGCGCAATGCTGCTTGATGCCGACTACTTCAACGACGACGTGACTCATTCTCCGAAGGAATTTCGGCGCCTATTTAGGATGAACAAGGACCTGTTCTTGAAGATTGTCCACGACGCCAGGGAATACGACAACTACTGCATGGCCAAGAAAGATTGCACAGGTTTGTGGGGCTTCACCTCAATTCAGAAGTGCACTGCTGCGATGCGTTGTCTTGCATACAGAGCTCCTCGAGATACTACCAATGACTACCTGTTATCACCAGATTTTAACCAAATCGGAGGTGGGCCGTGATTGAGATGGGCTTGGAGAATATACACGGAAAATATGCATGAATCGGCCTTGTACAAGAGTTTGGGCTAAATTGCCTGTGTATCTGTAAATATAGTAGGATACGTGTCGGTTAGGATTAAAAGGTAGAGTTTAGCTCGTACACGGTTGGGATTATTCCCACGTTAGAAAGTCTACGGACTATAAATATGTATCTAGGGTTATTGAGAAGGAAGACGATCACGTTCACAACAAACCAATCTAGGCGCATCGCCACCCCTTGTTTCGAGGGTTTCTTCCGGGTAAGCGCTATGCTGCGATCTAGGCAGAATCTTGTTTATTCGTTGTTCATGTGTTGCTCGTACTGAAGCCTTTTTGATGGCGAGCAACGCCGTTATCATGGATATGTTAGGGTTAGCATCGGTACGTTCTTGATGTATTTGATTAATCATTCTATCCCTGGATATCTAGCCACCCTTGTACCGATCCTAGGTGCAAGGGTGGCACCTCGCTTAGTCATTGTTTAGTAGATTTGATCCGTTACAATTGCTCCTTGTTCTTCAAGGATTAGTTTGATATCTACATAGTTAGGCCTTGCAAACGAGTTGAAGGATCCAGTAGCACGTAAGGTATAGTTTGCTAGTCCTAGAGAAGATGTTCCGGGAATCAACTCCACGTTGGTTTTTAGGCCTTGTCTAGGGCTGGTTTACTATCATCTTTCGTGTCTGCCAGTGACATAGGCATCCCAAATGGGCCTACCGAAGATAGTACCCGGGGTTTACTGAAGGCCCACTACCCGAAGAATAAGAAGATTCGGAAGCCCAAGATATTATTAAGGAAAGCTAGAGTTGTAATAGGAAGTGTTATTTGTAATCTTGTGGGATGAGTTAGAAACCTTCCCGGACTCTGTAACTTGTACAACACGAATCCCTCGGCTCCACCTCCTATATAAGGGGGAGTCGAGGGACGAAGAATCATCGAATCATTGTTTCTCAAACCCTAGTTTCATAATCGTCGAGTACTTTTCGGCTGAAACCTTCGAGATCTACTTGCCCTCTACTTCCAACTAAACCCTAGTCTACAACCCGTAGGCATTGACAAGTTAATACCTTGTCAATTGGCGCCGTCTGTGGGAACTAGAGGCGTCAAGGATCTGATCTCGATGGCATGTTCAAGATCGTCGACTTCATCAACCGCAAGCTGAAGGAGATATGCCCTAGAGGCAATAATAAAGTGGTTATTATTTATATCTTTATGTTTATGATAAATGTTTATATATCATGCTAGAATTGTATTAACCGAAACATTAGTACATGTGTGATATGTAGACAAACAAGAAGTCCCTAGTATGCCTCTTAAACTAGCTTGTTGATTAATGGATGATTAGTTTCATAATCATGAACATTGGATGTTATTAATAACAAGGTTATGTCATTGTGTGAATGATGTAATGGACACACCCAATTAAGCGTAGCATAAGATCTCGTCATTAAGTTATTTGCTATAAGCTTTCGATACATAGATACCTAGTCCTTATGACCATGAGATCATGTAAATCACTTATACCGGAAAGGTACTTTGATTACACCAAACACCACTGCGTAAATGGGTGGCTATAAAGGTGGGATTAAGTATCCGGAAAGTATGAGTTGAGGCATATGGATCAACAGTGGGATTTGTCCATTCCGATGACGGATAGATATACTCTGGGCCCTCTCGGTGGAATGTCGTCTAATGTCTTGCAAGCATATGAATGAGTTCATAAGAGACCACATACCACGGTACGAGTAAAGAGTACTTGTCAGGAAACGAGGTTGAACAAGGTATAGAGTGATACTGAAGATCAAACCTCGGACAAGTAAAATATCGCGAGACAAAGGGAATTGGTAATGTATGTGAATGGTTCATTCGATCACTAAAGTCATCGTTGAATATGTGGGAGCCATTATGGATCTCCAGATCCCGCTATTGGTTATTGGTCGGAGTGAGTACTCAACCATGTCCACATAGTTCTCGAACCGTAGGGTGACACACTTAAAGTTGGATGTTGAAATGGTAGTACTTGAATTATGGAATGGAGTTCGAATATTTGTTCGGAGTCCGGATGAGATCCGGACCTCACGAGGAGTTCCGGAATGGTCCGGAGAATAAGATTCATATATAGGATGTCATTTTATGTGAAATAAAATGTCGCGGAAGGTTCTATGGAAGGTTCTAGAAGGTTCTAGAAAAGTCCGGAAGAAACCACCAAGGAAGGTGGAGTCCACAAGGGACTCCACCTCCATGGCCGGCCAGCCCTAGTGGGGGTGGAGTCCCAAGTGGACTCCACCATAGGGGGCCGGCCACCCCCCACATGGGAGGTGGGAATCCCACCTTTGGGTGGGAGTCCTAGTTGGGCTAGGTTTCCCCTCCTATGGAAGGTTTTGGTTTCGGGTCTTATTCGAAGACTTGGACACCAACACTTGGGATCCACCTATATAATGAGGGGCCAAGGGAGGGGGCCGGCCACCCCAAGACCATAGCTTGGCCGCCCCCCTTGAGTGGCCGGCCACCCCCTCCCAAACCCTAGCTTTGCTCCTCCACTTCATATTGCCCGCGTAGCTTAGCGAAGCTCCGCCGGACTTCTACACCGCCACCGACACCACGCCGTCGGGCTGTCGGATTCAAGAGGAGCTACTACTTCCGCTGCCCGCTGGAACGGGGAGGTGGACGTCGTCTTCATCAACAACCGAACGTGTGACCGAGTACGGAGGTGCTGCCCGTTCGTGGCGCCGGAACCGATCGTGATCAAGATCTTCTACGCGCTTTTGCAAGCGGCAAGTGATCGTCTACCGCAGCAACAAGAGCCTCATCTTGTAGGCTTTGGAATCTCTTCAAGGGTGAGACTCGATACCCCCTCGTTGCTACCGTCTTCTAGATTGCATCTTGGCTTGGATTGCGTGTTCGCGGTAGGAAAATTTTTGTTTTCTATGCAACGTTATCCTACGGTGGTATCGAGCCGTGTCTATGCATAGATGGTTGCACGAGTAGAACACAATGGTTTGTGGGCGTTGATGCTCTTGTTATCTTTAGTTTGAGTACTTTGCATCTTTATGGCATAGTGGGATGAAGCGGCTCGGACTAACTTTACATGACCGCGTTCATGAGACTTGTTCCTCGTTCGACATGCAACTTGTATTGCATAAGAGGCTTTGCGGGTGTCTGTCTCTCCTACTATAGTAAAGATTCAATTTACTCTTCTATTGAAAACATTAGTATCAACGTTGTGGTTCATGTTCGTAGGTAGATTAGATCTCTCTCGAAAACCCTAAACCACGTAAAATATGCAAACCAAATTAGAGACGTCTAACTTGTTTTTGCAGGGTTTTGGTGATGTGATATGGCCATAATGTGATGATGAATATGTATGAGATGATCATTATTGTATTGTGGCAACCGGCAGAGCCTTATGGTTGTCTTTAAATTTCATGTTGAGTAGTATTTCAAAGTAGTTGTAATAGTTGCTACATGGAGGACAATCATGAAGACGGCGCCATTGACCTTGACGCTACGCCGACGATGATGGAGATCATGCCCGAAGATGATGGAGATCATATCCGTGCCTTGGAGATGAAGATCAAAGGCGCAAGAACAAAAGGGCCATATCATATCACATATGAACCGCATGTGATGTTAATCCTTTTTATGCATCTTATTTTGCTTAGATCGCGACGGTAGCATTATAAGATGATCCCTCACTAAAATCTCAAGATAATAAAGTGTTCATCCTTAGTAGCACCGTTGCCAAGTCTTGTCGTTTGAAGCACCTCGTGATGATCGGGTGTGATAGATTCAATAAGTACATATGACGGGTGCAAGACAAGCTTTGCACATGCGGATACTAAGGTGGCCTTGACGAGCCTAGCATGTACAGACATGGTCTCGGAACACGTGATACCGAAAGGTAGAGCATGAATCATATGGTTGATATGATGAACACTTTGAGTGTTCGCCATTGAAATCACACCTTTTCTCGTGATGATCGGGTTTAGGTGCGGTGGATTTGGTTCGTGTGATCACTAAGACAATGCGAGGGATATTGTTTTGAGTGGGAGTTCACTTAGGTTTTTAATTATGTTGAATTAAAATTTGAACTCAATTTGTCATAAACTTAGTCTAAACTATTGCAAATATATGTTGTAGAGATGGCGTCCCCAATCAATTTTAATCCGTTCCTAGAGAAAGAGAAACTTAAGAGCAACGGTAGCAACTTCACCGACTGGTTCCGTCATGTGAGGATCTTCCTCTACGGCGGAAATCTGCAATTTGTGCTTGATGCACCGCTAGGTGACCCTCCCGCAGAAGATGAATCCGATGAAGTAAAAGCTGTTTACGCGACTCGGAAAACTCGGTACTCTCAAGTTCGGTGTGCCATCCCGTGCGATCTGGAATCCGATCTTCAAAAACGTTTTGAGCACCATGATCCTCATGAGTTGATGAATGAGCTGAAAGCTATATTCGAGACTCATGCGGCCGTGGAATGCTATGAAGCATCGAAACATTTCTTCACTGTATGATGGAAGAAGGCAGCTCCGTTAGTGAGCACATGCTCGCCATGACCGGGCATGCGAAGAAACTTCGATGACTTGGGAATAGTGATTCCTAACAGATCGGGGATTAATCGTGTCCTTCAATCACCGCCACCAAGTTACAAGAACTTTGTGATGAACTACAATATGCGTAACATGAACAAGGAGTTACACGAACTCTTTGGCATGCTAAAAGCTGCTGAGATTGAGATCAAGAAAGAGCACCAAGTGTTGATGGTCAACAAGACCACCGGTTTCAAGAAACAGGCAAGTCTAAGGGAAAATTCAAGAAGGGTGGCAAGAAAGCTGCCACGCCTCCTATGAAACCTAAGAACGGCCCTAAGCCCGATCTTTGAGTGCTATTATCGCAAGGAGAAGGGACACCGGAAGCGTAATTGCTCCAAGTATCTCGGCTGATCTAAAGAGCGGCCTTGTCAAGAAGAAGAAAGAAGGTATATCTGATATACATGTTATAGATGTTCATTTCACCGGTTCTCGTTCTAGTACTGGGTATTTGATACCGGTTCGGTTGCTCATATTTGTAACTCGAAACAGGAACTAAAGAATAAACGACAACCGCTGAAAGATGAAGTGACGATGCGCGTTGGAAACGGATCCAAGGTCAATGTGATCGCGGTCGGCACACTTCCTCTACATCTACCTTCGGGATTAGTTTTAAGCCTAAATAATTGCTATTATGTACTGCGTTGAGCATGAACATTATATCTGGATCTTGTTTAATGCAAGACGGTTATTCATTCAAGTCCGAGAATAATGGTTGTTCTATTTTTATGAATAATATCTTTTATGGTCGAGCACCACAAAAGAATGGCTTATTTCTCGTTAGATCTCGATAGTAGTGATACGCATATACATAACATTGATGCTAAGCGAATTAAACTTAATGATAATTCTACTTATATGTGGCACTCGCTGCCTTGGTCATATTGGAGTGAAACGCATGAAGAAACTCCATCTTGATGGATTACTTGAATCACTTGACTTTGAGTCACTTGATAGATGCGAAGCATGTCTAATGGGAAAAATGACAAAGACTCCATTTTCTGGTATAATGGAGCGAGCTATCGACTTATTGGAAATCATACATACCGATGTATGTGGACCAATGAGCGTAGCATCGCGCGGTGGTTATCGTTATGTTCTAACCTTCACGAGATGATCTGAGTAGATATGGGTATATCTATTTCATGAAACATAAATCCGAAACTTTCGAGAAGTTTAAGGAATTTCAAAGTGAAGTAGAAAATCAACGTAACAAGAAGATCAAATTTCTACGATCTGATCGTGGAGGTGAATATCTCGAGTTATGAGTTTGGCATGCATTTAAAGAAATGCGGAATACTTTCACAATTGACACCGCGGGAACACCTCAACGAAACGGTGTGTCCGAACGTCGTAATCGAACTCTCTTAGATATGGTTCGTAGTATGGTGTCTCTTACTGATTTGCCGTTATCATTTTGGAGTTCTGCATTAGAGACAGCCGCATTCACTTTAAATAGAGCACCATCAAAATCCGTAGAAACGACACCGTATGAATTGTGGTTTAATAAGAAACCTAAGCTGTCGTTCTGAAAGTTTGGGGTTGCGAAGCCTATGTAAAGAAGTTACAACCGGACAAGCTAGAACCCAAAGCGGAGAAATGCGTCTTCATAGGTTACCCTAAGGAAACTATAGGGTACACTTTCTATCACAGATCCGAAGGCAAAATCTTTGTTGCTAAGAACGGAACCTTTCTTGAGAAAGAATTTCTCACTAAAGAAGTGACCGGAAGAAAAGTAGAACTCGATGAGATTGATGAATCTATACTCGTTGATCAGAGTAGCGCAGATGCGGAAGTTGTACTGTACCGCCTTCACCGGCAACAGAGGAAGCTAATGATAATGATCATGAAACTTCGAACGAGGAAACCATCGAACCTCGCAGATCGACAAGGGAACGTGCCACTCCTGATTGGTATGATCCTTGTCTAAATGTCATGATTGTAGATAACAATGATGAGGACCCTGCGACGTATGAAGAAGCGATGATGAGCCCAGATTCCAACAAATGGCAAGAAGCCATGAAATCGAAATGGGATCCATGTATGATAACAAAGTATGGACTTTGGTAGACTTACCTAATAGCCGAAAGGCTGTCGAGAATAAATGGATCTTCAAGAGAAAAACAGATGTCGATGGTAATATTACATCTATAAAGCTCGACTTGTCGCAAAGGGTTTCCGACAAATTCAAGGAGTTGACTACGATGAGACTTTCTCACTTGTAGCGAAGCTAAAATCTGTGAGGATTTTGTTAGCAATAGCTGCATTTTTCGATTATGAGATTTGGCGAGATGGATGTCAAAACGGCGTTCCTTAATGGAGACATTGAGGAAGAGTTGTATATGGTACAACCCAAAGGTTTTGTCGATCCTAAAAATGTCGACAAAGTATGCAAACTTCAGCGTTCAATCTATGGACTGAAGCAAGCATCAAGAAGTTGGAACCGACGCTTTGATAAGGTGATCAAAGACTTCGGGTTTATACGGTGTCATGGAGAGGCCCGTATTTACAAGAAAGTGAGTGGGAGCTCTGTAGCATTCCCGATATTATATGTAGATGACATATTATTGATCGGGAATGATATAGAACTATTAAGCGTTGTTAAGGGATATTTGAATAATAGTTTTTCAATGAAAGACCTTGGTGAAGCATCATATATATTAGGCATCAAGATTTATAGAGATAGATCAAGACGCCGAATAGGGCTATCACAGAGTACATATCTGGACAAGATTCTAAAGACGTGTAGAATGGACGAAAGTAAGAAAGGGTTCTTACCTATGTTACCAGGCAAGGTATTGAGTAAGAGTCTAGGCCCGGCTACGGCAGACGAAAGAGAAAGGATGAGTAACATCCCCTATGCTTCGACGATAGGCTCTATTATGTATGCCATGCTATGTACAAGACCGGATATAGCACATGCCGTTAGTTTGACTAGCAGATATCAAAGTGATCCAGGAATGGAACTTGGACAGCGGTCAAGAATATCTGAAGTACTTGAAAAGAACTAAGGATATGTTTCTTTGTTATGGAGGTGACCAAGAGCTCGTTGTAACAAGTTACACCGATGCAAGTTGGAACACCGATCCCGATGACTCTAAGTCACAATGCGGGTACGTGTTTATATTGAATGGTCTTTGCAAGCTGGGCAAGCTCGAAGCAGGTGCACGGTGGCGAAGTCTTCAACAGAATCAGAGTACATAGCGGCTTCAGAGGCTTCATCGAAGCGGTATGGATGAAGAGGTTCATTGTAGAGCTCGGTGTGGTTCCTAGTGCATTGGACCCATTAATCATTTCTTGTGATAACATGGGTGCCATCGCCAACGCACAAGAGCCAAGGACACACAAGAGGCTGAAGCATATCAAGCTGCGTTATCACGCGATTCGCGAGTACATCGAAGATGGAGCAGTAAAGAATTGCAAAGTACACACCGATCTGAATGTAGCAGATCCGTTGACTAAAGCTCTCCCTAGGGCAAAGCATGACCAACACCAAAATGCCATGGGTGTTAGGTATATTACAATGTAATCTAGATTATTGACTCTAGTGCAAGTGGGAGATCAAGGAGATATGCCCTAGAGGCAATAATAAAGTGGTTATTATTTATATCTTTATGTTTATGATAAATGTTTATATATCATGCTAGAATTGTATTAACCGAAACATTAGTACATGTGTGATATGTAGACAAACAAGAAGTCCCTAGTATGCCTCTTAAACTAGCTTGTTGATTAATGGATGATTAGTTTCATAATCATGAACATTGGATGTTATTAATAACAAGGTTATGTCATTGTGTGAATGATGTAATGGACACACCCAATTAAGCGTAGCATAAGATCTCGTCATTAAGTTATTTGCTATAAGCTTTCGATACATAGTTACCTAGTCCTTATGACCATGAGATCATGTAAATCACTTATACCGGAAAGGTACTTTGATTACACCAAACACCACTGCGTAAATGGGTGGCTATAAAGGTGGGATTAAGTATCCGGAAAGTATGAGTTGAGGCATATGGATCAACAGTGGGATTTGTCCATTCCGATGACGGATAGATATACTGGGCCCTCTCGGTGGAATGTCGTCTAATGTCTTGCAAGCATATGAATGAGTTCATAAGAGACCACATACCACGGTACGAGTAAAGAGTACTTGTCAGAAACGAGGTTGAACAAGGTATAGAGTGATGCGAAGATCAAACCTCGGACAAGTAAAATATCGCGAGACAAAGGGAATTGGTAATGTATGTGAATGGTTCATTCGATCACTAAAGTCATCGTTGAATATGTGGGAGCCATTATGGATCTCCAGATCCCGCTATTGGTTATTGGTCGGAGTGAGTACTCAACCATGTCCACATAGTTCTCGAACCGTAGGGTGACACACTTAAAGTTGGATGTTGAAATGGTAGTACTTGAATTATGGAATGGAGTTCGAATATTTGTTCGGAGTCCCGGATGAGATCCCGGACATCACGAGGAGTTCCGGAATGGTCCGGAGAATAAGATTCATATATAGGATGTCATTTTATGTGAAATAAAATGTCGCGGAAGGTTCTATGGAAGGTTCTAGAAGGTTCTAGAAAAGTCCGGAAGAAACCACCAAGGAAGGTGGAGTCCACAAGGGACTCCACCTCCATGGCCGGCCAGCCCTAGTGGGGGTGGAGTCCCAAGTGGACTCCACCATAGGGGGCCGGCCACCCCCCACATGGGAGGTGGGAATCCCACCTTTGGGTGGGAGTCCTAGTTGGGCTAGGTTTCCCCCCTCCTATGGAAGGTTTTGGTTTCGGGTCTTATTCGAAGACTTGGACACCAACACTTGGGATCCACCTATATAATGAGGGGCCAAGGGAGGGGGCCGGCCACCCCAAGACCATAGCTTGGCCGCCCCCCTTGAGTGGCCGGCCACCCCCTCCCAAACCCTAGCTTTGCTCCTCCACTTCATATTGCCCGCGTAGCTTAGCGAAGCTCCGCCGGACTTCTACACCGCCACCGACACCACGCCGTCGTGCTGTCGGATTCAAGAGGAGCTACTACTTCCGCTGCCCGCTGGAACGGGGAGGTGGACGTCGTCTTCATCAACAACCGAACGTGTGACCGAGTACGGAGGTGCTGCCCGTTCGTGGCGCCGGAACCGATCGTGATCAAGATCTTCTACGCGCTTTTGCAAGCGGCAAGTGATCGTCTACCGCAGCAACAAGAGCCTCATCTTGTAGGCTTTGGAATCTCTTCAAGGGTGAGACTCGATACCCCCTCGTTGCTACCGTCTTCTAGATTGCATCTTGGCTTGGATTGCGTGTTCGCGGTAGGAAAATTTTTGTTTTCTATGCAACGTTATCCTACACAAGCAACGCAATGGATCGAGGTAAACAGATCGCTACTGGTCCTGTCAATTTTGTTCCTCACCCGCCCTCCCGTTTGGATGCATATGCGTATCTGGAGGAGCCTATGGAGATGACGTTCGGAAGATTTCACTTTCGCGTCGAGAAAGAAGGATCGTATCGTGTCGAAATTCCGATTTCGTTGGGATCGTCGGCGGTCGATTCCGATTTTTCAAGCTATACATCGTCAACCGAATCAGGAGAGGAAGAAACTTCGTCGTCACGCTTCATCAGCACCAGGGCAAGAAAAAAACTCGCCAAGATCTTCAGCGACATGTCGTTTGAGTCATCTGCGGACTCATATATAAGCGATGGCTCAAGCAGTGTCGACAGCTACAACTTCATCGACAAATCCACTACAGTGGGCAAGGTCTTCGCCAATCTTAATGATGGTGTCACCAAACCCAACATAGATCTGAATACAAAGTATCATCAGATTTATGTCATCGGAGAGCCAAGCCATGACCAGGAGGAAACATCTGAGGCTTTCGACGATTTGGGAAATCCATACGTTGATCCCTCTAATTTGCGACGAGGTCTAGGCAATAAATATATCGGGCCACAGCCGCGAGACAGAGTTCGACTCCCGCAAGCAGCATGGGATAGAGCCGCAAGAGCTATGGATGGCTCAGAACCAATGGCCACCACAGCCACGCCTGAAGAATTACAAGCATATCAATATAGGCTCGCACGAGCTGCAAGGGAATTGGAAAAACAGACAGCTGAGTTAAACAGAAGAAAGGAGGCAGCCTCTGCATCAAGTAGGCGAAGAGCAGAACTGAGTCGACAATCTAGAACTTCGGGTGATAGCCACCGGGAGGCTCGAAACAGAGCAAGATCAAGGTTACAACACGTACCTGAAGGAGAAAGAGAGCACTTAGTCCAAAACCTCGACATGTCTTTTATGTCAATAGACACGAGAGGGAACATCATCCCTAAGACACCAGAGGCTGGGTATATGGCGTCACAAGCTTTTATCCTCGCATCCAAACCACCTCCAGGAGATCCAAGGGAAACACTGTACAACATGGCGATAGCAGGAGTTGGAGCCATGGGGACGGCGTTTGTATCAACACCTCCCGAAGGAACGGCAAGGCAAAATAGTCCACGACCTGCGACAGCAGCAGCAGCAGCTCCTGAAGGACCAAGTGGAGCTAGGGACACGACAGCACAAGCAAGGGTCGACAGGGCACGACAAAGCAGAAGGGATCATCGGCAGTCCCCAGAATTAAACGACGAGGATATGTGTGGCTTGCCGTGCTTCACGAGGAGAGTGCGAAAAACTCGAGTCCCTTCGGGATTCAAGTTACCTGATAATTTCAAAAAATTCGACGGCCTTCAAGATCCAGAGGATTGGCTAGTTGATTATCTCGAGACGGTGAAACTTACAGGAGGAACCAGAGCAACAGCTATGCAAAGCATCCAGATGCATTTGAGTGGAGCCGCATGATCTTGGATAAAGAAACTTCCTCCAGGATCCATCGACAGCTGGGAAAGCTTCGAGGACGTGTTCGTCAAGAACTTCCGATCCACATGCAAGAAACCCGCGTCATTGGAGGAGCTGAGAGCGTGCCGACAAAAGCCAGACGAGCCAATGAGAAAATATATCCAAAGGTGGAACATTATCAAAAACTCGGCAGAAAATATATCTGACGAGAGAGCGATAGATGCGTTTGTTGCAGGAATTAGGCGTGGAGATTTTGTCGAGGATTTGGGGAGGACCAATCCAAAGACAGTATCTGCTTTAATGGAAATAGCAAACAGATGGGCAGATGGAGAAGATGCTGTTCACAACAAACGGCATAGGTCGCCAGAGGAAGACCGCGGTCGAAACTATCAACCAAGGCGACGATTTCCTCGGCAGTACCCGAGTTATGATGCTCCAGGTCAAATTTCGGCAGGCTTCCGAGCAAACACCGGAGGAAACAATAGAGGTGATTACCAGAGAAGCAATGAGCAACGAGGCGACAATAGAGATGACTCTCAAAACAATAGGCAAAATAGTGGACCAAGGTTCCAGAGGCCTTTCGTGTCTCCCGAAGAAATGATGAACGGGCCGTGTCAGATGCACTTTTTCCTCGACAGCAACGGGAAAAGACAGTCAGGACATCTGCAGAAAGACTGTCGCAATTTCCAGGCAATGTTAAGGTGGGCAGAGCATGCTAATGCTCGGGCAGCACAGAGAAATCCTCGAGAACCCAGGAGTGAGATTCACTTGCCACCTCCTCCCGTGATTACGGACGAAAATCGACATCAGCTCAGAATAGCGGCAGCACCTGCGCCACCGCCTTACGTTGATCCTAACTCTAACGGAGCGGTCTCGATGATTCAGAAGGGAAGGCCATCCAATAGAGCTCAGAAAGTAATCTCGCGGCAGGTGTTCATGGCAGAGAAAATGCCTCCACCAATAGTTGAATACCTTAATTGGTCAGGGCAAGACATTAGCTTCACCATAGCAGATCATCCACAACAAGTTCCTCGACCAGGACAGTCAGCACTTATACTACCAGCGGTCATCGCAGGATTTGACGTGTCTCGCGTGTTTATAGATGGAGGCAGCAGCTTAAACCTTATGTACGCAGATACATTAAGGAAGATGAACATATCCCTAGCAAACCTGAAGCCAATAGATACGAGATTCCACGGTATCACACCAGAGAAGCCAAGCTATCCGCTGGGGAAGATTAATCTCGACGTTCAGTTTGGGACTCGAGAAAATTACATAATCGAAAAGTTGGAGTTTGAAGTCGTAGATTTCCCGTCACAGTACCACGCTCTGTTGGGACGACCAGCATATGCTAGATTTATGGCGGTACCACATTACACGTACCTGCTGTGGAGGATGCCTGGACCTAAGGGACCAATCACAGTCAAAGGAAGCTTTGCTTTAGCCGATAAATGTGACAAGGATTTTCATCGGATATCAGAAACTTTCGGGATGCAAGCTGAGTATTTGGCGTCAAGGCTTATGACTGACTACGACGTGCTGCCAGACGTTGGAAGGCCAAATAAAGAATCAACTTTCAACACTGAGAAAAATTCTAAGGAGGTGCAGATTCACCCGACAGACCCGAAAAAGACGACGTCCATCGCAAACGACATGGATCTCGCATAGGAAAGCGCGCTCGTCGAGTTCCTCCGTGAGAACTGGAAAATCTTCGCATGGTGTCCAGCTGACATGCCAGGAGTACCCAGGGAACTTGCCGAGCACCACCTAAACTTGGATCCATTAGCAAGACCAATCAAACAACCTCTGCGGCGTTTTTCGGAACCAAATCGCAAGGCTATGCTGTCTGAAATTGATCGACTGAGAGAAGCTGGTTTTATCAAGGAGTTGCACACAGAGGCCACATGGGTAGCAAATCCTGTGTTGGTGCCAAAGAAAAACACTAAGGTCCTTCGCATGTGCGTCGACTTTACGTGTCTCAATAAACATTGTCCAAAGGATCACTTTCCCCTCCCGAGGATCGATCAAATTATCGACTCCACGGCTGGATGTGAACGTCTTTCCTTCCTGGATGCATATTCTGGTTATAACCAGATCAGATTAAAAGAAGAAGATGAAGTAAAAACAGCGTTCATCACACCTTACGGCGTGTTTTGCTACAGAACAATGCCCTTTGGTCTGAAAACCGCGGGAGCAACATATCAGAGGATGATGCAGAAGTGTTTGGCGACACAGATTGGAAAAAACGTGCAAGTATACATCGACGATGTCGTCATAACATCAAAAAAGGGGGCGACGCTGATCGAGGATCTCAAGGAAACCTTCGATAACCTCGACAAATTCTGCCTCAAGCTGAACCCGACGAAGTGCTCTTTCGGCGTCCCAGCATGAGAACTTCTTGGGTTTCTAGTTTCAGCAAGAGGGATTGAAGCAAATCCCGACAAAATACAAGCTATCGTAACAATGAGGAAGCCAACAAAGTTGAAAGAAATACAGCAACTAACTGGGCGAGTCGCAGCTTTGAGCAGATTCGTCGCCAGGCTGGGAGAAAAAGCGTTACCGTTCTACGCTCTGATAAAGCAAGGGGAGAAATTCCAGTGGAACGAAGAAGCCGATAGAGCTTTCGAGGATTTGAAACGCACAATCTCGACACCACCAATCTTGGTGGCGCCGAAGGAAAAAGAACCTCTCCTACTGTACATTGCAGCCACACCCCAGGTGGTTAGCACGGTGCTAGTTGTCGAAAGAGAAGAAGAAGGGAAACTCCATGGAGTGCAAAGGCCGGTATGTTTCATCAGTGAAGTTTTATCACCTTCAAAACAGCGGTACCCGCAGTACCAGAAACTAGCATATGGAGTAATTACAACGGCAAGAAAGTTGCGCCACTATTTTTCGGCACATCCGATAATAGTAGTCAATGAAGCACCTCTTTCAAATATACTGAACAATCCAGAAGCTACAGGGCGTGTCTCCCTTTGGGGAATAGAACTTTCCCCTCGGGACATCACGTATGAAAAAAGAAAGGCAATCAAGTCGCAAGTTTTGCCAGATTTCATTGTAGAGTGGATGGAGCTGCAAAACACGGGACCCCCAGATTTATCGAGAACTTGGACCATGAACTTCGATGGATCCAAGAGAGTAGAAGGAGCTGGCGCAGGAGTGATACTTATATCACCTGAAGGCGACAAATTAAAGTACGTCCTACGGATGACGTTCCCAAACGCATCCAACAATGAAGCAGAATACGAAGCCCTCATACACGGGATGAAGATGGCAAAAGCTTGCGGTGCAACTCGACTAAAAATCTTTGGCGACTCACAATTGGTGGCCCAGCAAGTTATGAACCAATGTGATGCAGTCAATGATAGCATGATAGCATATAAGGAGGTGTACAATGAGCTCGAGAAGCTGTTCGATGGATGCGAGGTAAATCAGATCAGTAGATTGAGCAATGATGAAGCCGACGTTCTCGCAAACATTGGGTCGCAGTGCCTTCCAATCCCGCCAGGTGTATTTTGGGAAGAAATAGCGGAGAGATCCACGAAGCCGAAAAAGGTGCAGAAAAAAGCAAAAGAAGAAAAAACTTCGGCGCCCCTCAAGGAAGCCGTGGAGGACGAAGAGGACCAAGAACTTGTGATGATGGTAGAAGTTCCTTGGATGCAAGCGTACATGTCATATATCCTCAGGAAAGAAATACCCGACGATCCAGTTGAGGCAAGGCGAGTTATTCGACGATCCAAAGCTTTCACAGTGATCAAAGGGGAGCTATACAAGCGAAGTATTTCAGGCGTCCTGCAAAGGTGCGTCACACCCGAGGAAGGAAGGATAATCCTAAAAGATGTGCATGAAGGAATATGTGGCCACCACGCGAGCAGTCGAGCTATTGCGGCCAAGATTTTTCGGGCAGGATTTTACTGGTTGACAGCAATTGAGGATGCCAAAGAAATAGTACGAACCTGCGACGCGTGCCAAAGATTTGCCGCAAAACCTCACTCTCCGGCGGCAGAACTGATGCCAATACCATTGTCATGGCCCTTTGCCCAATGGGGACTTGATATGGTGGGCAAGTTGCACAAAGCTTCGCCAGGAGGATATGAGTACCTGCTGGTGGCTGTCGACAAATTCACCAAGTGGGTAGAAGCAAAGCCAATAAATTCACCAGATGCAGTGTCGGCAATAAAGTTTGTGAAGGGCCTCGTTTTTCGGTTCGGAGTGCCTCATAGCATCATCACAGACAACGGTACTAACTTTACAGCCAAGGAGTTCAAGGCATACTGCGCAGAAGTAGGCATTAAATTGCACTTTGCGTCAGTTGGACACCCGCAAACCAATGGACAAGTCGAAAAAGCCAATGGTATCATCTGCAACGGCATCAAAAAGCGCTTGCTAGGACCGCTTGAAAAAGCTCGACATACCTGGCCAGAAGAATTGCCAAGTGTTTTGTGGAGCATCCGAACAACACCAAATACGGCAACACAAGAAACTCCGTTTTTCCTCGTCCACGGAGCAGAAGCAGTACTACCAATTGAAATAGAGCATGATTCTCCAAGAGTAACAGAGTATGACGAGGAAACATTACGAAAAACTCGGGAGGACGATATGGACGCACTCGACGAAGCTCGAGATGAAGTACTATCACGAGTCACCAAATACCAGCAAGACCTGAAAAAACTACCACAGCCGATGATTGCGGCCCAGATCTTTCCAGGTCGGTGATTTGGTTCTACGGCTAAACCAGCAAAGTACTGAAAAGCTCGAGTCACCATGGTTGGGGCCTTACGTCATCACGGAAGTCATCGACGGAGGAGCATACAGGATCAAGGACAAGAAGACAGGGGTTCCCGAGAAAAACCCCTGGAACGTGGCGCAGCTCAGGCGGTTCTACGCTTAGAGTCGAAATATAGTCCTCTTCTGTAAAAATACAATGTACTGAAACGCCTGCGAGTTTTCAGACGCACTCTTTTCCTTTTCGGGGCACCGAGTGGGGCCGGAAAGGTTTTTAATGAGGCGGGCTCGCGGTGCTGCAATATAATAAAGATAGTGGAGATATACTTCTTATTCTTCGACACGCTCGGGGGCTCAACGCCTTCAAGTTACAAAATATATACAATATAGATAAACTAGACTTACCGAAATATTTCGCCTTGGTACAATAATACCTCGCCAAATATAACATCGGAAGCTAACAATTATAAATATAGTATACTCATCAAAATCTTATTGCTTTGGTCTGAAAACCTCGCAACAAAAATATAGAACTTCGTCACCAAGACACTCGGGGGCTTGTAACCCATCGATGGAAAAATAAATATGTCTTCTTACGACAAGAGGAAAAAATCTTTGAGATAGCAAAACAGTATAAACTCCAGCCAAAGGCTCGGGGGCTCGGTGATCCAAAATAGAAATAATACAGAATTGATAGCTTTACAATATAGATCATGTTTACAAATATACAATGACGTATCAATGATGGAACTACAGCAAGAAAAAAAAATCCTCAATGGAAACCTAGCACATGGTCTATGGTTATTCGCTCATTAGAAGGACGAGTACTATGCTCAGCATAGCTTCCCTTCACGAAGAATTCAGCATCCATCCGAAGAAGTTCATCCATCATATCTTCGGCGACAGGAGTCACCAAATCATCAATCTTGCCCATATTTCTCTTCTTCTTCGACATTTTAGCCAGGCACGTGGGAACAATTTGATCCATGGGCAATTTTGGATAGCAAATTTTTATCATCATCATGGCAAATCTTACGCCAGCAGAGAGTTGAGCCCGTACAAAGCCATGGATTCGAGGAGCATCTCGAAATTTTTCCATTAAAGCAGGAAGGGTTTCTGGCATCTTATTCCGAGGGAACATGGTTCCATAAACTAAAAATAAAGTCTTCGTACAGAAGTCGAGGAAGTCACGGACCTGAGCCGCGCGATCTTGGAATCTGACAATTTGGCGGGTGCGCTCAGGAGTAACCCAAAAGTTAGATCCATGTTGTGCATCCAATCTAAGCAAAACATTGGATCGAGCTTCAACACGTTGGTCTTCGGCAGCAGTATCCAAAAATGAGCCTGGCACAGCAAACAAATTATCAAGGAAAGAAAAAACAGCAAGAACAACATCCAACATGGTTATGAACAGGAAACATACCTGTCATGTCCAAGCTGGCGTCAGTCATTAGTTGAAGCATATAATTTTTGCGAGAAGAAGTTTCGGTAGCCTCAGCAACAGCAGCATCCTTTGCAGCAATGGCTTCTCTTGCCTGTTGAAGAGCAATTTTCTCTCTCTCGGACGCTTGTCGAGATTGTTCCATCATCGCAAGAGTTTGTTTCTTCATGGATTGGAGTTGTTGGCGAAGTTGTTGCAAATCTTGCGACAAGTGTTCACTTGAAAAATCTCCGGTAAAGGCTTTCTTCGAGAATGAAGAAGCAGGCGAAGTATCAGCAGAGCAAGGATTGGTCGAGTAGTTATCAAATATTAACTGGAAAAGAAAGTCTCAGGATCAATAATAGTGCAAGGAAGAATTTCATTGATTTCCAGGAAACTTACATGGATATTACAGAAGGGGTTCTCCAAAAGGACTACTGAAATAATTGTTGCCAAAGCTAGTATGGCGTCAATAGCAAAAGAAAAAGAAAAAACAAAGAACGAAAAAGAAGAGGCATTCAACTAGACCTCCGGCCTTGATGAGCTAGGAGTTGCAGATGGCTTGATCCCGAGATAGGCCAGGATTTTCTTCGAGTTGGGCTTGGCTGCCTTGATCAAAGATCGCCATTTTTGTTGCTCTATCTGTTCGGTGTCGCCAACTTTCATCCAGTCAACAGTTTGTTGGCTGTCAGCGACCAAGGCAACAGTGCTTTCGACAGCAATCTTCATGTTTTCTTGGCGCATCTTCAGCCCAAGATCTTCTGGTGGATTGAAGTCCTTGGCAAGAGCAAGGAAAGTCTTGGGCTCCTCTTTCTTCGGGAAGAAGTAGGGGTACAGCTTTGATAATCCTGCGTCAGCATGCTCCATGCCTTCGCGAACTTCGGTTCCATGAAACTCCAGGAAAGATAGTGCGTCAAGGAGAGGATCATTGTCGGGATCTTCAATCTCAAATTCTTGGTTTGTTTTACCTGCCGCAGAAAATATATATTGGTCGACAGCAAGCAAGGAAAAGCAAGTCTAACAACGATAGAAGGGATCGACAAAATTACCAAGGAAGCGTTGATTCTGCATGTTCAAGCGCTTGTTGATCGCCTGTTCACGAGTAGCCTGTGCGGCCTTGTGCTCGTTCAAAGCAGTTTCGGCATCATCAAGTCTTTTTTGCAGATCTTCGACACCAGCAGCTTTTGCCTTGGCCTTATCAGCCTCTGCTTTAGCTTGGCTAGCGTCAAGTTTAGCTTTCTTGCGAGCCGTTTCACTTTGCTCTAGTTTTTGAGCAAGCGTGTCGACAAGCTTGTTGGCTTCTGCAAGTTTCTCTGCCAAAATAGTAAAGAATCATCAAAATGGCGACAAAAAAAGGAGCAAGGAGCTTTACACAAGGGTCAGCAAAAAAGTTAGTACCTTCAGTCTTGCTGGCATACTCACGGTACCCAATGAATTGAGCACCGATGCGAACAAGCTCTTTGATCATAGGCTGTCAAAGAAGAACAAAGAAAGAAAACGTCGGTATGGGAAAAATACGAAGGCATGAAAAAGCAAACAGAGGAAATATAGATAATGACAAAAAAAATCAAGAACTTACATCATCCAAGAGAGAATTAGAGGAGCTACCCAATTGGAGGGTAGGCTCCGGGATTACTTCAACCCTTGTCCTTTTTGGTGAAGGGACAAGAGGGCTTGAAGGAGGAGTGGGAGCGCCAACATTTTGTTGAGGAGGCGAGGATTCCTCCCCTTCAACTGACGTCTCCGAAACAATTAAAGTGTGTGACGTACTCGTTCGAGCAGCCACATCAAGAGTTGGTACTTCCTCCTCATCATCACTGCGATCAAAAGTCGACAGCATAAAAAGCAAGATAGGCAAAAAACTTCGAGTACAAAAAATAAGGGAAATAAAAGTGACTTACGAGCTGATGAGGGATTCAAGATATGGATCATAAGTTGCCTTCTGACGTGAAGGACCAACTTCTTCGGCTTTGGAGGTGCCGGAATCTTCGGCATCATTCCTTTTCCTCTTGTTCCTTGGAGAAACAGTAGGAGGAGGAGATTGTGCCGATGCAGTGCCTTCGGAGGCAGCCTCCTTTTCAGAAGATCCCGCAGATTTTAGAGAATCCACGGGTTCATTCACAAAGGAGGGGGCATCTTGGTTGTCATCGGTGACAACGGCCCTTTCTTCGACTTCTCCACCTTCAGGAAGGGGAGGAAGCGAGATAAGATTTGGGTGGTTCTGTACAAAAAACAGGGGAAGATGTCAGTAAAGGAATTACAAAAACAAGGGGATAGCAAAGCAATAACAAATCAAGCGACAAAGTTTACCTTGGGAAGTGGATTGGTGGCGCTGAATGGCTTTACACGGCAAGAAGAAGGGACAGGATCTTTTTTGCTGAGAGACGAGATTTTTCGGACAAGCTTTTCTAAGTCTTTGACCTCTAAATCCGCTGACAACCGATCTGTGTCCTTGTCGCAAGCATACTTCCAGAGAGGATATTTACGAGCCTGAAGAGGCTGCACTCTGGTCCTAAGGAAATACGCCGTGATTTGGATACCTGACAACTCTTTGCCGCGAGTATTTTGCAACTCATGGATGCGAGTCATCAGGGCTTCTGTCGTTATTTTTTCTTCTTCGGTAGCCTCCTCGTCCCAGGAGCGGCGGCGAAGAATTTTTTCGGCGCCATCGAAAGGAGGGATGTTGTCTTCAGCACATCCATGGTTCTCCTCCTGAATGTACAACCACTTCTTGCGCCACCCCTGAATTGAGTCAGGGAGTTTGACGTCGAAGTAATCGACGGTGGGGCGAACGGAAATTACAACGCCACCTATATTATAGGCGACATTGGGAGAGCCATTGCGGCGACAAAAGAAAATGCGCTTCCATAGCGCCCAGTTAGGCTGGACGCCAAGGAAGGCTTCGTAGAGGGTGATGAAAATAGAAATATGGAGGATGGAATTGGGCGTCAGGTGGTGAAGTTGCAGACCGTAAATAAAGAGCAGTCCGCGGAGAAAAGGATGAATGGGGGCGGAAAGACCGCGGATGAGGTGGTCGACAAAACTTACCTGATACCCCATTGGAGGGGTTGGGTAGCTTTCCTCACTAGGGAAGCTCAGCGCTTTGGGCTTCTTGCTGATCCCCAGCTTCTTCAGCAGATTGATGTCCTGGGTGGAAATCTTGGACCTTTCCCACTCCGCCGTTCCCAGATCCACGGCAGCCATTGATGATTCCGGCGTGTTGTGCTTGATCAACCGACGTGGTGGCATCAACAATGGCACAGGAATGCAGCTTGGAGGAGGTGAGCTTAGGGAATTGAGGAGTGCAGGAGGAGGTTTTGCAGAGGAGAGCAGGAGAACGGCGCGAGCGGAAGTGCTCGAGGAAGAAGAAGGAGTGCTTATATAGAGGTGCGCCGAAACGGCGAACCGTTGGATGGGAAAAGTGTGCGGCAGATGATAGCCACGTGGAAACAAGGGTAAAAAAGTATTTTAACATTGGAAAAGTTACGGTGCGTGCGCCAGAAAAAGCGGAGGACGTGTGTCCCCCACTTGCACGACATGTCAACATAGTGGATCAATTGGGCCCGCAAGGCAGCGGGAGAAAACTTCTCGCGATTTTCGGACTCACAATCGTGGCTATCGTCAGCAATAACGTCACCTAGGCAGAAAAAAAAATTTCGCCTCACCAGCTTCGTAAAAGGCGACATGGAAAAATATTGGTGAGCCTTTGATCAAATACAAGTTTTTGATCAAATGCTCGGGGGCTACTTTGAAAAAATGAAAAGATCAAGAAAGACAAAATAGAAATGGCGTGAGCCTATGACCAAATACAAATATTTGTTCATAGCCTCGGGGGCTACTCCCATCGGGAGCGCTGTTCGCACACCCGAGCAATTGTAAAACTTCGGGAGAGGAAAAAAATATAGCGGCATAAGGCGTGGAGCCTACAACCAAGCACAAATCCTTGGCTGTAGCCTCGGGGGCTACTCCCATCGGGAACGCTGTTCGCGTGCCCGATGAAATTATAAAAAAGAGAAAGAAAGAATGAAAAGAAGAAAGATAGAAGAGCAAAAGAGTATATTTCGAGTTATAAATAACTCTGCATATACTCCCATCGGGAGAGCAATATAGGTCATCTTTGACTCGATAAAATGTGCCATTCCAACAGCCGAATAAGCACTCGACAATATATTCTCAGAACGCCAAAGATGCAATCAATTTCTGAATGCCGCAAATTTGCGAAGGTAAGACCCCAGATCCGTTCTGTGTGGTGTGGCGCCGTCTCTAACGTCGGTTTGCTACTTTTATCCATATCAACAGATACGAAGAAAAATCCTAACGGACGTGTTAGGTACCCGATAAATTTTACTGGGACTCGACAGAATGGTAAGACCTTAAGCGGCACCTATCGAAGTTTACACCGGTATCCCGAGATCATGTCCAGGGACGTGATCTTGAAGTAGGTTTTTGCGGATTGCCACTAGAGCAGTTAACTAGTACCTGATCCGTCAGATGAACTAGCCCCAACTACCATTATCCCTGTACAATATAGAAATTTATGTGAAGAAATATAGAAAAGTTAAAGTTGTCGAATAAAAATAAACAGTGGAGATTTTCCCTGACTCTACGATTCAAGCAAAATCTCGGGGGCTACTGACATAGGCATCCCAAATGGGCCTGCCGAAGATAGTACCCGGGGTTTACTGAAGGCCCACTACCCGAAGAATAAGAAGATTCGGAAGCCCAAGATATTATTAAGGAAAGCTAGAGTTGTAATAGGAAGTGTTATTTGTAATCTTGTGGGATGAGTTAGAAACCTTCCCGGACTCTGTAACTTGTACAACACGAATCCCTCGGCTCCACCTCCTATATAAGGGGGAGTCGAGGGACGAAGAATCATCGAATCATTGTTTCTCAAACCCTAGTTTCATAATCGTCGAGTACTTTTCGGCTGAAACCTTCGAGATCTACTTGCCCTCTACTTCCAACTAAACCCTAGTCTACAACCCGTAGGCATTGACAAGTTAATACCTTGTCAGCCAGGCTCAATTACGTGTAGGACGTTCCGGTTATGTGGTGAAAAACCTAGATCGTCGTAGATCGTTTTAACCTAATATTGATCAAGCAGGACCACCATGTTATCGTAGATCTCATGCGAATCATGGGTGGATCGGCTCCTTGAGCCGATTCACAAGACAACCTGAGAGCCGATCGAGGCTCGTATTTAGTGTTTACGTGTATGCCATGCAGGAAACTAGTCGAAGCAATCCATCACCTTCCTGACCAGGTATAGGTCAGGTGGCACGCCCTTGCACCAGCATCGGACGTGCGTGCCGGAGCATTGCGGGCCGCCGCCCGAGGGACCAGGGCCCACCAGCAGTCCTGGGAGCCTCCCGGCTCTTCGTGTTGCCCGTCGCTACTCGTCGGTGGGTTTTGGTGGTCAACACATTCTGGCACGCCCGGTGGGACCTTCTTCTACATCAACTGCATCAACATCCGCATCAGAGATGGCGGAAGATCCAGTCACGTACGAAGACCTGTCTGAGGAGTACAAGAAGAAGTATGACGAGATCAAAGCTCTCTTCGATGCCGACCTCATCGGCTCTTTTCAGAGGACCCGCTCACACGACATCAGGTGGAAAGGGTTCTCAGCTGAAGGCGCTCTCGATGGAGTGGATCTGTCTACTCCTTCAGAAGAACGCACCAGGTCTCTACGTCAGGAGGTTAATCACATGGTAGCGCATTCGTTACACCGCCATTCTGAGAGCCTGGTGAACGCTTTAGAGCGTGTCGCGCTGCGCGTGGTCCAGGAAATCATGAAGCATCAGTACTCTCCATCAGGACCTGCCCTAGGGACTCACCAAGGAGAGATACCGTTCCAGACCAGACCACCGCTGCCGTTCGCGCTAGCAGCACCAGAACTGCCGAGTTCACCGGCATACGTCGTCTACAAGATCGGTGGCGATCCTAGTGATTACCAGTTCTTGTATGAACCGCCTAAGGAGATCCCGCACGGATACATGTGCACATGTGTGCCAGACTGCAATAACTGGGCGCGCACGAACCAGGTTGCAACAGTAGGGGTTTCTGGAGCAGCAGGAGGGATTTCTGGATCGGATCCCGAGAAGCAGGCGTGGCTAGCTAAATATGCCACTCCAACGAATCATCAAAGCTCAACTCCTGCAGCTAGCACCGTGGATCAGATCAATGCAATCTTGAGGGACCAGTTTGGCATGGTGCCGAAAAGGAGGGCAATCAGCTATTCCAAGCCTTACCCCAACGAGTATGATTTGATCCCATTACCACCCAAATATCGGCTCCCTGAATTCTCCAAGTTTAGTGGATCAGAAGGCTCTAGTTCAGTTGAGCATGTGAGCCGATATTTGGCGCAGCTGGGCATGATCTCAGCATCAGACCCATTACGTGTGAGGTTTTTCGCGCAATCTCTCACAGGATCGGCTTTCGGGTGGTACACCTCGCTGCCACCAGATTCGATCCGGACTTGGAAGCAGATGGAAGAACAGTTCCACATGCAATATCACTCAGAAGATTCCGAGGCTGGCATTGCCGATCTAGCACAAGTACGACAGAAGCGCGGAGAAACGGTATCGGAATACATTCAGCGCTTCAGGGCCGTCAGGAACCGATGCTATTCGGCTCGTATGAATGAAAAAGAAGCAGTCGATCTGGCAGTGGTGGGTCTCGCATCACCGATCAAGGATATGGCTTCCCAAGCAGAGTACACTTCACTGGCGCATATGGTTCAGAAACTATCATTATATGAACAGCGCCACCCAGAGTTGTACCAGGACAAGTTCAAGCGCTCGGTAGTCCTGGTTGAGACAGAAGAAGATGAAGACTCTGCAGGAGATCATGAGGTAGCCGTGGCTGAATGGACTCGGGGGGAAAACCCCGTGTCCTGCAAATGGGTTAAACCACAAGGTCCTGCAAAAGGGTTTGACTTCGACGTAAGCAAAGCTGAGCACATTTTCGACCTCTTACTCAAGGAAAAGCAGCTGAGGTTACCCGAAGGCCATAAAATCCCTACAGTGCAAGAGATGAACGGAAGGCCATACTGCAAGTGGCATAACTCGTTCACCCATACCACCAGCGACTGCAGGGTGTGGCTTCAGCAGATCCAAATGGCGATAGAACAAGGCCGTCTAATTTTCAGCCAGTACGCCATGAAAGTTGACACGCACCCCTTCCCTGGCGTTAACATGGTAGAGTGCACTTACCCCGGGAGGTGCCATCCAGGTTTCTCGTTCAGCATTAACATGGTAGGGCCTGTGCACCACCCTGGTAAGGACAAAGACGAGAGCAGCCGCTCTCGTGGCAAGGACAAAGAAGAGGCCGTTCCACGCGACCGGCCCCAACGTAATGACAAGCGCTACATCACAGAGGAGCAAGTGAGGAACGTGCGGTACCAGCGACCTCTCTCCGAGCACCTCCTCAACAAATATGAGCGTCAGTACGACCAGCGCCGGCGATACGACAGCGACGGCGAAAAAGATCGTCGGTCTAGTGTGGATAACAGGAAATATCGTCGGTATGATCGAGATGACGAAAGATATTAGCGCCGTGCCAAGGAAAAGTCAAGAGAGCAGGACGACGTGGACAGACACTGGGATTGTCCTTTCTTCAAGCATTGCTGGGATTCAGGGATGAGCCGATTGCCTACAATCGGCAACTGCCCAGAGTGTAGACAGAAAAAGAGGGACGCAGGAGATGTGTCAGTGTTCAAGCGTCTAGGGCCTCTCCCGTCTCGGAACAAGCATGCTGAGTCCTCTCGGATGGAAGATCTCGAGGAGTTAGAAGATGAAGATGAAGAAGAAGAAGATAGATACCACCGGCCAAGGTGGTGCCCTGATGGACTCAGCCATTCTCAAAAGCGTAGGGTTCAGCGACTACGTAGCGTGGAGGAAGCCGAGAGACGATACCTACACGCGTTAAGAAAAGCGCGGCCCGATCTGGCCGCGAAAATTCAGCAAACTCTGGACGAGGAGGGTCGTCCACAGAAGAAAGAGTGGCGCCCCAAACAAAAGAAAGCCGATGATAAGACATCGGCTGGCACGAACATGGTGTTCATTCTTCCATCGGAGTTTTGTGCTCCAAGAACAGAAGAGGCACCTATAGCACAGCTCGACTGCGGCCCACGGCCAGTTATCTTTGAGAAGCCACGAGAAAGGAGCTACAGGCATCTGAAGGCCCTGTACTTGAGAGGTTATATCAACGGGCAGCCTGTCAACAAGATGTTGGTTGACACGGGAGCAGCAGTCAGTATAATGCCATACTCCATGCTAGATCGCTTGGGACGCTCTAGCGCGGATCTGATCAAAACCAACGTCACTCTGAACGACTTCAACGGCCAAGCATCAGAAGCACAAGGCGTTCTGAACGTGGATTTAACTGTAGGCCGAAAGACCATCCCTACGTCATTCTTCATCGTCGACAGCAAAAGCACCTACGCTGTCCTACTAGGGAGAGATTGGATCCACGCTAACTGCTGCATTCCATCCACGATGCACCAATGCTTGATACAGTGGGATGGAGATGAAGTGGAGGTCGTCCATGCAGATGATTCAGCCGAAATCTCAACGGCTGGCATGAACATTTGGGAAGCGGGAGACCAAGAGCCTCTCTCCGGAATCAGTTTGGACGGCTGTGAGTGCATCGAAGTGACAAAAAACGGGGTGAGGCTGGTCTTATCCACCGGCCTGACAGTATAGCAAGAGCAAAGGCAACAGACATACGTGGCAAGGCCGATCCCTGCGATCGGCCCCAAAAAATAAAAAGTGACCATCTCATCTCAAGCATGTCACGTAGTCACAATAAAGCACGAACAAGATGTAAACCTTCATTGAGCAATGCAATCAAAATGGGGGCCGATTCCAGCAATCGGCCCATACTATCCTCGCCATACGTTTTGCCTGTGTTTAACATCGATCTAGCAGGCGACGGAAAGCTAGGGTATGGGTTTACATCGGCTGATGAGCTAGAAGAGGTTGACATTGGTCCTGGGGATAAGCCACGACCAACTTTTATCAGCAAAAAGCTAGATCCACATCTCAAGAGCCAGATGATAGCTCTGCTAAAAGAATACCCAGATTGCTTTGCATGGGATTACACAGAGATGCCTGGGTTAGACAGGAGCATCATTGAGCATCTGCTCCCTCTCAAGAAAGGATTTCGGCCGTTCCAGCAACGTGCACGTCAGATGAAGGCCGATATCCTAGAAGAAGTCAAGAAAGAGGTCGAGAAAATGTTGACCGCCGGGTTCATCAGGCCGTGCAGGTACGCTGAATGGATTTCCAATATAGTGCCTGTACAGAAAAAGGATGGCCGATGGCGCGTTGCCATAGATTTTCGAGATCTCAATAGAGCCACTCCAAAGGATGAATATCCCATGCCGGTAGCAGAGACATTGGTCAATGCAGCTGCTGGTCATAAGGTCTTAAGTTTCATGGATGGCAACGCCGGCTACAATCAGATCTTCATGGCTCCAGAAGATATACACAAGACTGCATTCAGAGTACCGGGTTCAGTGGGCTTGTTTGAATATGTAGTCATGACTTTTGGACTGAAGAATGCCGGTGCAACGTACCAAAGAGCCATGAATTACATCTTTCATGATCTCATCGGCAAGTTGGTGGAAATTTACATCGATGACGTGGTGGTCAAGTCTGTCTCCGTAGAAGGACACCTGGAGGATTTGCGACGCATCCTGAACAGAACCAGAAAATTCGGGCTGAGAATGAATCCAAAGAAGTGTGCCTTTGGGGTGATGGCCGGTCAGTTCTTGGGATTCTTGGTTCATGAACGTGGAATCGAGATCGGCCTGAAAAGCCAGGAGGCAGTGCGCACCATGCAACCACCTACCACGAAGAAGGAGCTCCAATGCCTCATCGGCAAAATCAACTTCGTCCGAAGATTCATCTCCAATCTGTCGGGACGAATTGAGCCGTTTATGGGATTGGTGAAAATTAAATCTGATGACGAGTTTCACTGGGGGGCAGAGCAGCAGCAAGCGTTCGACGAGATTAAGGAGTATCTATCGACACCGCCTGTGCTGGTTTCGCCTCAGCAAGACAGACCATTCTACATTTACTTATCGGTAGCCGACACTTCCATCGCGTCAGTAGTGGTGCAACTTTATGATGGTCTGGAAAAGGTGGCTTTCTACCTCAGCAGAAGAATGTTGGATGCAGAGACGAGGTATCCTGAGATCGAGAAGTTGTGCCTCTGTTTGTTTTTCACCTGCACCAAGCTTCGTCACATCTTTCTGACGGCAGAAATCATCATCATATGCAAATCAGACGTCGTCAAACATATGTTGTCGGCTCCTGTTTTAAAAGGCCGACTTGGTAAATGGATGTTTGCATTATCGGAGTTTGATCTCCGGTATCAGCTCGCGAAAGCAGTCAAGGGACAAGCGTTGGCCGATCTCATTGCTGAACGAATCAATACTAATATAGCAGCACTATCTGTACGTGCATGGGCTATGTTCTTCGATGGATCGGCTTGTGACGATGGTTGTGGCATCGGCATTCTGCTCGTGTCGCCTCGGGGGGCAACATATTCCTTCTCCATCAGGTTATCTACCCCTTTCACCAACAATGTCGCTGAGTATGAAGCAATACGCAAGGGAATGGAGTTGCTTTTGGAAGCCGGGGCAGAAGCGGTGGAACTTTTTGGAGACTCTAAGTTGGTGATTTCCCAGCTCACGGACGAATACAAGTGCGAGAGTGAGTCACTCTTCCCATTATGGATGGAATGCCGTGAGCTGATGGCACAATTTCGGTACATCAACTTCAATTGGGTCCCAAGATCTCAAAATACCAAGGCCAACGATCTCGCACAGATGGCGTCAGGCTACAAGGACATACCAGACGGGTCAGAAGTTCAGGTGCAGTTCCTGGAACAGGATGACTGGAGAGCCGATATCTTCAATTACTTGAAGGATCCGGCTCGGGGGCACCTAAACGGATAAGGTATAAGGCCATGAAATATGTCCTTATAGGAGATGACATGTTCTACAGGACGTTAGAAGGGTTACTGCTCAAATGCCTGGGACCAACCGAGTCTAATCGGCTCTTACACGAGGTGCATGAAGGCGCCTGTGGAACTCACCAATCGGCTCATAAGATGAAGTGGCTGATTAGGCGATCAGGGTTTTACTGGCCCACCATGCTTGAGGACTGCTTTAGGTACTATAAAGGGTGTCAAGCGTGTCAGATGTTTGGGAAAATTCAGATGGTGCCCGCATCAGCAATGAACCCCATCATCAAGCCTTGGCCATTTCGAGGTTGGGGCATGGATATGATCGGTAAAATCCATCCTGCATCGAGCAAAGGCCACGAGTGGATTTTGGCCATTACAGATTACTTCACTAAATGGGTGGAGGCTGTCCCTATGAAGAAGGTAAAATCGGAAGATGTTATCAATTTTGTGAAAGAACATGTCATTCATAGATTCGGGATTCCCCAGACTATCACGACCGATGGAGGATCGGTCTTTGTTTCTAAGGAATTCAGAAAGTTCTGCGATGACATGGGGATTAAGCTGATCCGATCGTCTCCATACTATGCTCAAGCCAACGGGCAAGCTGAAGCGTCCAACCAGAGCCTTATCAAGCTGATTAAGAGGAAAGTTGACGAGAACCCTAGGCGTTGGCATGAGGTATTGTCAGAAGCTTTGTGGGCCTATCGCATGTCATGCCATGGAGCTATAAAAACTTCGCCATACCAGCTGGTCTATGGGCAGGAAGCCGTATTGCCTTGGGAAATTACGGCTGGATCGAGACGTGTTACGTTTCAGAATGATCTAACAGCTGAAGAATATGCAGCCCTGATGAGTGATACTATTGAGGATTCAACGGAACTCAGACTTTGGTCGTTGGAGAAGATTAAAGAGAATAAAGCCAAGGTAGCCCGCGCATACAATAAGAAGGTGAGACCAAAGGAGTTTCAGGTTGGTGATCTAGTATGGGAAGCTGTGCTGCCATTAGGGACTAAGGATAAAGAATATGGTAAATGGTCTCCTAATTGGCACGGTCCGTACAGAGTCGACCAGGTTTTGAAGGGTAATGCATACATGCTCGAGCAACTGGACGGTGTTAAATTCCCAGTAGCTGTCAATGGTCAACATCTCAAGAAATATTGTGGGATGACGGACAGTGAAATATGGGGAGCCGATGTATAAAATCGGCCAGTAAAAAAAATTATATACAAATCACAGCCGATGCACAGACATCGACTTTAGAAATATGGATACCAGTACAGCCGATGCACGGACATCGACTTCAGATAAATAAATAAAAAGCCGATGCATAGCCATCGACTCTAGAGGAACAAGCTCAATTGAGCAGTTAACAGATCATTTTCAGGCCAGAGACCGTGACATTTGGGATGATTCTCCCATTGGATTCGCTGAGGAGTTGAATCTGTGCATTTGAGATTTAAGGTTGGCCTGGGCACGGATTGGACCTGTTTGGACGGCAATTTGGGGGATCTGATTTTATTCTCTCAAACGAAGGTTCAGATGACCGCGTAAATAGGCAACTGATTTGGCCTTAATCGCGTTTTGTGGTAAAGGCTGATGCCCTGCCATCGGCTCTTTGTGCGTTGACTTACTTTGGCAATCGGCAAATTTGATGTGAAAGCAAAATCGACATAGGAACATTTTCTTCATTAATAGAGGGGATTTTTTACAAAGAAAGAGCCGATTGCTCAAGGGAGGAAGAACAAAAGAGAGGTCTATTGACCAATCTGCTACTACTACTAGACCTATACTAGTAGGTGCTACTCTACGTGCCGTCGCTGCCCTCGTCGTCGCCGTTGGAGCTGCGGTCGGCACTGCTGCCGGCGGGCTCCTCGTCGCTGCTCCCGTAGCCCTCATTGGGAGCCTCCTCCTCCTCCTCGTCGTCGTCGTCGTCGTCATCTGATCCGGCGCGGAAGCGCTTCGCCGGCGGGTAGTCTTCGAGGGAGTTGTCGTCCTCCTCTTCTTCCTCCTCCTCGGAGGAAGTGTAGTCGTCCCAGGAGAACGAGTCATCCTCGCTCTCCGCCTCCAGTTCCCCATCGGCGAGGAACTGGAGGTCATCGTCACCGCTGGTCAAGGACTTGTCGTCCTCAGACCAGACGGAGGAGTTGTGGTCCTCCTGGTCCCATTCCTCTGGGGCGCGGTGGTTGTGCGCCACCGTCAAATCCCACTCCGGCGTGGGTTCGCGGGAGGAGGAAGATGAGGAAGAGGAGGATTGGGAAGAAAGACCTGACGAGGCGGAGGAGGGGGAAGAGGAAGACATTGCTACAGGAGAAGGGGTTTTTTTTGGTGCCGATGGCTAGTACAGAGCAAGGGGATGAAGAGGCGAACTGTTCGGCACGGTTAAATAAAGGGGATATAGTGGAGATTTAATGCCACAGCAGTTTCCGAGGAAGTGGTGCCACAAGAAAAAAAAACTGTCAGATCACGCGGAGAAGTTGAGAAGGCAAGGCATCATGATGAAGGATACTGTGACGGTTCTGCTCTGCCACGACATGACCCGACGAAGAAAAAGCAGAGTGGTTTTGGAATTATCATTACCAAAACCAGGGGGGCATGTGTTATCACCAGATTTTAACCAAATCGGAGGTGGGCCGTGATTGAGATGGGCTTGGAGAATATACACGGAAAATATGCATGAATCGGCCTTGTACAAGAGTTTGGGCTAAATTGCCCGTGTATCTGTAAATATAGTAGGATACGTGTCGGTTAGGATTAAAAGGTAGAGTTTAGCTCGTACACGGTTGGGATTATTCCCACGTTAGAAAGTCTATGGACTATAAATATGTATCTAGGGTTATTGAGAAGGAAGACGATCACGTTCACAACAAACCAATCTAGGCGCATCGCCACCCCTTGTTTCGAGGGTTTCTTCCGGGTAAGCGCTATGCTGCCTAGATCGCATCTTGCGATCTAGGCAGAATCTTGTTTATTCGTTGTTCATGTGTTGCTCGTACTGAAGCCTTTTTGATGGCGAGCAACGCCATTATCATGGATATGTTAGGGTTAGCATCGGTACGTTCTTGATGTATTTGATTAATCATGCTATCCCTGGATATCTAGCCACCCTTGTACCGATCCTAGGTGCAAGGGTGGCACCTCGCTTAGTCATTGTTTAGTAGATTTAATCCGTTACGATTGCTCCTTGTTCTTCAAGGATTAGTTTGATATCTACATAGTTAGGCCTTGCAAACGAGTTGAAGGATCCAGTAGCACGTAAGGTATAGTTTGCTAGTCCTAGAGAAGATGTTCCGGGAATCAACTCCACGTTGGTTTTTAGGCCTTGTCTAGGGCTGGTTTACTATCATCTTTCGTGTCTGCCAGGCTCAATTACGTGTAGGACGTTCCGGTTATGTGGTGAAAACCCTAGATCGTCGTAGATCGTTTTAACCTAATATTGATCAAGCAGGACCACCATGTTATCGTAGATCTCATGCGAATCATGGGTGGATCGGCTCCTTGAGCCGATTCACAGGACAACCTAAGAGCCGATCGAGGCTCGTATTTAGTGTTTACGTGTATGCCATGCAGGAAACTAGTCGAAGCAATCCATCACCTTCCTGACCAGGTATAGGTCAGGTGGCACGCCCTTGCACCAGCATCGGACGTGCGTGCCGGAGCATTGCGGGCCGCCGCCCGAGGGACCAGGACCCACCAGCAGTCCTGGGAGCCTCCTGGCTCTTCGTGTTGCCCGTCGCTACTCGTCGGTGGGTTTTGGTGGTCAACACTACCTACGGATCGCAGAGTCGACATGTACAGAGACTCTCTACAGGTTATGCCGAGCCGTCATAGCAGTGTTTGCTAAAGACTATATGAGAGCACCAAGAGAAGATGATACAGCCTCGGATCCTGCAAAAGAATGCAGCAAGAGGGTTTCCTGGGATGCTCGGAAGCATTGACTGTATGCATTGGGCAGGAAGAATTGTCTTTTTGCTTGGCAGGGGATCTACAAGGGGCATACTGGTGAGTGCAGTGTCATTCTTGAGGCGGTGGCAGACCATGAGCTTTGGATTTGGCATGCATTTTTTGGTATGGCAGGAACAAACAATGATATCAACGTGCTGCAGCGCTCTCCGGTGTTTGCTGTTAAGCTTCATGCACTAGCCACTTGAACCAAAAGTCCGAACTGATGGAAAGGGCTAGGCAATCCACATATACACTTCACAACACCCCCACTCGCGTGTGACGGGAGAAGAGAAAGTCAACACGCAACACCCCCACTCGCGTGTGACGGGAGAAGAGAAAGTCAACACGTGAAAGAAGAAGAGCACACCGAAACAGCGGTGGCTAAAGAGGGGGGCAACAGCAATTTTTAGGCTTAATTGCGAAAACCACGTGAAAGACAGGATTTGAACTCAAGACCTGGGGCTCTGATACCATGTTAAGCTTCATGCACTAGCCACTTGAACCAAAAGTCCGAACTGATGAAAAGGGCTAGGCAATCCACATATACACTTCACAACATTTGCCAGGCTAGCTGAGGGACAAGCTCCTGCCGTGAACTTTGAGGTAAACGGTCACGCATACAACAAGGGGTACTATCTAGCTGATGGTATCTACCCGACGTATGCTACATCTGTGAAGACAATTCCCTCTCCATCAAACGAGATGGAAGCCTATTTTGCAACATGTCAGGAAGCAGCACGCAAGTATGTTGAGGGTGCTTTTGGGGTGCTTCAGCAGCGTTTCGCCATTGTCAGGTACCCTGCTCTCACTTGGTCTGAGGCACAAATGTGGGAGGTGATAAACGCATGTGTGATCATCCACAACATGATCATTGAGAGCGAGCGCGACACACCTGTGCAGGATGATCATCCATTTAATTATCAAGGGCCACCAGCTGAGGTAGAGCATGTACCCCAAGAATTTGCTGCTTTTCTTCATATGCACAATGAAATTCGAGATACAGGTGTCCATGCATAGCTGAAGGCGGATCTAGCTGCGCATTTGTGGGCGAGGAGAGGAGCAGCCAACAATGCATGATTTTATTTCTATTTGTTTGCATGTATGAATAATTTAAGTATTAATTGTTTGTTGGGTTGTATGAATAATTTAAGTACTATTTGTTTGATTGATTGTATGAATAATTTAATTCTATTTGTGTGATTGTATGAATAAAATGTGATTAATATGTTGTTACAAAATATTGTAAAAAGAAAAAAAATTAGGGGCCACAGGGCGCCAATATGGGAACAACTCCCCCAAATAGAGGATGCAGTGCCGACGTCTCCCAAACGGAGATACCGGCACTCCTGTCGACGCATATTTGAGAGCTACCGATGAAGATGCTCTAAGCAAAGCCAAGCATCGATGCCGAACAAAATCAGCTCACAAAAAAGAACATATCTCTCCTACCTAAGCATGATGACGCGTTGGAGGTCAAGGACCGACAACACTGCCAAACTGGTGGCCAAGGTGCTTTCTATCGGGCTGGCGCTATGAATGCCGCAAATCGTCAGGCACACCAAAGTGCTTCCATTCGCTATCAGTGTATGAACGATAATTTCCAACTTTTCCAGTGCACGGAAAGAAAGATACACAATATTTTTGCTAGTGCAGTCATACTTTCATGACTTTGAGTTCAGAAATATAGCTCTCCGTGATAAATGGTTTTTGAAGCTTCTTATCGAAGATGGACTATGGAAAAACCTTCTAAATATAAAACACATTGGCTATAGTGCATTGTCCAAAGTTTAATGAAAACCCGGTGACTCATACTTCTGGGGTGGACTAACGGCGAATTAAGAAGAAACACTTCTTATTACCATACGGTTTCTTCGAAATTAAGGAGAGTTCTGGGATGATAAATGGCTAGATAATGCTACATTCTTAAAACAATATCCAGCTCTATGCAACATTGTCCGTCACAAGGGGCGATACGATCGCTAAGGTGTTGGAGTCTTCCCCACTAAATGCGACGTTCAGAAGAAATTTTGTTGGTTCTGGGCTTGCTTCATGGCATGCTTTTCTACATCGTTTTGCTTTGGTCTAGTTGTTCCAAGTGACTGAAACGAATTTTGATGGAATCTACAGGAGAGTGGCAAATTCTTAGTAGATTCGAGTGTATAGAGCACTAATCCAACTAGAAGTGCTAGTTAATAACAATAAAAAGATTTGGAAAATGAAGACTCCGCTAGAAATAAAAAAAAATCTTCGTGTGGTATCTTTGTAGAGCGGTAAGTGGTAATCCCCACCATAGACAACCTTGTAAAACTCAATTGGCATAGAAGTACAAAGTGTGTATTCTGTCAAGATGGCTGTATGATCTTCGGATTTATCTTTGTAAATTTGAATGTATCTAGATACCTTTTTATGTATAGATACGCTCGAATTTAAATAAATCTCTGACATCCTTCTATGGTAGGAGAGAGTGCGATAATAGAACTCATGCAGCAATCGCTTGAGGCCCATTTGGCTAGATTTCGGCCTGGCTGAGCAGTGTTCTGGTGGGCATAGCCACGCGACTACGCGTTTTGGGCCAAGTTAAACAACCTGTTTAGCTGGCTTGGTCGGATGTATCCTTGTATTGGACAGACAAGGAAGTACACTCACATCCTTCAAATTTGGCGAGGTTATCATAGCACATTGATTACATGAACACACAAGCAAAATATGTAGAACAACATGCTTAACACACTAAGTTGATCACTAAATTGGTTAGGCTTTAGGCAGGTACATCCCATGCCACCTGATTGGTACCTCACATCAGGGATACAGACCTCCGACTCCAAAAGGACTGGTTTTTTAATGCAAACTGATTAGACAAGTATCACATCTAATTTTTTTCAAAATGGGGATGAATTTGGTCTTCGCATCAAAATGATGCACACAACCATTTATTGTGAAGTACCACTACTACTAGCGACAACTATACATCTTCGTCGTCCTCACCTGGTAGTACCGGAAGATTACTCGCCAAGTTAAGCGCAGACGACCAGCTTATGTGCGTTGTTGTAAGACCCGAGGAGCGTGATCTTCAAGCCCTTATTATTGATGAACCTAAACATGAGGACGTCGCCGACCCACGGCTTGATCTTCCGGACGAAGCTCTTCCAACTTTGAAGAAGAGCCCCCCTCCGCCCGTGTATAACTTCATATCGACACCATACTCGCAGGTGTCAATCCTCAGAGACAGGTTGCGGCATCTTCACCAAGATTGGCTTCATTTTGGGAGGGACCTGAAGAGCATACATGTCCCTCACTTTGACCTGGATATTGAATAGGTGAGGCTCGCGCTCGACGGCGTGGTGCCCAATCCCGGGAGCATGGCCGACGTGCTCTGTCATGTCCATCTCATACACAACCTCAATCAATTGAGAACCTCTGGCCTGACGACGAGATCGTTCTGTCAGATGAAGTCCACGTAGCCCAACAGATGGGTGACTATGCTCGTGCACAGAGTGCCCCAGTCGTTCTTGGGTACCTTGGCATGCACAAACGATCATATTGTGCAATCAGAGGATGTCCTAGCAGTAAAGTAGTAGTAACATACTAGGCGGAAATGCGTGCTTCGTCGTGCCGCCTACAGTACGTTTTGGTATGGTGTGGTACGCACGGTGGACTTGCAGGTTGTTTTGGCCAAGTCACTCTCAGGAATACATCACAAACAACAAAGCCACATTAAAGACGCAAATAAAATTGCATGAGAGAGCCGATCATAAAAGTTAGTAAGACAATATGCCTTCAGAGCATCTCTAGCACCCTTGTACTAACACCCTTAAAAATCAAGAGCAAGGAGTAAGCACCTGCAGACCGAGCTACATCATGAGTTTACAGTAGGACCATGAGAGTAGGAAAATTATATTTTGTATTCTAACTGAATAAAAATAAATCAAGCAGGTTACAGGAATACTGATTTTTTGAAAGCTGAGCAATGTCTAGAATTCCACTAAGCTCAGAGGAAAATGACATGTGTTGACTAAAAGAAGCAAATACATCATTGTTTACATGCTCCTCTACCAAGACAATATTGTTGTTACCGTTCTGAAGCGCCTCATCCTTGACAAAGTCCTTCAAGAATGCTCTGAAGATAAACAAAATAGGAAGAAAAGTTCAGAACCACATGATAAATTCTATATTGACTTGCAAAAATAGTAATATGGAATATCACAAGCTAAGTAGTCCTCTATTTTGACTTAAAAGCTACCAGACTGCTTATTACCAACCGTGTGCACTACCATTCCAGAATAATCAAAGGATCGAGATTTTGGTTTATCTTTTCTGACGCAAAGGAGGTAAAGGAAAACAGTGAAATACCTAAGAAATCTTGCACGGTATTGGCCACTGAGGCGTATTTCGATGTGGCCATAGGAACCACAAGGTGAAACAGAGCTGATAAAAGAATTGGTTGGAAATTAAACCTAATAAATGAGAACATTTTCATGAACACAATTACTTCATATAAACTACACGAGATCAACTCAATTTATTGTTAAGTACAGATTTTTATGTTAGCTTCCATTTTGCAACACTTCAAAAAACAAGTTGCATTTGCATGTATATCTAGACAGAAGCACTATCTTCTATTTTTTTTAGATGCAGTATAGCTAAACAATAGAAGGTTGCAAGAATATAATGTATCTCACCCTCGCTGAATCACTGCCATCTTTGGTTGGACGTTGAAGTACCATCTGAGACATGTACTTATAAAGGCTAGCATTCCTGGAACAATCTGTTCTAGAGCACAATTGCAGTTAATTTGTCAAGAAGAATATGTAACAAATGGTCACTCAGAGAAAAAACACTATCACAGATTCTTTTGTTGATTCCTTTGCGATGCAGTAACATTGGAAGACTCCAAGATGGATCCCCATATATAGTCACAGTTAAGCGTTGGTTTAAAGCATGGCAATACTTTTTCACGTATTTGTAGAAAACTGCACTAAGCTTCAGCAATTAAGTAATCGTTCATGCTCCTATGGTTGGTTTCGTTCCAACCTCCGCTGTGTCCTCCATTTGTTGCCAAGGACAGCGTCCACCAACTTGCACAACAAAGTTCTCTACGTAATGCCCACAAGAAAAAAAAAATGAAATGGTATTATACGAAATAGTTATAGCGGTGTACCTATCTCCCATGTCCCACGTAGAGAAGCTATACATGTCAGGTGGCCATCCTATAAATGAACTATAAGAATATTATGATTTGGTTTTTCTTCTTAACTGCAGATCGGCAGTACTAAAAAACAAATTAGCACTAAGCATGCGTGTACGAAAATGGAACTTAAATACACATGATTGTATTGTTTTAGGCACGTCGATCTTTTCCCAGACCACGCCCAGCCAACATATGTTGTACTCAACAATTGACTGAACAGCCAACAAATAAAGCCTAAACCACCACCTTAATTAATTTACATCAAAACACCCATCGTCTGGGACGTGGTGTTTTTGCTCCCATGTACATATGCTCCATTTTAAGATACATTTTACACATATTTAAAATGTCAAAAAATGCAGAATAAATTGTCGCATGTATATTTCTACATCCTACGTGCTAATAAAGTTTTTTAGCCAAAAAATAAACCTTCTATTCAGTCCGTGTAAAAGGACAAATTTTAGTGCAAAAATAAGGCATCTCTCGAGACATATTTTAGATAAAGGGACCATATGCACCTAAGGTCAGAAATGCATTTCCGCATCCTCTACATATAACAAATTAATTAATACACAATAAGAGCTAAGACTGAAATCACAAAATGGAAGAATTAAACCATAATTGAGATAAATATGCATCAGAAACTGGAGCACATGAAAAGGAACACCAAATGGTGATTGACCACACCACCTGCATATTTAGTTCCTGGCAGCAGCTGCTAAAATGGAGCCAGTGATTAATACGTAGGAAGGACCCCGTCAGCTATTATTGTGCATAATCAGAAGGTAACCTGGCTTGCATCGTGAGGAAAAGAAACATCAAAGCCGGATCATGGAACGAGGCCAAGATCCAAACGGCATGGATGGCTGGATGCACCAAAACGACAACATCAGTATGACAGTATTCGTACTGGAGTGTGTTGGCGAAGAGCAACAACACCGGCAGCCCATAGGACACCGTTGAAATAACCCAGACGCAGTACCAGCGGTCGGGGCCGACGCTGTGTGCCGTTGCAGCCGTGCAGTCCAGGAACCTCAAGAGAAAGGGAACACAGAGGCCTGACAAGTCTGCTGCAGCGGCGTAGATCAGAATCAGGTAGTGGCGTGGCTTTTGTAGATGGAGGCAATCCCCCGGAACCGTACAGCCTGTCCCAGAGAGACATCACACCTCCCTCGTAGTAAACTCTTACCTTCCAGCAGCACTTAGGCCAAGAAGAAGCTGCAGACCTAGGGAGATGGTGGAGCGACGGGGCGGGCCGGCCTAGGAGACGCGGAGCAAGAAGCGGGCGAGCGGCGGCTGCTCCTTTGCCAGCCGGCCGGGATCCGGGAAGAGGCGCACGCCGACCTGCTCTTCTCCGCCGACAGGTACCTGTTTTGGGGGATATCATCAGGCCGACGGCCAGTCTCATCTCATCAAACCACGGCTAAAGTTCAATTGAACTGCACATAGAATTTCTACTGCGATTGGTGGCGTGGAAGATGGGAAAGTTTGAGAGTTCTGACTCAGAACTTCTGAGGGTGTACCAGTTCCAGATGCCGAGCTTGAGGGGCGGTAGGAGCAGGGGGGCGAGGTGTCGATGCGGCACTGGGCGACGCGGTAGATGGTCTCCACGCGAGTCTGGCCCGTTGAGGGTTCCGCTGCCGGCGCTCGTGGTCGCCGGAGAGCGGTGCCTGAGTGGCCGATTGGACGGCGAGGCCGGAAACCTAGAGCGACCCAGATAGTTAATATATGTAACTCACTTTGGCAAGAAGGTCTATTGCTTAGTATATGCCTGAGTGGTATCATTTTTATGATGCTCACTTTGGCAAGAAGGTATACTGGTTAGTTCTGCGATGGATAGCTTATGTGCGTTTTAAACTAAATTTCTGTTTTTGGTAGGTAGGAGTTTTTATGCACATTGTTGCTTGTGCAAAAGTCTGCAAATTCTTTCTGCATCTAAATAGTGATTAACTTGCACATCAACATATAATATTGCACACCTTATTGATTATTCACAAAATCCTTTATAGAATCTATAAACTGGCTGTATGTATGTGTTTATTTTCAGGGAGACTCGTACACAGATAGACAACCAAGTCATGTGGATCTGTTCAGGGAGACACACCACAACAAGGCCGATCGCGTCTCCCCCGAAGTAGAACTTGTTCTTATGAGTAAGCATTCAACGAGTTAGCGCTGAAACTAAGTTTATATACTTTACTTCATCTAACACCAATCTATCTTCTATCTTTATTGCTAAACAAGCCTCAGATTGAAAAGGAGATGTCTCAACCTACTCGATCGAATTTAAGCACCCAACCTGATTTACTGGAGACCGAGCCGAGGGGAAAAGGGGACCTGCAAGATCTTGTCAACTCCCATAATGCTAATATGTTCGAGCTTAACAGAAAGGTCCAGGAAGTGAGAGAGAAACAGGCTACCCTTGAGGCAAGGCTTGAAACGTTAACCAGGTCCGTGCCCGAGTATACATGGTGAACTGGTGGTGTTATGGTGAATAGTTGAACTGTATTTTGGGCTGGTGGTCTTGCTTTTGGCGCAAGCTAAACTGTTATTATTTTGGAGGAGCTCAACTGTTATGGTATGGCGCTAGTACGCAGGATGAACTTAAGATCGAATGTAACTTGATGCACAATTATCTAGTTATTCTGTATGTATTTTTTGAGTGTTTATGTATTATTTCTATGTAATAAGGCCGCCACAAAACGGCCGTTAGTTGACACGCCGGGTTTAACAGGCTGAAAGGAATGACCTAGTTGAGTTAACCAGGCCGGCATTTATCGGCTAGAAGTAATGGTTCGGCTAAGAATATTAATGCACCAGCATTGATGGGCTTGAAGTAACGGGCCGTTTTTGCATTGATTTTTTGGGACGTTGCAACACAATAACGGACCGGGATAGTGCTACGCGTAGTTGACGTATGTCTTTCTGTTCAACACGCGACCATTGGGAACCCCAAGAGGAAGGTGTGATGCGTACAGCAGTAAGTTTCCCTCAGTAAGAAACCAAGGTTTATCGAACCAGTAGGAGCCAAGAAGCACGTCGAAGGTTGATGGCGGCGGAGTGTAGTGCGGCGCAACACCAGGGATTCCGGCGCCAACGTGGAACCTGCACAACACAACCAAATTACTTTGCCCCAACGTGACAGTGAGGTTGTCAATCTCACCGGACTTCTTGTAACAAAGGATTAGATGTATAGTGTGGATGATGATGTTTGCAAAGAACAAAGAGAGCAGTATTGCAGTTGATTGTATTCGATGTAAAAGAATGGACCGGGGTCCACAGTTCACTAGTGGTGTCTCTCCCATAAGATAAATAGCATGTTGGGTGAACAAATTACAGTTGGGCAATTGACAAATAAAGAGGGCATGACCATGCACATACATGTTATGATGAGTATTGTGAAATTCAATTGGGCATTACGACAAAGTACATAGACCGCTATCTAGCATGCATCTATGCCTAAAAAGTCCACCTTCAGGTTATCATCCGAACCCCCTCCAGTATTAAGTTGCAAACAACAGACAATTGCATTAAGTATGGTGCGTAATGTAATCAACAAATACATCCTTAGACATAGCATTGATGTTTTATCCCTAGTGGCAACAGCACATCCACAACCTTAGAACTTTACACACTTGTCCTGCATTTAATGGAGGCATGAACCCACTATCGAGCATAAATACTCCCTCTTGGAGTTACAAGTAAAAACTTGGCCAGAGCCTCTACTAATAACGGAGAGCATGCAAGATCATAAACAACACATAGATTGATTGATAATCAACATAGCATAGTATTCCATATTCATCGGATCCCAACAAACGCAACATGTAGCATTACAAATAGATGATCTTGGTCATGTTAGGCAGCTCACAAGATCTAACAATGATAGCACAATTAGGAGAAGACGGCCATCTAGCTACTGCTATGGACCCATAGTCCAGGGGTGAACTACTCACACATCACTCCGGAGGCGACCATGGCGGTGAAGAGTCCTCCGGGAGATGATTCCCCTCTCCGGCAGGGTGCTGGAGGCGATCTCCTGAATCCCCCGATATGGGATTGGCGGCGTCTCTGTAAGGTTTTCCGTATCGTGGCTCTCGGTACTGGAACTATTATCGACGACGGCTTAAGTAGGCGGAAGGGTAGGTCAGGGGGCGCCACGAGGGACCCACACAGTAGGGCCGCGCGGCTAAGGCCTGGGCCGCGCCGCCCTAGCGTGGCGTCGCCTCGTCGCCCCACTTCGTTTCCCTTTCGGACTTCTGGAAGCTTCGTGGAAAAATAAAATCCTGGGCGTTGATTTCGTCCAATTCCAAGAATATTTCCTTACTAGGATTTCTGAAACCAAAAACAGCAGAAAATAGCAACTGGCTCTTCGGCATCTCGTTAATAGGTTAGTGCCGGAAAATGCATAAATATGACATAAAGTATGTATAAAACATGTGTGTATCATCATAAAAGTAGCATGGAACATAAGAAATTATCGATACGTTGGAGACGTATCAGATAGTAAGGTCGCACATTTAGGCTGTTAAAAGGTCGGCTGTGAGTGGGCCAAGAAAGGGCCACGGTTAACGGGCTTACCTTAATGGGCCACCGCAAATGGGCCTTGTGCATAGCTGGCAGTTATAAACGGATCGTCTTTTAATGGGCCACAATAACCTGGGCCCAAAGTCCAGTTAGTGCCACGTGTGTTCCTGCATGTGGCCCCCGACGTCCACGTGTCGGCATTTCATTTTGCCACGTGTCGAGATGGTATTGGGTCTTCTACACGCATATGTTTCTATTTCGGGTGACACGTGTCGACATGCCAATGGTGACGCTCTAGACACGTGTCAACCTTCGAATGCAAATCTACATGGCCACGTGGTGGGAGAAGGTTCATCCGGAGTGGTCAGCTAGACGACAAAGATGACATCATGCGCTTTTAATTATTGGACCGACAGCTCAATGATTGGTCTGACACGGTGGTCTCGATCGGGGAGGCAGCCGTATGACGGTTATGCCCGTCATGACGTACCGGGCCGGGTGGGCTTTGGGTGTGGGCTAGGCCGTCACGGATCCATGATGGGATAATCTAACCGTCAGTCTGGCCATCTGCGACGCGAGGTTCGCCACGGAATTCCAAACCGTCAGTATGAGGCCTCCATGACAGTTTTTGGCCTTTCACTGACGAACTAAAATCGTTATAGACTAGTGAAATGCTACTAGTGGGAGGAGGGCGCCCCAAAATTCAAATTTCAGAGTAAACATTCTGTGGCGCATGGTCATATGGTGCGCCACAGAATTTGTTTTCGAATTTTCTATTTTGGCAGGAAAAAAATCTTGACTTTGCTGTATCTTTTTACTCTTTTCGAAATTGGCGATTCTAAAAATTATCTAACCGGGTGAACCCGGGTGAATCCGGATGTAGAATTTTCTCCCGGTCATTTTGATATATTGCGCATTTTTTCCCGAGTTCGTATGCAACCAGAAATCCAGTTTGATGATTTTGAAACGCAATTTTGCAAAAAAATGTCGAAATTCATGTTTGTTAATTCTCAATAAAACTAGATGACATAATACATGGGCACCTCGAAGGATTTTATTTTTGAAATTTCTATCTATTTATTTTGTATTTTACAAGGAAAAAAAAGTGATCCAGGGGGTGGGGGGTGAGTGGGGGTGGAGTTGCCTGGAGAGCAAAAAAAATCTTCTGTGGCGCATGGAGTTCATGTGCGCCACAGAAATGTGGATTTTCTGTGGCGCACCAATCCACATGCGCCACAGAAAGTCTTATTTTTGTGGCGCACCACGTAAGGTGCGTCAGAGAATGTCTTATTTCTATGGCGCAGAAAGTCTTATTTCTATGGCGCACCAGGCAAAGTGCGCCACAGAATGTCTTATTTCTGTGGCGCACGTGGTCATGTGCTCCATAGAAATAGTGAAAACAATTATTGGGCCTGGCCGGGTGGGGCCCACCATATTTTTGTGGCGCATGTCAGTGTGGTGCGCCACAAAAATACGCTATTTTAGTGGCGCACAGGAATTATTTCTGTGGCGCATGCAAAACAGGTGCGCCACAGAATAGCATCCCGCCTATAGCTAGTTTCCTACTAGTGGTGGCTGCGATGTATAGCAGTAGAGGTTCTTTTTCACGTGGTGCCACTAGAACTGATGATGTCGAAATAGTGCGTTTGAAGTTCTTGATCGCTTTATCTGCTTCCTCGTTCCATTCGAACTTTTCTCCCTGTTTTATAAGCGTTTATGAAAGTTCAGAGATGGTAAACCTAGAGGGGGTGAATAGGTTTCTACAAGTTTTAATTCTTTCTTTGCAATATTAGGCTTTGCGGAATATAAATATTAGCCTAATGCAAACTAGGTGAGGTACCCTAGATGATAATACAAGTAACTCAAGCACGAAGGCTCTCACAGCATATATAGCACAAGTAAAGAGTTCGGTGAGGGATAACCGAAAGAACACGAAGACGAAGACGAAGATGTATTCCCGTGTTCCATTTCTTTGCAAGAAGGTACGTCAAGTTTGGAGAGGTGGGGATCCCACGAAGGATTTCCCAACGCCATGAAGGCTCACCTTCTTCTCCGAGCTTATCCCACGAAGGAATAGCTCTTTCACTTTTGGTAGACTGTGAGGCAGCCTCCAAACCTTCACAATCTTGTCAGGAGCAAGTTCACAGCCCGGATGCTTCCGGACGCTTTTGCCCACCTAGGGTTTCCAAGAAACCCTAGAGAGCAGGTATCTTGATGAATACAAGGGGGAACAAGATTTGGCTCGGTGGAACTATAGATCAAGACCTCCTCTAGCTTTTCGCCGGAGGGATTTGAGTTTGGGTGGAGGAAGAGGGAGATCTGAGGCTTTTGGTGTTTCTATCAATGGAGTATGAGAGAGTGAGCTCAAGAACAGTTTTTAGTGTAGTGCCTAACCGTTCTGAGCTAGGAGAAGGGGTATATATAGGTCCACTTGAAATCCAACCGTTGGGGACTTGTCCAACTCAACAATGTGTCGAGGAGGCCGGTCCGCCGAGCCTGCCGGTGGCACACCCGGTGCCGCCGGGCCACAGACCGGGCTGGCTGGGAGCCGCTGGGCCTGGCACCGGGCTAGTGTTGAGCGTGAGTGTCGAGCCCCTAGAATCTGCTCCGGTGTGCACTGGTGTATGGGCCGGCCTACGCAGGGCCGGCCGTTGCAGGAGCCGGTGCCACCGGGCTGGGCCCTGGGCCACCCGGTAGAAAACCGGGCGTGGCACCGTGCGTGAGGTGTCGAGTCCCTGGATAGTGCCCGGTGTGCACCGGTGTCAGGGCCGGCTGCGCCGGACCAGCTGGTGCAGCACCCGGTGCCGCCAGACCAGGCGCCGGCCTGAGGAAAACTAGTGTTCCCCTTTTTCGTCGAAGTGGGGGTCTCCCTTCACCTTCTTGTTCCATTGATACACCATTATGTCTGTTAGACTAATACCTGAGAATAATCTTATAGGCATGTATTAGTTCGATTACTCTAGCTACGGTGTCATTGTTACCAAAATAATGGATAGGGGTAAAATACCCTTACAGTATAGAATGGTAAAGCTTTTCTCCCAACCTGGAGACAAATCTACTCAAAGTTGCGACACGCCCCGTTAACTGTTGTATTTCCTTAAGCTTGGTTCGTTTCTTCATCGTCAAGAGGGCTTGTATTTTCTCAGGATTTGCTTCAATTCCTCTAACCGGCACCAAGTATCCGAGGAGTTCTCCTGCAGGAACACCAAAGGAACATTTTTTCGCGTTCAATTTGATGCGAAACTTATCGAGGTTGTCGAATGTTTCTCGAAGATTATCCATTAGAGATGACCCATTTTTTGTCGTGATGACCACGTCATCGATATATACTTGCAACTCACTTCTGCATCATGCGCTGATATGTGGCCCCCACGTTATTGAACCCGAATGACATTGTTTTGTCGCAGAACATGCCATGAGGGGTTATGAAAGATGTTTTGACTTCGTCTTCTATTTTTAATCAAATTGCGTCTTGTGCGGCTGAGTTTATATTGATATGATGTTAGCTCCTCCACCGTTGCTTGCGTTGTCATCGGTTTTGTACCGTTTATGGCCCTTGCGGCTCTATCCCATGAAGCTTGGGAAAGCTGCACCTGCTCTCTTAGCTGAGCTCCAGCATATTTGTTTCATGTTCCTTTTGTGAAATCTGCAGGATGGACATAGGAGTTACCTAATGGGTCGACAACTCAGATTGTTCATCTTCCTCTACTTCGCGACCCGAAACCGTGAGCACGCATATCTGATGGCGTGTCGAGTCTGCGCTATCGTCGAGCTCGGGATCTTGAATCGTCGAGTTCCTTCTGCGTGATGCTAGACTTGGCATCCGCACACCATGCAAAAGGTAGGTGACACTGTCGTATGGATCGGCAAAGACCCCCTCGCTAACAATGAAGTTGATGTTGTTGGTGAGCTAGAAATTAGTGAAGTTGTTGGAGTTCGTGCCCTGAAGCAGATCGGTTTCAGTGGTCGACCCGAAAGTCATCCCGCCGAACAAATCGGTGAATTTCCCGCTATCAGCGGGCTTGGTGAAGCATAGAGGTGAAATCGCCTCGTCGCCTAAGTCGATGGATGGATTCGACGGTCCCGAGGATTCAGACTCAGCCGCCGACCGTCTCGAAAAAATTGGGGCCGAAAAGCGATATGAACCTTCCTTCCCGACGAGGAAGCGGAAACTCCCGAACGTCATGTCCATTGCTTCTCCCAGGTTGGCATATGCAGTCAAACGGGTGGGAGGGTGAGGAACAAAATCGACAAGACCAAATTGGATCTGTTTACCTCCTTCCATTGCGTTGCTTGATGCTAACGATGATGATGCCATCGAGATCAGGACTTTGCTACCTCTCTTCCCACAGACGGCGCCAATTGACGAGGTATCGACTCGTCAATGCCTACAGATTGTAGACTAAGGGTTTCGTGAAATTAGAGGGCAAGTAGAACTCGAAGGTGGTCAGACGAACAAAGGCGTCTAACTAGAAAGAAACGGTGGCTAGGGTTTAACAATGATCGATCCTTTCTTTGCCCTCAGCTTCGCCCTTATATAGGAGGGGAAGCCGAGGCTTTCCGTGTCATACAAGTATACAAAACATCGGTCCGCATTGGGTCTTTCCATATATTGCTACAAGTTTCCCTATATTGACTCTACTTCCTTAATCCGCATGTCTTCAGCTTCATGGGCCTCCAAACCTTCGGGTATGTGGGCCTTCAACTCCTTAGATACCTAAAAGCATGAATCAGGGATATATACGTGACATTCCCATTAGGCACACTCATGTCAGCTCCCGAGCGGTTCTACCAGGTGTGAGAAGAGAGAACGATTGATCCCCCCCCCCAAAGAGGGGAGCTACTGGGCTTATATAGTGCCCGCTACATTTACAAGGAGGCCCTAGAGTCTATGACGCCAACTTCGCCTTCTCTGGCTTCTTCGTGTGGTCCCGAGGCACTGGGGGGCCCGGCAGCCATCCCTGTCACGTCCTTCTGTCGCTGCTGACAGGGACAAGACAGGGCGACGGATGGCTCGTAGGCCGGCATCTAGCCCTGCTCCCTGCGGCTCCTAGCGTAGCGCCGCCGTAGTCTGCACCACCCCGGAGAGTCGGGCCATGATGGCTGGTCGTCACGCTGATCCCTGTTGATCTGCAGTATCGCGGGATCAGCGGGATAAGTCGTCCTCGTGGACTTTTGCACCCAGACGGGCGTCCAGGAGCCTTATCCTGCAAGGATCACCAACTTCTAGAGTCGGTCAGGGAAATGACAAACCCGACCAAGGATGGGCCAGCCGGCATGGCGATGCCGAAGCCGGCCGACCCCGTCTCAAGCTGGATAGTTGATGTCGAAGCCGGCTCAGACCACGGCGCAGCTGGCCATGACCAAGCCGCCCAAGACTTGGTTCCAGCCGGCCGGCCCGGCCCCAAGGCGGCCAGCCACGGCCCAAGCCGGCTGCTCCTCAGCAGGCTTCACGGTGAGCCAGCCGGCCCTGAGCCAACTGTTCCCAGTCCTTTGACATACACGGGGTCATCCCCCGACACCGCCTCCACCTCCTACTCCACCGCAGATTGGTTCCCCCTCGTTTGGTTAGCCTCGTCGGGAACATGAGGGGTGGAGAACCCGATCTACGAATGGAGGTTTCGATAAAAGTAGTGCTTTTCTATACAATTAGGTTACGGTAGGTTAGGGTTTAGGTAGTCGTCTTCTTTTGGTTTCCAAATCAATGGAGAAGACATCGTCTACAATAATTAATCTTTAGCCCCTCTTTCGACAACAAGATCTTCCTCCTGGCGTTAATGATGGTGTTGGAAGATTAAAATTTTCTAGGTATGGTTCTTTAGATTTTTTTGCTGGATCAATCTAGGTTCTTTTCTGATAGTTGCCACGAGGATGTTTGTCCTTGCAATATTTGTTCCGGTTGCTACGTCCACAACAATGGTGATTCGTTCTCTCAGCTCAGGCTATACGGTTGCTTTTTCCTGGCATATTGATGTTGGAACTCTTGTCGATGGTGATTGACTATTTCAATGGTTGCGCGTGTGCACGAAGCCTTGGCATTGCAGCTCAAATTAAAATCATGGGAGAACCTTCATTGATATCTTCAAGTCTGAGCTGCCTCCAGAAAAGTATAAGAAAGAGTTTGAAGATCTCGAAGATTTGTTGGTTTCTTTCGGACTTTATTTTATTTATTTTATAATGGTTGAAGTTAGCTCATGTATCTTTACCATGTATTATTAGTTACTATAAATATGTGGTATTGATTGTCAAAAAAATGCATAACTAAATGTCAGGTGAATAAGTTTAACGTCACATGCTAGTAAATATGTCTGGGCACAAGGCTAAGCAAAACAACTCCAGTTTTATTCATCTACCCTTACAAACCGTATAATGCACATGATGAACCAGACCCTGGACACATGTTGGTATATAAGTTGTACCATCAGAAGTTCTCCTTATGAAACTCAAACTTTGTATTCGTCTTGTGGGTGAAATCTGCCGACAACTGCCGAAGCTGTGGCACGAGAACAGGCTCGCCACAGTAGAAAACCCCTGAAGTAAAACCAAATGTTAGCAGGTGATGGGAGGTAACGGACATTTCTAGTACCATGTGCAGAGTGTGGCAGCAAAAAAGACCTACCAACGCGTTGATTCTCATGGTTGACCGCGACACGCTTGAAGACACTTCGCCAATTAGGCCTGGCGAAGTGAGTCTTGACACTGGTTCCAGACAAGATATCAACCCCCTTCTTTGCATGTTGGAGCTCTTGGAGCATGACAATGAGGGCAGAACGAGCATCGCCTTCCTGATACACACTTGAGCAGTGGTTGTGGAGCTCGATAACTCCATCCTTATCCTTCTCAGCCACCTCATTCATCACCCCTCTGAACCATTCAAAGGAGCCTTCTTCCCTAGTGACCCAGTAGAAGTAGGCCCTCTTCGTCATGAATGGCCTCTTCTTTGCCCTGCCGCTGGCTTCAGGCTCTGTACCACCAACAGACCCCCCACGCTGGATGTGGTTAAGCACATCCTTCACAATGCTGATCAAAGGAGTGGCTCCAATACCAAGTCCGATGAGCAATAGCACATCATACTCTCGGTAATCTTGTGCTGGAGCGCCATATGGTCCATCAATCAAAAGTTTTGGGAATCTAGTACATGTCAACGAAGTTCAGGATCAGGTGAGAGTTTGAAAATACATATACTATGATAAAAACATTTTGGAAAGAAACTGAAGAAATTCCTGTTTACCTTGCATTGCTGTCAGTGACTCCCATGGAGAGGTCAGCTCTAAGAAGTCCACTTTCTCCATCGGCAGGGGGGCGACAAGCCTGGTTTACATTTAGAGTTATTATCGGTTCCATCAGGTAGAGCAATGGCAATCAAATATAACAAACGAACAACTAAAAAAATTACCATGCTTCAGATAAAACAAAGGCCAAAAGATGCTGATTTACCTCAGAAAACACAGTCCTAAGCCGAGAAGTCCAATCACCCCTTGTGCGAATGTGGACACTAAGGTAATTATCTCCTGGTGCCGATGTAATGGAAAATGGGTGCCTGTGATAGAGCAAATTTTCCATGCTATTGGTCATATGCTTATTCAATAATTAAATTAATGCAACTCTTAAAAGTGTGTAATTTGGGTACCATTCATATGGAGATACGGCACGGCAATTTATAAAGATGTACTGCCCACTCCGGTATCTGAAACCAGGTGGCTTGGACATATAAAGAGCCAACACATTCCCTGGATATACCGCAACCTGTTGGGAACATACAAATTGAAGGCCATGAAATAATGAATCCAGAAATTTGCACTAATTAAGGCTTAGTTTCTGTTCAGAGCACATCTCCATATTGAATGGTTTGGTACATTATTATTAGGTGTCATATTTAAAAGAAAAGACCATTACTGTTCATCACATTGAGGGTCAAAAAGATAAACAACGACAGAATTTGAAAAGTTTAATTGTGGTACCTTCTGAATCTTAACTGCATCATGGCTTCTAAATAACCGAACAATGCGCTCACAGGAATATAAGAAGACAGGGTAAGCAATGTACATCCACGTCTGATCATATTAAAAAGTTATCAATAAGTATCAACTTTGATCATTAGATATTCTATTGGTGTGAGGGTATAGACTTTACCGATTTCTTGTACCACTCCTTCGTTAGATATAAACTTGTTCCATGGACGATGAGCAGGGCATACACAATAACAAATAGGTGGTGTGTAAACCAAAAGGCATTGAAACCAGTCAACTTCTTGAGTGGATTAGTGTCCTTGAGCTTGTTACGCCGGAACCATGGCTGGGCTAATACAAAAGCAATTGACATGAGCACTACCATGGAGATACCTGTCCACCCTGCAGTTCCTTTTACAAACCACCAGTAATTTGGTGGCCTTGTGGCCCCAAAGAAAGGCTTCATTGGTTCATATTTTGCATCACTTGCATGGAGCAGGAGAGGAAAATCACATGTCAGATGAGCACCTGCATGCAAAGCAACACCAACTGCAACACCTGCTGCTATTACCTGCACAATCGTAACATGCATATTAGGTAATATCCACTATTTTTAGATGCGGCTGACATGAAGATCTTGTGGCGGCTTGTTTTTCTCTTTATTTTTAGATGGCTGATCCATGTGGAAACTTTGTGTGATCCATGAATTGGTGTAAGAATGTAACTCAGACCTTTTAAATAAGATTAATAAGAGGCCGTATGCACCAATTGATGCAGAGGCTGGGGTCTCCCCCTTATCGAAAAAAAAGGTAATATCCAATATAGTGATGTAGTCACAGTTTTAGTCAGTGGTAAATTATCTATCTGGCCTCGTCAACAGTTTATTCTCGTTTTATCGAGAATTTTATTATTCTCGTTGGCGAGCAATTAGAGACGTTTGAGAGGATTAGAGGCAGGTTATTCTTTAGCACTAGGTTCTTCTATGATGAAGGATCAAAGGGCCCTAAATGGTTGGAGAGAGTCGCAGGAGAGCAACAGTTTCTTGGACTATTTTAAGGTCGTACAAGGCATCTAATTTGTTCTTGATAGAACAGATGCTCATTGTTGTGAAGTGTATATGTGGATTGCCTAGCCCTTTCCATCAGTTTGGACTTTTGGTTCAAGTGGCTAGTGCATGAAGCTTAACATGGTATCAAAGCCCCAGGTCTCAAGTTCAAATCCTGGCTTTCACATGGTTTTCGCAATTAAGCCTAAAAATTGCTGTTGCCCCCCTCTTTAGCCACCGCTGTTTCGGTGTGCTCTTCTTCTTTCACGTGTTGACTTTCTCTTCTCCCGTCACACGCGAGTGGGGGTGTTGTGAAGTGTATATGTGGATTGCCTAGCCCTTTCCATCAGTTCGGACTTTTGGTTCAAGTGGCTAGTGCATGAAGCTTAACACTCATAACATATCTCACTATACGATATCAGATCTAAATACACATTAAAACAGTGTACATATTATTACCATTTACCTTGTGAAAATTTATGTTGTCGTTGAACGGTACAACAGCTCCAACCTTTGTCTTGGATCGAATCCAAGTGATTGTATTTCTGCAGACAGGAAGAAGGACTAGTGCCATATTAAATTTCAGGGTCTCAGCAGCACCCTTTGCAGTGGCAACACAGTAGCCCATAATGTGAAATACAGCTCGGTTACGATACTGGATGAACTTCCAAATGAAAAGGGCGATGCAGATGGAGAGCCAGAGAGTGATGACCCATATCCGCTTCCAGTTTTCTTCTAGGAAGTACAAAAACTCCTGCCAATAATGGCGAAGTGGGCTCATTTCCTTGCTAGGTGCAAGCTTCATGCTAAGAGCTTTGCTAAGTTTTGAGCTGTGGGTGGTCGTTGATCTTGCAACAGCTTCAGATGGCGACTGCAGCAATAGTGCCTCCAAGTCTTCGAGCTGTTAACATTGGAGTGGTCAGAAAAGAACTGTGTAGCGATTCTCAACTGTTATTTGACTAAAAATGGACACACCTCTATGTAGCCCAAGTTGTTAGGGTCAAGCTCTTCCATTATGAGGGCTGTGTACTCATCAGCTCGCTCCTTGATCTTGGAAAGTTTATTTGCTGATGCACTAAGGGCAATAATCTGCAAAAGCATGTTACCATTTGCTTAATCATGCTTTAAATTTACACCATGAGGGCATTAAGATCATATTTTCAGTTTGGAGTCTTCTGGCTGACCTCTTTAACTTCCTCTGCCGTGATTCTTCCATCAGCATTTTTGTCAACCCTGAACAAAAAGGTGACGACATGTTAATACATCAAATGACCTAGAAAACCATAACTAAAGATAAGTTGTTCGATAACTTCACATGGAAATCCCTGTACCACTTAGTTAATTGAGTTCAGTGTTTTGAAGCGAGTTTGGAATTGGCATTTATCGCATATAGGATATACAGTGTGTCTGTTAAGATGCCAAAACAATATATATAGCAGAAACTACTAACATGTCAAAGAATGTCTGGAGACGGTTGTCAAAACCCTGATCACTAAGTTGCTCCCAGAATTCTTTGAGCTCCTCCTTAGTGAGGACTTCCTTCACTATTCCTCTCTTCCTCGCTAATGAATCAAACATTTGCATTGCAAAATCATCAGACCCTTCCATTCCTGCAAAATCAAAAGCAACAACTGAACCACCATTCTATCAAAAATTATATGTCTAGATGCAGTGGAAAATTCAAATTACCAATGCATTTCCCAAATCTCGAACGAAGCAGCATGCCATCGACTTGCAGATGATTGAATCGCTTCTCCACCGCAGCCCAGCCATCATTGCCAACTTTCGCAGTCACAAACTGCATCCCTTTGAGTGCCACCGCGGCCGTACTCTTGCTTCGGTCATATCTCTTCCTTACGACCTTTGGCGCCGGTGTCTGTGGCAGTGGCGCCTTCTTGCTCGGATTCGTCAGCTTTAGCCCATTAGTCACCTGCCTCAGTTTCGATGACAGCTTGCCACCCCTTGATGAGGAAGGTGACACCAATGACAGGCCATCAAACCCACCGCTATGCGCTGAGCCACCATCATCAACCGCCCTGACATCTTGGATTGCCACTGAATCACGTTGTACATCGAGGGTAATCTCGACAACCTCGTCATCGTCTTTGAACCTGGTGGCCTTTGTAGCCCTGTGGCTTGAACCTTCTAAATTGCCGCTGTTTGGTATTAACGTGGCAGTGTCATCTCGTGACCTTCTTGAACTATCAGAATCAGTGACAACCATGCCAGCTTCAATGTCAGCCATCTGTACCACCTCTCAGGACAATTTCCTATGTTTCTCTGGTGAAAGGACAATTTCGTTAGCTGAGAGAGAAACTACGACCGCAAAATTAAAGTTACTGCATGTCTCTTTCAACACACACAAAAGGTTACAGAACGTGTATTTCCTGTTGTTCTATCCATCAATACAATGGTACATCAGTACAAAGGAAAATTACGACTCGCTTTCAAAAAAAAAGGAAAATTACGACTCGGACCAAAATTATCTACAATTCAGCTACATAAAACAGAAGAAAATATCTTGGAAACAGAAGTAGCAACTGAAAGAGGAGACCAGAGTGTTAGCTCCCTTGTCTTATCATCAGATCCAGAGCAATTTCCCAAAAAGGAAATTCGGAAGAAACATAGTAGTAATTGCGGTAACAGAAAGGGAGGACATTTGGGACTTCCAAAAGTAAACAAGAAACCGAGGAAATAACTCGCACCAAAACGGCTCCAGGTGTGCTCAGATCTAGAACTTGCACGAGGAGCACCCACCCTCTCAATCAACCATCCATTCAATGGAGCCAGAAACGGAGATAAGAAATGGAAAACAGAAGAACATCTCTAGGAGGGGAGTGAAGCAGCATCCACTGAAGAGTAAACCAAAATTTAACCACACCGACTGGACCCTAGTGGAGAACCAATAAGAAACCGAGAATCAAGCGCACAAAGTTTTTGATAACAAGAAAAGGGGAACAGATTGTTGCCTTAAAAGAGAAAGATTTCAGCCACCGATTGGAAGCCGGAGCATTTCTTGAAATTCCACCGGATGAACAGAGAAGCGAAACCCCTGCCTAAGCACGCTAATGGTACAAACAGCAGAGTGTTCTCGAACCGGAACGCACGAGGGCTAGCACCAACCAATCTTGCAGATGCAGGTGGCCTTTGCTTACCTGGTAGGCTGGTACTGCTGTCTAGCACTCCTACTCCTCCCAATGCGATGCGCTGTTCTCACACCAAATGAGGCCAGTCGCTTCAGAAAACAACAAAGAGGGTAGTGATGGGATTAGGGGAAATTAGAAATGCTGCTCCCATTGCTATTACTGTTGGTTAGCAGTGTGTACTGCTACCGTGTGTCCGTGGGAGGGGAGAGAGGCTGGGGCCTGGACTGGACAGCTTGACACCCTACGCTGATGGCTGCTGTTGGAGCATGTGCGGAATGGTTGTTGTCTGCAACGCAATCACTGCTCTCCCTCTCTACCCGGACTAGTGCTCTCTGTCTCCACGACCCTGAACCATATTTAAACTTCTAAAGTGGAATGCACCTCTTGATATGTTTTCTTAGTACAAGAATGCACCACTCTAATACTCCTTTTGACAGCAACGTCGAGACAAATAAACAGTAGCATCGTGAATGAAAGTTCTTGAGCAGTTACATGAGGGGTGTTATTTTGTCCGTTTTCTGCTTCGCTTTCATGAATATATATATACATATATATATAGGTTGTCGTCGGTAACAGACTGAGTTAATAAAGTTAAATAAAGAAGCTAAGTTCCGGGAGTGATGTTTTGGAACATGGGAGCATATGCTCCCTTTAGTTTAAAATGCATCTTACACACATTTTGAATTTCAAAAAAATTGAAACGAAAAATTCGCACGTACATCTTCACGTGCTACACGCTTACAAAGTTGTTTCATAAAAAATCGACTTGTCATGTGATGTGTGTAAAAAAGAAAAAAATCAGTGCTAAAAATAATGTTTTTTACAAGATAAAATTTCTCTTTTTACATAGTGCACAAAAAATGTTGGTTTTTCTTGATACTTGACTCGAACACACATATATTATGAAGATGTACATGTAGAATTTTTTGTCAAATTTTTTTAACACTTCGAAATACAATTTTTTGGTAGAGGGAGCATATGCACCCGGGAGCCGAATTGAATTTCTGGTTCCCTCTTTCTCTAGCCCCTCTTGCACTTAATTAACTTCTAGAGCATAAACAAACGTAATAATAAATATTTACCTGGACGTCTCCCCTCCCCCGTCTGTGCGAGAGGGGCGATTTTTTTCCACCTCCCAGTCGATCCACCACCTCGCCGTCGATCCGTTGGATCCCTCGCCCTCCGCCGGCCGCTCCGGCGGCGGGAGGGTGGGGGATCCCCGCCTCGCGTGTGTAGTTTTGGTGGGCTCGGTTGGGGCTTCAACCGGCGGCGCGGAGGAGAAGCTGAGGTCGCCGGCGTTGCTTTTGGTGCAGGTGGGCGTCTTCTTCGGCGGCGGTGCTCGTGGAGCTCCGTGGTGGCGCACCTGCTTGCCGTGCACCCGCGAATCGGAGGATTCGTGCCGTGCTCTCTGCCCCGGCCAGATCTTGCGACGGCGGATCTGGGTGAAGAATAAGATGGAAGCTGCTGTTCATGGTGACCGCGTCGACGGCGGTGGCGGTGCAGGGCGGAGGCTCTACGGAGCCGAGTGGCGTCGACTTCCCGTCCGCACTGGGGTGTCTCCCGATCCAAGGCTTTGGGGAGTTCGTGCGGCGGCGCGCCGGCGCGACGTTCTCGTTTCCGTCTCCGTTGCTGGGGTTCAGAAGGACCAATTTGTAATTTCTTTTTGGTTTCTGGACTGTTCTGTAAGAACCGCGGTTTAATATGAACAGGGTTTTCTCGCAAAAAAAGTAGAGATTTTTTTTTTCAAAATAGGAGCTTAGGTGCCTCCTCTCCATCCCTAAGAGCATATCCACTCGGCCACCCCATACGGCATCCGTCGCATTGCGTTTTTCGGCCCATATGGAGGACCATTGGTGCGGTCATCGAAATGGGGGCCGGTTGGCTCCCAGCCGCAACCCCCATACAATCAAAAAAATTAAATAATATTTGATTGCATAGCATTTTTAACTAGTTGTACTCTTGTCTAGTCCTGTAATACATGTCTTTGAAGTCATCGTACTCGTTGTCGTTGTCGCTTGGCGCGCGCGGCTGGAACCTCTGCGGTGGTTGCGCGAGCTGTAGCTATTGTTGCGCACGTTACAGAGGCCGGTGGACGCAAAGGCTGCAACATTGGCCATGGTCGCCACGGTGTGCACGGTAGGCCTTCTCCTCCTTCTCCTACCAGGACCAGGCGTAGTCCATCGACGCCGGTGGATTGGGTTTGAGGGAGGCGCGTTTGGCGGCTTGCTGGCTGGGATACTCCTCCGGGTCGCCGGCGCGTCTGTGATGTTGCGCAGCCATGGCGTACTCCAGAGGCACCTGCCACCCCAGCCACAGACGCATGAGCCGAAGATGCCACCGTGGGGGCGAGTGCTCCCGGATGGTAGCGTTGCCGCACCCGCTGCCACCATTCTTCGGCTAGAAGTGGGGGTATTGCAGGCAGGGTTAATCGCCCAACATGATGTGGTCCATCACGCTCTCAAGAGTCGGTCACCCCACTAGAGCCCTCGCCCGGCCTCGTTGTTTTTCACAGGAGGTGTCAATCTCCATCGTACCAAGTCGTGTTGTTGTCAGGTTCCAGTGGGGATCCATCCACTGCTCCGATGTGAGCTTGCCGTAGTAGTGGTGGGTGATGGCTGCATGCCGAGCCGCACCTTGCGGGCCGGGAGAGACCGGCACTCAGCCTCCATACGAGAAGGGGGGACCGGTAGCCCGGCGGGAAGGGGTAGTTGGAGGCACAGCGCTTTCGCCTCCGCATAGGTTAGTGAATTAATCGCGCCTGGCTAGCACCAAAATAAAAATGGGGGGCACGTTGGGCGCCTTTTTTTTGGCGCCGGCACCCCCCATAGCCCTTGGGGGGCTTTGGGAAGGCCAGGTGGAGATGCTCTAATAGCATCTTGATGCATGTAAAATGCATGCATGAACTTTGTGGTTTGTTGACACATATTCCCACATATTTGCACCATATATGATGTTATGTCCATGTTTTAAATTGATTTTTGTGGATTTACCAATAATCCCCTTTATTTTGGTTTTAATCCTTCAGGACAGGAAAATCCTATTTTGTGTATTTTTAGCTTTCAGGGACCTAAACAAAGAGAAATGGAGGTAGAATTCTGGAGATGTCAATATTTCATCAAGAAAAGAATCTAGAGCACTTGGACCTCACGAGAAGGGCCAGGAGGGCCAAAAGATCCCAGGTGGCGCGCCCAATTAGCTAGGGTGGGCATGCCACCCAGTCTCTTTTTCTCCTCGGTAGTCCGATTCGCTTGATTCTTTCGCCAACGGACTCCATCTGACCTAAAAACCTCTATATAAAGGAATTCTCGAGGTTTCATCAAGGAAAGTGCGGTACAAACACTGAAACACCAAAACAAAGCTAGAACCAGCGAAGATTGGATGGGGAAGTTTCGCCGGAGCCGTTGCTGGAGGGATCTCTGCCTTCTCCAATGTCTCCACCATCATCACCATGATGAAGAGAGAGTAGTCCACCTCTAGACTATGGGTTTGTGGCATTAGCTTGATCTATTTATGTCTTTTTCTTCATAGATCTAGTACCATATGAGCTTCCCAACATGATTATGGTTGTATATGTAATTCATATGTGGTGGATCTTTATTCTATGATTTGATATATGAAATTGGAACCTATTATGTGTAAGATGTATTGACCGAGACTTATGGTGTTTGATTTGCTGGTCTTCTCACCATTTCCATTAGTTGTCGCTCCTTGTCGTACAGGCGAAGGAATATCCCTCTATCACAATCCCGCAGCCTCGTTCAGACTTGACCGAGACTTATAGTGTTTGATTTCAGAGAAGGAACGAAATAAACATTTTTTAGTGCACCGTGCTCTTCATTTTTGCATTGAAACAAAATTGTTCCACGTCCCATGATCTCAACCATTGAGTTGTCCCCAAATTTAACTTTGCCTTTAATTGACACACTAAATCAATGAACTTCTCTTCAATGCCAGTCATGTGATTACTAGCTCTGTGTCCAAGTACCAAATGTCTCTTCCATTCTTTTCAATTTCTTAGGAATAACCTTCTCTTCATTGAGGAATACTTCCCCTCTGACTTCATCTGCTGCCATAGTAACCTCACACACCTGCATCATCAATAGAGCTTGATTCTCATCATCACCATCTTTTCTGGCCAATTAAGCCTTTTCTTTCTCGGGCTGCTTACAATCTTTCTTGAAGTGTCCTTTTCTGCGACAATTGTGACACTTCACCATTTTTATATCAAACTTCCATCAAGGGTCTCTGTCTTTTTTCCAGACTTATATCTTTGCCCTCCATGAACCCTCTGTGTTTTTCTTCTTGCTGGAGAAATCCCACCAAGTCTTCAACGGACAAGGTATTTAAGGGCACACATTGTTCAATAGATGTGACGATCTGCATGAATCTAGCAGGTGCAACAGCTAAGAATTTTAGCACAACTCTAAGGTCGGGTACATTCTCACCAAGGGAACGAAGTCCAGAGACCAGTGTGTTGATCCGCTGTGCGAACGCATCAACTGCTTCACTGTCGCCCATCTTCAGTTCTTCAAAGTCCAGCCGCATCGACTGCAGGCTGGCCTCCTGAACGCGTTCGTGGCCAACGTTCGCCACTTTGATGGCATCCCACGCCGCCTTCGCTGAGTCGTGGCCGGCAAGCAATGACATGACGGAGTCCGGCACCGCCGAGTAGATGCCGAGGAGCGCTTCATGGTCGACTTCGAAATCGACATCAGTGTGCTCGATGGCTTCCCAGACACGCTCTGCTCGAAGAGCAACACGCATCTTCATCGCCCAAATCCCATAATTCTTGGAGGTAAGCTGCGGCCAGTCGATGTGTGGTCGTGCTCGTGGATGCACTAGCGGCAGAGTAATTTCACCACTCTTGCCATCGGTCACCGCCTTCAGCTTCGCCGCCGCCTTCACCCATCAAGGCGTTTCTTGGGCGCCTCTGCATCCGCGATCTCATCCGGAGTTGGTGGCGCCATCAACCGCCGCCGCCCGCCGCCGACGGAAACTAACCTAGCTCTGAGGCCAAATGTAAGGACCGGAGCTGCCACTCTCGTCTCACTATTTTCGGTGGACACACACGCAGCTAGCTCTATACGATTCAGGGAAATAGAGAAGCTCCCTTTGGCTTTGGGAGCCTTCCTCTTCTTTACTGAATATTCAGGGTTATGTTGCTACACATTGTAACCCTCTCTTTTACATCTGCTGCCCGATCAGCAGTACACCCAGGTCGTGCTTCTACAGTGCACCGACCATACACAATATCAGCTACACTAGTGCTGATCTAAGCCATGCCTCTACTAGCCTGCTGCAAGAAGCAACACTGTAGATGACTGAAGATGTTGCCAGACATTGTGCTTATACAATTGCAGCAAATGCCGGTCAACTGAACTTCAAAATACACACATTCACTTTTGTGTCAAATACATCACTGTACAAGGTCACAGGTAACACGTGGTGGTAGTGGCCGCGGCCGTGGCTTCGGGGAAGCCGCATGAGCTCCTCCCGGCTTTGGAGCTTGGCCAGTAAGGCGTCGGTGAAAGAATGGCGGTGACCGTCGTGACCTTCTGGTAAAATCCTAGTGAATCCGAGCTCGATGCGTCAGTGCAAACTTTGTGGGAGGATTTGAAGGTCCAGTGAAGACGACGGGCGCGTTGTGCACCTCTGTAAGAGCATCACTAGTAGTACCCTAAATCATCAAACCCTCAAACCAGTTTAAGGGTTAAGAATGGATATTTTTTGGCACTTTTAGAGGTTGTGATAAGGGGTTGCCCGATATTCTCAGTAAGCGACAGGTGATGATGAACACGAGATGGTAGCAGCGGATGAAATCGATGATATGAGGAAGGTAACTTGTATGACGCCGACGAAGTCTCTCGATTGATTCCTGATGCCAACGCAACAGCTCTCAACTCTGCAAGATATTCGCAACTCCACACACTTGCGCACGTAGCCGTCGACCACGAAGCGGTAGATTGCAATCTTCTAATCCCCAATGGAACAGCAGATCACACAAACTTTCAGTAGCATAAAACTCCAGATCGCAACGAATTGGAGAGTTGTGATTCAATAGTTTTGCATAGCAAACAACTAAGAACTAGGGTTTATCTTAAACATGGTCTAAAGCAGCTAGGGGGGCGTCCAGGGCACTTATATAGGCGTCCGGGACGACTTCTGGTCGAAAAGATACAAGAATAACCGACCCAGAATAGATCTGGTGATAGGGCAAAGGTGGCCGATCTTTCGATGAGAGTATGATAACGTAGATTTGTTGGTGGAGTTCGTGCTTGACGATCCGACTACACGTGCAAAGCTTGTGCGCCAATGCAATCGCTAGGACAATCTCCGGGAGTTACTGATCTTGCGGGAGCACGATCAGCCTGACCAGAAGGTCTTAATTCCTACCTGAAATCGAGAACAAGTAAGAACTAAAGATGCAATCAGAATATTGCGAATAGAGATGAAAGCTTGATTGATAATGGTGGGATTCCGAATAATCGGTCTTGTTCTGGGCGTTGGCCTCAAAAGAAGTACACGAAGTTGCAGCAATTGACTAACTTTTAATCTAATCAAAATCCGAGTCTAAACGTGACGGCTATGGGGGTATTTAAAGGAGGAAAAGGTGGGGTTTCAGCCAGCCATACGTATGGTGGCCGAAACAACCCCTAGAAGGCCTTTCCCCCTTCAATACGGACTCTAAAAATTGGTTGTCTTAATTCCTGCGAAAATGACATGGGCCTGGCCCAAAACTAAAGATGACGCAACACCATATTATGCTATGGACGAAATTATGAAGTGTGAATCTCTATATTTCGTCCATGTCTTCATCTCTTCTTATGGTGGCTTCAAAGTTCTGAAATCTCCACTTGTGGCGTCATCTTCGATCCTCAAATACTTGCTGCCATCTCCTCCATGCGTGATCATGCTCCAATGCTTGTCCTCCTCATCCATGCTAGATCCATCATTCCTAAGAGTAACAAACATATCTGATTTAGGCAGCATCATATTCTCATGTATGTGAGGAATATATAGTTCCAAGAATCGAAAGTACCTGATAGTTAAGTTGTTTGGCACGAGCTCGAGTGATTGGTCCTTGTATTTGTGTGGCTATAGGTACAATGGTTGTATCAATAGATGGGATGTCCTCATCATGCCCCCCTTCTTGAATTGAAGTCGTCCTCGACGAAAGCTCCTCTTCTTCACCAAAGTAAGGCTTCAAATCTGCAATGTTAAATGTAGGACTAACCGGACCCAATTCTGCAAGAAGCTCAAGTTTATATGCATTATCATTTATTTTCTCTAACACCTTAAAAGGACCAGCAATGCGTGGCATTAGTTTAGACTTGCGCAATTCAGGAAAACGATCTTTGCGCAAATGCAACCAAACAAGATCACCAACATCAAACACAACATGCTTTCTTCATCTATCCCCAGAAATTTTATACTTAGCATTCATGCGTTCTATATTGTCTTTAGTAGTCTCATGCAATTTTAATATCAATTCAGCACGGTCTGTAGCATCCAAATTATTTTGCACCGAAGATGGTAAAGGCAACAAATCAATAGGTGCACGTGGTACAAAACCATACACAATCTCAAAAGGGCACATCTTAGTGGTAGAATGCAGCGAACGATTGTAAGCAAATTCAATATGAGGTAAACATTCTTCCCACAATTTTAAGTTCTTCTTCAAAACAGCCCGCAGCATAGTAGACAATGTTCTATTTACTACTTCAGTTTGTCCATCAGTTTGGGGATGACATGTAGTACTAAACAACAATTTAGTCCCCAACTTTGCCCATAAACATCTCCAAAAATGGCTAAAAAACTTAGTATCACGATTAGAAACAATAGTATTTGGCACACCATGTAAACGAACAATTTCGCGAAAGAACAAATCAGCAACATGTGTAGCATCATGAGTCTTATGACAAGGAATAAAGTGTGCCATCTTAGAAAACCGATCCACAACAACAAATATACTATCCCTCCCCTTCTGTGTACGAGGCAAACCCAAAACGAAATCCATAGAAATATCCTCCCAAGGTACAATAGGAACAGGAAGAGGCATATATAAACCATGTGGATTAAGTCGAGACTTAGCTTTTTGACATGTAGTGCAGCGTGCCACAAATCTCTCAATATCTCGACGCATACGTGGCCAGAAGAAGTGTGCAGCAAGTCCATCCTCCGTCTTCTTCACACCAAAGTGTCCCATCAATCCTCCTCCATGCGCCTCCTGCAACAACAAAAGACGAACGGAACTATCTGGGATGCATAGCTTGTTAGCACGGAACACAAATCCATCATTGAGGACGAATTTGTTCCATGTTCTACCATCTATACAATTCAGCATCACATCTTTAAAATCAGCATCATGCAAGTATTGTTCCTTTATAGTTTCTGATCCAAATATCTTGAAGTCAAATTGAGATAGCATAGTATAACGGCGCGACAAAGCATCAGCAATAACATTATCTTTACCCTTTTTGTGTTTGATAACATAAGGAAAAGACTCAATAAATCCAACCCACTTTGCATGGCGACGATTCAACTTAGCTTGACTACGAATATGATTCAAAGATTCATGATCAGAATGTATAACAAATTCTTTAGGCCATAAATAATGTTGCCAAGTTTCTAATGTCCGAACGAGCGCATATAATTCTTTATCATAAGTAGAATAGTTCAGACTAGGCCCACTCAAATTTTCACTAAAATATGCAACAGGTTTGCCCTCTTGTAATAACACACCTCCCAAACCAATTCCACTATTCAAGCTCAAAAGTCTTATTGAAATCAGGAAGTTGGAGTAATGGAGCATCTGTTAACTTATCTTTCAGAATCATGAAGGCTTCTTGTTGTGCATCGCCCCACACAAAGGGCACATCCTTCTTTGTAAGCTCATTCAACGGTGCAGCAATGGATCCAAAATCTTTCACAAAGCGCCTATAGAAACCAGCGAGGCCAAGAAAACTCCTCACTTGTGTGACCGTCTTTGGCTGCGGCCAACTCTCAATTGCCTCAATCTTGGCTGGATCAACTTCAATTCCCTGCGCAGTAACAACATAGCCAAGAAACGCAACTCGATTGGTGCAAAAGGTGCACTTCTCAAGATTACCATACAAACGTGCATCACGTAAAGCATTGAAAACAGCACGTAAATGATCCGAATGTTCCTCCAAAGATTTGCTATAAATCAGAATATCATCAAAGTATACCACCACAAAACGTCCAATAAAAGCACGTAAAACTTCGTTCATTAGTCTCATGAAAGTACTAGGTGCATTAGTTAAACCAAAAGGCATTACTAACCACTCATATAAACCGAACTTAGTTTTAAACGCTGTTTTCCATTCATCTCCTAATTGCATACGAATCTGGTGGTAACCACTACGCAAATCAACTTTAGAGAACATAATAGAACCACTCAATTCATCAAGCATATCATCTAAACGAGGTATTGGATGATGGTATCGAATGGTAATATTATTAATAGCTATACAATCAGTACACATGCGTGAAGAACCATCCTTCTTAGGTACCAAGATAATAGGAACATCACATGGGCTAAGAGACTCACGAATGTAACCTTTATCTTGGAGAACCTGAATTTGTCGTTGAATCTCTTTCGTCTCTTCAGGATTGGTACGATATGGTGCACGGTTGGGCAGCGAAGCTCCTGGAATCAAGTCAATCTGGTGTTCTATCCCACGAATAGGTGGCAATCCAGGTGGAACATCTTGTGGAAACACATCAATGAATTCCTGCAAAAGGTTAGCAACCGCAGGTGGCAAAGAAGGAGGCATATCCTCAAATGAAAACATAACTTCTTTGCAAATGATAGCATAGCATTGAGTAGTGTTCACATCAAGTTCAGCAATATCAGATTTGCTCGCAAGCAAACAAGGATTCTTCAAACGAATTTCAGTAGCATGGTTTGAATCAGATTTAGTATTAGTCTTATGTGGCACAAAATCTGCAGCAACAATCTGATTTTCACTCTTATGTTTCTCCTCATTTTTTACTCTACTAGCTCTAGCAAGATCATCTTTTACTATTTGTTCAGGAGTCATAGGTTTGAGACCAATTTTCTTTCCATCATGCATAAGAGAATATTGATTAGTTCTACCATTATGAACATATTCTCTATCAAATTGCCAAGGTCTACCAAGTAACAAAGAACAAGCTTGCATAGGTACAACATCACAATCAACAAAATCAGAATATGTACCAATAGTAAAATGCACACGTGTCTTGTTACCTTGAGCTTCCGAGAGCTCTCAAACCATTGAATGTAGTATGGATGTGTGCGTTGTCTTGTAGGGAGAGAAAGCTTCTCCACCATGTCAACGCTAGCCAGATTATTGCAGCTCCCTCCATCAATGATGATCCGTATAGCTCTCTCTTTTACAACGCCTCTTGTTTGAAACAGATTGTGGCGTTGATCATGCTCAGTTTTGCTCAATTGCACGCTCAACACACGCTGCGCAACTAAGCTCCTGTACTGATCAGCAGTGTCAGCTTCCATTACCTCCATCTCTCTCAGAATCAGAATTGGCGCCATCACGTGCAGCAATAAGGGCCAATGTGTCTTCATCAAAGTCACTTGTAGAATCATATTCTCCATCTTCACGCACCAACATCACATGCTTGGTTCTGCATTCTCTCTCTATGTGTCCAAAGCCCAAACATTTGCGACATCGAATGTCACGCGTCTTCCCCGTGGAGGCCATCAAAGATGAACTCCGAGGAGGACCAGCAGATGGTGGTGGAGTAGCAGCCGGTGGTGCTCGTGATGCATGCGCGGTGTACTTGGAGGTAGTAGGCGCTGGTGCAGCCCCACGGGATGGTGGTGCTGATGGTCGCGGAGACCATGATGATGTACGACCTGCAGAAACATTAACTCTTCTCCATGGTGGTTGACGATCCTGCACTTCAAGTTCAGCTTTGCAAGCAAGATGAAACAAGCGAGTAATAGTGTTGTACTCCTTATAATCTAAAGTATGCTGAATCTCTTTATTCAAACCACCAAAGAAACGTGCAAGCGTAGCCTCATTATCCTCTACAATACCACAGCGAATCATGCCAGTTTACAATTCTTGATAATAGTCTTCTACAGATTTTTTTCCTTGTTCTAAGCGAGACAATTTTTTCAGCAAATTACGTTGATAATGTGGAGGAACAAAGCGAGTACGCATAGCAAGTTTTAAACCAACCCAAGTAGTAGGAACATTTGCTGGATGTGCTCTACAATATTCAGACCACCAAATAGAAGCAAAATCTTTGAACTCACAAGTAGCAGCACTAACACGCAAGTGATCAGGGTATTTTAAACATGCAAAGCGTTGTTCTACCTCCAATTCCCATGTAAGATATGCATCAGGATTATATCTACCCTCAAATGGCGGAATATTATGTTTCAGTTTAGCAACATGATCATCATCACGTACCAGTCGTGGAGGTGGGCGAGCGTTGCGGTTCAGTTGTCGTGGACGACCAGGTGCAGGTTGTTCGACTTCCTCGCCGTCCAGCACGTTCTCCTCGACCTGCTCATCCGCGCACCCTTCATAATCTTCGTATCCTTCATCAGAAGGCGCGTCAGGTGCGGCTGCTGCAGCAGGAGCGGTACCCGCAGGCACATCCGCACGAGGAACGCGGCGTGCGCGTCGTCGCACGTTGTCACGAGGTGGCGGCAACCGGGTCAAGAGCTCCTGGAACTTGGCGTCGAGCTTGGAGTTGAAAGCTGTCTCGAGGCCATCCAGCTTGTCCAGCGCGTCAGTGAGTTTGGCGTCAACATCACTAAGGCGCGCATCGACGTCGCGTCCATGCCCGCCCAAAAGGTGGGTGAAGTGAGCATGCAACTCCTCAGACGTCATATTGGCCGGGTCAACAGCGGCTGGTGTAGGTCCTGACATGGTTAGTACGCAAAAAGCACAAATGTATATGCCTACAAACTACGGAATATGGTGGTTCACGCGCAATTCGTCAAGAAAAATACAAAGCTCTTACAAGTTCTTACCAAACAGGAGGAAGGTGATACGACAACCAACAAGTATCAGCGTCTCCAAAGATTGCCAAAGCGATTACCAGGTGTCGACACAAAGCATGTGGAGACAATATGTAGAGCTATAGGAAGGCTAATATGGTAGCAAACAACAATTGTCAAAACAGCAATGCAATATTGAAAGTATGCTCAACAACGGTACTGTGCTGGTCCAAGACTAGACCGTACTAGAGACGCGAGCCTAGTTCACCAACGAAGTCACGATGCGGCACACAAGCAACGAGCAGCGATGAAGTGATATATGGTGGTGGTTGGCTCCAGTAAGCACAAAGGAATAGCTCAAAAGCAAGATATAAGTGAAGAATACAGGAATTTCCGAGTAGTAAACTTAAAGGTCAAAAATCTCAACCTTCCCGACGTTTTTGGCAATTCTGAGAGTTCGGAGAGCTGCACAACAACAAAGTCTGGATATAAATTTTTCTCTCGGTGATTTTGACTGGTCAAATGTCGAAAACGGAGTTCGTATGCAAAAGTTATGCTCGGTCAAAGTTTGCTGTCGAAAACTGCCCAATTCGGACTAAATTCGACGTGACTAGTGGAAATCGTGGTCAACCCGACTGGGATGCAGATTTGACTTTTTTTTTGCAAATTTTTTTTCCGCGATTTTTTGTTTGTTTTTGCTCTTCTACTCACAAACGGAAGGCGGCGATTATCTGGACACGACTATGGACACAGTAATGGTGGTGCGTGTATACGGATGTATATGCTGATGGAGGAAGTATTTGGCAGGTGTATATGGCAATGGTGGAAGTATGTGGCAGGTGTATATGGCGATGATGGCGGTGATCTGCGTATGGTGCGAGTGGCGGCGGCGTAACTAATATGACCAGAACTCAAAACTCTAAAGGAACTAGACGCTAAGACCAGCAACTCGACACGAAGATGCAGACACAAATTCAACTATGCAAAACTTAAAAGACAATGCAAGGCGTGGCAGGTGGTTTATGGGACAGATGTATATAGCGATGGCGGAAGTATATGGCGGGTGTATGTGGCAGTGGCGGAATTATATGGCAGGTGTATATGGTAGTGGTAGCGGTGATCTGTGTATGGTGCGAGCGGCGGCAGCGGCGTGACTAATATGACCAGAACTCGAAACTCTAAAGAAACTAGACGCTAAGACCAGCAACTCGACACGAAAATGCAGACACAAATTCAATTATGCAAAACTAAAAAGACAATGCAAGGCGTGGCAGGGGGTTTATGGGACGATGATCTAAAATTGTAACATCCCAAATTTTAAAACAAAGAGAAAATGAAATTTCCTTTTTTCAAAAATGAGAACCAACAAAAAAAATTCTTACATAGAGTGCTATTCATGGTGCTCATACCTAATACTTGTGTATTTCCATGATTGTTTGTTTATTACCTTGAACCTACTTCCAAAACCCTAAAACCTTCACCATCTCAAAACAAAGTGGATCAATTATGAGAAATCAAAATAAAATAAAAAGACATATGTGGGCATATAGCCCTAATATGTAAATCTTGAACCCTACCTTTCTTACTTTGCTAAATGGTGATGAACCATGGTAAACCCCACTAAACCCTAAACCTCATCCCTCTTATCACCACCCTTAAACACAAAATAAAGAGGGAGGATATTAAATGAGAAAAAGCCTATGTAAGCCTATGGCTATTTTTGCAAATGATAAACTTTGCTTTGTCTACCTTGTGTAGATGATTTGAAATACTTCAACAAACCTAAACTAGTGCTTACCAACCCAATTCAAGTGAGAAACAAAAATAAGTTAAACATATGCATAGAGGCATATGTGGCACTTAGCCATAATATCAATTCTTGACCTATGCACCCACACTTTCCCCATATGGTTTGAAATTGTTAGCAAACTCAATCTTACCCTGAAATAGATCCTCACACATGGCCAATTGGATCAAGAGAACCAAATTGGAAAAAAATAAGAAAAATCCAATTCCACACACACATGTGCTTGTGGACATTTTTGCAAATCTTGGACCTAGGACAATTTGGCCTTCACCATTAGTTGTATAATGTTACTAAACACTTATTACAACTTTTGGAATCAAAGAAACTCAAATAAAATCAAATTTGAACTCAAATTGTGATCACATATGATATTGGTCAAATCTACCAATTTCAGTCTGGTCACTACTTTGAGCCTCTGTATCTCAAGTTTTTCAAACCAAACAATTCCAATTCTTTGCACCTCATCCAAGTACACATCAAAGTGAACAACTTTTGTAAAGACCACCATATCAAGTTCTTCTTGGATCAAAAACTATGCTCATGCAAAGTTGAGACTTTTTAACAAATTCAACAATCTCCCTCTTTGCAAATTTTGCAATTCCTTTATTTTTAAAATGCCACCACCACCATTGTGTGTCTCTGGTCACTTGCAACTCAATCAAACAACACAATTTCAAATTTTGGAAGTGCATGACTGATACGTCTCCAACGTATCGATAATTTCTTATGTTCCATGCTACTTTATTGATGATACCAACATGTTTTATGCATACTTTATGTCATATTTATGCATTTTTCGGCACTAACCTATTAACGAGATGCCGAAGAGCCAGTTGCTGTTTTCTGCTATTTTTGGTTTCAGAAATCCTAGTAAGGAAATATTCTCAGAATTGGACGAAATCAACGCCCAGGATCTTATTTTTCCACGAAGCTTCCAGGAGTCCGGAGAGGAAACGAAGTGGGGCGACGAGGCGACGCCACACCAGGGCGGCGCGGCCCAGGCCCTGGCCGCGCCGTCCTGTGGTGTGGGCCCCTCGTGGTGCCCCTGACCTACCTCTTCCGCCTACTTAAGCCTTCGTCGAGAATAACTCCAGTACCGAGAGCCACGATACGGAAAACCTTCCAGAGACGCCGCCGCCGCCAATCCCATCTCGGGGGATTCATGAGATCGCCTCCGGCACCCTTCCGGAGAGGGGAATCATCTCCCGGAGGAATCTTCACCGCCATGGTCGCCTCCGGAGTGATGTGTGAGTAGTTCACCCCTGGACTATGGGTCCATAGCAGTAGCTAGATGGTCATCTTCTCCTAATTGTGCTATCATTGTTGGATCTTGTGAGCTGCCTAACATGATCAAGATCATCTATCTGTAATGCTACATGTTGCGTTTGTTGGGATCTGATGAATATGGAATACTATGCTATGTTGATTATCAATCTATTATCTATGTGTTTTTTATGATCTTGCATGCTCTCCGTTGCTAGTAGAGGCTCTGGCCGAGTTTTTGCTTATAACTCCAAGAGGGAGTATTTATGCTCGATAATGGGTTCATGTCTCCATTAAATCTGGGGGAGTGACAGAAACCTCTAAGGTTGTGGATGTGCTGTTGCCACTAGGGATAAAACATCAATGCTATGTCTAAGGATATATTTGTTGATTACATTACGCACCATACTTAATGCAATTGTCTGTTGTTTGCAACTTAATACTGGAGGGGGTTCGGATGATAACCTGAAGGTGGACTTTTTAGGCATAGATGCATGCTGGATAGCGGTCTATGTACTTTGTCGTAATGCCCAATTAAATCTCACAATACTCATCATAACATGTATGTGCATGGTCATGCCCTCTTTATTTGTCAATTGCCCAACTGTAATTTGTTCACCCAACATGCTTATTCTTATGGGAGAGACACCTCTAGTGAACTGTGGACCCCGGTCCATTCTTTTACATCGAATACAATCAACTGCAATACTCGTTCTACTATTTTCTGCAAACATCATCATCCACGCTGTACATATAATCCTTTGTTACAGCAAGCCGGTGAGATTGACAACCTCACTGTTACGTTGGGACAAAGTACTTTGGTTGTGTTGTGCAGGTTCCACGTTGGCGCCCGAATCCCTGGTGTTGCGCCGCACTACACTCCGCTGCCATCAACCTTCAACGGGCTTCTTGGCTCCTACTCATTCGATAAACCTTGGTTTCTTACTGAGGGAAAACTTGCCGCTGTACGCATCACACCTTCCTCTTGAGGTTCCCAACGGACGCGTGCTGTACGCGTATCAAGACTGTTTTCTGGCGCCGTTGCCGGGGAGATCAAGACACGCTGCAAGGGGAGTCTCCACCTCCAATCTCTTTACTTTGTTTTTGTCTTGCTTTATTTTATTTACTACTTTGTTTGCTGCATTATATCAAAACACAAAAAAATTAGTTGCTAGCTTTACTTTATTTACTATCTTGTTTGCATTCTCCATATTAAAAAACACAAAAAAATTAGTTACTTGCATTTGCTTTACTTATTTCATCATGTTTCCTCCTAATTTTACTTTAAAAGATATACCGGTAGGACGAGGGTATATAATTGGAAGAGATAATATAGAAGCATTTTTCACCCATGTTAGCATGGATGAAGATTTTGAAGATATACCATTATTAAAAGCTGCTCCTACTTATGAAAGTGCCTCTGCCTGTTTAGTACACCTATTGGAAACTAGATTTATTAGTCTCAACCCCATGATACAACACATGTTTCTTACACTTTCTGAAATGGAGAGGGGAGAAAAGAGAGATTTTGTTTTAAAAGTCCTTGATAGGGAATTTAAAGATGCTAGAGAAGCTAGAAAAGTTTTCATTAAGCATAAGAGGCTTGGTATGTTTACCGATTTTAAAAGAACACTTGAAAAGATGGACATGGATAGAATAAGGTATACTAATAATGTTAATGATGGTGGGGAGATTAAAGCACCAATATCTTGCAAGCTCCTAGGAATACATGAAGCGCTAGATGATAATTATGATTGGCTTGTCCCTGAAAATTTGTTTGATGAGAATAGCAAGCCTAAGACTAATGAAAAGGGAGCCTCTGAAACTTACAAAATACAATGCATGGTTGAGAAAACTCCAAACCCCGATGTTGATGCATCATATCTTGATAATACTTGATACACACTTTCTGCGCCTAGCTAAAAGGCGTTAAAGAAAAGCGCTTATGGGAGACAACCCATGATTTTACTACTGCACTTTTGTTTTATATTTGAGTCTTGGAAGTTGTTACTACTGTAGCAACCTCTCCTTATCTTAGTTTTGTTGCATTGTTGTGCCAAGTAAAGTCTTTGATAGTAAGGTTCATACTAGATTTGGATTACTGCGCAGAAACAGATTTCTTGCTGTCACGAATCTGGGCAGAATTCTCTGTAGGTAACTCAGAAAATTCTGAAAATTTACGTGAGTAATCCTCAGATATGTACGCAACTTTCATTAAATTTGAGCATTTTCATTTGAGCAAGTCTGGTGCCTCTTAGAAATTCGTCTTTACGGACTGTTCTGTTTTGACAGATTCTGCCTTTTATTTCGCATTGCCTGTTTTGCTATGCTTGATGGATTTTTATATTCCATTAACTTTCAGTAGCTTTGTGCAATGTCCAGAAGTGTTAAGAATGATTATGTCACCTCTGAACATGTGAATTTTGATCATGCACTAACCCTGTAATGAGTTGTTTTAAGTTTGGTGTGGAGGAAGTTTTCAAGGATCAAGAGAGGAGGATGATACAATATGATCAAGGAGAGTGAAAGCTCTAAGCTTGAGGATGCCCCGGTGGTTCACCCCTGCATATTTCAAGAAGACTCAAGCGTCTAAGCTTGGGGATGCCCAAGGCATCCCCTTCTTCATCGACAACATTATCAGGTTCCTCTAGTGAAACTATATTTTTATTCCATCACATCTTATGTACTTTGCTTGAAGCGTCTGTATGTTTTTGTTTTGTTTGAATAAAGTTGGATCCTAGCATTCATTGTGTGGGAGAGAGACACGCTCCACTGTTGCATATGGATAAATATGTCCTTAGGCTTTTGATGCGGGGTGGCCTTCGGTCACTCCCACACCAAGACCAACAAGTCCCCCAAGTGGACCAATGACGAGAGCCCGAGTTAAAGATCTTCATGATGAGGTGAACTCGCTCCTTACCACCCTTGATCTCGGTACCCCTTTGGATGGATTACTACCTCATGCCGACGTGCTATGTGTCATTAGGTACAAGGAGCATCAAGATCACGGAGTGGAGGACACACCATGGTCAAAGGGAGGAGAGGAGCAGCTGGACGCGAAGATGGACATGGAGCTGGACCGGAAGTCGCCCGAAGAGCACAACGAAGAGAAGTTGGCCGGCCGGTCTAGAACCCTGTCTGACCGGCCTCCTGACCGGCCCCCCGGTCCAGAACCCGGTCTGACCGGCCTCCTGACCGGGCCACCCGGTCACCAACCGGGTTTTGCGCTTGTGCCATCCGGGCGCTATCCAGGGGCCCCGGAACCTCGTCCGGTCGTCGCCCGGTCCCAGGCCCGGTCTGGACCGGCCTGCCCGGTCCCAGGCCCGGTCTGACCGGCCTCCTGACCGGCCTGCACGACTTAAGTCGCCAAATCGGCCCGAACTTGTTTCACTTGTACCTTTTCGGCCCGTGACGCCTTGTAAGACTATATAAGCACCCCAGGCGCCCCTTTACCTCTTTAGACTTGTTTTGAACTCAAACCTACCTTTGAGCTTAGTCTCCCTAGGGTTATCATCCCTCTGTAATCAAGGCACCTTGGTTGTTGATTTGGATCTTGTTGAGTGAGATTCTAGTACAAGTTACTCTCTCTCCCTCACCAAGCTCTTCTTCTCCAATCCCAATCTCTCTCCGGGAATTATACCACGTGTCTCTTCCTCGGAGATTCTATTGGCGTGGTCCATCGAGCCACGGAGGTAAGCATCGGGTGTATCGGGTTGGTGTGCGTGCGTGAGTCTCGGAGTTCCTCGTGTTCGTCGTGTTCTTCGTGTTCCTCGCGTTCTTCCATCTTCCCCCTTGGTTTCGAAGTCAATCCGCGAGATCGGGCCACACACGGGGTCTTAGACCTCATCATATGGTATCAGCAGCTCTTGGTTACCGCGGATTTGACCTTCCACCCACTCGATTTCGTTCCTAGAAATTTTTCCAAAAAATAGCCCCAAATTGCCTCTTGACCGATCTGTGATTTGGTTGCGTTTTGAGTGGTCCGTGGATCTGGTGTTGTTGTGCTTGATCTACTATTTTCCCAACTTTGAGCCTCCGATTCCATCGTTTCCCTTCGTTTTGGTCGATTTGGATTTGGTTTGGGGAAGAACAGGAGAGAGAAAGCTCCAGCCCGCGAAATCCGGTTGAGGACCCGGTCAACCGGGCCCACGACCGGCCGAGCCAGCCCGAGAACCCGGTCGACCGGGCGGCAACCGGGCAAGCCGGTCCAGATCCGGTCCGACCGGGCCCTGCATCGGCGCCTCCTCGTGCCCTCCTTCGACCTCGACTTCCGGCGATCTCCACCACCACCACCACCACCACCACCACCATCGCAGGTATAACTTGCAGCTTTCACCTTGTAACCCTCTTCCTTTTGCGATCTATCCCATCGAGCATTGCTTGTCTAGTGTTGCGAGACATTGCACGTGGCCCCGCATTGTGAGGTGTGTGTGTCACGTTGAGTAAGGCACCCAAGCAAACACTCGTGTGGCAAGATAGCAAAAGCGAGGCTAACGCTAACATAGTGCGTGAAAAAGCCCCAAAAACACAAAAAGAGTGCGAGTAGCACCATACATCCATACATCCATACGCCCATACATACAAAAGTGTCCAAGTGCCACCAAAGATACAAACAAGTGCAAGTGCCACCATATACAAAAGAGAAAAAGCTTTTAAGCAAAGAGAGATACGAGAAGAGAGGCCGCGTGTGAATCTTGTTGTCTCTTCCTTTGCAACCGAAGCTTTGGCTCTCTTTGTGTTAGTGTGACAACGAGCACTTATACATACACTTTTCCGCTCACTTTTGGTTGCACTAACCCCGTTTATCTCGTGTGTGTGTTCCACAACTTTTTCCGTGTTTATAGTGATCTTCACATTGACATTTGGATTTTGGACCTCACCCACTTTTTAACAACATACTCGATCTTGGATTTGTCTTTTGGCTTTCCACAACACTCGCCTAACACCATATTTGCTAGCTTTTGCGTGTGGTTTTGCGTGTGTTCCCGATACACTTGATCTTGCTTTCGGCTTGGTGGATTGCCTCAATACTATCTTACCTTGGTAAGGGTACGAGGTAGTCTCCTTCCACTAACATACACAACATAGTTCTTGTCTTTCCATCATGGATAGGAACGGAGATACCAATAGGGATGAAGAGATCCTCCGCAACACCGAGAGGTTGGCTACTCAACACAACCTATGGACGCAACGACAAGAGTTCAAGGAGCAACTCACCCTCTTCGAGACGCGCATCGATGAGCAATACGATGAGGTGGCTCACAACTTCTCCGCCGTGAACCAAGACTTGGCTCTTCTTCGTGAAGCTACGGACAACTTGAATGGCCAAATGGCGGCCAATGATGCCAACATGGAGTGGCGCATGGATAGCCTCGAGCGCGCCATCACCAACTTGGGTCGTCATCGCCGACACCACTCTACTTCATCGTCCTCAAGCTCGCCACAAGATTACTATTCTCATGGTGGCCTTTCGTCCTCAAGCTCCTCTTCAAGGCATGAAGACCATCATCGACCTCATCGCCCACAAGCTCGTCATGAAGACTCCCGCTCCAACTCTAGGCGTGGAGAAATACATCGCCATGCTCGTCCACATGAGCGTCCTCCACAAGACCAAGTCCTTCAACAAGATCGTCACCAAGCGGATCGCCATGCCCACCATGGGCGTGATGGCCATCCCCAAGACCAAGGTCCTCAAGATCAACCTCGGCGAGATCTCTGTCGCCACCCTCGCCATGACCAACGTGGACGAGGAGAGCTACACCATGATCAAGATGAGAGACCCAACATTGAGCATCGTCCTCAACCGCGACAAGATCTTCAACCACATCCTCACCGTGAACCAAGTGAAGCAAGCGTTCATCTTCAACGCCAACCCAATGCTATGGTTGGCCGAAGAAGACCTCCTATTCCTCCTCTAGCCGCAAGAGATGAAGGCGCCCCTCCTCGTAGAAGAACCTTGGAGGATGAAGAGAACATGTATGGCAAACTCAAGTTCAACATGCCCAAGTTCAAAGGTGAAGACGACGCCGAAGCCTACCTCTCATGGGCACTCAAGGTGGACAAGATCTTCCGCATCCACAACTACTCCGGTGCCAAGAAAGTGGCTATGGCATCACTCGAGTTTGAAGACTACGCCAACACTTGGTGGGAGCAAGTCCTCACTCTTCGAGAAGAAAAGGGTGAACCTCCTATTGACACTTGGGAAGACATGAAGAAAGAGATGCATGCTCGCTTTGTCCCCACGCACTACATGACCGACCTCTTCAACAAGCTCCAAAAGTTGAAGCAAGGCACCAAGACCGTTGAAGAGTTCTACAAGGAGATGGAGCTCACTATGATGCGAGCCAACATCCAAGAGTCCGAGGAACAAACCATTGCTCGCTTCTTCAATGGCCTTACTTACCCCATCAAGAGGATCGTCGAGTTCCAACCCTACTCCAACATGGTTGAGTTGGTCCACCAAGCATCGAAGGCCGAGCGCCAAGTGATTGAGGACATCAAGTACTCCAAGGCCAAGTCCTATTTCTCCTCCAAGCTCGCTACATCGACTCCTACTACAACATCAACTCCTCATGCTCCAAGTGCCAAGGCCGACGCATCCTCTACACTATACAAGAAACCGACTATCCAAAGTCCCATGAAGCAAACGGTCTCCTCCACCGCCTCCTCTAAGGCATCCACGGGACCCTCTAGTGTCACTTGCTTCAAGTGTGGCACCCAAGGTCACAAATCATTTGAGTGCAAGAACACCAAGGTTATGATCACTATGGAGAATGGTGACATCGAGACGTTTGATGAGGATGAATATGAAGCCCTTGTGCAAGCCGCCGTGGAAAGTGAAGAAGCTTATGAGCAAGAAAGTGGAGAAGATCCTCTCTTATGTGAGCATGACCCAAGTCCCTCACTTGTGGTCACAAGGGTGCTAACCACACAACCTCATGCTATGGAAGAACAACGATGCAACATCTTCCAAACCCGTGCCGGAATTGGTGGCAAGTCGATCAAGGTCATCATAGATGGTGGAAGTTGCCATAACCTTGCGAGCACCGAGTTGTGTGAGAAGCTCAACCTCACTCTACACAAGCATTCTCACCCTTACCATATCCAATGGTTGAGTGACAAGGGCAACGTCAAGATACAACATACCGTCACCGTCACTTTCAAGATTGGACCTTATGAGGACACTATTGAGTGTGACGTGGTACCCATGACGGTGTGCCACATGTTGCTTGGCCGCCCTTGGCAATATGACAAGAAGGCTATACATGATGGACTCTCCAACACATACACCTTCAAGGTCAACGACAAGAAGTTCGAGTTGCGCCCGATGACTCCTAGCCAAATCATCGCGGATAATGCGAAGGCTTTAGCGAGGGCACAACTCCGCACCCACCATAGTGAGATAAGAGGAGAGGGAGCGACCCACCACAAAGATAGTGAGCGCCACAAGCCATATATGAGTGAGTCCAAGAGTGTCCTTCTAGCCACCAAGAGTGAGTGGAGAGAGCTCCAAGAGAACCCATCCACCATATTGCACTACGTGCTCATATGCAAGGGACCCTCGACGGCGACTAACGACTTAACCAACATTCCTCCGTCTTTGTTGTCTCTTTTGCAGAAATTTCAAGATGTCTTCCCCGACGAGCTCCCTCATGGACTACCACCACTCCGAGGCATAGAACACCGCATCGACCTCATACCCGGCGCTCCGCTCCCAAACCGTGCCGCCTACCGCACCAACCCCGAAGAGACCAAGGAGATCCAACGCCAAATTCAAGATCTCCTCGCCAAAGGGTACGTCCGCGAAAGCCTTAGCCCTTGTGCGGTTCCCGTGATTCTTGTGCCTAAACCGGATGAGACGCAACAGATGTGTATGGATTGTCGCCCCATCAATGCCATTACCGTCCGTTACCGCCATCCCATTCCGCATTTAGATGACATGCTTGATGAACTTAGTGGTGCCACGATTTTCTCTAAAATCGATTTGCGTAGTGGTTACCATCAAATCCGCATGGCTATTGGTGATGAATGGAAAACAGCATTCAAGACCAAACTCGGTCTCTATGAATGGCTCGTTATGCCTTTCGGTCTTTCCAATGCACCATCTACTTTCATGCGCCTCATGAATCACATCTTGCGTCCTCTCATTGGCAAGAGCGTGGTTGTCTACTTCGATGATATTCTTATTTATAGCAAAAACCTCGAGGACCATGTGCAACATGTGTGATACGGGCTAAGCCCGTGTGGGTTGCCCGATCTCACGAATTGACCCGGGTGAGTGTGATTGCGGAGGGGGATTCGCGGGGAAGTGGATGAACGCGAAGAACACGATACAAACACACGCACACACACAATCGGTTATCCTCGTTGGCCCGATACACCAACTCGATAGAGGTTGCGAGAAAAGACCTTCCGGTAGAAGTCCCGCAAAGAGATCGACAAATCGAAGCACGCGAGATCTAGAAGGGTGAAAAGACCGGAAGGTTGATAGAAGTGCAAGCAAAAGACCAAAAGGTAGAAGTGCAAGCAAAAGATCAAACAAACGGTAGAAGTCACCAAAGAGATCTTCACGAGTCGATAAGGAGCCCGGGTGATACAATAGGAATTAACCTAAGGTGGGGGTTACCCAAATCCACAAAGGGATAGTAGAGGCATAAGCCAATTCATCTAAACATCATCTCTCCCTCATGAAGGTGGGGGTGGAGGTCTATTTATAGGGAACCACTAAGGAGGGGTAGTTTGGTAACTGGGTACAAACAGTCAGGGCCACCGATGGGCAGATGGACGGTCCAGATCGATGCTGACTTGTTGGGGCGGCAGTGCCGGTGGAGGCAGGGCGGCAGTGCCGGCGCGGGCGTCGAGCGGGTGGCTTGGCGGCGATGCGGCGATCCAGCCGGCAGTGCCGGGGTCGGCGGCAGTGCCGGCCTGAGGTGGGCGGCAGTGCCGGCCCTGGAGCTCCATGCTCCTCTTCCTCCTTCTCTTCCATGCCTCCGTGATATCGGCCTTGCGTCCTCGGGTCTCCATGGCATTCTCTCTTTCCTCCGTACTTGTCGTCGAGTTCCTATCATCAAGAAGTGACGGAGTATGAAGTAGTATATCGTTCCAAGTAGGCGATTCGAGGCACGCGTAAAGGAGAAGATTCACCTTAGCGTGCCGTCTTGTCGATGAAGCACATGATGAAGCGAAGACCGTAGGTCGGGCTACATCATCTCCCCCCACTTGAAAAAGAGTCGTCCTCGACGATAAATCTTCATGAACGTGTAGAGGAGGTAGATGACACCAACGCTTGAATGTCGCTTCACTTGTCAAGAGCCCTACCAATAGCACAAGAAAAGCCAAGCAACACTCAAAGCGTAGCCAATGTTCCACGGGTTTAGCAAGATAGCGCAAGTAGAAGGAGGTCACCTTAGCAAGATGTCGGTGTGCTCTCATTGCGAGATCTTGTGTAGTAGATGTATGGGGTTGAACCCATTCGTTGACGCTCATCCATATGTCACATGTACCTTCACACAACAAAGACCAAGCAAAGTATATGTGTGCGTGATAGAGGAGCATATCATCAACGACATGTCCATTCATGTTCACAACACCGTTAGCACAACACAAATTTATCAAGAATAATGCATGTGCATGGTCAATGTGTAAGAACTCCATATGAACATCTTCTAAGTGCGGGAACACAAAAACTCCAAAATGTGAGACGACCACGGTGTCCATCTCATGTAGAAATCCATTTTCATTGTTGCACTCAAGGCATCGGAAAGAGAAAGTGTTCAACATCCTTGAAGCAATAAGTGGAGAATTTGGCAAAAACACATACGGAAGAGTGTCCAAAATATCATCAACATGTGTGCACACAAACCATTGGAAAGAGAAATTGGTCCTCATATTTGGTGCAACACACAACATATCTTTCAAAAAGTTCATCAAGAAAACATTTGCACAACCGTGCGTGCCAACAAACCAAATGAAAGAGAAATTGGTCAACTTGTTTGAGGCAACACCAACGGTAAGAATCACATCATCATGCTTGCAAAAGAACCATGAGAAAGAGAAATTGTTCGGCATGTTCAATGCAAAGCATGGGAAAGGTATTAGAGCCGGGTTCGATCTTGAACTTACGTGTATTATGCTCTCTAGAGCTCTCTTTGTCAACTCGTGCTCAATCGAGGTTGACATTGGCATTCTTGTACCTACACACACAATAGGCAAAGCAAAGAACGTGTGTGCATGGTATATGAACACATCATCCATCATGATGGTCCATCTCTTTTGCACATCACCATTAGCGTTAAGCAAAGCATCATAATAGATATGGTGAATATGCGGAGTAAACATGGGAACATGCTCAACATGGATATATGCAAAGTCTCCAAAATTTGAGAGAGCTATGGGGGCAATCTCATTTACAAGCATATTAACATCATTGCAAACCAAGCATTGGAAAGAGCAAGTATTCAACATTTTGGTTGCATTAATGGGAGAGTATTGCAAGCATCTAGCACAAAACATGTTCAACATTTGATCATGGTTGTCGACAAACCTAGGGAAAGAGCAATTGTTCATCAAGGTTGTCACAACACAAGCATTAGCATCATCATTTTCATTGCAAGCAATACATGGGAAAGAGCAATTGTTCAACATATTGCAAGCAATAGGAGAGAAAGTGAAACTCTCATAGCATGGCATGGACATATTATCATAAGCAACTACTTCCACATGATCAACAATGGTGGTATCACAAGTATCACAAGGGAAAGTGAAAGAAGCATATGACATAGCAATAGGATCATCCAACTCATGCATGCACTCATCAAGCATCATGTCCACTAGTGGGATCATGGCATCATCAACACCCATATAGGTACCTTTGTAGTCCGACTCATTTGAAGTGGGTGTTGTGGAAGAGGTAGGCTCCTTGTGGCCTCCATGTTCATCTTCAATCAAGCATGGTGTGATAGCATCATCTTCATGCACCATGTACATCTTCTTTTCCGTGATCGGGAACTCGTCATCCATGGGACCTAATGAGACACAAGGAAACACACTAGAGGTAGAGGGTAAGTTGTTAGAATTCGAAATGGCCTCACATGACCTATCAACTACCTCTCTCATCTCATGTTGTGTATCACTCATGCTCTCCAAGTGTATGCACTCAAGCTCACATATAGTGGATGCACTCATCTCACATATAGTGGAGTTGCTCCTCTCACATATAGTGGAGTCCTTCATCTCCATGGCAATGGCGTCGTCGATGTCCGAGCAACCTAGCAAAGAGGAAGACAACACAAGAGGAGTAGAGGTTAATGTGTTAGAAATCAAAGCGTCCTCACTCAACTCATGTGGTGTGTCACTCTTGCTCTCAAGGTGTTTGAAGTAGGATTTGCACTCGGCTTTATCTTGGGTGGTCATATTGGCTTCAAGAGCTTCTAGCTCGGCAAAGTAGGCTCTCATCTCGGCCTTATCTTGTGGGGTCATTTTGGGTGGCTCTCACTAGGAAGTGTGTATGGATGGTGGAAAGAGAACTACCAAAAGGTCAAAACTCGCAAACCAAAATCGAGAAAATGGTTCAAGTTAGAGAATAATCGATATGTACTCACACACACACTCAAAGCACACGCAAAAGGCTAAGAACTCTATATGGTGGTAGGTGAGGAAGTGAATAGCAAACGAAAAGAACCAAAGAAAATGTCTATTGTCAAATGTGGGTAAGATCCAAAGTCAAATGTCAAAAGCGGTGATCTATGTCAAGAAAACACGGAAACACACACAAGGAAGAACAATGGGGTTAGCGCGACCAAGGAAGTGAGCAAGTAACAAGATGGTCCTAACAAAGACTATTAGCTCGGTGTCGCGCCAACACAAGAGAGACTGTAGCTTGGTTGCATATGAGAGAAGCAACTAGATTTGCACAAATGTCACTCTTCTCTTTTCTCTCTTAGTGCTCACAAGCTTTGCACTCCTTTGTATCGGTGGACACACACTCTTTTTGTATTTCCTTTTCCTTTTTCTCTTTTTTTTCTTCTATGCTTAGAAGCTTTCTTTTTCTCTATATATATGTCACACTCTTTCTTCTTTTGTGTATCTTTCTCACCGAGCTTGCTTCGGAGCTTTGCTCAACACAACGCACACACACCCTCTCACGGTCGTGACAATTGTGCAGTGCTTCGCAACACTCGGAAGCCACTCTCAATGGGATAGGTACACAAAGAAAGAAACGGGGCTACAAGGGGAGGCAAGTTATACCTATTGATGTTAGGCGGTGTCAAGCACACGAACTTGCGATGGCGAAGTGGTGGTGTCGATGACGATGGCGAAGTTGCGCCGGAATCCGGGGTGCCAACGGTGTCGTCGCGGTGTTGATGTAGGCGCGGAAGCGAAATAGACAACCGATGCACTCCAAATCGGAAACCGAGCAAATTATGTCAATGCCCGAAAAGTTGGGTCAAAACGAGCGGTCGAAAGTTGGGCTCAAAAAATCGTCAAAAATTAGACGTAGACTATGTGGAGTCGTTGGAGGATGTTGGTAAAGTTTGGTGCCAAACGGACGCCGGAAAGTTGTCAAAATTTGGGGCAAAAAGATGGATCAGAATTGGACCAAACTGAAATCAGGAACACAGCACAGAGCGGCAGTGCCGTGGTGTGTCTACCGGCACTGCCGGGGTGATCGGGCCGGCACTGCCGGGGTCAGGCTGATTTTGCTCAGATGATTGGCCTGCGCGTGTGGAAAATGGAGGAGCTGCAGATGGCCTGGGCAAAATTGCTGCGCGCAATGGAGATGCAGGAGGTGGTTCAGCGTGCGGAGGAATGGGGCTTCGTGGTTGGCCGCTTGTGCGGGCGTGGCTGCTGCAGCCTTGTGCTGCTGGTCGAGCGGGTGCGTGGAGCGGGCGGCCAGGGGCGAGCGGCAAGAGCTGGGCGGTGGTCTGGTGGAGCGGGAGCAGGTGGTGGCCGGCGGCCTTTGTGTGCGCGGACGCGCGTGTGCTGTTGCGGGCGGTCTGGCGGCGGCTTGTGGGTGCAGCTCGGCTGAGCGGAGCGGGCAGTTGGCGGCGGCGGGCGGGCCAGGGGCAGGCGCGCGGCGAGCTGAGCTGGGTGAGCGGAGGAGCTGCTGCGCGGGGTGGGAGCCGGCCGGTAATGGAGCAGCGGAGGGAATCAAGGAAGGGTGGCGGCGGGGTAGCCCAGCGGCAGTGCCGCTCTACAATGGCCGGCAGTTCCGGGTAGGCCGGCAGTGCCGGTAAAACGGGGCCGGCAGTGCCGGTCGTGGACGACTGGACGAACCGGGGACGAACGCAGCGGAAATTGAGACGAAAATCCGTCGATTCTGAGCGAAATACAAGGAATTTGACGGTGAAATTTGGAGGAGATGTAGATCAGCACTAGAGACAATAGATCTGTAGACCAAAACCACAAACAACTCAACAAATCCAGAGATCCAAATTCGAGCTATTTTTTGGGGCAAAATTTTTTGGGAAATTTTTGGGCGAAATTGGTGAAATTGGAGGATCAAATTCGTGGCAACCTTTGCTCTTATACCATATGATACGGGCTAAGCCCGTGTGGGTTGCCCGATCTCACGAATTGACCCGGGTGAGTGTGATTGCGGAGGGGGATTCGCGGAGAAGTGGATGAACGCGAAGAACACGATACAAACACACGCACACACACAATCGGTTATCCTCGTTGGCCCGATACACCAACTCGATAGAGGTTGCGAGAAAAGACCTTCCGGTAGAAGTCCCGCAAAGAGATCGACAAATCGAAACACGCGAGATCTAGAAGGGTGAAAAGACCGGAAGGTTGATAGAAGTGCAAGCAAAAGACCAAAAGGTAGAAGTGCAAGCAAAAGATCAAACAAACGGTAGAAGTCACCAAAGAGATCTTCACGAGTCGATAAGGAGCCCGGGTGATACAATAGGAATTAACCTAAGGTGGGGGTTACCCAAATCCACAAAGGGATAGTAGAGGCATAAGCCAATTCATCTAAACATCATCTCTCCCTCATGAAGGTGGGGGTGGAGGTCTATTTATAGGGAACCACTAAGGAGGGGTAGTTTGGTAACTGGGTACAAACAGTCAGGGCCACCGATGGGCAGATGGACGGTCCATATCGATGCTGACTTGTTGGGGCGGCAGTGCCGGTTGAGGCAGGGCGGCAGTGCCGGCGCGGGCGTCGAGCGGGTGGCTTGGCGGCGATGCCGGGAGCGATCCGGCAGATGCCGGGGTCGGCGGCTTGCCGGCCCGAGGTGGGCGGCAAGGTCGCCCTGGAGCTCCATGCTCCTCTTCCTCCTTCTCTTCCATGCCTCCGTGATATCGGCCTTGCGTCCTCGGGTCTCCATGGCATTCTCTCTTTCCTCCGTACTTGTCGTCGAGTTCCTATCATCAAGAAGTGACGGAGTATGAAGTAGTATATCGTTCCAAGTAGGCGATTCGAGGCACGCGTAAAGGAGAAGATTCACCTTAGCGTGCCGTCTTGTCGATGAAGCACATGATGAAGCGAAGACCGTAGGTCGGGCTACATCAATGTGAGAGAGGTCTTGTGCATCTTGCGTCATGAAAAGCTTTATGCTAACCTCCCCAAGTGCACCTTTGCTCAAAACAAATTGGTTTTCCTTGGCTTTGTGGTTTCCGCTAATGGGATTGAAGTTGATTCTTCCAAGGTGGAGGCCATCCACAATTGGCCTACTCCTACAAATGTTGGTCAAGTCCGAAGCTTCCATGGACTTGCCGGTTTCTATCGTCGCTTTGTGAAAGATTTTAGCACCATTGCTTGCCCTTTCAATGAGCTTACCAAAAAGAATGTTCCGTTTGTTTGGGGCAAGGCCCAACAAAATGCTTTTGATGAGTTGAAGAAACGCCTTACCGAAGCTCCCCTTCTTGTTCTTCCAAATTTTGCAAAAACTTTTGAGATTGAGTGTGATGCAAGTGGGCTTGGTATTGGTGGTGTTCTTATGCAAGAGGGCAAACCCGTGGCATACTATAGCGAGAAGTTGGATGGCGCACGCCTCAACTATCCTATATATGACAAGGAGCTCTACGCTTTGGTTCGTGTTCTTGAAGTTTGGCAACACTATCTTTGGCCAAAAGAGTTTATCATTCATTCCGACCATGAGTCCTTGAAATATTTGAAAAGCCAACACAACTTGAACAAACGACATGCAAAATGGGTCGAGTTCATTGAGTCCTTCCCATATGTGATAAAATACAAGAAGGGCAAGGACAATGTTGTGGTGGATGCTCTTTCCCGCAAAAACACCCTTTTGCTAACTCGTTTGGATTTTCATGTTTTGGGACTTGAAGAGATCAAAGAACTCTATCCTTCCGATTCTTTCTTTGCTCCAATTTTTGAGAAGTGCTCCGTTGAGCGAGGAGTGGATGATTTCTATTTGCATGATGGCTACTTGTTCAAAGCTAACAAGATTTGCATTCCCGAGTCTTCGCTTCGAAAATTGCTTTTGCAAGAGTCACATGGAGGTGGTCTTATGGGACACTTTGGTCGAGAGAAGACATATGCCATGCTCTCAACCCACTACTATTGGCCAAGAATGTACCGCGACGTCGAACGCCTTTGCCGCCGGTGCACCACATGCTTACAAGCTAAGTCTACCTCCAACCCTTATGGCCTTTACACTCCTTTGCCTATCCCACATGCACCATGGACCGATATTAGCATGGATTTTGTTCTAGGATTGCCTCGTACTAAGCATGGTCATGATTCTATATTCGTGGTAGTGGATAGATTCTCTAAGATGGCTCATTTCATACCTTGCCATAAGAGCGACGATGCTTCACACATTGCTTCTTTGTTTTTCAGGGAAATTGTTCGCTTACATGGAGTACCGCAAAGCATTGTGTCGGATCGAGACGTCAAGTTCATGAGTTATCTTTGGAAGTCGCTCATGGCAAAGTTTGGAGTGAATCTCTTATTCTCATCATCCTCGCACCCGCAAACGGACGGCCAAACGGAAGTGGTCAATCGAAGCCTCTCCACCCTCCTACGCATTCTCGTGAAGAAGAACTTGAAGTCATGGGAAGAATGTCTTCCACACGCGGAGTTCGCCTACATCCGCGCCAAGCACTCGACTACATCAAGGAGTCCCTTCATGGTCATCTACGGGTTTGAGCCGCTCACGGCACTCGACATACTCCCGCTCCCCCTTCATGAGCGGATCAACATGGATTTCGACAAGCGCACCGCCGCCGTGAAGAAACTTCATGAAGAAACAAGAGCTACCATTCAAGAACATGTGCGTCGTCAAGCTACCCGCCTCAACGCCAAGAAGAAGGAACGCATATTTCAAGAAGGCGACCTCGTTTGGATCCACCTCCGGAAGGAAAGATTCCCTCATGAACGCAACTCGAAGCTCAAGCCAAGAGGAGATGGCCCCTTCAAGGTCCTCAAACGCATCAACAACAACGCTTACGTCATCGACATCCCCACCTCCAAGTACTTGGTGAGCAACACATTCAACGTTGCGGACTTATCGCCATATCATGGAGATGAGGAGGAACAAGAGTCGAGGACGACTCTTTCCCAAGGGGGGGGAGATGATGCAGGGTGGCCTTCGGTCACTCCCACACCAAGACCAACAAGTCCCCCAAGTGGACCAATGACGAGAGCCCGAGTTAAAGCTCTTCATGATGAGGTGAACTCGCTCCTTACCACCCTTGATCTCGGTACCCCTTTGGATGGATTACTACCTCATGCCGACGTGCTATGTGTCATTAGGTACAAGGAGCATCAAGATCACGGAGTGGAGGACACACCATGGTCAAAGGGAGGAGAGGAGCAGCTGGACGCGAAGATGGACATGGAGCTGGACCGGAAGTCGCCCGAAGAGCACAACGAAGAGAAGTTGGCCGGCCGGTCCAGAACCCGGTCTGACCGGCCTCCTGACCGGGCCCCGGTCCGTAACCCGGTCCGACCGGCCTCCTGACCGGGCCACCCGGTCACCAACCGGGTTTTGCGCTTGTGCCATCCGGCGCTATCCAGGGCCCCGGAACCTCGTCCGGTCGTCGCCGGTCCCAGGCCCCGGTGCGGACCGGCCTGCCCGGTCCCAGGCCCGGTCTGACCGGCCTCCTGACCGGCCTGCACGACTTAAGTCGCCAAATCGGCCCGAACTTGTTTCACTTGTACCTTTTCGGCCCGTGACGCCTTGTAAGACTATATAAGCACCCCAGGCGCCCCTTTACCTCTTTAGACTTGTTTTGAACTCAAACCTACCTTTGAGCTTAGTCTCCCTAGGGTTATCATCCCTCTGTAATCAAGGCACCTTGGTTGTTGATTTGGATCTTGTTGAGTGAGATTCTAGTACAAGTTACTCTCTCTCCCTCACCAAGCTCTTCTTCTACAATCCCAATCTCTCTCCGGGAATTATACCACGTGTCTCTTCCTCGGAGATTCTATTGGCGTGGTCCATCGAGCCACGGAGGTAAGCATCGGGTGTATCGGGTTGGTGTGCGTGCGTGAGTCTCGGAGTTCCTCGTGTTCGTCGTGTTCTTCGTGTTCCTCGCGTTCTTCCATCTTCCCCCTTGGTTTCGAAGTCAATCCGCGAGATCGGGCCACACACGGGGTCTTAGACCTCATCAGCTTTACTCATAATGTTCATGGCGAAGGTTGAAACTGCTTCGTTAAATTGTTATATGGTTGGAAACGGGAAATGCTACATGTGGTAATTGGTAAAATGTTTTGGATAATGTGATACTTGGCAATTGTTGTGCTCATGTTTAAGCTCTTGCATCATATACTTTGTACCTATTAATGAAGAAATACACAGAGCTTGCTAAAATTTGGTTTGCATAATTGGTCTCTCTAAGGTCTAGATAATTTCTAGTAAGGGTCGAACAACAAGGAAGACGGTGTAGAGTCTTATAATGCTTACAATATGTCTTTTATGTGAGTTTTGCTGTACCGGTTCATACTTGTGTTTGTTTCAAATAACCTTGCTAGCCTAAACCTTGTATCGAGAGGGAATACTTCTCATGCATCCAAAATCCTTGAGCCAAACACTATGCCACTTGTGTCCACCATACCTACCTACTACATGGTATTTCTCCGCCATTCCAAAGTAAATTGCTTGAGTGCTACCTTTAAATTTCTATTCTTTATCTTTGCAATATATAGCTCATGGGACAAATAGCCTAAAAACTATTGTGGTATTGAATATGTACTTATGCATCTTATCTCTTATAAGTTGCTTGTTGAGCGATAACCATATTCCTGGGGACGCCATCAACACTTTGTTGAATATCATGTGAGTTGCTATGCATGTTCATCTTGTCTGAAGTAAGGGCGATTTACCATGAGTTGAATGGTTAGAGCATGCATATTGTTAGAGAAGAACATTGGCCGCTAACTAAAGCCATGATCCATGGTGGAAGTTTCAGTTTTGGACAATTATCCTCAATCTCATATGAGAATATTAATTGTTGTTGAATGCTTAAGCATTAAAGAGGAGTCCATTATCTGTTGTCTATGTTGTCCCGGTATGGATGTCTAAGTTGAGAATAATCAAAAGCGAGAAATCCAATGCGAGCTTTCTCCTTAGACCTTTGTACAGGCGGCATAGAGGTACCCCTTTGTGACACTTGGTTAAAACATATGTATTGCGGTGATAATCCAGGTAATCCGAGCTAATTAGGACAAGGTGCGGGCACTATTGGTATACTATGCATAAGGCTTGCAACTTGTAGGATATAATTTACATGATACATATGCTTTATTACTACCGTTGACAAAATTGTTTCTTGTTTTCAAAACCAGAGCTCTAGCACAAACATAGCAATCAATGCTTCCCTCTGCGAAGGGCCTTTCTTCTACTTTTATGTTGAGTCAGTTCACCTATTTCTCTCCATCTCAAGAAGCAAACACTTGTGTGAACTGTGCATTGATTCCTACATACTTGCATATTGCACTTATTATATTACTTTATGTTGACAATATCCATGAGATATACATGTTATAAGTTGAAAGCAACCGCTGAAACTTAACCTTCCTTTGTGTTGCTTCAATACCTTTAATTTGAATTTATTGCTTTATGAGTTAACTCTTATGCAAGACTTATTGATGCTTTACTATTCATGAAAAGTCTTTGCTATATGATTCAATTGTTTACTCATTGCATTAACATTGCTTTGAATCGCTGCATTCATTACATGTGCTTACAATAGTATTGATCAAGATTATGATGGCATGTCACTTCAGAAATTATATTTGTTATCGTTTACCTACTCGGGACGAGTAGGAACTAAGCTTGGGGATACTGATACGTCTCCAACGTATCGATAATTTCTTATGTTCCATGCTACTTTATTGATGATACCTACATGTTTTATGCATACTTTATGTCATATTTATGCATTTTCCGGCACTAACCTATTAACGAGATGCCGAAGAGCCAGTTGCTGTTTTCTGCTGTTTTTGGTTTCAGAAATCCTAGTAAGGAAATATTCTCGGAATTGGACGAAATCAACGCCCAGGATCTTATTTTTCCACGAAGTTTCCAGAAGTCTGGAGAGGAAACGAAGTGGGGCGACGCCACACCAGGGCGGCGCGGCCCAGGCCCTGGCCGCGCCGGCCTGTGGTGTGGGCCCCTCGTGGCGCCCCTGACCTACCCCTTCCGCCTACTTAAGCCTTCGTCGAGAATAACTCCAGTACCGAGAGCCACGATACGGAAAACCTTCCAGAGACGCCGCCATCGTCAATCCCATCTCGGGGGATTCAGGAGATCGCCTTTGGCACCCTGCCGGAGAGGGGAATCATCTCCCGGAGGAATCTTCACCGCCATGGTCGCCTCCGGAGTGATGTGTGAGTAGTTCACCCCTGGACTATGGGTCCATAGCAGTAGCTAGATGGTCGTCTTCTCCTAATTGTGCTATCATTGTTGGATCTTGTGAGCTGCCTAACATGATCAATATCATCTATCTGTATTGCTGCATGTTGCGTTTGTTGGGATCTGATGAATATGGAATACTATGCTATGTTGATTATCAATCTATTATCTATGTGTTGTTTATGATCTTGCATGCTCTCCGTTGCTAGTAGAGGCTCTGTCCAAGTTTTTGCTTGTAACTCCAAGAGGGAGTATTTATGCTCGATAGTGGGTTCATGTCTCCATTAAATCTGGGAGAGTGACAGAAACCTCTAAGGTTGTGGATGTGCTGTTTCCACTAGGGATAAAACATCAATGCTATGTCTAAGGATATATTTGTTGATTACATTACGCACCATACTTAATGCAATTGTCTGTTGTTTGCAACTTAATACTGGAGGGGGTTCGGATGATAACCTGAAGGTGGACTTTTTAGGCATAGATGCATGCTGGATAGCGGTCTATGTACTTTGTCGTAATGCCCAATTAAATCTCACAATACTCATCATAACATGTATGTGCATGGTCATGCCCTCTTTATTTGTCAATTGCCCAACTGTAATTTGTTCACCCAACATGCTTATTCTTATGGGAGAGACACCTCTAGTGAACTGTGGACCCCGGTCCATTCTTTTACATCGAATACAATCAACTGCAATACTCGTTCTACTATTTTCTGCAAACATCATCATCCACACTGTACATCTAATCCTTTGTTACAGCAAGCCGGTGAGATTGACAACCTCACTGTTACGTTGGGACAAAGTACTTTGGTTGTGTTGTGCAGGTTCCACGTTGGCGCCGGAATCCCTGGTGTTGCGCCGCACTACACTCCACCGCCATCAACCTTCAACGTGCTTCTTGGCTCCTACTGGTTCGATAAACCTTGGTTTCTTACTGAGGGAAAACTTGCCGTTGTACGCATCACACCTTCCTCTTGGGGTTCCCAATGGACGCGTGCTGTACGCGTATCAATGACATAGCACCAATTTGACAAAAGTTTGGAAACTCAAATAGGCATCCATTCCCAAAACACTATTTGCAATAGTGTATGGCCCAACCTTGAGCACCACTTGACCCTCTCATGTCCCCTGGTCCCCTCCAGCACCAGTGCACCTAATAGAAACCCCAGGAACTAGCCAAACTAGGCCATGGCAATGCCATGCCGGCCACCTTGCATGTGCACATGCCTCTCTCCCTCTCTCTCAACCCTAGCACCTGCCACCGTGTCCCCCTGCTCCCTCACACCCTACTGAGCAAGCCTACCTCAGCCATGGCCGGAGAACGACCCGCCACCGTCGGGAACGGGACGCGCCCACGATGTCCAGAACGCGCCAGGGTGCACATCGGCACGCCTTGGACGCCGCAGAGCGGACACGTGCGCCGTCGACCCGGGGCCCCTCTCGCCCTCTCTGTCAACACCCGGATTTTTAAGTCCGGATGCCTATTATGTCATACATCGCAATCCCAGGAAATTGTTGTTGCGAGGCATAATAGTTAAGTACCACAGTCATCATTCATTACAAACCATAATGTCTTACAAATTAGAATCACATGATCCATATTACACGAATAGTTGATCTAATGATCAACGAACAAACACAAGTTCATAGCGGAAGCGTAAGATACAAGGACTCTCTAGTCCACAGGCCAATGCTTGACGTTAGAAGCTCCTAGTTGTGGTAGACGTCCTGCTGATCGTCATCCTCGTACTGCTGCTCGGCTTCATAGTCTGGCCATTTGAATAGCCAGGGACAAAGCCGTGAGTACTTTAAGTACTCGCAATCTAATACTAGTGTAAGTACTAACATTACTATTGAGAGTGTTCTAAGCTCTAAGGTTATTTGCATAAAGCCAACTTTATTTGATAAACATTTTAGTAAACCACTCCTCATGTGCTAACTAACTCAAGTGGGAACATTAGTGTCATTCCCACAACTCTGTTGTGATTCAATTTCAAAGTCACCGTTCAAAAATCAAGTTCAAATTCACCAGTCACATAGATATAAATTCTGATGACGGAAAAAGTATGGCCTTTCCAATTGTCCATATCCGCGGACGCGGCTATTCGAATAGTTCTACACTCTGCAGAGGTTGCACACTTGTGCCACAACATTTGATTACATCCGTCAGGGATAAAACCCCGAATAATCGTAACTCAGTACGCGGATCATCAACCGTTAACCTTTCACTTACACACCCTAGTATAGGCACCTCTCCCCATGAGCTTGGCCTCCCGGTGAAAACCAACTGTTAACCCGGGAACTGCACAGGGCTTGGCCGTACAATTCACCTCACTTCACATCATTTCTCAACAACGGAGGCAGCCTCAAGCGTAACCCCTATGACGTGTGTTCAGAGGGAACCCATACTAAGACACATAAATTTCCAGCTAAGCCTTACCCATAATCAGGTATTGTGGGGGTACTCAAAAATTGGAATGGTATCGCATCCAACTCAATCATCAGTTTTAGTCATTTCACCAAGTCAAAATTCATGTCATATTCACCTTCAAAATCTTTCAATGGAAGTGACTCATCATTCCAAGGTTTTCAACTTCATCATTTCATAAACACATGTTCCCATCTAGAGTAGTCATTTTTAATTTAGCACTAGCATCTAGGTAATGAGGGGTGCTAAGTACTTTGCTTTGCTTCTAGGATAACTTTGATACTCTTGTACTAATCCAATACTATCCAAGTGAATCATAAATCAAAAAGTACTTTGATAAAACAAAAGTAAATAAAACTTGTAAAGTAAAGCTGGGAAATAGGATCATAAACATTAAGTAAATGGGTAATGCTTTGCTCATGGTGAGCTTTGCACTTTGCAAGAGTATTATCTTGCCTTGGTTGGGGAATTGGTCAAAGTGGTCTTCTTCTCCTTGGAAGTAGACCTCCTCCTCCTCCTGGTACTCCTCGGTACTAGCGTCTAAAATACGAATACGGGGTACACAATTGTGGCACCCCCGGGATCAGGGTTAGACAAATACCAGATCTTCGTCTGACATAAGCCTAACCTAGAGCTCGAGAGACTACAGTGAGAGAATCGGTAACACAACAGTGACTCTACGACTCAAAAAGTAATACAAGCTCATAACTGAGCGAAGAACCAAAGTATTACAAGCAGAGGTCACTGACCTGACATACATCAATCAACGGAAGCGAAGTTATGCTATTAGACATAGCAAGATAGCAAAAGGCCTAAGAGGCCAGGAGCATAACGGCGACGTCCCAGCCCATAGATTCCAGGCTGCCACCTGGGAACCCCAAGCTACTCATCGATGTCGACTTAGAAAACACCATCTGTTGGAGCGACTTCGTCTGAAACAAGAGCATGCAAAGCTGAGTACAGAGACTCAGCAAGACTTAGTACAACCTTTTAGCAAAGCGAGTATGCGGGCTTTCTGTGGAGCTTCTTTTGCGTAAAGCCAGTTTTCCTTTGTAAGACAAGAGAGAGGAGAAGCTCGACTACTCAGAATCTTTAAAAGGGGATAAGAGAGCGACATCTCTATCTCTATTGATCATCATATTGTATCCACCAATCTTCATCATCTCGAACCACTATCCTCGGATTACCCCCTCAACACCCGAAGAAGGTATCCGTAAACACACATTGTTTGCCAAGTTTTACGTTGAGGTTAAAGTTCTCTATGATCTCCACGTCCGTTCCCAAGTCGTCCGTAACCGTGGACACGGCTTTTCGAAAAGATTTATAACCCTGCAGGGGTGCACAACTTTACCCACACGTGCCAACCGACTCTTAATGCCAAGCTATTAGCTCTCTTCCTTGGAAAGCTGGCAGAGGGTGGTCGACCACGACCTTTACCTTGCTGTCGCCGAGACCATGAGTCACGCGCTAAGGATTATTCCGCCGTAACGGGTCAAGTCCCGAAGTCGGTCCTTAACGATGTGAGGCGAGGTGGGTTTCCCCAGGGACTCTAACCCCAGCCACCACGGCCACGCTTACCTACCTGTATGCTATGCACCTTTTCACAAACATTTTTGATGCATATGTCCAAATAACGCGCAAACTATGTGACTCATGGAATCTACTAGGCAAGTTAGTGAGTCGAGAGGGTACCATAATAGGGCCTCGTGTGGTTGTACGCTCAGTCTTGGTTCAAGAGGCGAGAACTCGGTTCCTAGGGTCGGCAGAAACGAAACAACCCACCACACCCCAATGTGGCCTCTCGTCTGAGCCTTTAATCATGTTTAACAACATCTCTACACTTACCACGTCAACCTGTCATGCTAGATTCATTTCATTGTATGGCTCCAGTCCGAAGACCGGAGTAGTAGCGTAACAAACTAAGCATGGCTAAGCATAAAGAGATAAAGGCTCTAGCGATGCACACATGCCCAAAACTAGTTATGCTAGGAGCAGTGGATCAGGGTATTTGAGGCTACAAGGGTGGAACATGCAATAGATAGGGTAACTCTACCTATCGATAAAAGACAGTTGAATCGTATGCAATATATAGGAACCAGAGTAAAAGCATTTCGAAAACATATATGAACCAGGCTAGGGCTTGCCTTTGTCCCTGACAAACCGAAGTGGATCTTTGAAGATCCCATGCTTGACTTGTTCGTCGATGGACAAGTGTTGAGTTGCGTCGTTGTCGATCTTCATCGTCTCGGACTCGCGTTCTCTATCGATCGCGAAGAAGCAAACACTAGAAATCAAGAAGTAACATTCAATACATGGCATAATGCAACGCGCATAAAAGTATGAATGATATGTCATATTAAAGTTATTGAAACTAACCCTAATACATCATGGCCAAATTAAATGGAATTCGAATGCATAATACATTGCATTTCGATGACTTCCATAAAGTGGTATTTCGTTATTCTAACAAAATTGTTAATTGAAGTTGTTTAACTATGCATGATGATAGCATAAGTAGATAGGTTTCATTTTTCTGAACATTTTGACATATTATACACATTTTTCTGATTTAAAATGAAATAGTTATGAATTAAGCAAGAGTTAAACATTTTCTGAAAATTAGGAAAAGGAATTATGACGTGGGCATGACGTCATGATGACGTCAGCCACGCCATGAGCTCCCAATTGAGCTCGGGCGGGTTTCAATCCGCTGATTCGGAGGGCGATAGGGGCGCGCGCTAGGGGGAAAAGACGCGCGGCGACGCGGGGAACCTTTAGATGGCGGCGCCGCTCGTTTTGGGTCGCCGGAGCTTCGTCGGCGACGAAGTCCGACGGCGGCGGGCGCAGGTGCTTGTGGGGGCGGGGCTACAGAGCCAGAGGGAGAGGGCCGAGGACACCGGCGTGACGGGTAGCTCACCCTGAGCGCGACGGAAACGACGGCGAGGCCGGAGGTGGCCGGGAACACCGGCGAGAGGCGGTGGTCGGCGACGGAGGCGGAGCTCGATTCGCTCGCTTCGAGCCGCCTCGACCTGCGCTGGTTGGCGGGGATGGACGAGGACTCCACGGCGGACCTCCTAGGTTGCTCGGCCGGGCGCGGGGAGGAGTAGAACGGCGGCGCCGGCGAGGTCTGCGGGCGGTAGGGTTTGCTGCTTGGCTCACAGAGAGAGAGAGAGGAAGGAGGGAGCCAGGGAGAGGATAGGGATGAGGGGGAGACGTCGGGGGAGCGAGGCGCAGGACGCCTCCTTGCCTAGGCGGCGACAAGCAGGAGGTGGCGAGCGACGCCCAGGGAGCCTCCACGTAGGTGCTTGTCTCGTGGAGGAAGAAGACAAGGTCCATGTTTTGCAGATAACCCCCTGGTTTTGGAGATTTTCCAGAAAACTTCAAAACAGGGACATATCCAGTTTTATTTTGCTATTTGGCAACCTTTTGAAGATCTGAGATAACTCAAAAACTTTAGGGAAAATATTTAGTGGCCTGCCCAATAATTTGAGGATCCACATGTTTAAGTTTTCGAAGTTTGAAACATTTTGGGAGAATTTAAACAGAGGGAAGTTTGCATACATTTGGGTTTACACTTTATTGAAATGCAAATTTTCTTAATGCATTTTAAATAATGCTCATGAATGCACAAACAACTTCCTAATTAGGGTTTGCTAAACAGGGATGTTACAACTCTATCCCCCTTACAAGAATCTCGTCCCCGAGATTCCTAAGGTAGGAAAAGAGAAGGTAACAAGGACTACACCGGTCTTCGACGAGCTTATCGATACCATGCCGATCTTCTTTGTTGAGGAAGTTCATCCACGACACCATGAAGAAGTTGATCCCCAACACCATGAAGAACTCTTCATTTTGCTTTCTTCACTCTAAAGGAAAGAGGGAATGACACTAGATGGTGGATCTTTACAAAGATCGAGTATCTCATGGTCAACTCAATGAAGGAGTATTGAAAAACAACTCTTGAGTTAACAAACATGAAACACGTCAAGGTAAAGGAGGAGACTGAAGAAGTTTCAAATTTGGTAGGCAATTGCTCCACGCTTGAGAAGAATACAAAGGGACAAGATAGCGAAGACTTAAATTGCCTTTGATACCATGACGTGGCACATTTAGAAAGGGTGACTCGTTGAAACATAGAAGACTACCAACCAGAGCTACTTGGAATATAAGAATCATAGTCACTCTTTTGGTATGGGTGCATGAAACGATTGAAGTGTATTTCAAAAGGCTGGGGACCATAGATGGCTGACGAATTCACACAACGTGTGAATTGATTGGAATTTCAGGTATAAGCCAAATGAAGGGGAAAAGCATTGTCGATCGACATAGCAAGGATCACCGGGGAGTGAAATTTGTCCGAGCGAAGTTGTTGTCATTGGATAAATGATTTCAAGGGATTGACCTAGAGACATTTAGCAGCTCTTCTTATAAGGTTCTTCTTGATGTTCTAGACACCAATATTAGGCTATTGAATAGCCTTCAATAGGTCATCAAGCGGAGGTCAAGACTTCAGGATTTGAAAAGCATCATAAGGGCAAATCCTAGAATAAGTCACATAAGATCCTCATGGAGAGTGGTTATTCTTGATGATTCAAGATATTATGGCATTAGGCCTTCCGACTAATTGTGTTAACCACGACATCAATCTTGCCGGATTTACAAGGAGACCTATCCCAAAAATCCTTGAGAAACACCAACCATCATTGCCACTTGAGATTCAGCTTAGGTGAGGTGTAAAGATACTTTCGGACTTAGAATATTTGAATGTAAGATTTGCAACAGTTACCACCAAGGTAAAGTTGCTAGATTCTCAAGATATGGCAATGTCAAGCTCCAAAGGATTTGAGCTAGATTGTGTAATACATGTGGTTACAACTGCGATGGCAATTGCGTCCATATGAACTTGCAATGTAACACAAGTGAGTCCTTGTGGAGACATCAAATAAGATATCGAAGCTATTAAGTTTCTTCTCTTTCTTGAACAAACCAGTCAGTGCCTTAGCGTGCATAGAGGAAATTTCGAGACAGTGGAGGTGGCAACCTTCCATCTCATGAATACTTCGCACATGCATGACTGACTTGCGATGATTCCCGAGGAAAACAAAGGGAACTCGACTCAGATCCACGGCGACATCTTTCAGCAAATGCACGTGAACCAGAGAAGGTCACTTCCAACATCCAGAACACATACTTCGTGATGACACAAAGATGGTTCTCAAAAGTTTCCAATATTAGTGCCACTTGTTCAATGTGAACCTCTTTAGACATGGAGGAAATAAGAATTTCATTGATGGGCTCAATGACAAACTTATCAAGATACTCCAATGAGGGACTCATATTCCATATAGACTCGGCAGAAATATTGGTCAGACCAAGGACATGAAGGTATACTCAGACGAGACACCATGAGTATAAACATCATCAAATTAGTCCTTGGAACTGAGTTTGATTTGACGATAGCCCAGGCTCAAATCAAACACGGGGAAGATAGCATATCCACAAAGGAAACACTTTTGACTTCAACACAAACAACACTAGACATCCCTTTATGAAGGAACAAAGTTGGATAGAGCTCTTGTCTTTCAACTCTCCAAGTTGTTGTTTAAGCTCAACCAATTAGTCCTGGGTATATTGTACGGTTTCTTGGAGAAAGGAGTAGTTCACAGAAATAACTAACTCATGAACTCGATAACACGGTCATGTAACAACATGGTAATACTTCTAGAAAGACAACTAGAATATCACGAACCACCGATATATCACTGAGTTTGAGAGGGGATCTTGCTTTACAAAGCAACCGATGTGGTCTTAAGAGCTTTGGCATAACCTAACACTTTGACCGAATATGTGAGCCTGAACAAATGAACTTGGCAACACAATCAAACTTCGCTTAGTAATTAGCGAACAAATCATGCTAAGAATGACACAAATGTCATTGGATTTCGAAGCAATAAGAATTGCTAAGAATCTCGGATAGCCACATCAATAAGTACACCCCAACATTGCCAAGCACAGACAGCTCGGAGAAAGGGTGAATAAAGACGTGCAAGAGAATCACTTCGTCAATAAGGCCATGATACACAGCACGACCTCATGACATGGAAGAGGGTGATACTCTATAGTAGAACAGATCATAAGCTAACGAGGCTTCTTAATCTGCGGATTACAACACTTTGACCAAGTCTTTGAAATGGGCAAGGTACTGGAGTTTGTTTCTCCTGACATACCAAAGTGAAATGTCTTGACGAACCACAAGAGTAACATACACTGGAAAACACCAATGCACATTTACAACTTGGCTGCTAAGTAGCAGACAAAGGTTGGAAAGCTACTAAAGAAGAAGAACACGATCAGGATCATAATTCCTGAGAGGTAGATGCACAAGTAAACACTCTTGGGAAACTCATGCTGAAAAGGGAGGTATGGCAGAGTCACGGATATAGATGCGAGACTCACAAAGAGAACTCTTGTCGTGATCCATTTGGTTCAGTGAAAGAACCCCTGCGGTAGCTAGTGGAAGGGAAAGATCTTTGTTGTCGCAATTCAATCGCGACAAGTAACCACAAGCTTGAAGGATAGCTTCATTTGAATTTAGCCAGCTCGATGTAATGTTTGATCATTAACACCAGTGTTTAATGGAATGGATCTTGGGTTAAAGGCCAGCTTCATGTACTAAGATTCATTAGAATCGGCACAATCGGGGACCTTCAGTTCAAGTCCAAGGGTTAAAACCCGAGAAAGGAGTAACTACTAAATGAGTGACACAAAAGACACTTCGAGGTAGTAGTCACGATGTACCATCTAAAAGAAATGCATAGCTTCTGAAGTACCCAAGAAAATAGGAAGGAGGCATTCAAGGCGAAAGGAAACCTCGGAGCCTAGAACAGAAGGATGTGGAACCCACAAAATGGAGAGATCATGATGGAAAGAAATCTCTCTATTAGAACAACAAGGAGGATGCACAAAACACACTCGACTCTAGAGAACTCTGCACTAGGTCAACTGGTTTAGGAACGACATGCTCTTGAAGCACCTAAGTTTGAAACACTAGAGGAGATAGGAAAACTTTCAAATCAACACAAGGTAAGGCACCTTAGAATTAGAGCGATACCAGATAAGGAGTAAAAGGAAGCCTAATCAGAATTTTCGCAAATACTTTCAGCTTTCAAATAGTTTTCACAAACACTAGACTCAACATCGACCAGTAGAAAGAGTTTCCTACAGGCAGTCATGCTCTGATACCAAAACCTGTGGCACCCCCGGGATCAGGGTTAGACAAATACCAGATCTTCGTCTGACATAAGCCTAACCTAGAGATCGAGAGACTACAGTGAGAGAATCGGTAACACAACAGTGACTCTACGACTCAAAAAGTAATACAAGCTCATAACTGAGCGAAGAACCAAAGTATTACAAGCAGAGGTCACTGACCTGACATACATCAATCAACGGAAGCGAAGTTATGCTATTAGACATAGCAAGATAGCAAAAGGCCTAAGAGGCCAGGAGCATAACGGCGACGTCCCAGCCCATAGATTCCAGGCTGCCACCTGGGAACCCCAAGCTACTCGTCGATGTCGAATTAGAAACCACCATCTGTTGGAGCGACTTCGTCTGAAACAAGAGCATGCAAAGCTGAGTACAGGGACTCAGCAAGACTTAGTACAACCTTTTAGCAAAGCGAGTATGCGGGCTTTCTGTGGAGCTTCTTTTGCGTAAAGCCAGTTTTCCTTTGTAAGACAAGAGAGAGGAGAAGCTCGACTACTCAGAATCTTTAAAAGGGGATAAGAGAGCGACATCTCTATCTCTATTGATCATCATATTGTATCCGCCAATCTTCATCATCTCGAACCACTATCCTCGGATTACCCCCTCAACACCCGAAGAAGGTATCCGTAAACACACATTGTTTGCCAAGTTTTACGATGAGGTTAAAGTTCTCTATGATCTCCACGTCCGTTCCCAAGTCGTCCGTAACCGTGGACACGGCTTTTCGAAAAGATTTATAACCCTGCAGGGGTGCACAACTTTACCCACACGTGCCAACCGACTCTTAATGCCAAGCTATTAGCTCTCTTCCTTGGAAAGCTGGCAGAGGGTGGTCGACCACGACCTTTACCTTGCTGTCGCCGAGACCATGAGTCACGCGCTAAGGATTATTCCGCCGTAACGGGTCAAGTCCCGAAGTCGGTCCTTAACGATGTGAGGCGAGGTGGGTTTCCCCAGGGACTCTAACCCTAGCCACCACGGCCACGCTTACCTACCTGTATGCTATGCACCTTTTCACAAACATTTTTGATGCATATGTCCAAATAACGCGCAAACTATGTGACTCATGGAATCTACTAGGCAAGTTAGTGAGTCGAGAGGGTACCATAATAGGGCCTCGTGTGGTTGTACGCTCAGTCTTGGTTCAAGAGGCGAGAACTCGGTTCCTAGGGTCGGCAGAAACGAAACAACCCACCACACCCCAATGTGGCCTCTCGTCTGAGCCTTTAATCATGTTTAACAACATCTCTACACTTACCACGTCAACCTGTCATGCTAGATTCATTTCATTGTATGGCTCCAAATCAAGACCGGAGTAGTAGCGTAACAAACTAAGCATGGCTAAGCATAAAGAGATAAAGGCTCTAGCGATGCACACATGCCCAAAACTAGTTATGCTAGGAGCAGTGGATCAGGGTATTTGAGGCTACAAGGTTGGAACATGCAATAGATAGGGTAACTCTACCTATCGATAAAAGACAGTTGAATCGTATGCAATATGTAGGAACCAGAGTAAAAGCATTTCGAAAACATATATGAACCAGGCTAGGGCTTGCCTTTGTCCCTGACAAACCGAAGTGGATCTTTGAAGATCCCATGCTTGACTTGTTCGTCGATGGACAAGTGTTGAGTTGCGTCGTTGTCGATCTTCATCGTCTCGGACTCGCGTTCTCTATCGATCGCGAAGAAGCAAACACTAGAAATCAAGAAGTAACATTCAATACATGGCATAATGCAACGCGCATAAAAGTATGAATGATATGTCATATTAAAGTTATTGAAACTAACCCTAATACATCATGGCCAAATTAAATGGAATTCGAATGCATAATACATTGCATTTCGATGACTTCCATAAAGTGGTATTTCGTTATTCTAACAAAATTGTTAATTGAAGTTGTTTAACTATGCATGATGATAGCATAAGTAGATAGGTTTCATTTTTCTGAACATTTTGACATATTATACACATTTTTCTGATTTAAAATGAAATAGTTATGAATTAAGCAAGAGTTAAACATTTTCTGAAAATTAGGAAAAGGAATTATGACGTGGGCATGACGTCATGATGACGTCAGCCACGCCATGAGCTCCCAATTGAGCTCGGGCGGGTTTCAATCCGCCGATTCGGAGGGCGATAGGGGCGCGCGCTAGGGGGAAAAGACACGCGGCGACGCGGGGAACCTTTAGATGGCGGCGCCGCTCGTTTTGGGTCGCCGGAGCTTCGTCGGCGACGAAGTCCGACGGCGGCGGGCGCAGGTGCTTGTGGGGGCGGGGCTACAGAGCCAGAGGGAGAGGGCCGAGGACACCGGCGTGATGGGTAGCTCACCCTGAGCGCGACGGAAACGACGGCGAGGCCGGAGGCGGCCGGGAACACCAGCGAGAGGCGGTGGCCGGCGACGGAGGTGGAGCTCGATTCGCTCGCTTCGAGCCGCCTCGGCCTACGCTGGTTGGCGGGGATGGACGAGGACTCCACGGCGGACCTCCTAGGCTGCTCGGCCGGGCGCGGGGAGGAGTAGAACGGCGGTGCCAGCGAGGTCTGCGGGCGGTAGGGTTTGCTGCTTGGCTCACAGAGAGAGAGGAAGGAGGGAGCCAGGGAGAGGATAGGGATGAGGGGGAGACGTCGGGGGAGCGAGGCGCAGGACGCCTCCTTGCCTAGGCGGCGACAAGCAGGAGGTGGCGAGCGACGCCCAGGGAGCCTCCACGCAGGTGCTTGTCTCGTGGAGGAAGAAGACAAGGTCCACGTTTTGCAGATAACCCCCTGGTTTTGGAGATTTTCCAGAAAACTTCAAAACAGGGACATATCCAATTTTATTTTCCTATTTGGCAACCTTTTGAAGATCTGAGATAACTCAAAAACTTTAGGGAAAATATTTAGTGGCCTGCCCAATAATTTGAGGATCCACATGTTTAAGTTTTCGAAGTTTGAAACATTTTGGGAGAATTTAAACAGAGGGAAGTTTGCATACATTTGGGTTTACACTTTATTGAAATGCAAATTTTTCTTAATGCATTTTAAATAATGCTCATGAATGCACAAACAACTTCCTAATTAGGGTTTGCTAAACAGGGATGTTACAACAATCATCATACCAAACTAAGTGACTACACTATGCACACTCATGATCTACACACTTTAAGCTAGCATCACATTTTAATATTGAGTTGGTGGATGTGTTCTTTTTATCATTTAAGAAAAATAATTTCCTCTCATACTAATCTTGAATGTTACTTTGAATTATTCAGAGAAATAATTTCCTCTCATTATCTTATTAAGATTTAATTTCTCTTATGCATAATATGTGACCTAGGTTGACCCAAGTCAACCTCTTCACACTTACCATGTTGAGAAAATGATTTAAATGAGGTGAGCACCTCATACCATTTAATTCTAGCATATCAAAGATTTAATATCACCAACAATTTCTATGAGACCTAATTGACGAGAGTCTCTACTTCATTTGAAATTGGTGGTGACAAGATTTAAATGAGAGAAACTCTCTCATAGGATTTCTTAATAGTTTTGGACAATATCTTTGACTAGAAATAGCCATAAAGTCATTTAATTCAACTAGGCCATGATCATTCAAAGTAAGCATGGTATATTTTTGTGGAAACAATTAGTATATGTGAAGAGTGAATTATAGGAGTTGGAATTAATTGAAAAGCATTTATGGTTGATTTTTAAGAATTATTCTAAGGCAGAAAAGTCCCTGCCTTGTTTATTTTGTCACTTTAATTCTACAACAGATCTAGGGTTCAAACCAGTGGCATTGTGTAGATAATTTCATAAGGTTTCCAAATATATAAAATTTGCAAAATTTGGCCTAGTAGATTTCTCCCTATTGAATTTCAAAGTTTACATCAGATTGGGTTATTTCTCTATTTTTCAAATTTGAATTCAAACCGTGGGCTGGCGGGAGATCTTAACGGTCTAGGCAGAGAGAGAAGGAGATGGGCCGGCCCAGCTTCGCAGCGGGCCAGCTGACAAGGTGGGAACCACCTGTCAGTGGGTTTCCACGCGCGAAGCGGTACGTTGAATGGGAGCCGTGCGATTAGAGGGAGATCGCACGGTCAAGGAGCATCGTCGTCGACGGCGAGAAGGGGACTCACTGGCGGCGGAGGTAGGGGGTCGGAGCGGCCGTCGGAGCTCCGGCGAGCGTCGGAGTGGTGCGCCGCGTCATTGTCGAGGACGAGGATCTCCCTGGTAGCAGCGGCGTGTCCTGGGGTGGCCTCCTGCTCCGGCTTGCTCCGTGTACTGGCGGCGGCGGCGAGCTTGCGATTGGAGGTCTCCGGCGGCTAATTGAGCAGGGGTGGTGGTCGAGGCGAGTCTGTGGGAAGAGGGAAGGTGAGTGGAGTGCTCAATTTGAGGAGGCGGGGGCTCCTTTTATAGCAGCTCCGAGCAAGGGCGGAGGGTCACGGTGACGGTGGCGGTGGCTCTCTCCCGTCGATCAACGGCGTGGGCGAGTGTACGGCATCGCTTAGAAGGGCTCAAGGAACGTCACGGTGAGCTCGGAACAGCGTTCGGTGGTCAAGCATAGTGGCGAGTGTCACGCGTCGACGCGGTACTGTGGCGGACGTCGTCGTCCTCCTCGACGGCGACAGGGCATGGGAGAGCTCGGGGCAGCGTCTGGCGGGGTCCTGGTGCTGAGGTGAGTCATCGTGCAGGAGCTGGTGGCGAGGGACAGGCTGAGGCGACGAGGCGCAGCGCGCTCTGGCGCGTCCAGGGCGCTCGCCGTGCGCGCACTGGCGCGTGCATGGGCATGCCTGGGCGCGTCTGGGCGTGTTGATTTCTATAGGCTGCGACGCGATTTTTCAACGGGGCAAAGTCTGGTCGTGGTCAACTGAGTGAGAGGGAGAGAAGGGACATGGCGGTGCAGGCCAGAGGTGGCCAGAAATGGTGATGGCATGAGAGTGGCATGTCATGCCACGGCATGGCATGCTTTGGTCAAGTGGGCTTGCTCCAGTGCTTGGCAAGTGGAGGAGGTGATGCAGTGAGGTGAGAGGAGGGTCCAGAGCATCAGAGGAGGGCAGGCATGGACTTGGTCTCCTCCACAATTCGGTATGGGCATCAAATTTGTCCCTGCCCACCAAGTGTTTGTTAAAATGGCCGAAAGAACTTTATTTTTGAATTTTGCAATTCTTTTTGGTGGGTTGTAATCATATATTAAATGGAGTAGAATGGTGGTGGTTTGGTTCAATTTGGAGTTGGTTTGCAAAATCTCAATTTGCATATGATCTTGTATTTGTTTCAAAGTCCCTACTTTACTTGCTTGCCATTTGAATTTGAGACAGAGTTTGAGGTGGGTGTCTTGAGCAAAGTTGTAGTCCTTGATGAGATCTTGGAAGAGGTACAAAGAGTTGGCCAAGTGTAGAAAGAGAAAATTGAAAACCAGGGGCTCAAAGTGGGTATCATGCTGAAATTTGCACAAGTGACCATAATCACATGTGAGCTCAAATTTGATTCAAATTTGATTTGAATTGAGTTTGATTGTTTCCAAAAGTGTTAATAAGTGTTTAGTATCCATTTACAACCAATGGTGCAAAGCAAAATGGTCTAGGTTAAAGATTTGCAAATATGGCATAGGCCATATGTGTGTGTTGAGTTGATTTTTATATTTTATTTTCCATTTTCTTTTTTCTTTGTCTTTGGATGATCAAGTGATCATGGTTAGGGTTTTCGATTGAGAGTAAACACATAAGCAAGCATCATGGCAAAAGCACACTCAAATAATTAATAAGGTGAGCTATATGCATAGTCCTATATGATGAGAAAAAGTTTTTTGTTGGCTCTGATTTTTGGATTCTTGAATTCTCTCTCTTGTTCCTTTTTATTGAAACTTGGGATGCTACACTCTCCCTTCACCAGCTAGCTCCACTGGACGACCAACGCCCGCCAGACAAGCTCCCCTGGCTGCGCGCGCGCTGTCGCCGGCAACAGCATCGCCGCCCTTCTGCCACGTCCTCGCACGCGCCCGACATGGATAGACCCCGCCTATCTGAAAGTGCATGGAACCCCCATGTGTGGTTTTGGTAATTAACGACAATCCCTATGGACTAATGTTTGCATTGAGTTATATTTGTAGGAGTTGTCCATAGGCAATTCTTAAACCATATGTTGGCTTCAAGGTTGCAATAAGAAGAATTTGATGAAGGATATCAAGTGTCAAGTATGTCTTGAAGATGAAGATGAAGTGAGCCCTCAAGTTACTTCAAGACATCAACATGATGAAGAATGAAGAAATGAAGTGCAAGTTCAAGATGAGCCATCTCGAAAAGATCCTTTGCTTGAGTCTTGCCATCCAAATGAAGAAGATCAAGTCTCAAGTATGTCTTGAAGATGAAGATGAAGTGAGCTCTCAAGGTTAACTTCAAGACATCAACGAAATGAAGTGCAAGTTCAAGATGAGCCATCTCGAAGAGATCCTTTGCTTGAGTCTTGCCATCCTTATGGTGATCATGTATATGTGAAGATGCGCCGAAGAAGAAGCTCTCCCATGGTGGATTATGGGGGAGCAATCCACAAGACTTCGTCAAGCAAGCACAATCAAGAAAGGCGTTCCATCTTGTTGAGGTCAAGATCGTCGTCATCGAGCTCAAGTGGAATGCGCAAGTATAAGGTTTGCTCTTGATAGGGTTTCTTTCTCACCGGTCTCATAGTGTAGTTGGAGACCGGTTTATAGTTTAGTTGTCGTACTATCAAGAGGGCTCTCGAGTGAGTAACTCGATCGTATCGTTCGGAGAGAGCTCAAACCTTTGCATCCTCGCATCATCTTTCTTGGTTGTTATTTGGACCTTATCCATGTGATGTTTTAGAGCTTGTGCTTATTCTCATGACAAGCTCTAGTTCATCGAAAACGGATTTCGCATAGATCACTTGTTGCATTTTTGAGTTTGGTTCATCATCTTTCTTGGTTTTATTTGGATCTTATCCATGTGATGTTTTAGAGCTTGTGATTATTCTCATGACAAGCTCTAGTTCATTGAGAATGGTTTTTGCATGGATAACTTGTTGCATTTTCGAGATTGGAGGTTTTACCGGTATGTCTTTTTTAGATAGGTCAAACATTTCATCATTTGTTTCTATCCTCCCTAGTTGGACTATGATGTTTTCCTGCATGATCTTGTAGAGCTTGTTCCTAGCTTCAAAACAAGCCCAAGATCATCAAAATTGGAGTCCGGATGCTAAAGTTATGCCCGTTTTAGTTTTGGTGTTTCTGCAGTTTTCTGGGGGGCGGATAATCCGGCCTGAATACCAATTCCGGGCAAATATCCGGCCCGAGTCCAGGTGCGATTTTCGGGGGGCGGATAATCCGGCCCGGGGGCGGATTTTCCAGCCTGGGAGGTTCCAAACGGTCATATTTTGTTGGGAGTGGGTATATAAGACCCCCTTCTTCCTCCTTGGGCTGGTTGGTTCACTCTCTCTCTCTCTCTCTCTCCCCTCCATTGTTGTCCTTCAAAGCTTGCCCTAGTTCTTGATTCCTCCCATGATTCTTGCATATTCTTGAGGGAAAAGAGAGAGGAGATCTAGATCTACATCTTGACCAATCAAATCCCTCTCTTTGTGAGGGGAATCCACTAGATCTAGATCTTGGAGAAATTTGGTGTTCCTCTTATTTTGTTCTTCCTCTCTTATTCCCCCAATAGCTTTTGTAGCTTTGTTGGAATTTGAGAGAGAAGTACTTGAGCATCTTTGTGGTGTTCTTGCCATTGCATTTGGTGCATCGGTTTGAGTTTTCCACGGTGATTCGTGGAAGTGAAAGCAAGAAGGTTGTTACTCTTGGGTTCTTGGAACCCTAGACAGATTCTATGCCTTTGTGGCATCTTCGTGGTGTTCTTGGGGACTCCAATTAAGTTGTGGAGATTCTTCAAGGGCAAGGCCTTTGTGGCATCTTAGTGGTGTTCTTGGAGACTCCAATTTAGTTGTGGAGATTCTTCAAGGGCAAGCCTTTGTGGCAATTTGTTGGGAGCCTCCAATTAAGTTGTGGAGATAGCCCCAAGCTTTGTGCGGGTTCGGTAACCTCCCTAAGGTTGCACAGTGGATCGAGGACATCCCTCTTGGTGGGAATTCTCGAGGAGAATACGGTGGCCCTCGTGCATTTGGAGTGACTTGTCCTCCACACCGCTCCAACAGAGAGTAGAACTCGCAAGAGTGTGAACTTCGGGTTACATCGTCGTCTCCCGCTTGCTTCGGTTATTCCTATACCCGAGCTCTTTACTTATGCACTTTACTTTGTGATAGCCATCGTGCTTAAAGTTATATATCTTGCTATCACCTAGTTGCTTATATTGCTTAGCATAAGTTGTTGGTGCACATAGCTCTTTACTTATGCACTTTACTTTGTGATAGCCATCGTGCTTGAAGTTATATATCTTGCTATCACTTAGTTGCTTGTATTGCTTAGCATAAGTTGTTGGTGCACATAGGTGAACCATTGCTTAGAATAAGTTGTTGGTGCACATAGGTGAACCATAGTATATAGGCTTTGGGCTTGACAAAGTAAACGCTAGTTTTATTCCGCATTTGTTAAGCCCATCTCGTAAAAGTTTTAAATCGCCTATTCACCCCCCTCTAGGCGACATCCGTGTCCTTTCAATTGGTATCAGAGCAAGGTATCTCATTCTTAGGCTTCACCCGCCTTGAGAGTAAAGATGTCGGTTAGGGGATTAGTGCACAATAACTTGTTTATATTTGATGGCACAAATTATGATCTATGGAAAATTTATGTGCTTAATATTTTACGGGGTATGTCCCCGGACATGGAGCGATTTATTAACATGGGTTTTTCTTCTCCTAAGGATCCTCAAAATTTATCTCTTGAGGAGGAGAAAAACTCTTGCCTCGATGCTCTTGCTTCTCATGTGTTTTCCATTGTTGTGAGCAATGTAGTTACTTCTTCAATCATGCCCTTTGGGAGCGCTCATGAATTATGGACAAAGCTTAAAGACAAATATGATGTGTCCAATATTATTGAGGATGATTGTATTGCTTCCACTTCAGGCCGTGATGAGTTCTCATCTTCATCCACTTCACCAAAGTGTGGTAAGACACAAGGTAATGATATGGTGAGTGGTGATGAAAATTGCAGCATTGATATTGAGCTTACTATTGATGATTCCTCATCTCTATCTCATTGCAATGCTTCATCTTCGGACTTAAACACATCTAGCACTAGAAATGATTTACATGCTTGTGTTGATAGTCCTTGCATGTCATGTGTAAGTTGCTTGAATAAATCTCATGATGATATGCTTGATTTGTCTTGTGGCCATGATAAAAATGCTTCTATTTCCTCTAGTTGTTGTGTGGCTAACAATGTAGAGGAAACCAAAGATTCTATTGTCAAGACAAGATCTTGAAAGGAGCCTCAAGTAACTCCTCATCTTTATCTCACGGTTCTCATATATGCCTTATGGCCAAGGGTTCTGATACGTCTCAAACGTATCTATAATTTCTTATGTTCCATGCTAGTTTTATGACAATACCTACACGTTTTGCTCACAGTTTATAATGATTTTATGCATTTTCTGGAACTAACCTATTAACAAGATGCCGAAGTGCCAGTTCCTGTTTTCTGCTGTTTTTGGTTCCAGAAAGGCTGTTCGGGCAATATTCTCGGAATTCGACGAAACAAAATCCAAATATCTTAATTCACCGACACGGACCAGAACACCGAAGGGGAGTCGGAGAGGAGGCCCAGGCCCTCCAGACCATAGGCTGGCGCGGCCTAGAGGGGGGGTGCGCCGCCCTATGGGGTGGGCCCCCCAGGCACCCCTTCGCGCCGCCTCTTCGCCTATAAAATCCCTTGCGACCTAAAAACCCGATACCAATTGACGAAACTCCAGAAAGACTCCAGGGGCGCCGCCGCCATCGCAAAACTCCGTTTCGGGGGACAGAAGTCTCTCTTCCGGCACGGGGAATTTCCCCCGGAGTCATCTCCATCGACACCACCGCCATCTTCATCGCCATTGTTGTCTCCCATGATGAGGAGGGAGTAGTTCTCCCCCGAGGCTGAGGGCTCTACCGGTAGCTATGTGGTTCATCTCTCTCTCTCCCATGTTGTGATCTTTATGTGATCATGAGCTTTGTATCACTATTAACCTATGTGCTACTCTAGTGATGTTATTAAAGTAGTCTATTCCTCCTCCATGATGTAATGTTGATAGTGTGTGCATCATGTAGTACTTGGCGTAGGTTATGATTGTAATCTCTCGTAGATTATGAAGTTAACTATTACTATGATAGTATTGATGCGATCTATCCCCCTTTCATAGCTATTGTTGACAGTGTGTATGCTATGTTAGTACTCGGTCTAAATTGCAACGGTCTATTATGCACTCTAGAGGTTACTTAAATATGAACTACGGATGTTGTGGAGCTTGTTTACTCCGGCTTGAGGTGTGCTTTTGTAGCCCTACACAATGAATGGTGTTTGTTATCCAACAAGAGAGTGTAGAGAAAGTAGCATTTATTTATTCAGTTATGTGATCATTGTTGAGAGTGTCCACTAGTGAAAGTATGATCCCTAGGCCTTGTTTCTAAGCATTGAAACACCATTTCCAACAAGTTATGTTACATGTTTGCTTGCTACCATCTTTATTTCAGATTGCAATTACTACTTACAATCATCCATATTACTTGTATTTCACTATCTCTTCGCCGAACTAGTGCACCTATACATCTGACAAGTGTATTAGGTGTGTTGGGGACACAAGAGACTTCTTGTATCGTAATTGCAGGGTTGCTTGAGAGGGATATCTTTGACCTCTACCTCCCTGAGTTCGATAAACCTTGGGTGATTCACTTAAGGGAAACTTGCTCCTGTTCTACAAACCTCTGCTCTTGGAGGCCCAACATTGTCTATAGGAATAGAAGCGTGCGTAGACATCAAGCTATTTTCTGGCGCCGTTGCCGGGGAGGTAAGGTAAAAGGTATTCACATCCTCCGACTACTAAGCTATTTCCTAGCATTGTTGCCGGTGTGTGAGTGCTCGAAGTTATTTCCTTTAGATCCTGCAATTATATCTTTTTGTTTCTTGTTTTTATTTCACTAGTTAGGCTTAATGGAAAACAACAAAAAAATTAGAGATCTTTATGAAATTTATCTTGAGTTAGGACATGAGGTGTTTGAAGATAAAATTAAAAAACCTATGGAACTTTATATGCATGCTAATGGCAATGTTATTAGTATGAATGCTTTGAACACCATTGTTGCTAATGCTATGGAAAATTCTAAGCTTGGGGAAGCTAGTTTTGATGAGCATGATATTTTTAGTCCGCCAAGCTTTGAGGAGAAAATTTTCTTTGATGATACTTCGCCTCCCATTTATGATGATTATAATGATAGTGGTATTTTGGTGCCACCTACTATGGAGGATAAAGTTTATTATGATTATACCATGCCTGCAATTTATGATGATTACAATGATGATTGTGATAGTTTTACTCCCACTATTACTAATAAAATTGATTATGCTTATGTGGAGAGTAATGATACTTTTATGCATGTAGATCATGATAAGAATGTTTCATGTGATAGTTATATTGTTGAGTTTGTTCATGATGCTACTGAAAATCTTTATGAGAGAGGACAATATGGTTGTAGGGATTTTCATGTTACTAAAACACCTCTCTTTTTGCTGAAAATCTTGAAGTTGCGCTTATCTTGTTTTCCTATGCTTATTGCATTATGCTTACATGACTTGTTTATTTACAAGATTCCTTTTCATAGGAAGTGGGTTAGACTTAAAAGTGTTTCTTATTTGCTTTTGATGCTCTCTTTTGCTTCAACTCTCATTCTTATGTGAGCATCATAAAATTGCTAAGTCCATCTTAATGGCTTTAAAGAAAACACTTCTTGGGAGATAACCCATGTCTTTATTTTGCTACTGTTTTGTTGTGTCTTGGAAGTTGTTACTACTGTAGCAACCTCTCCTTATCTTTATTTTATTGCATTGTTGTGCCAAGTAAAGTCTTTGATAGTAAGGTTGATACTAGATTTGGATTACTGCGCAGAAACAGATTTCTTGCTGTCACGAAATTGAGTAGCCCCCTCTGTAGGTAACTCAGAAAAATCTGCCAATTTACGTGCGCGATCCTCAGATATGTACGCAACTTTCATTCAATTTGAGATTTTTCATCTGAGCAAGTTAAGTGCCCCTGAAAAATTCGTCTTTACGGACTGTTCTGTTTTCACAGATTCTGCCTTTTATTTCGCATTGCCTCTTTTGCTATGTTGAATGGATTTCTTTGTTCCATTAACTTTCAGTAGCTTTGTGCAATGTCCAGAAGTGTTAAGAATGATTGTGTCACCTCTGAATATGTAAATTTTTGATTATGCACTAACCCTCTAATGAGTTTGTTTTGAGTTTGGTGTGGAGGAAGTTTTCAAGTGTAGCACCCTACCTTTTAATAAAGGCAAGATACATGTGTATAGTGCTATTCCCGGGATCACTGATAGCACACACATTACAAAATATAGTAATCATTGCAATAGTATCAAATTAGTACATCGTTGATCCAGAGGGTACAATAAAACCTTACAAATTGCATAGTCACATGGACTAGCTCAACCATGTTCAGAATAAACACAGCGGAAAGTAAAACAGCAATGAGCCTTCATCATCTTCATGTGCCACAGGCAGTCATGTTGGAATGTAGACTCGAGATCCTACCACGTACTTCTCCTCAGAAATATGCTGCACGTTTGAATATGCAGCCCCACGAATGGAGGTCAGTACAATGATGTACTGGCAAATGACACTTATATGGTGGCAGTTTTGGGCATGACTATCTACATGATATTTGGCAAGTGGAGTTCAGGCAAATTTGCATAAAGCCAATTTTATCCTACATTTTATTTCAAAACAAAACATTTTTGAAAATCTTTGAATGACATTACGAAATCACACCATGGTTAAATCCTCCATGGGTTTTAGAATAATCACATGGTTACATCTCCCATGAGTTTTCGAAGGTTGATCAATTTTAAACACATTCAGAAAAGTGATGAGATTCCTCCGTACATTCCCTGCCTAGAAGCTCAAATTGTCCATAACCGGGGACACGGCTAAGATCTTAGGTTTTAACTCTCGAGAGGTTGCGCTCTTTACCCACAATTCGCAACCAAGCCTTTTTGCCAAAATTCTTCATCTTCACTAAGGCCAGGACGAGGTCACTACGAAGCTTTTCTTTAGTAGCCCCTCTACCTACCGGATCCGCCCGTACCCTGAAACTCCACCCGCTGGCGGTACCCTAGGCGAGGTTTCCCAGTAAGTACTTAGTTAAGACAGAGCCCATAATGTATTGTGGTTGCACTGGAAGCTATCTAAAACAAGGACGACATAATAATCTCTCTAATCCTGGGTGGCAACCCCTATTCAACCGCGCACTCTCAGGCACCCACCCGTCCACTGGTCCATCCCCAGGGATCGGCGCCCTGAGCAGCCGCCCACCACTCAAACAATCCACCCAGGTGATTCATTAAGGTTTGTTAATTTTCACTTTTCAAACCATCACAATCGAAACAATGAAATAACATTTGGTATTTGATGTTGCAGAGCAAAAATAAAGTATCCTATTAATAGGTTCAGGAGTAGCTACACACTACTAGGGCTTGCTAAGCATAGCATAATACTTTTCTTTTGAAAACAAAATCCTACCATGCATACTAGTTGAAAAACACTAATGCATAACGAAATAGGTAGGATTTGAATGTCATTTGCCTTTTTGGTAGTCGAAGCGCGTTCACTTCTCTTAATCAAAATACGCTCCTCTCCGTACAAACTATAACATAGAATATAGCACAACATAAACATATCATTCAACAACAACATCATAATCAAACAAGACAACAATCGGAAATCGCTCTATGATACTAAGGTATGGCATAAGGTTTAGCTTGCAAGATATGGCGATGAGAGTTTGGATGGAAAGTCACATGATTAGAAAGAATTGGATAATCTAAGATATAAATGAAGAATATTTATGCTTTCAAAAGCATGAAAAGAATTCAGAACGGCTTATGTGAATTGAATCACATAAGTGATAAATAGTGCAACAATAATACTATTGAATAAGTGTGAGAACAATTACTCAAAATAGTATGTACACACAGGCTTGGGTATAACCAAATGATATATAGAATTACTCAATTTACTCATTTATAAGTTGAATAGTTTTAAACTAAGTCAAAGGAGTGAACGAAAATGAATTTGGATAAACACGATATTGGTTCAAGGTAAAATGTGTAGTGGTATTGGTGTGTGGATGCGATCATGAGTTTTACCTTCACAACAGGATCATGTTGAGAAGGGATTATAGAAATCGATAATGGACATATACTCAAATTCTCATATTTGAATTTGAATATTTGCAAAGCGATTCAAATATTTTGGACAGTGGTGCTATTGGATGGAATGCTGTAAAACAGGGCTTATGTAATTGACATAGTGTGACAACACTTATCAGAGTAGCACAAGGTCACACATAGCATTGGATATGAACTAATGATATATTGAACTACTCAAATAACTCATTTGAAAATTGAATAGTTCGAACTAAGTGGAAGGGTTGAATGGCATGAATGATATCGGGATTTGGTTCGCGGAGCCTAAGGAATAACCAAGGTTCATCACATGAAATATGGGTAGAGTATCTCCACCCTACTAAAGCAAGGTAAAAATCTAAACTAGGACATGTCACAGTTTACTCAAATAAGCCAATTGTTATTTGAATAATATGAACTAGACAACCAGGGGTAAGCTATGCATCATATGTGAATATGATAAAGAATTATAACTAGTCCTGGAAGATGGGTATGATCATAAGGATCAATTTGGCTAAAGGAACTATGTCGAAACCAGTTATAGGACTACACTTTTCGCGAAAAGTTATTAGAAGAAGTTTTCCGAATGGAAGAACTTTCTACACGGAAGTTGTAGAGAATTCTATTACAAGCGTATCGCCAGAAGAATCTCTCGGAAAAAGTTGGCAGGATTTATTTTATAGACGATGTTGTGGATCAAATGGATACCGCGAAAATAAAGTGAGCGAAACTGTCACGCAATATGTCTAAGATGATCTACGTGATTTGCCGATTCCGAGGGTATAGGGTTTGTCAACATCCAACGTGTAGAACTTAAGATATGGATTTTACAAAACTAGACATAAGTGGTTACAGTTCTAATAGTGTACGAAAAGTTGTCCGGACAAGTTGCTCGGATGGAAAAACTTCCTACACGAAAGTTGTAGATGATCTAATTACAAACCTAACGGAAGAACCACTATTCTAAACAGAGGTGCAGATCTAAGGAAAAAAAATTGAGATGTTGCATGACAATCTACGTAAAAAGAGCGAAAATAAACTTATTAACGGGTCGCGTTGCAGATGTTGCGTCACGTGTGTTGCACCGTATGCGGCAAACTGCGTCGCGAAAGAGCAGCGCGATTGTGGGCCGCGAGATAGTGCAGCAGCCTTGCTACCGCTACCGAACGGGCAGGGCTCTGTTGCGTGCGTCGCGCTGCGCGAGAAAAGCAGCAGAGAAGCGGCGCTGCGTGCATGGGCTACGTGGACGAGAGATGCGCTGGGTGTGCGTCTCCGGCGGAGATCCTGGCAGGTATTTATAGGGAGCTGGGCGGCTTAGGGTTTGCTCCACCGGGTGGGCCTCCTGGGCCGGCAGCGGGACTGCTGGACGAGCTGGCTGGGGGCGCACTGGGCCGCCGGGAAGGCTGGGCGTCCGGGTGGGCCGATTCGGCCAGGTGGGCTGCGGCGTGGGTGACGCCGCGCTGGCTGCCGCGTGTGGGCGGTGGGCCGGTCGGTCGGCTGCGCCTTTTTTTTTTCGAATAATATTGTAAATGCATTTTAGGGTTTCAAAAATAATCGAAAAAATACAAATGAGGTACCGTTGGATTCGTTATGAAAAATACTTCAAAATGAGACTAAATTTGGAACAAAAATATAAACTTTATAAAACCAAAATTTGACATACATGTCTATGTGGCTATGTTGCCCTTTTAGGTTTTAATGTTTTCTCAAATACAAATCAATTAAGGATTTGAAAACTTTGAAATCAAGGATATGTTTGATTTTGAAAATACTTTAAAACCACAAGTCGTTGAAAACACTATTTTGAAATTAATTTGTAAATAACTTTAATTTTTTTTAATTCTTTGTGAATTTTCAATCAATTTCAAACAATCGAGCAGCAAACTCATTTTTATTTTACATTCCAAAATTTGGAAAATTTCGGGATGTGACAGACTACCACCCTTAAAAGAAATCTCGTCCTCGAGATTTGAGAAAGGCTAGAAAGAAAAGGTTTCGATTCAGGTCTTCTAATAGGTTCATACTTACTATTGCTTCTTTTTCGAACATCTCCGAGGAGATTTCTAACGTTAACATTGAGCTTTGAAAACTCAACACTAAACCATATACGATCATCCATCCACTGTATCCATTCTTACGAGGGTACTCATGGGAAACTCCTTGTGATACCTTCTCATGCGGCATCTGGTGCATATTCCAAGGGTATGGCTTCTACCACCCTTAAAAGAAACTTTTGTTAAGTAGTCTTAGGTTTTGGGTTTAGGCTAAGCTAATCTTGGTTATGGCTTAGCACATCCGGGGATATTGCTTGACAACAGGTCATATTTGGAATACATCTATGGTTTATGGCTTCTGAGTTAAAATACAACAGGCGAATGTTTATTCACATATAGTGAACAACATATATCTCCAAGGTGAGTCTAAAAGGTTCCTTCACAGTACGGCTTCTAATCCAAATGGTTGGTTGAACTAATTTTGATACTGATGGGTTGCTCTTTGGGTCAATCAAGAGACACAGATGTGTAAACTTCATGACATCCTTCATATTTTCCTTCTTGGTGTCTTCGACATCCTTCCACAACTCTAAACTAGTGGCTAGATCTTCAAACTAAACGTAGTCCTACGCTTGGCAGCACTTGCCTACTATAAGGGTATAATATTTCTCCACCCTAAGGTTTATGCTTATTCGCCGATATCTCTTTTGTAGGTATGTCTCTCTAGATTCGCAAAGTCAATATTACGAAAGCGAATAATAAGAGTAGTAGGAATGGTGATCAATCCATCCTCACCCAGATTACTACTCCGTATTTGATTTATTGAATCTCGCATTCTAACACTTGGTCAACCTCACAAGTTTGATAAAACTTACATGGAATGATTGAATCAATGTTTCAATCTCCATTATTGAATTGTTTTGAAAACACCTCTATCAATCCTTAACTGCGGTTTTGCGGAACTCTTACTCTACTCTTCTTCATATTGATAGGAAATATCAAGGTTGTTTTCACTACTGTTGTCTTCATGGCGAGTTGCCGAGAAAACATTCTCTGGGTTGGGTATAGATGAGAATAGATAGAAGGATTCTACAGAAGATTCCTACCCAAACACATCAGATCAAGACAATCATCTTACAAACAACATCTAACAAGCATCAAGCAACATGTTTCAAACACAAACAAAAACTAGCATGGTCATACCTCAATTTGGTAAGATCAATACTTTGTTACTCTATCGTTGATTCGCTAAAAGAAAACTAATGGTGGTATAGTCTATTTCTACATTGGATGCATCAAGTTTCTATTCTACTCTTTCGTCGGTGTATCTTCGTGTATTGTGTAGTCTGCATCGAAGTTTTTCTTCAAGTTCTTCATTGGTCTCCCATGAAACACTTCTTGCGGAGTCGAAGAATTTCACATGAAGCATCAGTTCCTCACTTCAGGCACGAGGTCATCATCTCTACTTCCTTGATGGTTTTCATGAAGTGGGTCATCTAAGGTGAGAGGAAAACAATTTTGAAGATGAAGTAGATGAGAATACAAGAGGTTCAAAATCCAAACATATCTTTAATTGAAATAGGAATAGACAAAATTTTCATCCTAGAGTCTTCCTATTTCTAATCCAAACCTAGGGTCTCGATCCTACAGGCAACACTATGCTCTGATACCATTCTGTAGCACCCTACCTTTTAATAAAGGCAAGATACATGTGTATAGTGCTATTCCCGGGATCACTGATAGCACACACATTACAAAATATAGTAATCATTGCAATAGTATCAAATTACTACATCGTTGATCCAGAGGGTACAATAAAACCTTACAAATTGCATAGTCACATGGACTAGCTCAACCATGTTCAGAATAAACACAGCGGAAAGTAAAACAGCAATGAGCCTTCATCATCTTCATGTGCCACAGGCAGTCATGTTGGAATGTAGACTCGAGATCCTACCACGTACTTCTCCTTAGAAATATGCTGCACGTTTGAATATGCAGCCCCACGAATGGAGGTCAGTACAATGATGTACTGGCAAATGACACTTATATGGTGGCAGTTTTGGGCATGACTATCTACATGATATTTGGCAAGTGGAGTTCAGGCAAATTTGCATAAAGCCAATTTTATCCTACATTTTATTTCAAAACAAAACATTTTTGAAAATCTTTGAATGACATTACGAAATCACACCATGGTTAAATCCTCCATGGGTTTTAGAATAATCACATGGTTACATCTCCCATGAGTTTTCGAAGGTTGATCAATTTTAAACACATTCAGAAAAAGTGATGAGATTCCTCCGTACATTCCCTGCCTAGAAGCTCAAATTGTCCATAACCGGGGACACGGCTAAGATCTTAGGTTTTAACTCTCGAGAGGTTGCGCTCTTTACCCATAATTCGCAACCAAACCTTTTTGCCAAAATTCTTCATCTTCACTAAGGCCAGGACGAGGTCACTACGAAGCTTTTCTTTAGTAGCCCCTCTACCTACCGGATCCGCCCGTACCCTGAAATTCCACCCGCTGGCGGTACCCTAGGCGAGGTTTCCCACTAAGTACTTAGCTAAGACAGAGCCGATAATGTATTGTGGTTGCACTGGAAGCTATCTAAAACAAGAACGACATAATAATCTCTCTAATCCTGGGTGGCAACCCCTATTCAACCGCGCACTCTCAGGCACCCACCCGTCCACTGGTCCATCCTAGGGATCGGAGCCCTGAGCAGCCGCCCACCACTCAAACAATCCACCCAGGTGATTCATTAAGGGTTGTTAATTTTCACTTTTCAAACCATCACAATCGAAACAATGAAATAACATTTGGTATTTGATGTTGCAGAGCAAAAATAAAGTATCCTATTAATAGGTTCAGGAGTAGCTACACACTACTAGGGCTTGCTAAGCATAGCATAATACTTTTCTTTTGAAAACAAAATCCTACCATGCATACTAGTTGAAAAACACTAATGCATAATGAAATAGGTAGGATTTGAATGTCACTTGCCTTTTTGGTAGTCGAAGCGCGTTCACTTCTCTTAATCAAAATACGCTCCTCTCCGTACAAACTATAACATAGAATATAGCACAACATAAACATATCATTCAACAACAACATCATAATCAAACAAGACAACAATCGGAAATCGCTCTATGGTACTAAGGTATGGCATAAGGTTTGGCTTGCAAGATATGGCGATGAGAGTTTGGACGGAAAGTCACATGATTAGAAAGAATTGGATAATCTAAGATATAAATAAAGAATATTTATGCTTTCAAAAGCATGAAAAGAATTCAGAACGGCTTATGTGAATTGAATCACATAAGTGATAAATAGTGCAACAATAATACTATTGAATAAGTGTGAGAACAATTACTCAAAATAGTATGTACACACAGGCTTGGGTATAACCAAATGATATATAGAATTACTCAATTTACTCATTTATAAGTTGAATAGTTTTAAACTAAGTCAAAGGAGTGAACGAAAATGAATTTGGATAAACACGATATTGGTTCAAGGTAAAATGTGTAGTGGTATTGGTGTGTGGATGCGATCATGAGTTTCACCTTCACAACAGGATCATGTTGAGAAGGGATTATAGAAATCGATAATGGACATACTCAAATTCTCATATTTGAATTTGAATATTTGCAAAGCGATTCAAATATTTTGGACAGTGGTGCTATTGGATGGAATGCTGTAAAACAGGGCTTATGTAATTGACATAGTGTGACAACACTTATCAGAGTAGCACAAGGTCACACATAGCATTGGATATGAACTAATGATATATTGAACTACTCAAATAACTCATTTGAAAATTGAATAGTTCGAACTAAGTGGAAGGGTTGAATGGCATGAATGATATCGGGATTTGGTTCGCGGAGCCTAAGGAATAACCAAGGTTCATCACATGAGATATGGGTAGAGTATCTCCACCCTACTAAAGCAAGGTAAAAATCTAAACTAGGACATGTCACAGTTTACTCAAATAAGCCAATTGTTATTTGAATAATATGAACTAGACAACCAGGGGTAAGCTATGCATCATATGTGAACATGATAAAGAATTATAACTAGTCCTGGAAGATGGGTATGATCATAAGGATCAATTTGGCTAAATGAACTATGTCGAAACCAGTTATAGGACTACACTTTTCGCGAAAAGTTATTAGAAGAAGTTTTCCGGATGGAAGAACTTTCTACACGGAAGTTGTAGAGAATTCTATTACAAGCGTATCGCCAGAAGAATCTCTCGGAAAAAGTTGGTAGGATTTATTTTATAGACGATGTTGTGGATCAAATGGATACCGCGAAAATAAAGTGAGCGAAACTGTCACGCAATATGTCTAAGATGATCTACGTGATTTGCCGATTCTGAGGGTATAGGGTTTGTCAACATCCAACGTGTAGAACTTAAGATATGGATTTTACAAAACTAGACATAAGTGGTTACAGTTCTAATAGTGTACGAAAAGTTGTCCGGACAAGTTGCTCGGATGGAAAAACTTCCTACACGAAAGTTGTAGATGATCTAATTACAAACCTAACGGAAGAACCACTATTCTAAACAGAGGTGCAGATCTAAGGAAAAAAAATTGAGATGTTACGCATGACAATCTACGTAAAAAGAGCGAAAATAAACTTATTACCGGGTCGCCGCGTTCTCCAAATAGCGTTGCAGATGTTGCGTCACGTGTGTTGCACCGTATGCGGCAAACTGCGTCGCGAAAGAGCAGCGCGATTGTGGGCCGCGAGATAGTGCAGCAGCCTTGCTACCGCTACCGAACGGGCAGGGCTCTGTTGCGTGCGTCGCGCTGCGCGAGAAAAGCAGCAGAGAAGCGGCGCTGCGTGCATGGGCTGCGTGGACGAGAGATGCGCTGGGTGTGCGTCTCCGGCGGAGATCCTGGCAGGTATTTATAGGGAGCTGGGCGGCTTAGGGTTTGCTCCACCGGGTGGGCCTCCTGGGCCGGCAGCGGGACTGCTGGACGAGCTGGCTGGGGGCGCACTGGGCCGCCGGGAAGGCTGGGCGTCCGGGTGGGCCGATTCGGCCAGGTGGGCTGCGGCGTGGGTGACGCCGCGCTGGCTGCCGCGCGTGGGCGGTGGGCCGGTCGGTCGGCTGCGCCTTATTTTTTCGAATAATATTGTAAATGCATTTTAGGGTTTCAAAAATAATCGAAAAAATACAAATGAGATACCGTTGGATTCGTTATGAAAAATACTTCAAAATGAGACTAAATTTGGAACAAAAATATAAACTTTATAAAACCAAAATTTGACATACATGTCTATGTGGCTATGTTGCCCTTTTAGGTTTTAATGTTTTCTCAAATACAAATCCATTAAGGATTTGAAAACTTTGAAATGAAGGATATGTTTGATTTTGAAAATACTTTAAAACCACAAGTCTTTGAAAACACTATTTTGAAATTAATTTGTAAATAACTTTAATTTTTTTTAATTCTTTGTGAATTTTCAATCAATTTCAAACAATCGAGCAGCAAACTCATTTTTATTTTACATTCCAAAATTTGGAAAATTTCGGGATGTGACATCAAGGATCAAGAGAGGAGGATGATACAATATGATCAAGAAGAGTGAAAAGTCTAAGCTTGGGGATCCCCCCGTGGTTCACCCCTGCATATTTCAAGAAGACTCAAGCATCTAAGCTTGGGGATGCCTTGGGCATCCCCTTCTTCATCAACAACTTATCAGGTCACCTCTAGTGAAACTATATTTTTATTCCGTCACATCTTATGTGCTTTACTTGGAGCGTCTGTGTGCTTTTATTTTCATTTTGTTATTTTCATTCTCTGAATAAATTCATGCTTGTGTGGGAGAGAGACACGCTCCGCTTGTTCATATGAACACTGGTGTTCTTAGCTTTACTTTTAATGTTCATGGCGAAGGTTGAAAACTGCTTCGTTCATTGTTATTTGGTTGGAAACAGAAAATGCTTCATGTGATAATTGGTATATTGTCTTGAATAATTTGATACTTGGCAATTGTTTTGCTCAAATAGACCATGTTTAAGCTCTTGCATCATGTACTTTGCACCCATTAATGAAGAACTACCATAGAGCTTGTTGACATTTGGTTTGCATGATTGGTCTCTCTAAAGTCTAGATATTTTCTGGTGAAGTGTTTGAACAACAAGGAAGACAGTGTAGAGTCTTATAATGCTTGCAATATGTTCTTATGTAAGTTTTGCTGTACCGGTTCATACTTGTGTTTGCTTCAAATAACCTTGCTAGCCAAAGCCTTGTACTGAGAGGGAACTCTTCTCGTGCATCCAAATCCTTGAGCCAAAACCTATGACATTTGTGTCCACCATACCTACCTACTATGTGGTATTTCTCTGCCATTCCAAAGTAAATTGCTTGAGTGCTACCTTTAAAATTTCATTCCTTGTCTTTGCAATATATAGCTCATGGGAAAATAGCTTAAAAAGTATTGTGGTAAAGAATATGTAGCTTATGTATCTTATTTCATGTAAGTTGCTTGTTGAGCGGTAACCATGTTTCTTGGGACGCCATCAACTATACACCTTTGTTGAATATCATGTGAGTTGCTATGTATGTTCGTCTTGTCTGAAGTAAGGGTGATTTATCATGATCAAATGGTTTGAGTATGCATATTGTTAGAGAAGAACATTGGGCCGCTAACTAAAGCCATGAATCATGGTGGAAGTTTCAGTTTGGACATTAATCCTCAATCTCTTATGAGAATATTATCTGTTGTTGAATGCTTATGCATTAAAGAGGAGTCCATTATCTGTTTTCTATGTTGTCCCGGTATGGATGTCCTTAGATGAGATCTATCAAAAACGAGAAATCAAATGCGATCTATCTCCTTGGACCTTTGTACAGGCGGCATAGAGGTACCCCTTTGTGACACTTGGTTGAAACATATGTTATGCAATGATAATCCATGTAAATCCAAACTAATTAGGACAAGGTGCGAGCACTATTGGTATTCTATGAATGTGGCTTGCAACTTATAGGATGTCTTATGCATAACACATATGAATTATTACTACCGTTGACAAAATTGTTTCTATGTTTTAAAAATAAAAGCTCTAGCACAAAAATAGTAATCCATGCTTCCCTCTGCGAAGGGCCTTTCTTTTACTTTTACGTTGAGTCAGTTTACCTACTCCTTTCTATCTTAGAAGCAAACACTTGTGTCAACTGTGTGCATTGATTCCTACATACTTGCTTATTCGCATTCATCATATTACTTTGTGTTGACAATTATCCATGAGATATACATGTTGAAGTTGAAAGCAACCGCTGAAACTTATATCTTCCTTTGTGTTGCTTCGAAACTTTCTACTAAGAATCTATTGCTTTATGAGTTAACTCCTATGCAAGTCTTATTGATGCTTGTCTTGAAAGTATTATTCATGAAAAGTCTTTGTTATATGATTCAGTTGTTTAGTCATTGTCTTTACTATTGCTTCGAATCACTTCATTCATCTCATATGCTTTACAACAGTATTAATCAAGATTATGATAGCATGTCACTTCAGAAATTATCCTTGTTATCGTTTACCTACTCGAGGGCGAGTATGAACTAAGCTTGGGGACGCTTGATACGTCTCAAACGTATCTATAATTTCTTATGTTCCATGCTAGTTTTATGACAATACCTACATGTTTTGCTCACACTTTATAATGATTTTATGCATTTTCCGGAACTAACCTATTAACAAGATGCCGAAGTGCCAGTTCTTGTTTTCTGCTGTTTTTGGTTCCAGAAAGGCTGTTCGGGCAATATTCTCGGAATTCGACGAAACAAAAGCCAAATATCTTAATTCACCGAGACGGACCAAAACACCAAAGGGGAGTCGGAGAGGAGGCCCAGGCCCTCCAGACCATAGGCTGGCGCGGCCTAGAGGGGGGGGGGGGGCGCCGCCCTATGGGGTGGGCCCCCCAGGCACCCCCTCGCGCCGCCTCTTCGCCTATAAAATCCCTTGCGACCTAAAAACCCGATACCAATTGACGAAACTCCAGAAAGACTCCAGGGGCGCCGCCGCCATCGCGAAACTCCATTTTGGGGGACAGAAGTCTTTGTTCCGGCACGCCGCCGGGACGGGAAATTGCCCCCGGAGTCATCTCCATCGACACCACCACCATTTTCATCGCCATTGTTGTCTCCCATGATGAGGAGGGAGTAGTTCTCCCCCGAGGCTGAGGGCTCTACCGGTAGCTATGTGGTTCATCTCTCTCTCCCATGTTGTGATCTTTATGTGATCATGAGCTTTGTATCACTATTAACCTATGTGCTACTCTAGTGATATTATTAAAGTAGTCTATTCCTCCTCCATGATGTAATGTTGAAAGTGTGTGCATCATGTAGTACTTGGCGTAGGTTATGATTGTAATCTCTTGTAGATTATGAAGTTAACTATTACTATGATAGTATTGATGCGATCTATTCCCCCTTTCATAGCTATTGTTGACAGTGTGTATGCTATGTTAGTACTCGGTCTAAATTGCAACGATCTATTATGCACTCTAGAGGTTACTTAAATATGAACTCCGGATGTTGTGGAGCTTGTTTACTCCGGCTTGAGGTGTGCTTTTGTAGCCCTACACAATGAATGGTGTTTGTTATCCAACAAGAGAGTGTAGAGAAAGAAGCATTTATTTATTCAGTTATGTGATCATTGTTGAGAGTGTCCACTAGTGAAAGTATGATCCCTAGGCCTTGTTTCTAAGCATTGAAACACCATTTCCAACAAGTTCTGTTACATGTTTGCTTGCTACCATCTTTATTTCAGATTGCAATTACTACTTACAATCATCCATATTACTTGTATTTCACTATCTCTTCGCCGAACTAGTGCACCTATACATCTGATAAGTGTATTAGGTGTGTTGGGGACACAAGAGACTTCTTGTATCCTAATTGCAGGGTTGCTTGAGAGGGATATCTTTGACCTCTACCTCCCTGAGTTCGATAAACCTTGGGTGATTCACTTAAGGGAAACTTGCTGCTGTTCTACAAACCTCTACTCTTGGAGGCCCAACACTGTCTACATTAATAGAAGCTTGCGTAGACATCAGGTTCCACGGTACCTCCTACCATGGAACCTAATATTTCTCGTGGGGATAAGGATGAGGATGAATATGAAGAAGATGATTGGGTTGTCTCTCTACGCGATAAGGGTAAGAGTGTTTTCAAGGTTATTTGCAAAGATAAAATTGCTTGCTCTCACTTCTTTGAAATCTTGACTACCGCTATTGAGAGCCAAAAACTTATTTGGATGCATGAGAACACCATTGATAAAAAGGGTGCTCTTGAACGTGAGTATGCCAATGATGTGGCATCCCTAAAGGATGAACTTGAAGAAGAACAAACCACCAAGGAAGCTCTTGAGGAGACCTTTGCTCTAGAATTGTCTAGAGAAAAGGAAAACCATGATAGAGCTCTTGAGATGGCAAATGAACTAAAGCTAAAAAATGATAATCTTGTATTTGTTAATGCTAAACTCCTTGAGGATTTTGAGCAACTCAAAAAGGGCTCAAGGGTCATTGAGAGTGCACTCACTAAACTCACTGAATAGCTTGAGAAACTTAAAGATTCATATCTAAAAGAGCATGCAAAGTTGCCTTCTCCTATTGCTATTAATAATGATGCTTGTGCTACTAACTCTACTTCTTGTGAAGCATCTATTTTGAAGGAGAATGTTGAGCTAAGGGCTCAACTTGATTTGCTAACTAGCAATTATGGGAAATTGGAAGAAAATCATGGAAAGCTTGCTAGCTCCTGATACGTCTCCGACGTATCGATAATTTCTTATGTTCCATGCTTGTTTTCTGATGATTTTGGTAGAAAATCATGGAAAGCTTGCTACATGTTTTGTTCACACTTTATGATGATTTTATGCATTTTCTGGAACTAACCTATTGACGATATGCCGAAGTGCCAGTTCCTGTTTTCTGCTGTTTTTGGTTTCAGAAATCCTAGTAAGGAAATATTTTCGGAATTGGACGAAATCAACGCCCAGAGTCTTAAAATTGGACGAAGCTTCCAGAACACCCGAGAGCCGCCAGAGGGGGGCCACAGGCCCACCAGACAGTAGGCTGGCGCGGCCAGAGGGGGGGCCGCGCCCCCCTAGTGTGTCGCCGCCTCGTCAGCCCTCCGACTCCGCCTCTTCGACTATTTAAAGGTCCCTGACCTAAATCTTCGATACGGAAAAGCCACGGTACGAGAAACCTTCCAGAGCCGCCGCCATCGTGAAGCCAAGATCTGGGGGACAGGAGTCTCTGTTCCGGCACGCCGCCGGGACGGGAAGTGCCCTCGGAAGGCTCCTCCATCGACACCACCGCCATCTTCATCACCGCTTCTATCTTCCATGAGGAGGGAGTAGTTCTCCATCGAGGCTAAGGGGCTGTACCGGTAGCTATGTGGTTAATCTCTCTCCTATGTACTTCAATACAATGATCTCATGAGCTGCCTTACATGATTGAGATCCATATGATGATGCTTGTAATCTAGATGTCGTTATGCTAGTCAAGTGAATTTTACTTATGTGATCTCCGGAGACTCCTTGTCCCACGTGTGTAAAGGTGACAGTGTGTGCACCGTGTGGGTCTCTTAGGCTATATTTCACAGAATACTTATTCACTGTTATGGATAGCATAGTGAAGTGCTTATTTATATCCCTTTATGATTGCAATGTGCTTTGTATCACTACTATTCTATGTGTTACTCTAGTGATGTTATTAAAGTAGTCTATTCCTCCTCCACGGTGTAATGGTGACAGTGTGTGCATCGTGTAGTACTTGGCGTAGGTTATGATTGTAATCTCTTGTAGATTATGAAGTTAATTATTGCTATGATAGTATTGATGTGATCTATGCCTCCTTCATAGTGTGATGGTGACAGTGTGCATGCTATGTTAGTTCTCGGTGTAATTGTGTTGATCTATCTTGCACTCTAAGGTTATTTAAACATGAATATCGAATATTGTGGAGCTTGTTAACTCCGGCATTGAGGGTTCGTGTAATCCTACACAATTAGTGGTGTTCATCATCCAACAACAGAGTGTAGAGTGGTTCTATTATGTGATCATTGATTGAGAGTGTCCACTAGTGAAAGCAGGATCCCTAGGCCTTGTTTCCACACATCGAATCTCCGTTTGTTTACTGTTTTGTTGCATGTTTACTCGCTGCCATATTTTATTCAGATTGCTATTACCACTCATATACATCCATATTACTTGTATTTCACTATCTCTTCACCGAACTAGTGCACCTATACATCTGACAAGTGTATTGGGTGTGTTGGGGACACAAGAGACTTCTTGCTTTGTGGTTGCAGGGTTGCATGAGAGGGATATCTTTGACCTGTTCCTCCCTGAGTTCGATAAACCTTGGGTGATCCACTTAAGGGAAACTTTCTGCTGTTCTACAAACCTCTGCTCTTGGAGGCCCAACACTGTCTACGAGAATAGAAGCACCCGTAGACATCAAGCACTTTTCTGGCGCCGTTGCCGGGGAGGAAAGGTAAAAGGTACTCACACTCCGGATCTCGGCTATTAAGCTATTTTCCGGCGCCGTTGTAAGTACTCGAAGCTATTTCCTTTAGATCCTGCAATTGCATCTTTTTGTTTCTTGTTTATCACTAGTTTGACATAATGGAAAGCAACATGGAGCTTTTTATTCTTTTTCCTGAGTTAAGACATGGATGGTTTGATCCGAAAATTAAAAAACCCATGGAACATATTGGTATGAATACTTTGAACACCATTGTTGCTAATGATATAGAAAATTCTAAGCTTGGGGAAGCTGGTTTTGATGAGCATGATCTTTTTAGTCCCCCAAGCATTGAGGAGAAAATTTTCTTTGATGATACTTTGCCTCCTATTTATGATGATTATAATGATAGTAGTCTTTTGGTGCCGCCTGTTATGGAGGATGAATTCGATTATGATTACAATATGCCTCCTATATTTGATGATGAGAATAATAATGATAGCTACTTTGTTGAATTTGCTCCCACTACAACTAATAAAATTGATTATGCTTATGTGGAGAGTAATAATTTTATGCATGATACTTGCTAAACTTTAGTTTGAAGTCCTCCCAAGTCATCATTTGCCCTGCATTCAATGCGCGAGCACTTGTCCACCAGGCACGTGCAGGTCCAGCCAGATAGTGGGTGGCGAACAACACCTTCTCGTTGTCCTCCACTCCGGCAACCTCGAGATTGTTCTCCATGGTTTGGAGCCAATCATCAGCATCGAGGGGTTCCTCCGTCTTGCTGAACACCGGTGGGTTGGTGTTTTGGAAGTTCTTCAGCTTCGACCCTGGGTGGTCGTGGTTTCCGTGGCCTTGATTGCCCTGAGCAATCTGTTGAAGTGCAGCTAAGTTGGCTTGCCGGTCAGCTCTCTCAGCTTCTCTCTCTGTCATCATCTGTTGCAGCATTTGCAGCATTGCGGTTTCGCTGCGAGTTGGGGGTGCCATCTGAACAGGGATATGGATCATGAGATGAGAGGGAAATTTATATGGCTCATTTTGGGATAAAAGTTCACACAATTTTAAAACTTGTTTCATAGAATAATAATAATAATAATACACACACAAACATAGTCATGGAGGTAGCAAATATTACAAGCCAATAGTTCCGGAGGGTTTGAAGAACCCTTTCAACAAACTACGATACATGGGGCGGGTACAAGGGACCGATACATAACACGGGACGCAAGTGCTCAGACGGGACTACTCGCCATCGACGTTGATCGGGTAGACGTTGTCTACCCCGGCAGCAAGGTGCTCGTGGCCATCCTCGTAAGGGTGGAACTCCAGGTCGTCGTCTTCCTCCTCCTCGTAGTCGTCGTCGTTGCTGCCGTAGGAGTAGCCGTCCCATGGATGTTCTCCCCTTCACCTTCGCCCTACAGCTCCTGGATTTGTTCAGCTTGGGTGGCGATGGTCGCCTTCAGAGTGGCGATCCTGGCCTTGAGGCGGTTGATGGCGTAGTCCTTCTTCTGGTTGGCGCGGCGGAGAGCCCTGCGCTCCCCGGCGATGACCTTGATGGTCTCCGCCTGCTGCGCCAACTGAATGTGAGTGTGGTTGGCGTATTCGCGGGAGTTGTCCAGGTCGATGCGGGTCTCGTTCAACATGAAGTCGAGGTGATCCACATGGTGGCGAAGTTGCGGGTGCGACGGCAGGTTCATTGGCACCCCGAGGGAGTTGTGCCTTGCATAGTGCACAAAGCGACTATCCTCGAAGTCCATGAAGTTTTGCCCGCACAGACGTGCGAGCCCCTCCTGAAGTCCACGGGCGAGACCGTCCGCCCAGTTGTTCTCCCGGAAGGAGAACTGGATCCTCGCGCTCATTGGGAGCGTGAACCTTCCACGGAGGTCCACCATGATCACCCATTGGAGTTGACCACCGGTCTGGTCATTGATCATCCCACCAAAGACTTCCGATGGTGCGCGCCTGAGGAATTCCGAGAGGGAGAAGAGGTCCCTCTTGAAAATGATCTCTCCACCGTTCCCCAACTGATAGAACTCAGTCTGGAGGAAAGGCTGCGCATCGACGACGTGATCCATCTGTAGAGGGATTAGATGATTAAGTTAGAGAGGTGCAAGTGTTCCAAATTTTAATTCACTCATAAGAAAGAGCATGAATTTAAAGTTTGCCAAAGACTCTTCAAGGTAAGAGGGGGAATAACGTTTTCGTAACTAGTCAATTCCTGGAATTTGAAACTAAGTTTTTGAACATCCATTCTAACTAGGGTCTCCTAAGGTCAAACAATGGCTCTGATACCAACTTGTCAACACCCGGATTTTTAAGTCCAGATGCCTATTATGCCGTACATCGCAATCCCAGGAATAATGTTTTTGCGAGACATAATAGTAAGTAGCATAGAGTCATCATTTATTACAACACATATTGTCTTACAACCATAGATCACATGATCCAATATTACACGAATATATTGTTCAACAACACAATTAGTAGCGGAAGCGAAGTAGTAGTGGACTATCTATTCCACAGGCAACGCTTGACGTTAGAAGACGATCCTAGTTATCGTAGACGTCCTGCTGTCCGTCATCCTGATACTGGTGCTCTCCTTCATAGTCTGGCATTTGAATAGCCAGGGCAAAGCCATGAGTACTTTAAAGTACTCGCAAACTAACTCTAGAGTAACTACTTATTAAGTGTAGTAAGGGGGTGCTAAGCTCTAGGTTTATTTGCATAAAGCCAAGTTTTAGTTTGATAAACATTTAGTAAAGCCTTATCATGTGCTAGACTAACTCAAGTGGGAACATTAGTGTCATTCCCACAACTCATATTGATTCACCTCAATATCACCTTCCAATTCATCATCCCTTTTTAAGATCAAAAAATTATGATAACGGAGATAGTATGGCCTTTCCAATCGTCCGTAACCGTGGACACGGCTATTCGAATAGGTTTAACACTCTGCAGAGGTTGTACTCTTGTGCCACAACTTTTGATTACATCCGTCAGGGATAACCCCGAATCATCGTAACACAGTACGCGGATCATCAACCATAACCTTTCACTTATATATGCTAGTATGAGCACCTCTCCCCATGAGCTTGGCCTCCCGGTGAAAACCGCAGTTAACCCGGGAACTGCACAGGGCTTGGGCCGTACATTCACCTCATTTTAACATCGTTCCACACTTAACGGAGGCAGCCTCGGCGTAACCCCTATGATGCTTGTTTAGAGGGAACCCATACTAAAATACACAAGTTTCTAGTTAAGCCGTACCCATAATCAGGTATTGTGGGGGTACTTGTATAATTGGAAGGGTATCGCATTCAAACCCAATCATCAATTTTATCAAAAATCACCATCTTCTCTTGTTCACATCCACCTCCACTTTACATTCTTTCAAAGTCATTTCACTTCACCATGTTCCCATCTAGAGTAGTCTATTTTAATTGATTAGCACTAGCAACTATATGAGGGGTGCTATCTAGCTTTGATTTGTGCTAAGCTAACTTCCACATTGTTCTACTCTAGACCAAGTGAATCATGAATCAAAAGGTACTTTGAAATAAATAAGCAAAAGTAAATGTAAAGTAAAAACATGGGATAGGTAAGACATAATATAAAGTGTGATGGTGCCTTTGCTCCTGTAGAGCTAAGCACTTGTGTGTAGCAAGGGTTAGCTTGCCTTGAGCTGAGTAGTTATCGAAGTTCTCCTCTTCTTCCTGAGAGTAGGCCTCCTCCTCTTGGTATTCCTCGTTACTAGCATCTATATACGAATACGAGGTATAAATACTAAACCAAGCTCACATACTAAACTAAAAACACTCAAAGAGTTCACACACTAATCCTATCATCATATCAAACATGGCATGGTGGATTACTTGATTGATTCTTATTTAAGAGATAATTAATTATCCTTAGTTCTTTAATTTGGTATTTAGATCCTTAGAGAAATTAATTTCTTCTCATTATATCTTATTAAGATTTAATCTCTTCATACAATAATCAGGTATGAAATATAGGTTGACCAAGGTCAACATTCCATATCTATTATATGTGAGTATAATTTAACTGAAGTGCTATACTTCACATAGTTTAATACTAACATTTAAATGAATTAAAATCTCTAAGTAATAATAATCAGAGGTTCATTAGCCTAAGTCATTCCCTCTGGTTGTATTACTTAGGATCAAGATTTAAATGAGAGAGTAGCTCTCATATTATTTGTTGAGTTTGAATTCCAAGATTTAATGCACTAGTAATGGCTACATAGCCACTAATTTGATCTAGTCCATGATCATACAAATAACATGTCTATATTATTGCATAATCAATTAGAGGACATCATTTGTGATTTATTAGAGTTGGAAACAATTCAAAATCTATTTTGGTTGAATTTTAAATAAAGTTTGAATGTACAAAAGTCCCTGTCTTATTATTTTTATCAGATTAATTCTACCTTGAACTTGAAGATGGGACCAGTGGCATTAGTTAGATAATTTCATGGGCTTTCCAACGGTATAAAGTTTGCTAAATTTGGTTTGGCAGATTTCAAACTATTCAAAATTTACTAAACCATACAAGACATTTGAAATATGAATAAATCCATATTTGAATTCGTGGGCTTAGGCGGGAACGTTACTGGGCCGAAACAGATTTGAAAAACACTGCGCAGCCCATCTAGCAACTGGTGCGTGTGGGCTGCCCTGACGAGGTGGGGGCCACCTGTCGGCGACGCTTAACACAGCGAAGCGGTACGAGGGATCTAAGCCTTAGGATTAGAACGAGATCCTACAACGTGTGAGCGTCGTCGTCTCCGATGAGTGACGAGCTCACTGGCGGCGAGCCTAGGGGGTCGGAGGGAGTACCAGGCCGTTGCAGGTGGTGGGCAAGCTGCGCGGAGAAGTGGTAGTCGATGAGGAAGCCCCTGGTGCCGCGGCGGAGCTCGGCGAGGCTCCAGGCGAAGCAGAGCTTCCGCGGGCTCCGGCGGACTTGAGCTCGCGATTCGAGCGACTCCGGCGATGAGTGGTGAAATTGACTGGGGGAGAATGCTCAGTGAGGAGAGGGGAGTGAGTTGTGTGAAGAGAGGAGGAGCCGATCGTCTCTATTTATAGTGGGCGGGAGGTGGCCGAGTGTGCTGTGGAGGAGCGGCCATGGCGTGGCTCTTGTGGCGATCCAAAGGGCAAGGCGAGGACGGCTAGGGCTAGCTGGTGTCCAGGCGATGCTCAATGTGTAGCTGGCGAGGCCAAAGCGTGAAGAGACGGCTCGAGCGCATCCAATGTCTGCGGCGAGGCGTGCGGCAGAAAAGTGAGGAGGACGACGACGACGGAGCAGGGGCAGGCCTGGGCGTTTGTCTAGCGTGTAGAGGGCGGGGAGTAGATGCTCGACGCAGTGGTAGGGATGCAGGGGGAGGACGACGTCGCTCGAGCGCGCGACGTACTGGCGCGGCCAGAGCGCGGTGAGCGCGCGTGCTGGCACGTCCTGGCATGCTTTGGGCGCGCGTGTTCTGGCCAATGCCGTGGCTCGGCGTTGCTGGGGCGTGTACGGTGAGGTTCCTTGTGCTGCAGAGATGCTCTGGGACAAGGAGAAACGTTGAGAGGAGGGCCAGAGAGGGTTTGGCCAAAGGTGGCCGGGTGTGCTTTGGCATGGAGCATTTCTCTCACTTTTCCACTTTCTCCAACCCTAGCAAGTACCAAGCTCGATGCAGGGATCATAGATGTAGCTAATGATCACCAGAGAAAGTTGGTTTAGGCTTAGAACCAGTGGACAATAGCATGTAACACTAAATGGAAACAATGCCTGCCAAGTGTTTGATAAAATGGCCGCATGACACTTTTGTTGGAATTTTGGTTTTCTTTTTGGTGAATCTCATTTATATAATTAATGTGTTGGATTGGTGGTGGTTTTGTTCAATTTGGAGTTGTTTTGCAAAATGGCAAAAGTGACATGATCTTCTCTTTATTTCAACATCACTACTTGTCACATTCATACTGGTCAACCTAGTCAACTCTGGCCATGGTGGTCAACATCAAAGTTACTCACCTTGACATGGTCTTGGATGACATGGCTTTGGTTGACCAAGTTTAGTTTAGGAATAGAGAAAACCAGAGGGGTAAAGTAGTGAAGAAAATATTTTTGTGACAAGTGACCATTATATGTGTGAAGAATTTGAGATTTCCTTTGGTTTGATTCTTGTTTCAATGATGCAATTGTGTTAGTTTAACATATTTAGGTATTCTACAAGCAAGATGGCAAGCAATTATGGCCTAGGGTGAAGATTTGCAATTTGGCATAAGGTGTATGTGAGGGAGAAATAGGGTTTTCTCATTTTTCTTCTTTTCTTCTCAAATTAGGGTTAGATGATCTTGGGTTAGGGTTTAAGCACACTTTCTTATCATATTAACACTCATCATGGCAAATGCACAAAAGAAAATCACTCAAATGCATGAAACTATATGTGGCACTATATGCATAGAAAAAGTTTTTGTTAATTGCAAATTTTGAGTTTGGGAAATTTTCTTTCTTGTTTACTATTGTTGAAACTTGGGATGTTACAAACCCTTCCCCCTTACAAAAGATCTCGTCCCGAGATCTGCGAGAAAACTAGGTACTAAAGAGATCTGGGTACTCAGTCCTCATGAAGTCTTCTCTCTCCCAAGTGGCTTCTTCCTCGGTGTGATTACTCCATTGGATCTTCAGAAACTTGATACTCCGGGTACGGGTGGTTCTGAAAGCTTCTTCCAAGATGCGAATAGGTACTTCGCGGTATGTCAGATCTGAGTTGATATCCACAGCTCGGTGATCGATGTTCTTGAAAACTTCTGTCTTTTCGGGCACTTCTAAGCACTTCCGGAGTAGCGAGATGTGAAACACATTGTGTACCGCTGACATTTCTTCCGGTAACTCCAGTTGATAGGATACTTCTCCTCGGCGACTCAGGACTTTGAAGGGTCCGACATATCGGGGTGCAAGCTTTCCTCTAAGCTGGAATCTCTGCATTCCTTTAAGAGGGGACACTTTGAGATATACGAAATCTCCGATCTCGAATGTCATCTCTCGGCGTCTCTTGTCGGCGTAGCTCTTCTGTCTTGATTGGGCTGTCTTGAGGTACTCGCGGATCTTGTGAACCTTCTCTTCGGCTTCTCAGAGAATATCTGGTCCAAAGACTTGACTCTCTCCTACTTCCGACCAATTCAGAGGGGTGCGGCACTTCCTTCCGTACAGTGCTTCAAAGGGGGTCATCTGCAAGCTGGCTTGATAGCTGTTGTTGTATGAGAATTCTGCGTACGGCAAGCAGTCTTCCCACTTAGATCCATACTCTAGCACACATGCTCTCAACATATCTTCTAGTATCTGGTTGACTCGTTCAGTCTGTCCATCTGTCTGCGGGTGATAGGCGGTGCTGAAATTCAGACGAGTTCCGAGTCCTTCATGTACTTTCTGCCAGAATCTGGAGGTGAATTGAGATCCTCTGTCAGATACTATCGACTTTGGGGTTCCGTGCAAGCTGACTATCCTTGAGATATATAACTCTGCGAGTCTTGGTCCTTGATAGGTGGTCTTGACGGGGATGAAGTGGGCGACTTTGGTCAGTCTGTCGACCACTACCCAGATGGAATCATTTCCTTTACTTGATTTGGGCAGTCCGGTGATGAAGTCCATTCCTACGGAATCCCACTTCCATTCGGGAATCTGTAGGGGTTGCAACAGTCCTGCAGGGCGTTGATGTTCTGCTTTGACTCTTTGACAGATGTCACACTTGGCGATGTAGCTTCCAATTTCTCTCTTCATTCCATGCCACCAGAATTGTTCCTTCAAATCCTGGTACATCTTGGTTCCTCCGGGGTGAATGGAGTATAGGGTGTCGTGAGCTTCATTCAGAATAACTTGCTTCAACTCTGAGTCTGACGGCACGCAAAGGTGCTTGTTATACCATAGCACTCCTTCTTCATCTACGGTGAATCCCGGTGCTTTTCCGGCAGCTATTTGGCTCTTGATCCCGTCAATGCTAGCATTTCCTTTCTGAGCTTCCTTGATCTGACTAATCAGGGTGGGTTGGAGTTCAATGCTGGCTAGATATCCTTCGCTAACCAGTTCCAGTCTAAACTGTTCAAACTCTTCAAACAGGCTGGGTTGCTCAATTGCTAACATGGAGTTCAACTGACACGGTAGTCTACTCAGAGCATCCGCTACCACATTGGCCTTGCCGGGGTGATAGTGGATTTCCATGTCGTAATCCTTGATTAATTCTATCCATCTGCGCTGCCTCATATTCAGCTCCTTCTGCGTGAAGATATACTTCAGGCTCTTGTGATCCGAGTAAATCTCGCATCGATTACCCATGAGGTAATGACGCCATACTTTTAGTGCTAGAACCACTGCTGCTAGCTCTAAATCATGGGTTGGATAGTTCTGTTCATGTTGCTTCAGCTGTCTTGACAGGTAAGATATCACTTTGCCTTCTTGCATCAGCACACATCCAAGACCAATCTTGGAGGCGTCACAGTACACATCAAATGGCTTGGTAATGTCCGGCATAACCAGTATTGGGGCTGATGTCAATCTTAGCTTGAGCTGTTGAAAGCTCTCTTCACACTTGTCGGTCCATTCGAACTTCCTGTCTTTCTTCAACAATTGAGTCATCGGTCTTGCTATGCTCGAGAATCCTTCAACGAATCGGCGGTAATATCCCGCCAATCCGAGAAATGCACGGACTTCCGTCTGAGTGGTTGGGGCCTTCCATTCTTCAACAGTCTTGATTTTTGCAGGGTCAACGGCAATTCCTCCGGCTGACAAGATATGACCCAAGAATCCTACTTCTTTCAACCAAAACTCACACTTGCTGAACTTGGCATACAACTGATGCTCCCGAAGGGTATCTAGGACCACTTCCAAATGTTGCTCATGTTCTTCTTCGGACTTGGAGTAGATGAGGATGTCGTCGATGAAGACAACGACAAACTTGTCCAGAAAGTTCATAAAGATCTTATTCATGAGATTCATGAAATAAGCGGGGGCATTGGTTAATCCAAATGACATGACATTGTACTCGTACAATCCATATCTGGTGGTAAAGGCAGTTTTTGGAATATCGGTGGCACGAATCTTCAGCTGATGGTATCCTGTCCGCAGATCAATCTTCGAGAATACTTGGGCTCCGGTCAGCTGGTCAAACAGATCTTCTATCTTGGGCAACGGGTACTTGTTCTTGATGGTGACATCGTTGAGCTTACGATAGTCCGTAACCAAACGAGTGGCACCGTCCTTCTTATCCACAAACAAAACTGGGGATCTCCATGGTGACGCACTTGGTTGAATCAGACCTTTGAATAGCATATCATCCAGTTGCTTCTTCAGTTCCACTAACTCTGCCGGGTTCATGCTATAGGCTCTCTGGGCTATAGGTCCAGTTCCAGGGATTAACTCGATGATAAACTCGATATCCCGATCTGGGGGCATACCGGGTAGATCATCCGGAAACACATCAGGATATCGACAAACGACCCTGATCTGATCCAAGGTGGGTTTGGCTAGACTTTGGTTGCAGGTAAACTTTCTGGGCATCTTTTCAGATATGTGTTCGACTATTATTCCGGTGCTACTAGTCATGGTGATGGCCTTCTTGGCGCAATCAATCAGTCCATGATGTTTCGCCATCCAGTCCATTCCCAGGACTACTTCCAAACCTTTGGCTCCCAGAACAATCAAATTTGCATAAAATTCTATTTCATGAATTCTGATAGGCACATCTTTGCAAATTTTTCTAGCTTTAGTTGTTGATCCGGGTATTTGAACTATCATGACATGCTTCAAACTAATGGGTTGAATCTTACTAGTGCATGCAAAATCTTCGGTAATAAACGAATGCGATGCTCCAGAATCAAACAACACTCTTGCAGGTATTGAGTTAACAGAGAACATACCCAGCACAACATCTGGGGCTTCCTGAGCTTCTTCTGCATTCATGTGGTAGAGGCGGCCATTGCGGTTGTTCGGGTTGTTGGGGGCGAACTTCTTGTTGGTGGTGACACGGCGTTGCTGCTGAGCAGGGCCAGAGGTGTTGGCGGCAGTCTTGGCGAGCTTCTTGGGGCACTCGTAGGAGAAGTGCCCCGCCACTCCGCACTCGTAGCAGTTGTAGGTGGACTTGTCCTTGGGGGTGATGGGAACAGCATTGCTCCCAGTCCTTGGAGCGGTGTTGGAGTTGTTGTTGGGGGCGCGGGGTGGAGCGCGGTTGAAGTTGTTGTTGTGGTTGTTGTTGTTGTAGTTGTTGTGGTTGTTGTGGCCTCCTGACCTGGGGTTTCCTCCACTCTGGTTCTGATAACTCGGACGTGGATTCTGCATCGGGGGCTTGTTGTTTCTTGGGGCGAACCCTCCACTTGAGCTGGGGCGATACTTGTGGTTATTGCTGGGCCCACTTTGATTCATCATGCGGCGCTTGCGGTTCTCATTGGCTTGGTGTATCTTCCCCTCCATCTGAATGGCGGAGTCAACGAGGGCTTCTAAGTCAGCAAAGGGGATGTTGATCAGCACAGTCTGCATCTCATCGTGCAGTCCATTCAGAAACCTCTCCTTCCTCTTCTCGACGGTATCCGTCTCATCCGGGCGTACCTTGACAAAGTGAGGAATTTGTCGCGGTATTCTACCACGGTCATTCTGCCTTGTTTCAGTTCCCTGAACTCATCCCTCATCTTCTTGATCAGGCCCGGGGGCACATGATACTTGCTAAACTTTAGTTTGAAGTCCTCCCAAGTCATCATTTGCCCTGCATTCAATGCGCGAGCACTTGTCCACCAGGCACGTGCAGGTCCAGCCAGATAGTGGGTGGCGAACAACACCTTCTCATTGTCCTCCACTCCGGCAACCTCAAGATTGTTCTCGATGGTTTGGAGCCAATCATCAGCATCGAGGGGTTCCTCCGTCTTGCTGAACACCGGTGGGTTGGTGTTTTGGAAGTTCTTCAGCTTCGACCCTGGGTGGTCGTGGTTTCCGTGGCCTTGATTGCCCTGAGCAATCTGTTGAAGTGCAGCTAAGTTGGCTTGCCGGTCAGCTCTCTCAGCTTCTCTCTCTGTCATCATCTGTTGCAGCATTTGCAGCATTGCGGTTTCGCTGCGAGTTGGGGGTGCCATCTGAACAGGGATATGGATCATGAGATGAGAGGGAAATTTCTATGGCTCATTTTGGGATAAAAGTTCACACAATTTTAAAACTTGTTTCATAGAATAATAATAATAATAATACACACACACAAACATAGTCATGGAGGTAGCAAATATTACAAGCCAATAGTTCCGGAGGGTTTGAAGAACCCTTTCAACAAACTACGATACATGGGGCGGGTACAAGGGACCGATACATAACACGGGATGCAAGTGCTCAGACGGGACTACTCGCCATCGACGTTGATCGGGTAGACGTTGTCTACCCCGGCAGCGAGGTGCTCGTGGCCATCCTCGTAAGGGTGGAACTCCAGGTCGTCGTCTTCCTCCTCCTCGTAGTCGTCGTCGTTGCTGCCGTAGGAGTAGCCGTCCCCTGGATGTTCTCCCCTTCACCTTCGCCCTACAGCTCCTGGATTTGTTCAGCTTGGGTGGCAATGGTCGCCTTCAGAGTGGCGATCCTGGCCTTGAGGCGGTTGATGGCGTAGTCCTTCTTCTGGTTGGCGCGGCGGAGAGCCCTGCGCTCCCCGGCGATGACCTTGATGGTCTCCGCCTGCTGCGCCAACTGAATGTGAGTGTGGTTGGCGTATTCGCGGGAGTTGTCCAGGTCGATGCGGGTCTCGTTCAACATGAAGTCGAGGTGATCCACATGGTTGCGAAGTTGCGGGTGCGACGGCAGGTTCATTGGCACCCCGAGGGAGTTGTGCCTTGCATAGTGCACAAAGCGACTATCCTCGAAGTCCATGAAGTTTTGCCCGCACAGACGTGCGAGCCCCTCCTGAAGTCCACGGGCGAGACCGTCCGCCCAGTTGTTCTCCCGGAAGGAGAACTGGATCCTCGCGCTCATTGGGAGCGTGAACCTTCCACGGAGGTCCACCATGATCACCCATTGGAGTTGACCACCGGTCTGGTCATTGATCATCCCACCAAAGACTTCCGGTGGTGCGCGCCCGAGGAATTCCGAGAGGGAGAAGAGGTCCCTCTTGAAAATGATCTCTCCACCGTTCCCCAACTGATAGAACTCAGTCTGGAGGAAAGGCTGCGCATCAACGACGTGATCCATCTGTAGAGGGATTAGATGATTAAGTTAGAGAGGTGCAAGTGTTCCAAATTTTAATTCACTCATAAGAAAGAGCATGAATTTAAAGTTTGCCAAAGACTCTTCAAGGTAAGAGGGGGAATAACGTTTTCGTAACTAGTCAATTCCTGGAATTTGAAACTAAGTTTTTGAACATCCATTCTAACTAGGGTCTCCTAAGGTCAAACAATGGCTCTGATACCAACTTGTCAACACCCGGATTTTTAAGTCCAGATGCCTATTATGCCGTACATCGCAATCCCAGGAATAATGTTTTTGCGAGACATAATAGTAAGTAGCATAGAGTCATCATTTATTACAACACATATTGTCTTACAACCATAGATCACATGATCCAATATTACACGAATATATTGTTCAACAACACAATTAGTAGCGGAAGCGAAGTAGTAGTGGACTATCTATTCCACAGGCAACGCTTGACGTTAGAAGATGATCCTAGTTATCGTAGACGTCCTGCTGTCCGTCATCCTGATACTGGTGCTCTCCTTCATAGTCTGGCATTTGAATAGCCAGGGCAAAGCCATGAGTACTTTAAAGTACTCGCAAACTAACTCTAGAGTAATTACTTATTAAGTGTAGTAAGGGGGTGCTAAGCTCTAGGTTTATTTGCATAAAGCCAAGTTTTAGTTTGATAAACATTTAGTAAAGCCTTATCATGTGCTAGACTAACTCAAGTGGGAACATTAGTGTCATTCCCACAACTCATATTGATTCACCTCAATATCACCTTCCAATTCATCATCCCTTTTTAAGATCAAAAAATTATGATAACGGAGATAGTATGGCCTTTCCAATCGTCCGTAACCATGGACACGGCTATTCGAATAGGTTTAACACTCTGCAGAGGTTGTACTCTTGTGCCACAACTTTTGATTACATCCGTCGAGGATAACCCCGAATCATCGTAACACAGTACGCGGATCATCAACCATAACCTTTCACTTATATATGCTAGTATGAGCACCTCTCCCCATGAGCTTGGCCTCCCGGTGAAAACCGCAGTTAACCCGGGAACTGCACAGGGCTTGGGCCGTACATTCACCTCATTTTAACATCATTCCACACTTAACGGAGGCAGCCTCGGCGTAACCCCTATGATGCTTGTTTAGAGGGAACCCATACTAAAATACACAAGTTTCTAGTTAAGCCCTACCCATAATCAGGTATTGTGGGGGTACTTGTATAATTGGAAGGGTATCGCATTCAAACCCAATCATCAATTTTATCAAAAATCACCATCTTCTCTTGTTCACATCCACCTCCACTTTACATTCTTTCAAAGTCATTTCACTTCACCATGTTCCCATCTAGAGTAGTCAATTTTAATTGATTAGCACTAGCAACTATATGAGGGGTGCTATCTAGCTTTGATTTGTGCTAAGCTAACTTCCACATTGTTCTACTCTAGACCAAGTGAATCATGAATCAAAAGGTACTTTGAAATAAATAAGCAAAAGTAAATGTAAAGTAAAAACATGGGATAGGTAAGACATAATATAAAGTGTGATGGTGCCTTTGCTCCTGTAGAGCTAAGCACTTGTGTGTAGCAAGGGTTAGCTTGCCTTGAGCTGAGTAGTTATCGAAGTTCTCCTCTTCTTCCTGAGAGTAGGCCTCCTCCTCTTGGTATTCCTCGTTACTAGCGTCTATATACGAATACGAGGTATAAATACTAAACCAAGCTCACATACTAAACTAAAAACACTCAAAGAGTTCACACACTAATCCTATCATCATATCAAACATGGCATGGTGGATTACTTGATTGATTCTTATTTAAGAGATAATTAATTATCCTTAGTTCTTTAATTTGGTATTTAGATCCTTAGAGAAATTAATTTCTTCTCATTATATCTTATTAAGATTTAATCTCTTCATATAATAATCAGGTATGAAATATAGGTTGACCAAGGTCAACATTCCATATCTATTATATGTGAGTATAATTTAATTGAAGTGCTATACTTCACATAGTTTAATACTAACATTTAAATGAATTAAAATCTCTAAGTAATAATAATCAGAGGTTCATTAGCCTAAGTCATTCCCTCTGGTTGTATTACTTAGGATCAAGATTTAAATGAGAGAGTAGCTCTCATATTATTTGTTGAGTTTGAATTCCAAGATTTAATGCACTAGTAATGGCTACATAGCCACTAATTTGATCTAGTCCATGATCATACAAATAACATGTCTATATTATTGCATAATCAATTAGAGGACATCATTTGTGATTTATTAGAGTTGGAAACAATTCAAAATCTATTTTGGTTGAATTTTAAATAAAGTTTGAATGTACAAAAGTCCCTGTCTTATTATTTTTATCAGATTAATTCTACCTTGAACTTGAAGATGGGACCAGTGGCATTAGTTAGATAATTTCATGGGCTTTCCAACGGTATAAAGTTTGCTAAATTTGGTTTGGCAGATTTCAAACTATTCAAAATTTACTAAACCATCTGCAGCACATTTGAAATATGAATAAATCCATATTTGAATTCGTGGGCTTAGGCGGGAACGTTACTGGGCCGAAACAGATTTGAAAAACACTGCGCAGCCCATCTAGCAACTGGTGCGTGTGGGCTGCCCTGACGAGGTGGGGGCCACCTATCGGCGACGCTTAACACAGCGAAGCGGTACGAGGGATCTAAGCCGTAGGATTAGAACGAGATCCGACGGCGTGTGAGCGTCGTCGTCTCCGACGAGCAACGAGCTCACTGGAGGCGAGCCTAGGGGGTCGGAGGGAGTACCAGGCCGTTGCAGGTGGTGGGCAAGCTGCGCGGAGAAGTGGTAGTCGATGAGGAAGCCCCTGGTGCCGCGGCGGAGCTCGGCGAGGCTCCAGGCGAAGCAGAGCTTCCGCGGGCTCCGGCGGACTTGAGCTCGCGATTCGAGCGACTCCGGCGATGAGTGGTGAAATTGACTGGGGGAGAATGCTCAGTGAGGAGAGGGGAGTGAGTTGTGTGAAGAGAGGAGGAGCCGATCGTCTCTATTTATAGTGGGCGGGAGGTGGCCGAGTGTGCTGTAAAGGAGCAGCCATGGCGTGGCTCTTGTGGCGATCCAAAGGGCAAGGCGAGGACGGCTAGGGCTAGCTGGTGTCCTGGCGATGCTCAACGTGTAGCTGGCGAGGCCAAAGCGTGAAGAGACGGCTCGAGCGCATCCAATGTCTGCGGCGAGGCGTGCGGCAGAAAAGTGAGGAGGACGACGGCGACAGAGCAGGGGCAGGCCTGGGCGTTTGTCTAGCGTGTAGAGGGCGGGGAGTAGATGCTCGACGCAGTGGTAGGGATGCAGGGGGAGGACGACGTCGCTCGAGCGCGCGACGTACTGGCGCGGCCAGGGCGCGGTGAGCGCGCGTGCTGGCACGTCCTGGCATGCTTTGGGCGCGCGCGTTCTGGCCAATGCCGTGGCTCGGCGTTGCTGGGGCGTGTACGGTGAGGTTCCTTGTGCTGCAGAGATGCTCTGGGACAAGGAGAAACGTTGAGAGGAGGGCCAGAGAGGGTTTGGCCAAAGGTGGCCGGGTGTGCTTTGGCATGGAGCATTTCTCTCACTTTTCCACTTTCTCCAACCCTAGCAAGTACCCAGCTCGATGCAGGGATCATAGATGTAGCTAATGATCACCAGAGAAAGTTGGTTTAGGCTTAGAACCAGTGGACAATAGCATGTAACACTAAATGGAAACAATGCCTGCCAAGTGTTTGATTAAATGGCCGCATGACACTTTTGTTGGAGTTTTGGTTTTCTTTTTGGTGAATCTCATTTATATAATTAATGTGTTGGATTGGTGGTGGTTTTGTTCAATTTGGAGTTGTTTTGCAAAATGGCAAAAGTGACATGATCTTCTCTTTATTTCAACATCACTACTTGTCACATTCATACTGGTCAACCTAGTCAACTCTGGCCATGGTGGTCAACATCAAAGTTACTCACCTTGACATGGTCTTGGATTACATGGCTTTGGTTGACCAAGTTTAGTTTAGGAATAGAGAAAACCAGAGGGGTAAAGTAGTGAAGAAAATATTTTTGTGACAAGTGACCATTATCATATGTGTGAAGAATTTGAGATTTCCTTTGGTTTGATTCTTGTTTCAATGATGCAATTGTGTTAGTTTAACATATTTAGGTATTCTACAAGCAAGAGGGCAAGCAATTATGGCCTAGGGTGAAGATTTGCAATTTGGCATAAGGTGTATGTGAGGGAGAAATAGGGTTTTCTCATTTTTCTTCTTTTCTTCTCAAATTAGGGTTAGATGATCTTGGGTTAGGGTTTAAGCACACTTGCTCATCATATTAACACTCATCATGGCAAATGCACAAAAGAAAATCACTCAAATGCATGAAACTATATGTGGCACTATATGCATAGAAAAAGTTTTTGTTAATTGCAAATTTTGAGTTTGGGAAATTTTCTTTCTTGTTTACTATTGTTGAAACTTGGGATGTTACAATATACTTTGCACCTATTAGTGAAGAAATACATAGAGCTTGTTAAAATTTGGTTTGCATGAGTGGTCTCTCGAGAGTCTAGATATTTTCTAGTAAGGTGTTTGAACAACAAGGAAGACAATGTAGAGTCTTATAATGCTTGCAATATGTCTTTTATGTGAGTTTTGCTGTACCGGTTCATACTTGTGTTTGTTTCAAATAGCCTTGCTAGCCTAAGCCTTGTATCGAGAGGAAATACTTCTCATGCATCCAAAATCCTTGAGCCAACCATTATGCCATTTGTGTCCACCCTACCTACCTACTACATGGTATTTCTCCGCCATTCCAAAGTAAATTGCTTGAGTGCTACCTTTAAACAATTCAAAATTTATCACCTCTGATTTGTATCAATGTTTTATAGCTCATGAGGAAGTATGTGGTGTTTATCTTTCAATCTTGTTGGGCAACTTTCACCAATGGACTAGTGGCTTCATCCGCTTATCCAATAATTTTGCAAAAAGAGCTGGCAATGGGATTCCCAGTCCCAAGTTAATTAACCATCATAATGTTACAAAGATAGACACTCCTCCATGGTATGTGATTATTGGACGGCACCCGAGGATTCGGTTAGCCATGGCTTGAGAAAGCAAAGGTGGGGAGGAGTGTCATCTAAATAAAACTAAAATAAAAAGGCACTCCTTCATGGTATGAGATTGTTGGCAGGCACCCGAGGATTCGGTTAGCCATGGTTTGTGAAAGTAAAGGTTGGAAGGAGTGCCACCCAAAAATAAAAATGTTTCATGGGAGCCGCTCTTTGAAGGTTTGTCTGGCAAGGGGGTTAGAGTGCCCATTACCATTCATTGACAACAACAAACACCTCTCAAAATTATACTTTTATACTCTCTTTATGTTTTTCAAAATGAAAGCTCTAGCACAAATATAGCAATCAATGCTTCCCTCTACGAAGGGCCATTCTTCTACTTTTATGTTGAGTCAGTTTACCCATTTCTCTCTATCTTAGAAGCAAACACTTGTGTTAACTGTGCATTGATTCTTACATGCTTGCTTATTGCACTTGTTATATTGCTTTGCATTGATAACTATCCATGAGATATACATGTTACAAGTTGAAAGCAACCGCTGAAACTTAATCTTCCATTGTGTTGCTTCAATGCCTTTACTTTGAATCTATTGCTTTATGAGTTAACTCTTATGCAAGACTTATTGATGCTTGTCTTGAAAGTACTATTCATGAAAAGTCTTTGCTATATGATTCAGTTGTTTAATCATTGTCTTTACCATTGCTTTGAATCACTACATTCATCTCATATGCTTTACAATAGTATGATTAAGATCATGTTGGTAGCATGTCACTTCAGAAATTATCCTTGTTATCGTTTACCTACTCGGGACGAGTAGGAACTAAGCTTGGGGATGCTGATACGTCTCCGACGTGTCGATAATTTCTTATGTTCCATGCTTGTTTTATGACAATACCTACATGTTTTGTTCACACTTTATGATGATTTTATGCATTTTCTGGAACTAACCTATTGACGAGATGCCGAAGTGCCAGTTCCTGTTTTCTGCTGTTTTTGGTTTCAGAAATCCTAGTAAGGAAATATTCTCGGAATTGGACGAAATCAACGCCCAGAGTCTTAAAATTGGACGAAGCTTCCAGAACACCTGAGAGCCGCCAGAGGGGGGCCACAGGCCCACCAGACAGTAGGCTGGCGCGGCTAGAGGGGGGGCCGCGCCCCCCTAGTGTGTCGCCGCCTCGTCAGCCCTCCGACTCCGCCTCTTCGCCTATTTAAAGGTCCCTGACCTAAATCTTCGATACGGAAAAGCCACGGTACGAGAAACCTTCCAGAGCCGCCGCCATCGCGAAGCCAAGATCTAGGGGACGAGAGTCTCTGTTCCAGCACGCCGCCGAGACGGGGAAGTGCCCCCGGAAGGCTCCTCCATCGACACCACCGCCATCTTCATCACCGCAGCTGTCTTCCATGAGGAGGGAGTAGTTCTCCATCGAGGCTAAGGGGCTGTACCGGTAGCTATGTGGTTAATCTCTCTCCTATGTACTTTAATACAATGATCTCATGAGCTGCCTTACATGATTGAGATCCATATGATGATGCTTGTAATCTAGATGTCGTTATGCTAGTCAAGTGAATTTTACTTATGTGATCTCCGGAGACTCCTTGTCCCACGTGTGTAAAGGTGACAGTGTGTGCACCGTGTGGGTCTCTTAGGCTATATTTCACAGAATACTTATTCACTGTTATGGATAGCATAGTGAAGTGCTTATTTATATCCTTTTATGATTGCAATGTGCTTTGTATCACTACTATTCTATGTGTTACTCTAGTGATGTTATTAAAGTAGTCTATTCCTCCTCCACGGTGTAATGGTGACAGTGTGTGCATCGTGTAGTACTTGGCGTAGGTTATGATTGTAATCTCTTGTAGATTATGAAGTTAATTATTGCTATGATAGTATTGATGTGATCTATGCCTCCTTCATAGTGTGATGGTGACAGTGTGCATGCTATGTTAGTTCTCGGTGTAATTGTGTTGATCTATCTTGCACTCTAAGGTTATTTAAACATGAATATCGAATATTGTGGAGCTTGTTAACTCCGGCATTGAGGGTTCGTGTAATCCTACACAATTAGTGGTGTTCATCATCCAACAACAGAGTGTAGAGTGGTTCTATTATGTGATCATTGATTGAGAGTGTCCACTAGTGAAAGCAGGATCCCTAGGCCTTGTTTCCACACATCGAATCTCCGTTTGTTTAATGTTTTGTTGCATGTTTACTCGCTGCCATATTTTATTCAGATTGCTATTACCACTCATATACATCCATATTACTTGTATTTCACTATCTCTTCGCCAAACTAGTGCACCTATACATCTGACAAGTGTATTGGGTGTGTTGGGGACACAAGAGACGTCTTGCTTTGTTGTTGCAGGGTTGCATGAGAGAGATATCTTTGACCTCTTCCTCCCTGTGTTCGATAAACCTTGGGTGATCCACTTAAGGGAAACTTGCTGCTGTTCTACAAACATCTGCTCTTGGAGGCCCAACACTGTCTACAAGAATAGAAGCACCCGTAGACATCAGCTCCCATGAGGATCTTCTAGCCTCTCATGATAGGCTAAAGTTACCTCATGAGGCTATCATATCTAAGGCAACACCTTGTGAGCCTCATGTGGGTACTAGCACTACTACTCAAAATGTTATATTGCCATGTGCTATTCCTAGTAATTCATCCACTCATAATATTGCTAAATCTTGTGATGAATTATCTTCCTTGCCTTCTTGCTCTAACAATGAAGGTTCTACTTCCTCTAGTACTTGTGTTGTTACTTACCATGTAGAGGAAATCAAAGAGCTCAAGGCTCAAGTCACTTCTTTGAAGAATGACTTGGTAAAGAGTCATGAAGGGAAATGCAAACTTGACACGATGTTAAGTGTGCAAAAATCCCCCATTGATAAGAGTGGACTTGGATTCAAATCCAACAACAAGAACAAGTCCAACAACAACAACAAGAAGAAGAAGGGCCAAGTACAAGTCAAAGACCCGGCCAAGATTGTTTGCTTCAAGTGCAAAATTGAAGGGCATCATGTTAGATCTTGCCCTTTGAAGAAGAAGCAAAAAGGGAAGCAGCCTCAAGCTCAAAATCATATTCAACCTCAAGTTGAAGAAATGCTACTTCCCAAGAAGAATCAAGCCAATGCTCCCATTATGGAGAAATCTAGTGAGAAGAAGGAGAAGAAAAGAGCTTGCTACATATGCCGTGAGAAGGGCCACATCTCCTCCTTTTGCACTATTGGTACCTCATCCAACTCTATCACCATTGATGATGTTTATTCTCTTCGTAAGGATGAGGGTGGCAATGTGTTTGCCAAATATGTTGGTGCTCAAAGTGGTGTCAAGAAAAGAACCATTTGGGTTGCCAAGCCTATTGTGACTAACCTCTTAGGACCCAACTTAGTTGGGGACCAACAATCCAAAACTTGATCAATAGGTGCTTGTTAGAGGGCATTGGAGACTTGGCTACATCATGAAGAATTAAGGGATCTTCATCATTTATATTATCTCAAGCCAAGTCTTTTGGCTATCTTGCTTCTATCATATATTCAATGTTCCTCCTTGCGGTAACATGTTCTCAACTCATTTATATTGAAAGTTACTCGCCCCTTTGCATGTGTTAGTTTTGTTCCTAACATGTGTTTGTATATGTTGTGCTTCCTAATTGTTTTGCTTAAGAAATCAAGTCTATGCATGTTGGGTTGCACACCATGTATTTGTGTTTGTGTTGGAGCCTCTTTGCATCTTGTTGTATCTTATATGGCTCTTATGAGCGATTAATGGACCATCCCATTTTGGGGGAGTGATATTCCTTTGGGAATTTCATGATCCTAAACAATGTGTGTACATGAGGAATATCACTTAGAATTGATATTGCGAGATTATCTAGTCGCTATTTGGTATGTCATCTTCATGAGAAATTCAAATTCTAATATCCATTAATATATCTAGTTGGATCTTATTTGCCTCTTGTGAAAATAAATTCCTTATCATATTATGGGGGAGTAATAAGCTTTGTGCATATTACAAGCCTAGAAAATGTGAACATTTGAGGTTGTGTCACATAGAATTGATACCGTAAATTATCTCTCTCCTATGTGGCATGTTTGCTCAAACAAGCTCCAGTTTGCTTAAATGGCTTCATTGCTAATATCTTTGTGGATCTAATTTGTCTATTCAAACTTTCTTAGCATTTTAGTAGATATAGGTAGCGTGATGATCCTAGTTTTGTGCATTTTGTATTCATATGCCAAATCCTAGATAATGCACTAATCTTGGGGGAGCTCTCCTATATTTGTTTGAATGCTTAACATCTCTTGATCATTATCAAAAATTTGGTTTTGGGAGACATAAATTTTCTTTTTGGTACGTTGGGCCATCATAAAAAGTGTCGAGGGTTTGGTTTATTTGTTGGAAACTTGCTCTCTTGGGAGTTGGTTATCTCATTCCTTTGTGTTTAGGATTAATTAGCTTCTTATAATGAGATAAGTCTTTGGATTCAATCTTGTGTTGATTTGATTCTTCGATATAATTTGGACAACCATTGTCTCTTGATTTATTCAGTGTTTTGTCCAAATTGTATCTTCCTTTGGTTCTTGAAAGTATTGTGCATGCATATTTAATATATGTATATCTTATAGCATGTGTTACTTTCTTTGATCCAATATATAGGGTAAACTCCATCAAATCCTAATTTGATTAAGATGTGCATGAAATTCAATTTCATATCTATATGCACATAGTATTGTGGAGTTTGTCCTATATTTTGTAGTGTGTCTAACTACTTCGGACCCAATTAGTTTGGGGACCATTTTGTACTTACCTTTGTGTTAGGTACATTGGATATGCATTGGATGCTTGTCTCACTCTTGGAAAGAAGTGGTGACTAAATGGTAACTTGAGGCAAGCTAGGATGGTCAACAAACACATATCTACTACATCCACACCAATGCTATCTTGGTAACAAGTATCTTCTCATGCATACTTTTCTTGTATCCAACCTTATGGTTGCATCTTGGCATGAATCTCTTGATTTGCAAATATTGTGCTTCTTGAAAAAGTTTTTATGAAATCTCTTTATTGTGAATGTGAGTAATTTGAGATGAGTGCATTTGTTGGGAAGTATTTTAAATCATGCTCATGATTCATCCATCCCAACTATGCCTATCTAGCAATTTTATTGCATATCAATTCCTCAAGGCTCTCATGTGTGCAATATAGATGAAAGTGCAAATTTAGTTATTTCTTTTGGTATCCTCGTTTGTGATACTTGTTGCCTTTCTCAAATGCATCCCAACTATCTTCTATCCCTTCTTGATATTTGTGATGTATTTTAGATGTTTGTGGTTGAAGTTCATGAATGTACAATAAGATAAAATTGAGCCTTTTGCCATGCTATTAAGCAAAAATTCTTATTGGTATATTGCATGACTTCGTCTTGGATATCATGCTATATGTCTTGTGTGTCTATTTTGTGTGTGCATGTTTCTTTGTGGATAAATATCTTAGTGATTTTGTCCACTTAGAGAAACTTATACACATAAGAGATGATACATCTCCATTTGATATCTTATTTATTTGTTGTGTGTTGATTGGTCATGCTAAGCAATATAATTCATTGAAGACTATGATGATGCTTTTTGCTCATCCTTGTAATAGTCTTATAATATGCTTTATCATGCCTTTCACATATCCTCTTGGTTGAGCCTTTTTTTATTATAGTGCCTCTTACTTGTTGCTCAACTATTAGTTTGTTGCAAGTGTTAAGCTTATTTTTCTATCTATGATCTATTGCAAATGTTTGTGTTTTAAATGGTAATGAGGGAGTGAGGATTCCATGTTATGCATATTGTATTCAAATGCAACATTTTATTTTATGCATGTACCTTGGGGAGCGTCCTCATTTGATTTAGAGAACTATCTTTTGGTGATCATTAGAGTTTGATTCACTTGGTATCTTTTGTTTTTTTTTGAATGATATTATGGGAGTGATGATTCCATGTTTGTGCACTTTATACTCCAATGCAAATTGCCTAGTTTTGTGCACAAACCTTGGGGAGCTTCCTCATATTATTTAGAGCAATCTTCTTGATCTTATCATAATATCTATCTTTATTTTGGTATCTTCTTTGTGGTTCATTTGGTTGCTTGCTTCATTTGTTGAAGCTTCTAGTCTTTGTTATCTTTTTGCAATCTTTTATCCTATCTATAGTGTGATTCCTTCCGAATATTCGTCATTGGATACGTGCATTTGATTCCACTCAAATTATGAGAAATGCACACGCTATGGAGGAACTCTCACTGTATTGGCCTTCTAAATTTTTCACCCATTTCGGCAATTGGTGCCAATGGGGGAGAAGTTTGGAGGGTTTAAGGGAATTTGGTTATGTCTTTGCTTTGTGCTTAAGCATGTGCCTTTATTGCATTGCATCTTGTTGCTTTGCATAGTTGAATAGTTAGAGGAAACTCCACTAGGCTTTGAATGCCAATATATGCAATGAAAGTCAAGATCATTCACACACGCATATATTATGGGGGAGTTTGCTCTATATATTCAACTTGTTTGTTACTTCAATTCCTTATATAAACCCTCTCAAAGAGATTGTCATCAATTACCAAAATGGGGGAGATTGAAAGTGCATGGAACCCCCATGTGTGGTTTTGGTAATTAACGACAATCCCTATGGACTAATGTTTGCATTGAGTTATATTTGTAGGAGTTGTCCATAGGCAATTCTTGAACCATATGTTGGCTTCAAGGTTGCAATAAGAAGAATTTGATGAAGGATATCAAGTGTCAAGTATGTCTTGAAGATGAAGATGAAGTGAGCCCTCAAGTTACTTCAAGACATCAACATGATGAAGAATGAAGAAATGAAGTGCAAGTTCAAGATGAGCCATCTCGAAGAGATCCTTTGCTTGAGTCTTTCCATCCAAATGAAGAAGATCAAGTCTCAAGTATGTCTTGAAGATGAAGATGAAGTGAGCTCTCAAGGTTAACTTCAAGACATCAACGAAATGAAGTGCAAGTTCAAGATGAGCCATCTCGAAGAGATCCTTTGCTTGAGTCTTGCCATCCTTATGGTGATCATGGATATGTGAAGATGCGCCGAAGAAAAAGCTCTCTCATGGTGGATTACGGGGGAGCAATCCACACGACTTCGTCAAGCAAGCACAATCAAGAAAGGCGTTCCATCTTGTTGAGGTCAAGATCGTCGTCATCGAGCTCAAGTGGAATGCGCAAGTATAAGGTTTTCTCTTGATAGGGTTTCTTTCTCACCGGTCTCATAATGTAGTTGGAGACCGGTTTATAGTTTAGTTGCCGTACTATCAAGAGGGCTCTCGAGTGAGTAACTCAATCGTATCGTTCAGAGAGAGCTCAAACCTTTGCATCCTTGCATCATCTTTCTTGGTTGTTATTTGGACCTTATCCATGTGATGTTTTAGAGCTTGTGCTTATTCTCATGACAAGCTCTAGTTCATCGAGAACGGATTTCGCATAGATCACTTGTTGCGTTTTCGAGTTTGGTTCATCATCTTTCTTGGTTTTATTTGGATCTTATCCATGTGATGTTTTAGAGCTTGTGACTATTCTCATGACAAGCTCTAGTTCATTGAGAATGGTTTTTGCATGGGCATCTTGTTGCATTTTCGAGATTGGAGGTTTTACCGGTATGTCTTTTTTATATAGGTCAAATCTTTCATCATTTGTTTCTATCCTCCCTTGTTGGACTATGATGGTTTCCTGCATGATCTTGTAGAGCTTGTTCCTAGCTTCAAAACAAGTCCAAGATCATCAAAATCGGAGTCCGGATGCTAAAGTTATGCCCGTTTTAGTTTTCGTGTTTCTGCAGTTTTCTGGGGGGTGGATAATCCGGCCTGAATACCAATTCCGGGCAAATATCTGGCCCGAGTCCAGGTGCGATTTTCGGGGGGCGGATAATCCGGCCCGGGGGCGGATTTTCTGGCCTGGGAGGTCCCAAACGGTCATATTTCGTTGGGAGTGGGTATATAAGACCCCCTTCTTCCTCCTTGGGCTGGTTGGTTCACTCTCTCTCTCTCTCCCCTCCATTGTTGTCCTTCAAAGCTTGCCCTAGTTCTTGATTCCTCCCATGATTCTTGCATATTCTTGAGGGAAAAGAGAGAGGAGATCTAGATCTACATCTTGACCAATCAAATCCCTCTCTTTGTGAGGGGAATCCACTAGATCTAGATCTTGGAGAAATTTGGTGTTCCTCCTCTTATTTTGTTCTTCCTCTCTTATTCCCCCAATAGCTTTTGTAGCTTTGTTGGAATTTGAGAGAGAAGTACTTGAGCATCTTTGTGGTGTTCTTGCCATTGCATTTGGTGCATCGGTTTGAGTTTTCCACGGTGATTCGTGGAAGTGAAAGCAAGAAGGTTGTTACTCTTGGGTTCTTGGAACCCTAGACAGATTCTAGGCCTTTGTGGCATCTTAGTGGTGTTCTTGGGGACTCCAATTAAGTTGTGGAGATTCTTCAAGGGCAAAGCCTTTGTGGCATCTTAGTGGTGTTCTTGGAGACTCCAATTTAGTTGTGGAGATTCTTCAAGGGCAAGCCTTTGTGGCAATTTGTTGGGAGCCTCCAATTAAGTTGTGGAGATAGCCCCAAGCTTTGTGCGGGTTTGGTAACCTCCCTAAGGTTACATAGTGGATCGAGGACATCCCTCTTGGTGGGAATTCTCGAGGAGAATACGGTGGCCCTCGTGCATTTGGAGTGACTTGTCCTCCACACCGCTCCAACGGAGAGTAGCACTCGCAAGAGTGTGAACTTCGGGCTACATCGTCGTCTCCCACGTTCTTCGGTTATTCCTATACCCGAGCTCTTTACTTATGCACTTTACTCTGTGATAGCCATCGTGCTTGAAGTTATATATCTTGCTATCACCTAGTTGCTTATATTGCTTAGCATAAGTTGTTGATGCACATAGCTCTTTACTTATGCACTTTACTTTGTGATAGCCATCGTGCTTGAAGTTATATATCTTTCTATCACCTAGTTGCTTGTATTGCTTAGCATAAGTTGTTGGTGCACATAGGAGAACCATTGCTTAGAATAAGTTGTTGGTGCACATAGGTGAACCATAGTATATAGGCTTTGGGCTTGACAAAGTAAACGCTAGTTTTATTCCGCATTTGTTAAGCCCATCTCGTAAAAGTTTTAAATCGCCTATTCACCCCCCTCTAATCGACATCCGTGTCCTTTCACTAGCCTCGCCAGCCTGCTCCCCAGAACTGCCTAGAGACCAGGACTCTGCTGCGCACGTCGCCTTGCCCTTTCGCGCCCTGGAGCGCCATCGCCGCCGTCGACCTTGCCGCAGACCCACGGCCACCTCGAGCTCCTATAAAAGGAGCAAGCCCCGACCCTCTCTCAGCACACCAGTCGCCTCCCCGCCTTCCTCTCGCTCGCCAATACCCCTTCCCCTTCTCGATTTGGCCCTCCATCGCCGGAATTGCGCCGGAGTAGCCCGCCAGTACCCTGCAAGATTGCCGACGAATTAGTCCATCCCCGGAGCTCTCGCGACCACCGTTGAGTTCGTCTTCATCGACAACGACCAGCTGCATCAACGCTGCCGCTCGCCGGAGCCCCAGATCGCCGCCGACCCCCTACCTCCGCCGTGCCCGCGTATGCTTCTCGTCGACGACGACGCTCGACCGTCGATCGTCATTCTAATCGCGCGGCCCACGTTAAAAGGTACCGTTTCGGCTGTTAACCGTCGCTGACGAGTAGGTCCCACCCTGTCACTTGGCTCGTGGCGCGCTGAAGCGTTATTGGGCCAGCCCAGTTCGTTTTCCCTCGTTCTGGCCCATTTCCTTTCCCACGCGAGCCCAACAATTTGAATTTGCTTTAATTCAATTAAATAAAAATGCAAACTGGTGTCCAATTCAAATGCAAATGTTTTCAAATCTACTACACCATATTCAACAAATTTTATATTGTTGGAAAGCTTATGAAAAGGTCTATCCAATCACACTGGTTTCACACCAAAATGTTTTGTAGAATTAATGTGACAAAAATAACAAGTCAGAGACTTTTGCACATTCAAATAATTATTAAAAATCAACCAAAAATGATATTCAGTTGATTTCAAATCTCATAGCTCACTTTTCACTTACACTAAATGTTTCTGCAAAAATATGGTATGGTTACTTTGAGTGATCATGGCCTAGTTTAAACAAAGGACTATATGGATAGTTTAGTCAATTGATATTGTCCAAAACTATTATGAAAATCATATGGCTTCATTTAAATCTTGTCCCAAGTACTTTCATATGAAGTTGTGACTCTGGTCTAAATACTCTCACATGAAATTACTTGGTGATATTAAATAAAAATTGGTATTGTTAAATGGTATGAGGTATTCTGCCTCATTTAAATCATTTTCCCAAATGATGATTATGAATGGTTGACCTTGATCAACATATATTCATACATGATTGTTAGAGGAAATTAAATATTAAGAAGATTCAATGAGAGGAAATTATTTCCTCAAAGAACTAAATGGAAACTATCATTTACATATGTAATGAGAGGAAATTATTTTTCTTCAAGAAAGTAAAACCAAATGCAACTAATATGTTATGTGTGCCATGATATTAGAATAGTTAGTGTGAAGCTTTGTGTGCTTAGTATAGCTCTTGAACCTTGTTGGGTGATTGTATCTCGTATTCGTTTTTAGATGCTAGTACCGGAGAATACCAAGAAGAGGAAGGATTCTACCAAGAAGAGGAGGAAGAGAACTTTGATAACTACCCTCACCAAGGAAAGCTAATATTCTTGCAAAGTGCAAAGCCCCTTTGGGGCAAGGCACCATTAGTCTTACCTTACTTACAAATGATCCCATCCCAAGTTTTTACCTTACAAGTTTTTACTTGTTTTATGAAGAAGTTACTTTTATAGTTAACTTTGGTCTAAGTTTAGAATGTTACTGGAGTAGCAAAGTTAGTCTCAAAGCTAGCCAAGCAAGATAGCACCCCTCATGATTAGTGCTAGTGCTAATACTAAAATTGACTACTCTAGATGGGAACTTGTGATTTGAAATGAATTTGAAACTTTGGAATGATGAATCATTCCATTGAATGATTTTTGAAGGTGAATATGACTTGAATGAGATGGTGATTTTTGACTAAAACTGATATTGGTTTGGACGCGATATCTTTCCAATTTTTGAGTACCCCCACAATACCTGATTATGGGTAGGGCTTAATTGGAAGTTTATACATCTTAGTATGGGTTCCCTCTGAACAAGCATCATAGTATAGGGGTTATGCCGAGGCTGCCTCCGTTGTATGAGAAATGATGTGAATTGAGGTGAATGTACGGCCCAAGCCCTGTGCAGTTCCCAGGTTGACAGTTGGTCTTCACTGGGAGGCCAAGCTCATGGGGAGAGGTACCTATACTAGGGTTTGTAAGTGAAAGGTTATGGTTGATGATCCGCGTACTGAGTTACGATGATTCGGGGTTATCCCAACGGATGAAATCAAATGTTGTGCACAAGTGTGCAACCTCTGCAGAGTGTAAACCTATTCGAATAGCCGTGTCCACGGTTAGAGACGGTTGGAAACGCCATACTGTTGCCTGTGTCAGATATCTTCTGAAAATGTTGATGATTTGAATGGTGACTTGTTTTGAATCACAACTGGGTTGTGGGAATGACACTAATGTTCCCACTTGAGTTAGTTAGCACATGAAAGAGTCTTTATCAAATGCTTGTGAACTAAAATTGGCTTTATGCAAAAGAAACTAGAGCTTAGCACCCCCTTACTAGAATTGTTAGTACTTACACTAGTATTAGTTTGCGAGTACTTTAAAGTACTCACGGCTGTGTCCCTGGCTATTCAAATGGCCAGACTACGAAGAGGAGCAGAACTATCAAGATGACGGCAATCAAGACGTCTACGACAACTAGGAGTCTTCCGACGTCAAGCGTTGGCCTATGGACTAGAGAGTCCATTCTATTTACGCTTCCGCTATGAACTTGTGTTCGTTGATCGATAGATCAACTATTTGTGTAATATGGATCATGTGATCTAAATTTGTAAGACATGTATGGTTTGTAATGAATGATGACTATGATATTCGACTGTTATGTCTCGCAACACACTACAAGAAAAGTTCTGATAGACAACGTCCCAAAATCGTCCGCTAAGGGGTATTTTTCGTCGCCTATGGGCCTAACCCGACGATATGGGTTCTGTTGTCGAAACTGCGTCAGGCAAAGTCCTACCACGTTTTTTTCGGTCCGTCGCGCTTGGGCGCCCTTCCGCCACGGAAAATCGGACCGTTGCAGAAATGTTTCCGGGAGCCCGTTGACTGCTGACGTCATGCAAACTGACACGTGGCAGACGCTGTTAACTGGCAGTTAACGGCGTTAACCGGCTAAACCCCGTGGTAGACGGTAGGCCCACACGAGGCCTGCCACGTCTTAAGCGGGCTGGCCCAATAAGTTTGCGGGCCGGGCCAGGTGACTTAGTTTGTTCGGTCAACTATATAGCTGGGCTGGTCCATTAGTTACGTGGGCCGGGCCTAACCTCTCAGGTTGACTGGTCAAAACTTTAATGGGCCGGCCCACTAAGCATGTGGGCCGGGCCGAATGCACTCGTTTGACCGGTCAACAGGCAACAGGGCCGGCCCACAAGGCATGTGGGACCCACTTTCCTGTTATCGGGCCGGCCCATTTACAAAGTGGGGTCCACCTTAAATCAAGTGGGCCGGCCTAAGAAGTTATTGGGCCGGCCCAATTAGCCTGTGGGTCCCACTTTCCTGCTATCGGGCCGGCCCATTTAGTACGTGGGGTCCACAATAGATCAAATGGGCTGGCCCAACAAGCCAGTGGGCCGGGCCAAAAACACAGGTGGGTCCCACTTTCCTGTTAATGGGCCGGCCTATTTAGTATGTGGGGTCCACCATATAGCAAGTGGGTCAGCCCAAGAAGATAGTGGGCCGGGCCAAAAACACAGGTGGGTCCCACTTTCCTTTTAAAGGGCCGGCCCATTTAGTATGTGGGGTCCACCATATAGCAAGTGGGCTGGCCCAACAAGATAGTGGGCCGGGGCAAAAACACAGGTGGGTCCCACTTTCCTGTTAAAGGGCCGGCCCATTTACTATGTGGGGTCCACCATATAGCAAGTGGGCCGGCCCAACAAGATAGTGGGCCGGGCCAAAAACACAGGTGGGTCCCACTTTCCTGTTAAAGGGCCGGCCCATTTAATATGTGGGGTCCACCATATAGCAAGTGGGCCGTCCCAACAAGATGGTGGGCCGGGCCAAAAACGCAGGTGGGTCCCACTATCCTGTTAAAGGGCCGGCCCATTTAGTGTGTGGGGTCCACCACAAAAGCTTTTGGGCTGGCCCAACAAGTTAGTGGGCCGGCCCAATTAGTATGTGGGGTCCACGGTAAATCAGGTGGGCTGGCCCGACGAGTTAGCGGGCCGGCCCAATAAGCTTGTGGGGCCCACTTTTCTGTTACTGGGCCGGCCCAGTAGTGGGTGGGGTCCACCTTAAAGCAAGTGGGCTGGCCCAATTAGTAAGTGGGCCAGCCCGTTTAGTTGGTGTGTATATGCCGGCATAATAGGCGCTTTAGGATTTTGCGGGCCGTCACATATGTGATTTCTCTTAATTGGGCCGTTTAAGTGATGGGAATTTGTGATTTAGATACTGAGAATATTTACGCAGCACATGATTTCTGTCGGATAGCCTCACTTACCACAAGCACCAAAGAAAAAATGCGCGAAATAACTATAAAAACTAACTAAATATTACATCAGCTGCAAGGCTTTGAAAAAATATTACAGAACCCAGAGAAATTGAATGGTAATTAAACCTAGCAATACAATGAAGCGATCCGGCAATCTTTTAAGTTGTCCATGCAGCACCTATATCTAAAACGAAGACATTACAAGTTAAGACAGCAACAATGGAAAGGCAAAGACACTACAATATTGTTTGCCAAAGAATTTGGAACTCATCATTTCGTCGTTATAACAAGATCATTGTAATGCGCACAATAAGCAAACAAAGAGTGCATGCCGCACACCAATAGCCAATATAACAGAGCATGTTAGAATGAAACAATAGACTTACTACTGTCGAGTCCCATGCAAACCAACATGTTCAGTGAGTACAAGATTGGCATGAACAACATAGTAGCAGGCTATAAATTTTGTAACAACGACTGAGCAAGATGAAGTTATGATGGCTACATCTACAGAGCAGGGAATGTAAACCAAAAATAGAAGTTACGATGGCAAAAGCTAAAGAGGAGGGAATGTGAACCAACATGTGCCAAGTGCAATTACTTCATTTTGGCCGTGAACTAAATAATACTCCTGAACTTATAGTGAAGGGGATGCAAATCAAGATGTTTCGGGATATAAACTTGTAATGAGCAACACATAGAGGATAGTTAATGCTGGAGCTTAGGATAGACCAGATACAGAATATAGTGGGATCACCTGTGAACTTGTATAAGAGGGAATGCAAACCAATATGTTCAGCATTCCATATGTGAGCGTCATGCCAAGTTAGAGAAACAGGTCAATAATGCAGCTTTTGAAGAACAAGATGGCACGCAAAATTATTATCTAGTAGTATGACAAGTTTATTTGTACTACAGGCTAGATAGCAGAGTGATAGCATGCCAAACTAAGTCCTTACTTTGTTAGCTTACAATGAACTAGATACAAAACAATGGCATCACCTGTAGTATAGGGAATGCAAGCCAACATGTTCATGGAGTAAAAAATTGGCACAAACAACATAGTAGCAGGCCATAATTTTTGTAACAACGACTGAGCAAGATAAAGTTATGATGGCTAGATCTACAGAGCAGGGAATGTAAACCAAATATAGAAGTTACGATTCCAAAAGCTATAGAGCAGGGAATGCGAACCAACATGTGCAATTACTTAAAATTGGCCATGAACTAAATAATAGCAGGATGTTACTATAATAGCTAGGAATAAAACAAATAGGAGTTATAATGGCATCACTCATAAACTTGTAGATAAGGGAAACAAATCAATTTGTTTCGGGATATAAAGTTGTAATGAGCAACACATATAGGATAGTTAATGCTACGGCTTAGGATGGACCAGAAACGGAATATAGTGGGATCACCTGTGAACTTGTATAAGAGGGAATGCACACCAACTTGTAGAATCAGATGGCAGACAAAATTATGATGGAAGTAGTCATTTGTGACGAGTTCAAATAAATTTGTACTGCAGGATGGCAGAGCGATAGCATGCAGGAACTAATAGCAGGCAGTTACTTTGTTAGCTTACGACGAAGTGGATAGAAATAACAATGGCATCACCTGTAGTACAGGGAATGCAAACCAACATGTTCAGGGAGAACAAGATTGGCATGAACAAAATAGTAGCAGCCTATAATTTTTGTAACGTCGACTGAGCAAGATAGAAGTTATGATGGCTACATCTACAGAGCAGGGAATGCAAACCAAAATGTTCAACCGCTTAAAGTTAGCAATGAACTAGAAAATAGCAAGGTGTTACGGTCATATCTAGGAATGAACTAAAAGAGCTTCAGACAAACAAGCATCTGAACCCAGAACATGGCGCTAAAACAAGGGACTTACATTAGGAGAAGCACTCGGTGGGAGTCACAACAGATCTTCCTGGGGTTGATAGATCCGGTGATGAAGTACGCTACATGTGCTACTTGGGGTTGGAGAGACGGCCATTACAATTCATGGTTACTCATCTCATCTGCAGAAAATATAACGGCGCGTCGTTAGCACAAACAGGTTCCCCCAAGATTAAACAAGAACTTGCAGGCAAGCAATAGAAAAGCGACAGTAGAAGAGTTTAGATCATGCACGGCGCCGGTGAAGCAGATCCGGTTCATGCACAGTGGTGTCGGTGAGCAAGATCCGATGTGGTGGACGACGGATCCGGCGAAGCGGCTCCGGTGGGGTGGACGATACCGCAGCTGAAGCGACTGCGGTAGACTGCTGGATGAGCATATGGTTTCGAGGTTCGGCGGGATGATCCGGTCCGGTTGATGACGGCGTCGATGAAGCGGCTCCGGCAGGCAGCCGGATGACGAGGATCGCGAGGCCTCGGGTAGGCCAGGGAAGTCCGGCGGGGATGTTCCGGTGCGGTGGTCGTGGAGGCGGGAGAGAGAGGGACTTGGGAAGTTCCGGTGGGTGTGGTCTCAAAGGAGAGAGAGACTGAGGGAAATGAATTTTTTTCGGTTAGTTTCCGGGGCTAGGGAGGTGGTGATCGAAAAAAATGACGGGTAGACCCCCCACCAACCGACTTATACATGGACATTGTTGTCATCTTTATGAGGGTAGAATGGGAAGTTAGAAGCGTGTGAAATATTTGTATTTTTCGGGCGGGAAGTTTTGCCGCTGGAATGAGATTTCGAATTTGGCTACAGTCCAAGTAATACAAAAATATGAGACCGTACTAGTACGGCCAAGTGTCACATCAAGTCATCATTATGTTGAAAATCGGTTACCACGATCATAATCATGATGTATCTTGAAAATCAATTTTGAAAAACCCTTCCGAAATATTTCGGGATTTGTAGGAGATTTTGCAGCTTGACTGAGAATTGATTTTGAATAAGGCTATGGTCTAAGTAATTTTTTTTCTTCCAAAAGGGGATATGACCCCAGCCTCTGCATTGTGGTGATGCACACGGCCTTTATTAGTAATCCAGTCGCAACAAAAGTATGTTGTACAGATGGTCTAAGTAATATACTCGTGATTGTAATATAGAGATGACAAGTCAGGTAAGCACAGTGCTTAAGTAGTGCAAAACGTAGAAGAAAATTCAGGAACTGTAACAAATACTGTACGTATTTACTGTAGCAATCACTGTATATTTTTACTGTACAAAAAAATAGTATAAATATTAAAAAAAGATAGTCATAATTTTGATTGTTACTAATTATTGTAAATGCATATGGCTTACATATATTATGGAAGTTAATTTAGATCAAATTAGACTTAATCATGTAGATGTGGAGAAGGAAAATTAGAGAGGTGTAGCTTACGACTTGCATTGCACGTTAGAGGATCTGCTTCCGGGGTAGACCATGCTACTTAGACTACTCATAGTGGGAGTAACTAAGGAGTATTAACATAGAGCTACATGCATTGCCAACCTACGCAGCACCGATACGGATACGTGTATCCGTATCGGACCGATACGGATATGTAAATACGACATTTTGAAAATGCGCGGATACGAGGATTGATACGTCTCCAACGTATCGATAATTTCTTATGTTCCATGCTACTTTATTGATGATACCTACATGTTTTATGCATACTTTATGTCATATTTATGCATTTTCTGGCACTAACCTATTAACAAGATGCCGAAAAGCCAGTTGATGTTTTCTGCTGTTTTTGGTTTCAGAAATCCTAGTAAGGAAATATTCTCGGAATTGGACGAAATCAACGCCCAGGATCTTATTTTTCCACGAAGCTTCCAGAACACCGGGGGAGATACGAAGTGGGGCGACGAGGCAACGCCACACCAGGGCGGCGCGGCCCAAGCCCTGGCCGTGCCGGCCTGTGGTGTGGGCCCCTCGTGGCGCCCCCTAACCTACCCTTCCGCCTACTTAAGCCTTCGTCGATAATAACTCCAGTACCGAGAGCCACGATACGGAAAACCTTCCAGAGACGCCGCCGCCGCCAATCCCATCTTGGGGGATTCAGGAGATCGCCTCCGGCACCCTGCCAGAGAGGGGAATCATCTCCCGGAGGACTCTTCACCGCCATGGTCGCCTCCGGAGTGATGAGTGAGTAGTTCACCCCTGGACTATGGGTCCATAGCAGTAGCTAGATGGTCGTCTTCTCCTAATTGTGCTATCATTGTTGGATCTTGTGAGCTGCCTAACATGATCAAGATCATCTATCTGTAATGCTACATGTTGTGTTTGTTGGGATCTGATGAATATGGAGTACTATGCTATGTTGATTATCAATCTATTATCTATGTGTTGTTTATGATCTTGCATGCTCTCCGTTACTAGTAGAGGCTCTGGCCATGTTTTTGCTTGTAACTCCAAGAGGGAGTATTTATGCTCGATAGTGGGTTCATGTCTCCATTAAATCTGGGGGAGTGACAGAAACCTCTAAGGTTGTGGATGTGCTGTTGCCACTGTCGTGGTATCGTCACGGCATATGCCATAGGGTGGCTAAATAAGGTGGTTCCTAGATGATCTCACGGCGGTATCCGGATGCGGGTATGGGGACGAGTGACACGGCGACGTACCCAGGTTCGAGGCCCTCCGATGGAGGTAACACCTCTACTCCTGCTATGAGTGTATAAGATGATCACACAATACAAGGTTGCTCCTAGAGCTGTGTCCGGCTGGCCCTGGGAGGCTAAGGTAGACGATGGTCTCTCTCAGAGGGCAGCGCTAAGGGTGGAATGGAGTGAGAATGATCGATCCCCTGCACGAGAGGGGGTGGTGCGGCTTATATAGATGCCGGCACTTTACATAAAAGACCCTATAGTCTACTGGCCGGCTTGGCCGGCTCCAGCTTCCGCTCCTTCCCGAGGTGCTGACGTCAGTAGCCGTTGAGGCCTCATGGCCTGTCCCATCCGGCTGCCTGAGTCAGCGGTATGGAGAGGAAGCGTCTCTGTCGCCATCATGCACTGTAGCCGGTACGGATCGACGTACGCCATGATGGCTTGTCCGGCGCGTGGCACTATTGCTCCACAGTGCCCCGCACTTTACGGGAGAGGAAGTCAGCGTGGACCTATGAACCCGGACCACCTACCCGGTTCCTTCTAGTGCAAGACTCGCCAGCCTCGAGTCGGTCTGAGGTACAAACCCCCAGTCGGATATGGCTTGTAGAAGCCGGCCCAGCTACAGCATTGGTGGCCGTAGCCAGGCCGACTAGGACTTAGAGCCAGCCGGCTTCCGGACCAGCCGGCCACGGCTCCAGCCGGCTACTCCTCAGCCGGCCTTTGCCGCGAGCCGGCCAGCGGTCAGCCGGCTGCTCCGCATCCATTGCCCTACCCGGGGTCTTCCCCCTGACATTAGCCCCCGAAGCTGGCAAGGTCCTGCGTTTAGAGGGACCTAGGCAGGTTTTCCTGGCTTTTAGATCTCTCGAATATACTTGACGGCACTCAGAGGGGCCGACTGAGAATTTCCATTCAGCCGGCTGCGCCCTCATCCGGCTCGTTTCGTCCGACTGCTCCTAGCCGGACGCTATTTTCACTTCTGCAGCTTTCGCTTTTTCACAAGTCTTGATGATGTCTCCGCCTTGCTGGGAAAGTTTGGGGCCGGATCGAAGTTAATGTCCGGCTCCGGCTTGAGTGCGCCGGAGTTTCCGCTGCCTTGGGCCCTGCGCCCGACTTGACTGGCCTGACGTCAGGCTGCTGCTGCCGTTTCGTCTGGTCACATCACTGTCTCCTCCGGATCCGGTGCGGTCGTGGGCGACGTGGTGTGGCGGTTTCTGGTAACTGCAGCGGTCGTGGGGGACGTTATGGCGCAATAAATCCGGGGGACGTGGCCACGATTGCCACTTGGTGGCCAACCGCCCGCTGCGGGTGGCTATAAATGCCGCGGGGGAGGGTACCGAGGTGGCCACTGCCCACTTCATCCTCCCCGCACTTCCTCTTCTCGCGCTCGAGCTCCTCGCTGCTCCGGCGAACGTCTTCTCACTGGCGAACTCCGGCGAACACATCTCTGCCGATCCGCCGCCGCTACTCCGACAATCCGGTGCCACGGGGCCGCGCGTGTCAACGGTGCGTCCTCCGCCGCCGCCGTCGCCGCCGTCGCGAGGTTCTTCTTCCCCCTTTCGCCTCTCTTGGTCTTCTTCCTCCTCCTCTTCATCGATGGCTCAAGCGAGCGGGTCTTGGAGGGGGTCCTACATGAGGGAGGACGACATCGAGCGCTTGGTGCGCCTCCGCCGGATCCCGTCGACGGTGATCACGAGGGCGCCTGGCGCGGAGGTAGAGCCCAGGCCGGAGCCCGGCGAGCGCGTGGTCTTCGGCGCGCACTTCGACCGCGGGTTGGGCCTGCCGGCGTCCAACTTCTTCCGCCAGTTCCTCGACTACTTCGGCCTGCAGCCTCACCACCTGCCGGCCAACGCCTGCGTCCTCCTCAGCTGCTACGTGGCTTTCATGGAGGCATATGCCGGCTTGTGGCCGGACATCGACTTCTGGAGCCGCCTCTTCTTCATCAAGGTGCAAACGACCGACGGCCATCTGCGGACCTGCGGTGCCGCCTCGATCTACTCCCGTCCGGGTACGCCTTTCCCGAAAATTCCGACTGTCGACTCGGTGAAGAACTGGCAGATGTCATTCTTCTACGTGCGCAACGAGAATCCGGGCTTCGACCGGATCAACCTTCCGGAGTACAATCCGGCTCCTCCAGTCGGCCGGATCAACTGGGGCTACAACGCCCGAACGACGGACTCGGACGCGGAGGTGAGCCAGCTCTGGGACTTCCTGGGGGCCGCCGTTGGGGGCGGGCTGAGCGCCGAGGACCTCCTTTGCACCGTCGCCGAGCGCCGGGTGCTGCCGCTCCAGCTGCGCACCCACAAGATTGGGCACATGTCCGGCCGGTTCGATCCGATCCGGACGTCCAAGGCGGAGCTCTCCAAGGCCCAGGTGGCCCGCCGGGTGAACAACATCACCAAGGCCAACATGCCGGAGGCCTGGAACTATGGGCTGGTGCCCTGCAGCCGGGAGTCGCCGCCTGAGCTGGTAAGTTTTCGTTGTTTTGGCCGACTTCCGGCTTGCGGCTGCGTGGCCGACTTCGCTCTTTGCCGACTTCCGTCTTGTGGCTTACTTATATTTCTTCTGTCTTCTAGCTTTTCGACCGTCAGAACGTTGAGGACGGCGACCTGGCGACAAGGAAGTGGACGCCGGATCACGCCGATCCGGCTGACCAAGCCGGTGACCCGGCTGGCGACGATGACCTGCCGCAGGTGCCTGACCAAGGAGGCCAAGGGGAGCACAATCCGCCTCCTTCGCTAGAGCAGCAGGAGGAGGACGAGCCGGCGACGTCCACCACGGGGCCGATCCCGGCCGTGCCTCTGCGCATGAGGCCGCCCAGCACCACGGCGACTTCGGCGCCCAAGGGGAAGAAGCGGGTCGGCGACTGCTCCACCGCCACCTTGGAGGCGAAGGTGAAGAAGCAGCGCCGGCTGCAGCCGAAGAAGGTTCCGGAGCAGGCCGGGTGAGTTTTTCTTCTCTTCTTGTTTGATTCCTTTTCTTTCCTTTCTCTTTATATTCATCTTTCTCTTATTTGTTCGGCTAGGGCCCCTATCAAGTTCACCCAGGGCGGCGTCTCCCGGCAGGCTCCCCGCGTCGTGTCGCCGCCTCCGCGACAAAGGAGGGAGCCGACGCCACAGCCTTCGGCGCTCGCGCCCACGCCGCCGCCGGTCGTTGTGCCGCCTGCGGGTACTCCGCCTCCCGCAGGGGCGCCTTCTTTCGCTGTGCATCTGGCTTCAGCGCCTGGCCGCGGCGCACGGGTGAGCGGCGCGCCGCCCGACTCTGGACGACATGTTCCCGCGCCGCGCCCGTCTTCTGGACCCAGCGGCTGGAGCCGGCAGGGGCATGCCGCCTGCGACCGGAGCCGGAGCCAGCGGGGCTACACCGCCTTCGACTGGGATCGGCGGTGGCGCGCCCAGCGTGGTGGTGGTGGAGGAGAACCCGGAGGGGGCACCTCAGGCGCCGGAGACGACTGCCCCGACCGGGCCGACTGCTTCGACCGAGGCGCCTCCATCTGCGGAGCTGACAAGGGAGGAGCCGGCCAGGCAAGAGCCGGCGCGCACTGGGGACACCGGCTCGCGGGCGTTGGTGAGGATGGAGGGCCCGTCGACGCCGCCGGAGGGCCTTCACGTGGCTAAGGGTGCCCGGCTTCTGTATGTGGCATCCGCCTCCGACTCCAGCCTTGGCTCGGCTGGCACCATGGAGCAGGCGTGGCTCAGCGCGGACTCCTACGAGGTGACCAGCCGGGAGGGGAACCCAGGCGTGGCGTCGGTGAAGATGTTCTTCTCCGGCTTCCGCACCAACCTCAAGGCCAGGGCCGCTGAGACCGCAGCCAACCTCACAAAGCTGGAGGAAGCTATCAAGGTAATTACTTCGTCTTTTTTGCGATTTGGTTATTATCCTGGTAGCCCTCCAAGGCATGGGCCGGCTGCCTGGAGCCGGTCCGGGTTTCGTCTGGATGACTGATTCTCTTTTTCCTTAGGCGGTTACGGAGCGGCGTACCGTCTTGTATAACCGTGTCGTGACCCGCTACCACAAGGCCAAGATTGAGCGGGCCGACTTGGCTCGCGAGCTGGAGGCCGTCAAGGGTAAGGTTTTCTTCCTTCTGACTTGGTTTCTTTTTCTTTGATCTTGTTTGGCTGACGCTTTTTTCGGCTATGTTACAGCTGAAGCCGCCAGGGTCCCGCAGCTGGAGGCGGACCTTCGGGCCGCCCGCGCTCAGTGCGCCGAGAGCGAGGAGGCGGGCCGTGTTGCTGCCGCCAAGCTCAGGGTGGCTGATGGGGAGCTGGCGCGGCTGCGCCGGCTTGAGGAAAATCACCTCAAGGAGCTCGCCCTCCTCAATAAGGCTGAGTAGGAGAGGGTGGACGGTCTGAGCAAGCGGCTGGAGGAGGTTGAACGGCAGCGGCTTGCGCTTCATCAGGAGGTGACAGCCAAGTCTGCGGAGTGATGGCGTGTAACTCACACGTTCGTTGGGAACCCCAAGAGGAAGGTATGATGCGCACAGCAGCAAGTTTTCCCTCAGAAAGAAACCAAGGTTTATCGAACCAGGAGGAGCCAAGAAGCACGTTGAAGGTTGATGGCGGCGGGATGTAGTGCGGCGCAACACCAGGGATTCCGGCGCCAACGTGGAACCTGCACAACACAACCAAAGTACTTTGCCCCAACGAAACAGTGAGGTTGTCAATCTCACCGGCTTGCTGTAACAAAGGATTAACCGTATTGTGTGGAAGATGATTGTTTGCAGAAAACAGTAGAACAAGTATTGCAGTAGATTGTATTTCAGTATAGAGAATTGGACCGGGGTCCACAGTTCACTAGAGGTGTCTCTCCCATAAAATAAACAGCATGTTGGGTGAACAAATTACAGTTGGGCAATTGACAAATAAAGAGGGCATGACCATGCACATACATATCATGATGAGTATAGTGAGATTTAATTGGGCATTACGACAAAGTACATAGACCGCCATCCAACTGCATCTATGCCTAAAAAGTCCACCTTCAGGTTATCATCCGAACCCCCTCCAGTATTATGTTGCAAAGCAACAGACAATTGCATTAAGTATGGTGCGTAATGTAATCAACAACTACATCCTTAGACATAGCATCAATGTTTTATCCCTAGTGGCAACAGCACAACACAACCTTAGAACTTTGTCACTTTGTCCCGGTGTCAATGCAGGCATGAACCCACTATCGAGCATAAATACTCCCTCTTGGAGTTACAAGCATCTACTTGGCCAGAGCATCTACTAGTAACGGAGAGCATGCAAGATCATAAACAACACATAGATATAACTTTGATAATCAACATAACAAGTATTCTCTATTCATCGGATCCCAACAAACGCAACATATAGAATTACAGATAGATGATCTTGATCATGTTAGGCAGCTCACAAGATCCGACAATGATAGCACAATGGGGAGAAGACAACCATCTAGCTACTGCTATGGACCCATAGTCCAGGGGTAGACTACTCACACATCACTCCGGAGGCGACCATGGCGGCGTAGAGTCCTCCGGGAGATGAATCCCCTCTCCGGCAGGGTGCCGGAGGCGATCTCCTGGATCCCCCAAGATGGGATCGGCGGCGGCGGCGTCTCTGGAAGGTTTTCCGTATCGTGGCTCTCGATACTGGGGTTTTCGCAACGGAGGCTATTTGTAGGCGGAAGGGCAGGTCAAGAGGCGGCACGAGGGCCCCACACCACAGGGCTGCGCGGCCAAGGGGGGGGCCGCGCCGCCCTAGGGTGTGGCCCCCTCGTGGCCCCTCTTCGTCTCCTCTTCGGACTTCTGGAAGCTTCGTGGCAAAATAGGACCCTGGGCGTTGATTTCGTCCAATTCCGAGAATATTTCGTTACTAGGATTTCTGAAACCAAAAACAGCAG